>NC_143057.1:101277500-101902500 GCF_052426305.1 Pelodiscus sinensis
ACTAGAACAGGGTTTAAAGAGAAGTGAGATCAAGTCATGGAGGTTGGGTCCATGGAGTGGTATTAGCCAGGGGGTAGGAGTGGTGTCCCTGCCCGAAGTTTGTGGAAGGCTGGAGAGGGATAGCACGAGACAAATGGCTTGGTCACTGTCTTTGGTCCATCCCCCCCAGGGTCCCTAGGGTTGGCCACTGTCGGCAGACAGGCTACTTGGCTAGATGGACCTTTGGTCTGACCTAGTATGGCCATTCTGAGCTCAGGGCTCAGGGTCGGAGGTCTCAGTGGACCACCTTGATTTTCATGCACACCTGCTCCTGGGTGGCCAGGCTGGCAGCTATCCTGCCCTAGACGTCCACTTTCCTGTGCCTAGTGCGGAGGTCGTGGATGAGGTCCACGATGTCTGCTCTAGACCAGGCGAGTGCCCGCCTCTTGTGGTCCCGGGCAGGCTCCCGGGAGCCACCAGCCTGGAAGAGGCGGAGGGCTGGGTGGCAGTGGGTGGCTGGCTCGATCCGTGCCAGGTGCAGGGTCTGCTGGCTGGGTGCTGGCAGGCTTGCACCTGGCATGGGCACCGTAGCCAGCCTGTGCCCCTTTAAGGGGTCCGGGGCCGGGAGGGGGGCATAGAGTTTCCCTGGTGTTGGACAGAGTGGCCACCAGGGAAATCTGGGGAGGTCTAGCCTCCCACTAGTTTGAATTAAGGGGCTACACACCCCTTAATTCGAACTAGTAAGTTCGAACTAGGCTTAGTCCTCGTACAATGAGGTTTACCTAGTTCGAACTAAGCGCTCCGCTAGTTTATTTACGTTCGAACTAGCGGAGCGCTAGTGTAGCGCCTATCAGAGTTAATTCGAACTAACGTCCGTTAGTTCGAATTAACTTTGTAGTGTAGACATGCCCACAGTGATTTAGTCATTTTGCTACAGTTGCTTTATCCTGACTGTCCAAAACAATATTCTCTATGGAAAGAGTGCATGGTGAGAGACTATGGACATCTGTAGAGATGGTGGTAAGAATATGACATAGTTCAGGGCTACTCAACATTTGTTTGAGGTCCGCGGGGCAGTTTGGGTTTATGTGGGGCTCAACACATGGCCCACAGGTGGGATCCTTTGAACATGGCCTCCACTGGAAACACTCTCCACAATGGCAAGTCAATATAATGGACTTCTGTTGATATGCATTTTAGTAGTTAAATTCCTGGACTGTCATTGCTCATTAAAAGTGCTGTCATATGGGTGGAAATTGGATAAATATTGCATTTTATTAATATCAGCAGAACTGACTTAAATGTGGCCTGCGTATTATGTTTTTGTCTTAATCTTTGTATTCATGCCCATCAGTGTGAAAGAAGCTTTTTTCATATATATTTGCATGTATATGCAACCACACTTAAGTTGCAGCTCTCGTATGCTGCGAGTATCATTGTGGCCTCTTGGGCTTCCAAAATTGAGTAGGCCTGACTGTTTATAAAATCATCCAGACAACACTAACAGGCTCAAATGGTGATTCAAAACAGCCATAGGTAGAGTCTGCTCACAACCTTAGCTCTAACCAACAACATTATTGAAAAAAGAGAGGATTATGAAGAAAACTTTTGGTTATGGTTGACTTGAAATTATTATTTTTCATTTTGGCCAGTCAACATTCTCCCTCCCTTCCCTTCCCCCTCCCCCAAAAAAAGAATTATTTGCACAGCTATGATTCTGGTCAATATAATCCATTTACTTGTCTTTGATAGTTGTCCAGAGAAATGAAACCCTATCTATCAGGCCTGAACTCCAAATATACACCTGTGCAATTACACATGCCTTCTATTCACACAAAATAGCCATTTCCCCTAAATTACCTTTGTTTTCTTTATGCCTTTCTCCCCCATTCATTCTCTCTTTCCCTTCAGTCTCACTCCACATTTCTGACTATCACAAGTTCTCTCCCCTGCTCAGAGCTATTTCAGCAATACAGAAAGCCTCATAAGATCCTAATGAGCAGGTCTTGATGACTCAGCTTCAGAGACAAAGTCCAGGCAGCAGCATCTCTAATACACATTTGGGTATTGCCAGGTCAGTGGGTTTCAAATCACTTTTGACAGTTCCTTTGTAGTTGTTCCATGTGTTCTTGCTTCAGTAACCAATAGGAAGACACCAATGAACCAAAAATTCTCATGGGCTCTGAGAATTGGTGAGAAGTACTTGGATAAAAGGTGCTGTAAGTATTAATTATTAACACTATTTATTTTCAGCCAAAGGCCTATATATTGAAGCTATTTTCAAAGCTCAGTTTGGGCTCATTTCACTCAGATGACATGACAAGTCACGGCGCAGACACTACAGTCCAGAAGACTAAATCCACAAATCAACAATAAGTAGTTTTCAAGATGCTATGCCAATGCGCCTCTCCCATGTACATTAGCCAAACCTTAGAGTGTCTAGCAAAAGAACAAATGGACACAAATCAGACTTCAAGAATGGTACCATTCAAAAACCAATAGAAGAACACTTCAACATCCCTGGACACTCAGTAACAGACCTGAAAGTTGCCATACTTGAGCATACAAACTGAAGAGATTTCAGTGTGAAATTACAGAACTGGAATGTATATGCAAACTTGACACCATCAAACTGGCTCTGAATAAAGGACTGGAAATGGCTAGCTCACTACAAAAGGTAATTTTCACCCTTTAGGTATTCTCACCTTCTTATCAAATGTTGGGAGTGGCCCACATCCACTCTGCTTGAATTAACCTCATTAGCACTGGTACACCACATAGTTATGTAACACTCCCATCCTTGTACATATGTACAAATCCCTGCCAAACTGACACTTCCACTTCATACAACTGACAAAGTGGGTTGCAGCCTATGAAAGCTCATGCCCAAATAAATTTGTTAGTCTTTAAGAAGTATAAATATATTGCTCAAGCATGCAGGGATGTCATCAGGAAGGCCAAAGCACACTTGGAATTGCAGCTAGCAAGGGATATGAAGGGTAACAAGAAAGGTTTCTACAGGCTTGTTACCAATAAGAGGCTGGTCAGGGAAGGTTGGGACCTTTACTGGATGAGGGAGGTAACCTAGTGACAGATGTGGGAAAAGCTGAAGTATTCAATGCTTTTTTTTGCATCTGTTTTCACAGGCAAGGTCAGCTCCCAGGCTACTGCACGAGGCAACATGGTATGGGAATGAGGTGGGCAGCCCGCAGTGAAGAAAGAACAGGTTAAGAACTATTTAGAAAAGTTAGACATACACAAATCCATGGGGCCAGATTTAATGCTGGTGCTGAGGGGTTTGGCAGATGTCATTGCTGACCATTGGCCATTATCTTTGAAAACTTGTGGTGATCCAGGGGAGGTCCTGGATGATTGGAAAAAGGCAAATATAGTCCCCAACTTTAAAAAAGGGAAGAAGGACAATCCAGAGAACTACAGACTGGTCAGTATTACCTCAGTCCCTGGAAAAATCATGAAGGGGATCCTAAAGGAATCCATTTTGAAGCACTTGGAGGAGAGGAAAGTGATCAGGAATGGTCAAGGATTCACCAAGGGCAAGTCATGAATTCACCAAGGCCAACCTGAAGTCAGTGGATGTGATATACCTTGGCTTTAGCAAAGCTTTTGATATGATTTCCCATAGTATTCTTGCCAGGAAGTTAAGGAAATATGGATGGGATAAACGGACTGTAAGACGGATAGAAAGATGGCTAGATTTTCAGTATCAATGGTTAGTGGTCAATGGCTCAATGTCTGGTTGGCAATCAATATCAAACAGAGTGCCCCAAGGGTCGGTTCTAGGGCCGGTTTTGTTTAATACAGTGTTTCTTAAACAGAAATAACAGAATTCAAAAGAGCCACCCTTCAAGGGGCAGGCAGCCTTTTGTTTTTGTTTTTGCTCAATAACTTTCCCCTGGCTCTTCTCCCCCCCCGCCCCCCAATAACTCCCGCCCCCCACAAAAAATTATTGTTTGGTGTTCCTCAGTCTTAAAAAGTTTAAGAAACTCTGGTTTAATATCTTTATTAATGACCTGGATAAGGGGATGGATTTCACCCTCAGCAAGTTTGCAGATGACACTAAATTAGGGGGAGAAGTAGACACTAGAGAGCTAGGGAGGATGGTAAGGATAGGGTCCAATGACCTAGACAAATTGGGGGATTGGGCCAAAAGAAATCTGATGAGGTTCAACAAGGACAAGTGCAGAGTCCTGCATCTGAGACAGAAGAATCCCAAATACTATTAAAGGCTGAGGACCAACTGTCTATGCAGCAGTTTGGCAGAAAGAACCTGGTGATTACAGTAGATTAGTAATTGGATGTGTGTCAACAGTGTGCCCTTATAGCCAAAAAGGCTAATAGCATATCAAGGTCCATCAGGAGGAGAATTACCAGCAAATCTAGGGAAGTAATTATTTCCCTTTGTTTGGCTCTGATGAGGCCACATCTGGAGTGCTGCGTTCAGGTCTGGGCCCCCCATTTCAGAAAGGATGTGGAGGGCAACCAAAATTATTAGGGGGCTGGTGCACATCACCGATGATGAGAGGCCAAGGGATTTGGGCTTGTTTAGTCAATGAAAGATTGAGAAGGGGATTTGATAGCAACCTTTAACTATCTGAGGGTATGTCTACACTACCCCGCTAATTCGAACTAGCGGGGTAATGCAGGCATACCGCAATTGCAAATGAAGCCCGGGATTTGAATTTCCCGGGTTTCATTTGCATAAGCCGGGTGCCGCCATTTTTAAATCCCGGCTGGTTCAAACCCCGTGCCGCACGGCTACACGCGGCACGAACTAGGTAGTTCGAACTAGGCTTCCTAGTTCGAACTACCATTACTCCTCATTCCACGCCCGGCGGCGCCCGGCTTATGCAAATGAAGCCCGGGAAATTCAAATCCCGGGCTTCATTTGCATTTGCGGTATGCCTGCATTACCCCGCTAGTTCGAATTAGCAGGGTAGTGTAGACATACCCTGAAGGGGGAAGTTCCAAAGAGGATGGAGAGATACTGTTCTCAGTAGTAATAGATGGCAGAACAAGGAGCAATGATCTCAATTTGAATGGGGGATGTCTAGGTTGGATATTAGGAAAAACTATTTTAGTAGGAGAGTGGTGAAGCACTGGAATGGGTTATACAGGTAGGTGGTAGAATCTCCATCCCTAGAGGTTTTTAAGTCCTGGCTTGACAAAGCCCTGGCTAGTATGATTTAGTTGGGGTTGGTCCTACTTTGGGCAGGGGGCTGGACTCAATGTCCTCTTGAGGTCTCTTCCAGCCCTATAATTCTATAAGGTGCCACAGGACTCCTCCTTATTTTTGCTCTAACTCAGAGATCACTACCCATTCTATGACTGTTACAATTCCTTAATGATTGCTACATGAAAAGAAATCTTCCCAAAATCCCAATATATTTCTAATGTGGGGGAGAGATGTAGGCAGGTATGGCAGAGCAGGGAAATACTTCATGGACATTTCTAGATGGACACGAATTACACTAAGGATGGATTTACCCCACTGTTTAAACAGGAATTGCGCTCTCCCCATCCTGAGTCATGATGACAACTAATTTGTTAAACCCATTTCCCCCCCAGAATCTCAATTTTTCAGTGGTGTCTGGTTGTTTAACTCTGGTGGTTTGAGATATATCTTAAGATATCTTACATGACAGAGTAATCCACTATTCAATATTGTGAGTTCTAGACCTTAAACCAGAATATTAAAATCCTGCTTAAAATGTTTCCCCATAGTTTTGTGTTATCTGTTAGATATTCCTTTACATTTTGATAGGGTTTTTTTCCTGCTAGCTACTTTCCTGCATCTGACATCATGAGTGGCAGAATCCAGTAGCTCATGAGGGAATGGTCTAATGGACTGTGCTTACTCTATAAATAAAAGTTTGTACGATACCATCTGGAATGCTGGAACAATTTGTATAGTCTGTGAAGCAAATGATGAACTCTGGATATAATGAAACCACTTCAAGTACTCCTAGTTCCAGTACCTCTGGGACCTAAACAATAATCTTTAGTCAGATGGTGGGACTGAGACATGGCAACTATAGTACAGGTTATCAGATCAAATCTACTAAATTCTGCCTATTTGGACCTGAACCAGATTCAAATTTCTCTGAATTTTAAAGACAGTCACATTGATTGGGGTCTATACATTGGAGCTCAAACCCATCTCTATAACCTAGTGGCCTCAATGTTTAATAAAAATGGATTCGTTTCACAGATGATGAAACTACATTTCAGTATAACAGTTTACTGAGTGCCACCTCCCTGGACTTCTTCCTACCAAACCTTCTTCAGACTCCCCCCCCCCCCCATAACTTCTCTAGCTTCTCCCCTTTTTCCAGGACAATGATTTGGAGATTTATATTTGTAACATATGAACCCTGGTTGACTTTAACAACTTATTTTGAATTGCTAAATGATGCAAAGCCCCTGTATCAAAGTATATCCACTATCCTTAATAGGATCTTCCACAGGTACATACCATATTCAAAACAATTTATACTTAATTTTAATGACAGTGTTTTGACTGGACAATACACATGCTAAAGGGGTTTACTCAAGCTGGGAGCAGATACGTCTTCCTTTATCTGAAGAGAGGTAGGAAGTGGAGAACAGTGGAAAGTTACTAAAACAGAATGAAGACACATGACCACAGCAAAAGATTGGAAAGTGTCATGAGACAGAAGTGGGAAAGACACATGGGAAGTTTGGGCAGGAGGAAGGCAGGACACAGACTGATCAATATCAGAGAAATAAAGCTGACCTAAGCAGAAAGGATTAAAGTGACTCTGCCTGCACCAAAAGGACTCAGAGCCTAGCCTAAAGAGTGCCCAGAAGTGGAGAAGAAACTGGGATAGAGAAATTAGTGTACGTTTGTCAGGATATCAGGGCATGAGAGGAGGGTATTTAGTAGATCAGTGTGCTTCTCATGTAGTTAAGCATGACCTCATAAGCTGCTGAGAAGAAGCAGCTCAATCAGGTCCCTAATAACTATTCACTTCTCAGTACCAATTTGCCATATCATACATTCAGAGGGAAAAGGGAATCTCAGCTGGTGATGTAGTATATTGTGTTTCAAACAATATTTTTGAAGTACAATGTGAATGACTATCAGAGTTCACTCCCCACCAGCATGCACCCTCACGGCAGGGTGTAGCATAGCAGGCTCTTTTTCCATCTGCCAACTGAGTCCACATTTATTCCAACTCCATGGCAATCTCTTCCCATAACTCAGCTCTCCAGCTAGGTCATGATTTAGTCACATCCCTGTCACAGTAACCAAGCCCAAAAGTTAAAATCCCAAATTCCTTACCTCTGCATCAATGATCCTTACACACTTCTCTCGGGTGATCCTACCATCTTGTCAGTACCTAGTAGATGAACTCAATCCCTCTCACTTCAGTGGGCTCCAGTTTAGGGAACCAAAGACAAGGAGTCAGGGTTCACTCCACCAGACTACTTACTACCACCTTCCTGGACTTCCCCCTACCAAGCCTTTCTCCCCCCAATAACCTTTCTTGCTACATTCCAAGGTCCTGGAATGCCCTAACAAGTTCCCAAAGCAGCACATATAAACTTAAACCCACTTCTAGCCTTCATCCCTCTCTAGTTTCTCACACTCTGTTTCCAGTTCAATACCTTCACAGGTTCTCTGCCTTCAAGTCTAGTTCCTGCCTTTTTCAAGATACCAGAGCTTCCTCCAGGGTATTTGCCAGACTTCTCCACTTAGACTTATTCTCCCTGGGCTTTCTGCTTGACCCTCTCAGAAACTATTAAAAAGCGATGGCAGAACTCTCCTGCATCACCCTTGGGTTTGTAAACAGCTTCTATATATAACTTCTTCAGACTCTCAACAGCTGAGTTTCATCATAATTAAGCCTAGTCCACCCTCTAGGTGCAGCCTGGTATGTTAATTGGCATCTCAGGCAACATTACCTCATTCCTTGTCTGTGTGGGTTACACAGACCATCACAATGGCGTAATTATTGTTTTATTGCATATACATTCATCCATAGCAATTCTGCATAGTGGAGTAATTGGGATTTCATTATACAATATGTCATTAAGGATGCATCACAACTTCTGTTCAAAGATCAGTATATCTCAGTGCTCAGGATAATCAGAATCCTTTGACATTTGCTTTGCTTCAGCACAGTAGGGCTAATGACCAATATTTGGGTGCACATGAGTGAGGGCTGTGGAGACTTCAGCCCTGAGAAAAGAAAAGCAATTTTAAAAAATTGTAGGTGTTTTAAGGGGGTTTTGGAGATGTAAGGCAGAGGGTTGTGTATGCATGTATGTAGAGCTAGAGTTCAAATGTTGAGGTTATTTTGATCAGCATTTTATCAGTCTTCAAAATTTACCCAAGTTGGCATATGGCCTATGTTCTCTCTAATCTTTGCCATCCATATGCGGATTTTTTTACATCCATGTGCAGAATATTTTTTTCTATGTGCACCAAGGTATCTGTGAATGTGCACCATCCTTAGAAATAAAAAGCTGTGGGCACTCTGCTAAACAACTGGGCAACACTGAAATCACTCCTGAGTGAGTGCACAAGTGCACAGTTTACAGAGAACACTGCACCTGGCATGCACTAAATCTTTGGAGAACTGAAGTTGAAAATTACTATTTAAAATAGTGATCCCCAAAAGCTGAGGCACATGTAGAAGAACTTTCAAAGAGATCAGTTCCTAACGGGGATGGAGTGGGAGCACCACCCAACTCTGCTTTGGCCCCTCCCCTTAGTCCTGGCTCTGGTTTTGGCTTTGCACATGGACACATCCCCAGCTCCTAGGTTCTACCATGGCTATGC
Organism: Pelodiscus sinensis; assembly: GCF_052426305.1. NCBI lineage: Eukaryota > Metazoa > Chordata > Testudines > Trionychidae > Pelodiscus > Pelodiscus sinensis. Next base: position 101,286,307 of record NC_143057.1, read on the forward strand.
ACCTGATTCTAGTCCCAACCCTACCCCCAGCCTTGGTCTGGTGGCTGTAGTTCCACTCTGAGCCACAGCTGCAGCCCTAGCCTCATCCCCACCAGCCATGGCTCTGTTCCTGGCTCCACTCTCAGCTACAGCCTCAGCCTTGGCCTCCTTTCCTCCATAAGACAACCCTGAGCTGTAGACCCAATCCCAGCCGGGTTCTAGGTGAAAGGATGGAGTTCAGACAGGGATAAGGGGAGGGTACAACTGTGAAAAGTTTGGGAGACCCACTGATTTAGAACAATGTACATTTTTGCAGTCTGCATGTACCATTAAAAATGGCCTGAGGGTTTCCATTGCCATCATTTTAAATGCTTTATAGCTCAAACTCTTGTATGTGCTCTAAAATCTGAATGGTTACTTGAATAGCTCTGAAATTTGTGTGCATCATGGAGGCATGGGGTGGTATTAGTGATCCAAATTTGAGGTCATTTGGCCAAGGACTTTCCAAGTTACAGCCTCTCCTCTCCCCCCCGCCCCCGCAAAAATGGCTTCTGATGCTTTATGCTGTTCAACAAAGAGGTACTAATAACTGGATGAATCATAGATCTCATTGAGATTGATTAACATGAATTCGGCCTTTCAATTAACTAGGGATAATTTAATCACAACCTCCCACCTAAGGAAGACAAAAGGCACCACTGAGTGGTGGAGGTTGCTACAATTTGTGAGAGATATGTGGCAATTTTTTAGAGGGGAGGATGTAATCAAAGTCTTTGGAGGAAAAATAGACATTAGAATGCTTCCTGGGAGAATAGTGGTGTTAGGGGCAAAGAAGGCAGGGGAAAGGAAAAGAGAGGTTTGTGGCCATAGCAAAGGGAGTAGAATTCTGAGGAGGGGGACAGAAGGAATATAACCCGTGGGTTATACATGTTTTTAACAACCACGCCCTCCCTCCCCCCACGGGGTATACATGTCCACATCTTATAGAAGTTGATTTTTACTCCTTGGAGTTCCCCCGGGAGCATCAGTTCCCCTAAGCGGCTCTGCCCATCCCCCTCCCACCCCATTAGAAGTGGGTCAGCTTCGCTGCAGGGGGGCAGGGAAGGCCTGATGGGCTTCTAGCGCAACTGCACTGCGCTCTCCATTCCCCCCGCCCAGAGGAGGGTGGGTGGCACCTGGCTGCAGCTGCACGAGACAGGCCTTGGTGTGAGCGCAGCTCCTTTCCTGCAGGCCGGCTGGCTCAGTGGCAGCAGGATGGCCATTGCCTTGTGTCTGTTCTCTACACTGGGTGGCTACCTCCTTACCTCGGCACTGCTGCTCAGGTGCCCGGGGATGCTGCACTGGCCCAAGCGGCAGTGCTTCCGCTGCCACCACATCTCCCACCGCGGCATCAAGCGCCACCTTTTATGAAGGCAGCAGAAGTCTCTGTGGGTCACATACGTCTGCAGGTAATCTAATATGTTTTTTTTACACATGATAGAAAAACCGTGGGTAATACATGAGTGCATGTTATACATGGATGTGGGTTATATTCGCTAATTTACGGTGCTCTCTCCCATGTCAATTTTTATCATGTGCTGTCTGGTCACCCTACACGGAAGGGGTGCTGAATCAAGGATTGTGGGACCAATCTAATTTGTGTTTGAGGTAGGGTGCACATGATGGCTGGCTCAATATGCAGATTGAGGGACACAATATGCACCCTACCTAAATGACAACTATTTCCTACCAACAACATAATTTTTACTGTAAAAAAGCCACCTGGGAAATTCAAAGGAAAAATACCATGTTAATGCAGAGTTAAGGGTGCTTGGTAGTGTGTCATCCCTTTGCAGAAAGCTGAGCAAGAATTAAACTTCTGAAAATCAAACCATCCAACCTTGGCTGTGCCCTCTATCAGCAATGTACCAACACACCTCATTAAAACACATACCTTTCCTTTGACAATGTCACAGGTACTAAGATATGCAAGCTTTTACCCCCTTTTGCAAACTATTTGCTCTCACCCACAGAATTCCCTCTACCAGTATTAAAGTATGAAGCTATTTCCTGGAATATTTTACAATGGAAAATATTAGTAAGTATAATATAATTGAAGATCAAGATTAGAATTGCCTGAAAATGGGGTGACTGGATAGACAGATAATCCCAAAAGGGCAGGCAGGATATATAAGATCCTTGAACAACCTGAGATATAGGACACACAGACACTTTGACATTTGCTCCGGCACATCATGAGCTGTCAATTCTAAGCTGTGTATGCAGAGGAAGGAGCATGATGCTGCTGCAGCATCAACCCTCCCGGAGACACGAGATGATGCAAAGACCTTGTTGCATTATTGATGGGAACCCTATGAACAATTAGACTCTTGCTTCAGTTAAGGTAACTGTATCCAGAGAGGAAGGAGAAAGTAGCAGTGTTGTCCTTCAGAAAATGCCTCCCTGACACATTTTACTGCCACACTTTTGCTGACATAGAAAACACATTGCTCTCCTCCTTGGTCCAGGGATCTGTATCAAGAATTGCTTCCTCACACATCCCTGGGGATGCATTTCCCAATGAATCAGAGGCAAGCCTTTTATAAATGGCCTCCTCCTCACTTACTACCAGCTTGGCCCAGGGGATGCAATTCCTAGTACTTGACAGGAAAGTTTGTCAAAAAATGCAACACAAGTTATTCTTAGCTTTGTTCCAAGAGATACAAAAGCTTTGATATGGTTCTGTGTCTTCCATGAGAAACTACATCATCCACTCAGCCAAAGGATGAAATGATCCAAAGGATAAAATTTTAAACAGTTCAAGGAGACGTAGTATGGAAATGGATTCCCCAACAAATTCACTCCTCTGAATTTGTCCAATGGGGAGCAGTTTTTGACAGGCATCTTTCAATCATCAGGAATTGACTCTCTCCTTCAAAGTGAACAGGGGATTTCAAATCAGTTATTTATCTTTCAAAGATGTAAGAATGTCTTTGCTTTTTGTCACGTTGAGACCCCGGGGACAGGGACGTGGCCCCTTTATTACCACATGAAAACCAACCAATCGGTGTCCCCTTTTCTTCCACGTCCCTCCCATTCGGGTCCTTTAGGGATGCAAACACGGCCCACTCACCCCGAAGCTCACAGTTAGTTCCAGTTATGAGTGGCCGTATTGTCTACCCAGCCAAACTCCAGAGTCCTAGGCTTTTCTCTAAACGGCAGCCTGGCCTACCCAGCCACCGTCCACAGTCCCAGGTTTCACAGTAAGTGGTATTGGACCTCACTCTTGCCCCTAATTCCAGAGGAAGTCGAGGTTGGCCCACTAAGCCAAGGGGGAAGGTAAGGGGATCCAGACCCAGCCTCTCTCACAGGTCCTGGCCAAGGGCCCTAAGGACAAGGTTAATTAAGCTTTTGTCCGGCTGGCAGGGACTCCTCCCGAAATGCATCAGACCTCAGGCCCATAGAGAAGACTCTCACTGGGCCACTTCCTACCTCCTCACATCTCGCAAACCGCTGGACACGGCACGGTCCGCTTGTTCCTATGGGGAACAGGGTCCTGTTGTTGGGGCCGTGGGCCCAAGGAGTATCTCCTCCTTGCTGCCTTTTAATGGCTCTTCTGTCTCTGAAGATCTGCTGCAGGAGCTCTTCTCCTCCCCGCTTGTCGCAGGGCGGCTCTCCCTGTGGCATGTCGGGCCCCCACGCCTTCCTGCTGATGCAGGGTTTAAATGTCCCACCACCCAGCTGCACCAACTGCTGGATGCTGGGCGGATGTGACCCCTAGGTCCACCACCAACGCCGGGCATCATGCAGATGCCGTTCCAAGCCCTGCCCCCCTCGCCGAGCAGAGACGCGCCACCACCCAGCTGTTTTACGGTGGTGGAGCAGATGGCACAAGAGGTGCATGGCATCCTCCTTTCCCCGCATAAAGCCGGGGTCGGGGTCGTCGGAGTGTGGGGCTTAGCTGCCCCGTCACACCCCCCTCCCCTTTAAGTTGGGTCTCACCCTCTGCTCCCTGTCCCGCCCCCATCTGTGGGGGTCCTTGAAAAAAAGTCTGCATTCTTATGGGTCCTGCCTGGCCAACGTGCCACTTCAAAGCAATATGGCTGTAGTGACAGGTACCACCACATAACCCGGGCATTTGTGTCCTTCATAGAGTGGAGCCACCTAAGAGGGGCGTGGTAGGTAATCAACTAGAACCAGCTTCCTAAAAGACAGTAACATATCAATAGCACATTTCATGGCCAGTGCTTCTTTCTCAATTGTTGAATACTTCAGTTCCCGCGGGAACAGTTTTCAGCTTATATAAAGGATAGGGTGTTCCTCCCCATCCATTTCCTGGGACAACTGGCCCAGTCTGACTTAGGAAGCATCAGTTTATAATACGGGCTTTGTGAAGTCAGGTTGCGCCAACACTGGGGCTCGGGTCGGCTGACCTTTCAGTGCCTAGAACACTTGCTCGCTTTCCTCAGTCCATCTTATTTTTTTGGGAAGAGAGCTCCTTGTCAGGTCTGTTAGGGGTGCAGCGAGGGTCGCAAAGTTGGCACCAAACTGGCGGTAATACCCCACTAGGCCTAAAAATTGCTGCACTTGCTTTTTGGTTGAGGGAGTTGGATAGTCTCTAAGGGTGTTCACCTTGTCCACCAGGAGTTTAAATTTGCCCCGCCCCACAGTGTATCCCAGATAAGATACCTCTTGCTCCCTGAAGTGGCACTTGCTGGGATTTGCCATGAGGCTGGCATCCCTCAGTGTTAACACCACCGCTACCCATTGAAAGTGTTCTGGCCATGATGAGCAATATATCACTATGTCGTCGATGTACGTGGCGGCATAGTGCCTATGTTTTTGTAGTACCTTATCCATTAGAGTATGTCTACACTTGCACCCTCTTTCGATAGAGGGATGAAAATGAAGACATTTGAAATTGCAAATGAAGCTGGGATTTAAATATCCCATGCTTCATTTGCATATTTGCATTATGGTGCTATTTAGACACTGTTAAGACACTTATTTTCAGTCAGAATGGCTCTTGCACAAAAGCCCCTTGCACAAAATGGCGGCTCACTAAATATGCAAATGAGGCATGGCGATATTCATCGCCGTGTCTCATTTGCATATGTTCTTGTGCAAGACTGGCCAGTGTAGACATAGCCCTGGAGTAGTGTGTACAATTCTGGGACCTCCACTACAGAAAAGATGTGAACCCATTGGAGAGGGTCCAGGGAAGGGCAACCAAAATAATTAGGGGGCTGGAGCTCATGACCTATGAGGAGAGGCTGAGGGATTTGGGTTTATTTAATCAGCAGAAGAGAAGAGTGAGGGGGGATTTTATAGCAGCCTTCAATTTCCTGATGGGAGGTACCAAAGAGGCTGAAAAGAGGCTGTTCTCAGTAGTGATAGACGGCAGAACAAGGAGGAATGGTTTCAAGTTACAGTGTAGGAGGAAGGGGGAGCTAGGCTGGATATTAGGAAAAACTATTTCACTAGGAGGGTGATGAAGTTCTGGAATGGGTTATTTAGGGACGTGGTAGAATCTCCATCCCTAGAGGTTTTTAAGGCTCAGCTTGACAAAGCCCTGGCTGGGATGATTTAGTTAGGATTGGTCCTGCTTTGGACAGGGGACTGGACTCGATGACTTCCTGAGGTCTTTTCCAGCCCTAGGATTCTATGATTCTATGATCCTTCTTTCTCAGCTGTAGCTGGCGAGCGGGGCTTGCTGCAGTTCGGCGAGCCCTGCACATTTGTATATAGGCATCTAAGATACTGATTTGATCTTGCCTCCTAGTTTTGTCCTGACCCTCCTTTCTCTCTGCCATGATAGCCCACGCTCCCTCCCATTTCCGACCCATCTCCCAGGTCTCCATGTTCTTTACTTACCCATGGGCTTTGCTCACCTGTCCCCGTCGAACCAAGTTTAAAGCCCTCCTCACTGGGTTCACCAGTCTGTGTCCAAATAGGGCCTTCCCCCTCCTTGAAAGGTGAACGCTATCTCTGCCTAGCAGTCCTTCCTGGAATACCATCCCATGGTTGAGCCAAAGCCCTCTTGGCAACACCATCTTCGCAGCTAGGCATTCACCTCCAGGATGCACCTGTCTCTGCCCGTGCCCCTATCTTTGACAGAAAGGATCGAAGAGAATACCACCTGCGCTCCAAACTCCTTCACCCGTACTCCCAGAGCTCTGTAGTCACTCTTGATCTGCTCAGTGTCATACCTCGCAGTATCATTTGTGCCCACATGGATGAGTAGCATGGGGTTGTAGTCAGAGGGCCGGATAATCCTCAACAATGCCTCCGTAACATCTTGGATACAGGCCCCCGGCAGACAGCATACCTCCCGAGATGAAATGTCAGGGCGACAGATGGGTGCCTCCATCCCCCTCGGAAGAGAGTCTCTGACCACCACTACCCTACTTTTCCTATTCCCAGAGTGGAAGCAGACCTTCCAGCCTTGGAGGTACAAGGCTTCTCCTCCTCTGTTGTAGGGGATGATTCCTTATCTCCTGTATCAAGAAGAGCATAACGGTACCACAGCAGGAAGGTTTGGAGCAGGGGTGGAGCACTGCCTGCTGCCAGAAGTACCCAGCTGCCACTGTCCACTCTGAGCCGTCTCCTCCTCCACCAGTGATGTGTCAGCAGTCTTGTGTACTGGGACAGTTAACTCAACTGCCTCCATATGAACACTGTCCAGGAATTGCTCATGGATTCGGATGCTCCTCAACCTAGTCACCTCCTCTTGTAGCTCTCCCACCTACTGACTGAGAGATTCCACCAACAGGCACCTTTCACATTGGATGGTCCCCCCAGCCAGAATATCAATAAGTGGGAATTGCAAGCCACAGTCCCTGCAAAACCACACCAGGATCTGGGCAGAGGCATCCATGCTCAGGTGTTCTGTCTGGCTACAGGCGCTGGTGGAGGAGACTGATGCAGTGCTGGCTCAGGTGTTGTGGGTCTTCCTAGCCAGGGGCAGATGACAATTTTGCGGGGCCCAGGGCAGCACAATTTCGGGGGGCCCCCCTTTGACACGGCGCATGCGCGGTAATGCCACGCGCATGCGCGGTGGTGCCATGGCACATGCACGGAGCTTCTTGAAGCGCAAGGCCCAGGGTGGCCGCCCCACTTGCCCTGCCCTATAGCCGCCCCTGTTCCTAACCATCGCAGACCTCCCTCTTTTAAACACTCTCTTAAACTCCTCTGTCTGCAGCCCCCTGGTCACTCTGCCTCTGGCTTTTAAAGCCTGCTCGCCTAGATCATGCCTACCCCATCGTGAGACACACAGGGGAAGGCTGACCAGAGGCAATCAAGGAAAGAAAGCATGTATTTGGCATTTGTTATTTCTGCTTCAAACCAGGGAGTGTTTCAGCACACCCAGAACTGCTAGTTTTAGTACTACTGCTTTAAAGAAAACATTTTTGTTCCTTGAGAAAACTGAAGGTTAAGGATCCCCACATACCTCTGACTAGAGCCATCAACAAGGAATTATCAGTCTAGAATAGCCAAAATTTTGAAGGCAAACTTTTTTAAAAAGTACCTGTGATTTAGGTGCCTAGTCCCATTTTCTAAAGGACTTTTGCCGTTCATTTTACTGAGGCCTCTAGCCACATGTAGAGATGCGATGGAGGCTGGGCTTGGAAGGGCTTGCATGCTTGATACCAACCACATTTCCACACACCTAATGAGTGTCTGGAGGAATGGGCCAGAGCAGCCTCTTCCTCCGAATTCCATGGCTCCCTCCTCCAGGGCACTTTGTTTTGTTTCACAAACAGGGAGGAACTAATAGGGGAAGTGGAGGTGGGTGACAACTTGGGAAGCAGTGACCATGAGATGGTAGATTTCAGGATCCTGGCCAATGGAAGAAAAGAGAGCAGTAAAATACACACCTTGGACTTCAAAAAAGCAGATTTTGACTCCCTCAGATATCTGATGGGCAGAGTCCCCTGGGATGCTAACATGAAGGGGAAAGGAGTCCAGGACAGCTGGCAGTATTTTAAAGAAGCCTTATTGATGGCACAGAAAGAAATCATCCCGACGCGTAGCAATAGAGGCAAACATGGTAGGAGACCGGATTGGCTTACAGGGGAAATCCTTGGTGTACTTCAGCACAAAAAGGAAGCTTACAAAAAGTGGAAACTTGGACAAATGACCAAGGAGGAGTTTAAATGTATAGCTCGAGAATGTTGGGGGTTATCAGGAAGGCAAAAATGCAAATGGAATTGCGACTGGCTAATGATGTGAAGGATAACAAGAAAGGTTTCTACAGGCATGTTAACAAGAAGAAGGTGATCAGAGAGGGTGTGCGGCCCCCAATGGATGAAGGAGGTAACCTAGTGGCAGATGATGTGGGGAAAGCTGAAGTACTCAATGCTTTCTTTGCCTCTGTATTCACGGACAAGGTCTGCTCCTGGACTTCTGCGCTAAGTGACGCAAGATGGGATGAAGATGGACAGCCCGTGTTGGGTAAAGAACAGGTTAGGAACTATTTAGACAAGCTAAACGTACATAAATCCATGGGTCCGGACTTAGTGCATCTGAGGGTACTGAGGGAGTTGGCAAATGTCATTGAGGAGCCTTTGGCTATTATCTTTGAAAAGTCGTGGAGATCGGGAGAAATCCTGGATGATTGGAAAAAGGCAAATGTAGTGCCCATCATCAAAAAAGGGAAGAAGGACGATCCAGGGAACTATAGGCCGGTCAGTCTTACCTCGGTTCCTGGAAAAATCATGGAAGGGATCCTTAAGGAAACTATTTTGAGGCACTTGGATGAGAAGAAAGTGATTAGGAATAGTCAGCATGGATTCACAAAAGGCAAGTCGTGCCTGACCAATCTGATTAGCTTCTATGATGAGGTAACTGGCTCGGTGGACATGGGAAAGTCAGTGGATGTTATATACCTTGACTTTAGCAAGGCTTTTGATACGATCTCCCACAATATTCTTGCCAGCAAGTTAAGGGAATGTGGATTGGATAAATGGACGGTAAGATGGATAGAAAGATGGCTAGAAGGCCGGGTCCACTGGGTAGTGATCAACGGCTCGATCTCAGGATGGCGGTCGGTTTCTAGTGGAGTGCCCCAAGGTTCGGTTCTAGGACCGGTTTTGTTCAATATATTTATTAATGACCTGGATGAGGGGATGGATTGCACCCTCAGCAAGTTTGCGGGGACACTAAGCTGGGGGGAGAGGTAGATACGCTTAAGGGCAGAGATAGGGACCAGAGTGACTTAGACAAATTGGAGGATTGGGCCACAAGAAATCTGATGAGGTTCAACAAGGACAAGTGTAGAGTCTTGCACTTGGGATGGAAGAATCCCATGCATAGTTACAAGCTGGGGACCAACCAGTTAAGTAGTAGTTCTGCAGAAAGGGACCTGGGGGTTACAGTGGATGAGAAGCTGGATATGAGTCAACAGTGTGCCCTTGTAGCCAACAAGGCTAATGGCATATTAGGTTGCATTAAGAGGAGCATTGCCAGCAGATCCAGAGATGTCATTATTCCCCTTTATTCGGCTTTGGTGAGGCCACATCTGGAGTATTGTGTCCAGTTCTGGGCCCCCCACTACAAAAAGGACGTGGACGCATTGGAGAGGGTCCAGCGGAGGGCAACCAAAATGATTAGGGGGCTGGAGCATATGACTTATGAGGAGAGGCTGAGGGACTTGGGTCTGTTTAGTCTGCAGAAGCGAAGAGTGAGGGGGGATTTGATAGCAGCCTTCAACTTCCTGAAGGGAGGTTCCAAAGACGATGGAGAGAGGCTGTTCTCAGTAGTGACAGATGGCAGAACAAGGAGCAATGGTCTCAAGTTGTGGTGGGAGAGGTCCAGGTTGGATATTAGGAAAAACTATTTCACTAGGAGGGTGGTGAAGCACTGGAATGGGTTACCTAGGGAAGTAGTGGAGTCTCCATCCCTAGAGGTGTTTAAGTCTCGGCTTGACAAAGCCCTGGCCAGGCTGATTTAGTTGGAATTGGTCCTGCCTAGAGCAGGGGGCTGGACTTGACGACCTTCTGAGGTCTCTTCCAGTTCTATGGTTCTATGATTCTATGATTTGTGAAGCAGTTTGAAAAGGCTGCGGATGGTAGGAGAGCCAGGCTGCCAAATCCCCACGAACTGTCGTGTGGGTGGACTAGGGGATTCTGACTGTGCTTGGCAAAGGCAGAGCTTTGCTGATATACAGCAGGGATACGGAAGGGTGCGCATCATGCGTGCCTAGGCAGTAACCTAAGCCGCAGTGTCTGAAGAGGAGCACAGACTCCTTCCCCCAGAACGAGCCCCCTCCTCCATTGCTACCTATCTGCTCTCCCTCCCTTCCCCCGCCCGCTGGGCTCTTTCCCGCCCTGCGTGTGTCCCGTTTGGCTCCAGGAGCAGAGGCTGGAGGCGCGGGAGGGCGCTAGGGCAGCGGCTGCAGGTGTCGTCACTGAGCCTGTTCCTGTCCCAGGCGCGTGCCGAGCCCCGAGCAGGCGCTGCAGAGCGCACAGCGGAGTCTGCCGTGCAGACGGGAAGCGCCGCTGCGTGACTCCGGAGCGGCAGCCGGGCAAAGTAAGAGTCTCATTGCAGTGGTACTGCAGCTGCCCTGCCCGCACCATGCGCCTCTCCGGCTCCAGGGCGGGCTCCGTGCGGCTGCTGCTCTCGCTGGCTGCTCTGTGGCTGTCGGATGCTAAAGAAACAGGTAAATATATTAGATCATCCTCCCTATTGCTCTCCTCACCGGCCCCCTGCAGCTGCGCCCTTCAGGAAGTGCTGAAGGGCAGCTCTAGCGCTGGAGGGGCGAAGCCAGCCGCTTTCCTCCTGCAAGTGGCGTGTCCATCTCCCTAGGCGAACTTCAGTGCAGAATCGCTCTCATCCGCCCCCTGGATCACACTGGGAGTGGATTGGAGGTGGGGGAACGGTATGGGGACGTGTTGTCGTGTGTCCTTGCTAACTGCAGCCAAGCAAAGATCTCTGTCCTGAAACATCCCCAAGGCTCTGGCTTAGATAGAGAAATTCTCCCACACGCCCCAAGAAAAAACAATCATTTTATATGGGCACTTCAGATTTGTTTGAGCCAATCGCTGTTGGGTCCCCCCCCCCTCCAGAAGAACCTAAAGCATCGCTTGTATGAGGTTACCTGACCAACATTTCCTGCTGCTTTTTTATCACCCTCCCTTCCCCCTGCGTGTATGCAGTGGCAAGGGAGTTTTCTTGTTCCTTCATCAACTTTCAGAAAAAGGGTCTCATTGTGTCTCAACAGAAGGTGCAAAGTAGGTCTTGCATCGCAATCTTTGAAGAGACATAGTTTGACTGCAGGTTTAGTGCATCTTCCATGTCACAGTCTGTTTAGAAGCCAATCTCCTCATCTTTTCCTAGGGCAGGGATAGGGAACCTTTTTTGCGTAGGAGGGGCGCTGACCTACAGAAAAAGCAGTTGGGGGCCCCACACAAGTGAGAAAAAACCTTCATTGATGTGGATCCTGACTGAGGAGAAATACACTCCTCACATTCCCCTCCCACACCCACACCAGAGCCTAAATTTGTAGATTTTGTGTATGCCAGCCCTGTGGGGAATGTGGGGGGACTGGAACACCACCACAGGCTCCCCAATGCTGGGGGGGGGGGGGTGATCCTCTGGGGAGGATCCAGGCAAGCAGATAGCTGCATCCAGCCCCTGGGCCATAGGTTCCCCACCTCTGTTTCTAGGGTGTGAAGTTACACATAGGTATGTTGGATAGTAAAATCTAATGGCTAATCTAAGAGTTTAAATTTCTGATATCACAGAATTATTGGGAGGATTAATTAATTAATGGAGATATGGCACTTTGAAAATGCCAAGTGCTGCAGAATGTCTAAGAATCATTAGTCCAATGCCAATGCTCTTTGTTTTATGAAAGAGGCAGTTTCTGTTTCTGAAAACCATTGTTGGAGAAACTCCATGTAAACTAACCATGATAATATCCATAGCAGGCTGTTTTTGGCAGCTGATGAAGATGAGATTTATTTATTTATTTATTTATTTTGGAGATCATTATATTTTAAAAATCACTGTCTTAAACCAGGAAACATGAAATAGGACCCAAGGTTATGGCCTGTACCCTGTGTGTAATTAACATGGCTCTCAGCAGCTCCAGGACTTGCCAATCCATTCCAAGGAGAGATCAGCCTGTTCACAAAGGTCTCTCTCTTGAAATAAGCTTTTCATAACTGGATAGATAATTAATGGAAGGAAAGCTCAGGTCAGTGACTTCTCAGACACAAGGCACCTTCTACCTTATTTTGAAGTACCCTGTACTACAGCCAAAAAGACATGGCCTAGCTCAGTGAACATATTATTGCTACTGTATATGGATTATTCATTAAACTATTATATAATCCTGTGTACTAATGCACATGGACAGGGGAAGAGGGAACTGATGAAAAGTGAGAAGAGACATGTAAGATGAGAACTCTCCACTGTGATAGAGCTATTTGAATGTTTGTGCAATGTGAAACTCATGTGGTTTCTTAGGTTCTTCTGTCTCACCCCCACATATTTTTCAACAGGTTGATATGGTATGGTATGATATGGTATGGTATGATAATTTCATTATGAAAATGTGAGAAGATGAATAGTGCAGAAAGTGACATTTTCTACTAAGTCTTCTGTAAGCTTTCAGAACCTGCTGTATCTTTAAGTGCATTGACGTCTATACAGCAGCATGTACATGCTATCCTTCAATGGAGATTAGAACCCTTCTGCCAGACACAATTCCAGGCAATCCTTGTGTTGATCAGAGCAGTCACCTGCAGCAGTTCTGTGCTTCCAAGTGCCATAACAACATTTAACCTAATTTACCCGATGGATTAGGATTTTTCCATGCCTCTATTATTTCCTGCAATGTGCAGTGATGCCCCCATGTGGTTTATCCCTCCTAGTTTCCATCTTGTGCTGCCAGGGTATTTGTTTTATAGAGGCAGGTGAACCTAACTCACCCTCTGTTGTATTTAAAAAAAAAACAGGCCAAATTCCAAGCTGTTCTAATCAGCCACTTTCCTCAAGCATGGCCCTGACACTTAAAAAGGGCTAAAGTATTTGCAAAACTCTAAAGATATAGCAAATAGAGGAAAAACACCCAAAACCTACAGTCTGATGCCTTGTTGGAGAAAGCTTTTCCACTATGGGACAAATGTACTGATTAACTGTAGGATATAATTAACTATCAGGCCCTTATCTCTGTTGTCCCTCAACATCATCCTTCTGAGTAAATTGGTTCACAGATGACAGAGAATGATTGAAATGTGAAAATAAAGAATTAGCACAGATGAGGTAAGGCAAGTGGAAACCTGATAGTGGCACAGAGAGTTTTCATGATCCTGTGCTGCACACATTTGTGAGAAGAGGCCAAGGTGATCCTTCTCAATTGGTAGTGGTCCTCAGTGCTAGTGGTAGGAAGGGGAAAGCACTTTCTGGAACTGGCAACTTGGCAAGTGTTCTGATTTGCCTTCTTCTTAAGGCAGTACACAATCTCACTTCATCTAGACACATCCCTGCTCAGTTACTCAAAGGTCAGCAGTCTTTTGCATCCTATTTTTACTACAGTCCTGGCTGTTTAGCAAAGTCTGGTTTTTTTCAGACATTTATAGATAAGCATAAGCTTGTTCTTTCTGTGCATTTTTAGTCATTAATATATCTATCACTTGTTTTGGCTGTTGCCCATGTAATAATATTTTTTAAATAACTGTAGCTGACATTGTGTCATTTAGGGTGTCTCTAGACTACATGGCTCCGTCAATGGAGCCATGTAAATTAGTTTATTCGGCATAGTAAAAGAAGTAGGGATTTAAATAATCCCCGCTTCATTAAAATAAACATGGCCGCTGCGCTGTGCCAACGATCAGCTGATCTGGCACAGCGCGGCAGTCTAGATGCAGATCTGTCGGCTGGGAAAGCCTTTGCCAACCGATCCTGTAAACGTCGTTTCACGAGGCATAAGGGATTGGTTGGCAAAGGCTTCCCCAGCTGACAGATCCGTGTCTAGACTGCTGTGCTGTGCTAGATCAGCTGATCGTCGGCATAGCGAAGCGGCCATGTTTATTTTAATGAAGCGGGGATTATTTAAATCCCTACTTCTTTTACTATGCCGAATAAACTAATTTACATGGCTCCATTGACGGAGCCATGTAGTCTAGACTCACCCTTAGTGAAGACACTCAGGGTACGTCTAAACTACATGCCTCCGTCGACGGAGGCATGTAGATTAGCCAGATCGGCAGAGGGAAATGAAGCCGCGATTAAAATAATCGCGGCTTCATTTAAATTTAAATGGCTGCCCCGCTCTGCTGATCAGCTGTTTGTCGGCAGATCAGGGCAGTCTGGACGCGCTGCGTCGACAAAGAAGCCTTTCTTGATCGGCACAGGTATGCCTCGTGAAACCAGGTTTACCTGTGCCGATCAAGAAAGGCTTCTTTGTCGACACGGCGCGTCCAGACTGCCCCGATCTGCTGACAAACAGCTGATCGGCAGAGCGGGGCAGCCATTTAAATTTAAATGAAGCCGCGATTATTTTAATCGCGGCTTCATTTCCCTCTGCCGATCTGGCTAATCTACATGCCTCCGTCGATGGAGGCATGTAGTCTAGACACACCCTAGGAGGCTGTACCCCTGCTTGCTGCGCTCGCCAACTTTCCTCTCACGGGAGGTAGGTAACCCCAGCTCTCCCCATGGCCACCGGGGAAGGTTGGGCTGCACCAGCCTGGGCCCCTTCTCCCAACTCCTAACAGCCCAGGTCCCTTCTTCCTCCCCCTGCAAGCCTGGCTCCTTCTCCCTCCTGGGCCACATTAGCCCTAGCCCCACTTCTCCTTCCTCCCCTTCCCGCGCCAGCCCAGGCCCCTTCTCCCGCCCCCTGCTGTGCCAGCCCAAGTCCCTTCCCCCGCCACAGAAGCCTGGTCCCTTTCTCCCTCGCCAACCTTAACCCCCACCCTGGCTGTGGCACATACCAGGCCCAGCTCTAACCCCGACAGCCAGGGAGGCACAGGGATGCCTGCCCACCTTGCATGGTGCACAGTGAGGCATAGGTAGTGCTATGTGCATGCGGTGCTTCGGGGCACTGCAGCCTGCTGAAGTGGGGAAAGCAGCAGTGTGGAGGGCTGCTGTCCCGACCTCTCCCTCGTGCAGTCCCGCCTGCTATGCTCACTGCCCCAGCCCTGTCCACAAAGCCCAGGGCCGCCCACAAGGAGTGGAAGTGAAGGAGTAGGCAGGTCAGTGCCCCCACCCCCCCGCCTGGACAGCCGGTTCTCAGGTTTCCCTGCTTGTTTGTCTACCTTGATGATGTCAAACAAATTCAAGTTTTTTCACAAACACGAACTGTCTTTATTTAACAAAACTGGGGGCGGGGAGATGAAACTCTGGCGAGACTGGGGAAAGGAGGTGGGAGAGTGGAGGAGAGAGGGTAGGAGAGGGGAGGGGGAAACCTGGGAGGAGGGAGCTGGAAGGAGGAAGCAAGGGGAAGAAGGGGGAGGGGAAGCTCAATGGTGGGGATCTCGCCGGGCCAACTGTCTCCCAGAACAGCGGATGCGGGGGCCTTGGCATCCCCAAGGGGATGGGGAGGAGGGTGTGGAGGTTGAGGAGGGTGTGGAGGGAGAAGCGGGAAGGGGAGAAGGAATGGGAGGAGGAGCGGTAGCTGGGGAGGCAGCAGGTGCTGGAGCGGCAGGAGGTAGCATACTCTGCACCAGGGCCTGCAGGTGTTGGCAGATGGCACAGCCCTGGGCAAGCTGCTCCCACGGAAGCTGCAGGTCTTCTTGCACCCAGTTCTGGAGGGTGCGGTGCAGGGCTCGCAGTGCCCCCAGGTGCTGCTTTCAGTACCTCTGCACTTTTCAGGTGGTCCTGCAGAGCCGTCAGGTGCGGGAGCATGTCCTGGGCGAGGTGGTGCGCCCTTCACGCGCAGCTGGTGCGGCTGTGGAGAAACAAACAAGTGGTCAGTTCTCCCTGAGGACACAGTGGGTGAAGCCCAGCCCCCCTCTGCGAGGTGAAGATGACCGTGCCCTGCACCGTCAGAGCTGATGTGCTTGCACAGAGGCCATGGTCGGAATGTCCGGCTGTCCCCAGGACTGGGAGCTGCCCTGAGACCGCACCCATGCCCCTGTGCTGTGTATAGTGCGGCTGAGGTGGGGAGGAGATATCCCCTACCTCTGTGTAGAGGGGGCTTGTGAAGGGAGGGCATCCTGCTGTGTACCGCTGCGGGGTCAGGAGCATGTCATGTCTCTTCACACGCGTCTGGCTATCAGGCCAAGGCCCCTGTGTGGCAGGTAGCTAGAGCCACCTGCCCAGGGGTGGCACGGCACGTGCTCGCACATGCTTGCACATGCTCTCACGTGCACAGATTGTTGTGTGATCCATGGTAAGCAAGGCCCATGCGCGCCGTCCCTGGTCTCCCTGCCCCGCCTCTCTCCCCCAGGAAGGGGACAGTGATGGCACTCACATGTTGTGGCCTCCCCAGACAACGGTGGTGACTCAGCTGCTGGGACAGCTCGGCGGTCCTGGCGGAGTGGCACCATCTGTGGTGGCTCCTGTGGCTTCTCCTTCACGCCCTGGTCAGGGCTTTCTGCTCCCGGATCGTTGCTCCCCAGGGTGGCATGGACCGTCCCGCCTCCCATTATGTGGTCCAGGGCATCAAAATAGGGACAGGTGTCTACCCCTTTAGGGGAGCTGCCCCATGTAGCCCTTGCGTACGCCTTCCAGAGCTCTTTAATTTTCATTCGCACCCGCTTCTGGGTGCACATGTGGCCTTTGGTGGCCATAGTGGCAGCTATGTGGCCGTACATGTCTGTGTTCCTCCATCTAGTGCGGAGATCATGGACATTGGAGGCCTCCCCCCAAACCTCAATGAGGTCCATGAGCTCCGCACTAGTCCAGGAGGGCACCCACCGTCTCCGGCCCCTGGCTGGCTCCTGGGAGCTGGGGGACTGGACGGTGGATGGCTGGCTGGCACTGGCTGCCAAGCTCATTCTGCGGGCACTCGGTCAGGGGCAGCGACTGTTGGCAGGTCTGGATCGGGCACATACAGTGTGGCCCGAATCTACCGCTTTAAGGGCTCCTGGGCTGGGGGAGAGGAGAGGAGTTTTCCTGGTTTGTCCCAGAGTGGCCACCAGGGGAAACTGAGAAGGGCTGGAGGCCTCCTATTTCGAAATAAGCGTCTATACAGCGCTTATTTCGAATTAGCTATTTCGAATTTGGCGTTATTCCTTGTGGAATGAGGTTTACCAAATTTGAAATAAGCGCTCCGCTATTTTGAATTTATTTCGAAATAGGGGTTTGCCTGTGTAGATGCTATTAAAGTTAATTCGAAATAATGGCTGTTATTTTGAATTAACTTTAACGTGTAGACATACCCTATGGGAACAGCTGAAAACATGACCCCACTTCTTTACCTTTCTCCAGCACCGTGAAGTACCAGGCATTTCCTGGGGAACAGTGACAGAGCAATCCTTTCCATGTCCTAAGCCTGAATAGTATGATGGGAGAGGGGATCTTTGTGGCTTCTCTGCCTACAGTGTAATAATGTGGTGCCAGTCAGACTCTGGCCCATACTAATTGTAAAGATCTCATACTACTGCTTTATCACTAATATCACCCCTGACAATTGACATGTGAGAAAGGAAGCTGACTGAATGGATTTTTTTTCTGCAAGATGACTATCGCTGTGCACACTGAGCCAGGCAGTTGTTTGAAAGAATGCAGCCAATATTTGTATTTAGTTCATGAAAAGAAACAATTTCAAATGCAGCTGTATCTGTCCCATCATTTCAACAAAAAGGGAATACAATAGTTTTAACCTTAGTTTAACTCTTTCTTTCTTTCCCAATAGGTACAGCTATGACAACAGGAGATATCAATCAGCAAACTCAAGAGAGCATTTCTGATTATACCACAAAGAGACATGACTTATCTACCCCTGGTAAAAAAACAAATGTTAATTATTATACTTGAGTATGCTTCAGATTACATTTCCCCCCCAGTTATCCCCTTTCTTAAAGGGCTTTGACAGTATGATGTCAATTACATTTTATTAAGTAAGTACCTTTCATGAAATACATTCTTCAGAAGGAGAAACTGAGGCCCAGAATGTTTAAGTGGGCTGTCTGAAATCATATAGCAAATAGGGATTTGGATGTTTAACTGTTTAATTGGTAAGCCTCACCCCTACCAGTCTGCAGACAGGGGCTGTTCTGGCTGGGCTGACTTATTGGAAGATTTGACCGTGGAACTAGGATTTTACTCTGACTTCTTTTTTTTACTAGGATGTCT
Source organism: Pelodiscus sinensis (assembly GCF_052426305.1). Lineage (NCBI taxonomy): Eukaryota > Metazoa > Chordata > Testudines > Trionychidae > Pelodiscus > Pelodiscus sinensis. The sequence continues at coordinate 101,304,511 of NC_143057.1, forward strand.
CTGACTTCTTGGCTCAGGCTTATTCATATATATCACAGTGCCTCCTAGACCAGTTGCTCAACTTCTAATTCCTCCATCTTAATACTTTTTCTTAATGTACTAATCCTTACACACAAACTTTTGCAAACTTACATATTTCAAGCCATTTTTTTCTGAATTGCTATGATTTTGCAAAGGTTTCATTGTGGGCATTTACCCAGGCTATATCCACACTGCAGAGTTTTTGCGCAAAAACTCGTGGAACGTCCACACTACAAGCAAGTTTTTGCACAAGAAAATGTACAGTACATTGTAAGAAGAGAAGATTTTTCATGCAAGAGTTATTCCTCTTTCTATGAGGAATAAGCCTTTTTGCGCAAGAGCTCTTGCGCAAAAAGGAGTGTGTGGACGGCAAACAGGGGTTTCTTGCACAAAAACAGCCTATCGGAAAAAACACAGGTACTCTGATGGCCATTCTGTTAATGGCAATCAGAGCTTTCTTGTGCAAGAGCATCCACACTGCATATGTGATCTCTTCTGCAAAAAGCTTGTTGTGCAAGAAGCCTGCAGTGTAGACATAGCCCAAGTCTCAGTTTCTAATGACTCCACTGATAGTCACTGAAACCTGTCAAGATTAAGTTTCCATTTTTTAGTGTTCTGGGTGCGCACATTTGTCTGTCCTGTTAATATCAGATAATTTCAGTTTGCAATGTTTTTAAATCAAAATCTGTCTTGTGCAAAATATATTTGTCGTTGCTTAGAGATACAATTTTTAAGCTATCTAAAGCTCTGAACTGGCATCCTCAGGACAGCTCATTGTCTTCTGTCTAACAGGCTTCTCTGAAAGTCTGGAATTCCCCTTCCTCCTGAGTTTCCATTGCAGTCCTTGTCCTTTAAAACTTTCATTCTTCTTGTAAAGGAGGTGTCTTTTTAATATGAATGCAATATTACTTAATAGACTTCACTATGCAGAGCAGGAGATTTTCTGTGGGATAGGAAGAATTTTCATAGGCCAGTGATGAAATCCTGACTCCATTGAAGTCAATACGGGCACGTCTACACTGAAATAACTCATATTATTTTGAAGTAACAAGGTTAGCGTCTACACAGCAAGCCTGTTATTTTGAAATTATTTCAAAATTCTGGAAAACAAACCCTCATTTCACGTGGATTAACATCTATTTTGAAATAGTTATTTTGAAATAGGGTGTGTGTAGACAGCGCAGCTGTGGTTATTTCAAAATATTTGGACTCCAGGGATTCTCACAGCTGCTCTGGTGGACACTTTGTCCACACCCTTCAGAACTCTGTACTTTCCCTTCCCCGACAGTCTTGGAATGGGGAAAGGGCTTGTGGTATGAGGAAGGCCCTGACAGCCCTGTGCCACACACCAGCAGGTTTCACTGCCTTCCCTGCTGCCATTAGTGATCCCAGTGCTCCCACTGAGCCCCCCACAGCTGCAAGCGAGCCAGCAGCCAGTTCTGAAGGGGTGGAAGAGGAGGGCCCCTTCCAGGTCAGGTATGGAGATCCTCGATCTCATTGAGGTCTGGGAAGAGGAGGCTAACCTCCAGGATCTCCATACCATATGCAGGAATGCAGATGTGTACGGCCAGATGGCCGCCACCATGGGCCAGAAGGGCCACATGTGCATTTAGGAGCAGGTGCGCATGAAAATTAAATAACGTAGGCAGGCCTACACGAAGGTCAGGAGCAGAGTTCCTGCTTAGGGGCAGCACCCCAGGTGTGCCACTTTTATGAGCAGCTGCACCACATTCTCGGAGCGGGGGAGGGTCAGTCCTCCCCTCCCCCCTGCCATGTCATGGACTCCAGCCTGGAGATAGCCATTGTGAACCTCCTGGAGGGCAGGCTGTGGACGAGGAGAAGGAGGAAGTGGAGGAGGAGGAGGAGGAGGAGGAGGAGGCCAGCACTGACACCATGCCTGCCTACCAGAAGCTCATCCTGACCCTGGAACCATGCTTCCCTCTTCCCCCAGATGTCGCCCAGGGTTTGGACGAAGACGGGGAAGGCCCATCAGGTGAGTTCCATATTTTCCCTAGACATATGTAAAGGGAAGCTGTGGGCAGTAAGGGGCTGCGCACTCTTCGCTCAGACTTCTTGGCCTGGGGATTGCACAGAAGCCTGTGCATGTAGGTGCACATGGAGTGCCAGTCCAGAGCAGACAGCCGCATGAGGCTGCCACACAGGAACCAATCACTCCTTCTCACAAGGTTCCTACACAAGCCTGGCTTACTCCCGACTCCGTGGTGGGACACCTTCCCACCATAAGCTACCACTAAGGAGGATGGGGTTGGGAGAAAACACAACTGTGCTGCCCACAGCACAGGGTCATGACTGCACTCTTGGGGCAGCATCCAAACCCAAGCAAGCACGGCAAAGCAGAGGACACCGAGCTCCTGCATGGGAGGAAGGAAGAGGAGGGGAGCCCAGTAAAGCCCTCCCTGACAAGTGGCAACTGCTGCTCATACACACCTCCCCCAATGTCCTCCTCCCGTCTCCAGCAGCCAGGGATAGAAGTCCTCTCCCTGTGGGATGCCGCCACTGCCAGACTCAGTGCGTGTGCAGAACAGAGAGAAGGTGCGATGCCCTGTCACGCCTGCCCTCAGGCTCCCAGCCTGGGTGGCACCTTCCCGTGCTTGCTTGTTCCCAAGTGTGGAGGTAGCGAGGCTCCCCAAAACATCCGTGCCCTTGCAGGACAGTGCCTGCTGTGTAGGCCACAGATGGCCTTGCTCAAAGCACATCGCCTTCATCTGATGTGAGACCTTTTGGTGTCAGCTGACAGATGAGGGCTAGGGTTCAGGCACAAAGTCTCCAGGGATGACTACCCTTCTCACTTTTCTTCACAGCTGGACCAGCTATGAATGAGAAACATCCACCACCTACCGCACCATCCTCCCCACCCTGCAAGAACCACCGCAGACAACCCCATGAGGACTTGGAGCGGGAACACATCACCTGCTTGTGTGCCCTGCAGCAGTGTCTCGAACAGCAGGAGCAGAGGTCAGACGTTGACCTGGAGCTGCACCACACCATCTGGCAGGAGCTACTGCAGCATGTGCATGGCATAAGCTGCCACCATTGACCACCTGGTCATCGCGACTGAGCAGTCCAGCAGCCACCCCCTCCTTGCACCCACTCCTCTCAAGTCCCCCGTTCCTGCTCTCACTCCCACTCCCACTCCCGTCCCTACCCCTACCCCTTAACCTCTCCTTCTAGCCACTGAGGGCCCCACACATGAGGCGGTAGGACCACCGAAGGCAGGCGTCAGTCCCAGCCCCCTCCCTGAGACCTTCCTGCTCCTTACACCTCCCCCCTCCAAAGTTCTTTCCCCAGTCCCTCCCCAGTTATATTTACTCCAAATAAATTCACAGAGATTCTCTTGTGCCAAAACAATAAGTCTTGTTTATTTGGTCTGAAGAGGAGGGGAGGGATGGGAAATGTGGGAAGGGAGGTTAGGAGAATGAAGGGATTTAAGGGGAAAAGCAAAGAGGGGCAATACAGAGGCCCCTTGTGGGGAGGCCCAGGTAAGGGTGCCACAGCTGGTCTTGTCTGAAATAGTGATGCTAAATAATGGTTAATTGAATAGTTGATTAACCTCATGAATTCTTATTGGTTACTTGACTATTCTATAGTCTCCAGGGTGTGGAAGCAGGCTCTTTGCTGGCCAGGCCTCTCGTGCATATTGCCATCCAAGCAAAAGGTCAACTTCCCCTTGATGAAAACCCTTACACTATGTAACTTAAAGGTCAGCGACGAACAGAAACCAAAACTAGACCTAAAAAGTTCATGTAAAGTTCATGCTGGTTGTGCTGACTGTGCCATGCCCGATAAGGCAGAAAAGGAAAAACAGGAAACCATCTCACCCCCTTACTCCTGTCACTTAACAGACAGGGTCTGCTAGCCTATCACAAAAAGTGTGCAAAAGCTTTCTCTATAAAACAGCTACCTTCCTATATCAAATTGAGGAATCCCGAATAAACATTGGATGGCAGAATACGAGCCAGGCCCAAGGACTGATCACCTGAGGGCCACCTCCCACTCACCGAACCAGAGTTCCTGTAGAACGTAACGTATACCAACTATGCTGTTGTTGCTGTTGTACTTTGTGTTTTTTTAAGTGTGACTATTGCTATCTAAACTTAGTTAAAAGTTTTGTTAAGTAGTATTGTTAAGAGTTTTAGATAAGTAATTAGACTTATGAGTAAGATTGATGTAAATGTAACTGTTGATAATCCCTGGTCCCTTATTGACAACTATTGGGACTTAGAAAAAGCTCAGGGAATTTTCATTTATTGTATTGCACTTTGCTTATTGCTCCTACTAATAGTTATTTGGTGGCCAAGCATGTAAGAGACTAATAAAGAAAAGCTATAATTGGTAGCATTCTAATAAAAGTTTAAAAGATATTTAGTAATAGTTTGCCTGTTTCTGTGCCTCCCTGGGACTAGCCACATTTACGAACCTTTTACTTTAAACCACACAGGGGTGAGGCTGGCAGCCAGTGCAGTCCAACCCCACTCCTGAAGACTCCAGGCTGCTGCCTCTGTATCAGAGGCAGCAGCACAGGGTGGCAGCAACCCCTGTCCAGGGCAGGGTCTGAGCTCCCAGACTTGGTGTGAGTTGGAATTGAGCTGGGTTGCCTGCCCGCCTGGCTCCTAATACACTCTAAACTCAGAGCCATAAAAAGAGTAGGTCCCAGACCCAGTGCAAGCTGGGACTGAGCCAGGCTATTGGCCAGCCTGCTAAAAAATTTACTGGTGGGAGGAGGGGAGGGGCAGGAAATGCATGTAGTCTATAGCATTAACTTATAAGCTTTTGCTTATTGGTTAATTGGTTAATTGACTACACTATTACTTCCCTAGTCTGAAACTCTCCCTCAGGACCTCCCGGATGTGCACAGCCCCCTCTTGGGCTTGACAGATGGTAGTGGTGTGTGGATGTTCAAAGGCCCTGGCCAATTGCTTGGCCTCCCACCCTGGCAGGAACGTCTCCCCCTTGTTCTCACTCAGATTGTGCAGGACACAGCAGGCTGCCACCATCTGGAGGGCATTCTCTTTGCCAAGGTCCAGGCAAGTGAGGCGACAGCGGAAACTCTCTTCAAATGGCCGAAGGCGCCTTCCACCACAATGTGGACCCTGCTGAGCCTGGCATTGAACCACTCTTTCTTGTGGTCCAAGTGTCCTGTGTAGGGCTTCATTAGCCTTGGGAGCAAGGGATAGGCAGAGTCACCCATGATGCACGTGGGCATGTCCATGTCACTGGCCCTGATGGTGCGGTTGGGGAAAAAAGGGCTGGCATGCATCTTCTGGAATTGGCTAGAATTTCTAAAGATGCAGGCACTATGCGCCTTCCCTGACCACCCAGGAGTAATTTAATATATTATTATAATATAATTATAATTCTCATGCTAATGGTTTGAATTGTGATATCCGATGGCTCGTACATTACCAACTAACCAAACAATGATGGTGCTAATGGTTCTTGATGTCTGTGTAGAATCTGGTGTTGGTCATCTTCCTTTCAAAGTGCTAACTAATGGTTCTTATCAGCCTCTTGTAACTATTTAGTCTTTAAGGTGCTACTAGACTATTTGTTGTTTTTTAAGTCTTTCCTGTTACAGACTGACTAGGCTACCCCTCTGAAGCTTATCTACTCTCTGTCTTTTTTTCTTCCTCACCTTCATTTTTTTTCCTTCTCCTCCCTCCACCTCCGTCCTTCTCTTATTTATCTTGGACCTGGACTTCCAACACTCCGGTCATCTAAAGAAGTGGGCTGTGCCCACGAAAGCTCATGATACCATCTACATGTTTTGCTAGTCTTTAAAGTGCTACTAGACTGTTTGTTGCTTTTTAAGCTTTTGAGTAGTCCCATACTCTGAATGGAATAATTCACATGCTTTAATTTAAGCATGTGTTTAAATGCTGTGCTGAATCAGGTCCTAGCATAGCTAGATATTTTACTTCCTCTTGTTATGATAATGTTCACCGTGTTATAGCCAGAGCAAGCAGCCAGAAATTAATATTTTTTAAATGATGCAATAATAATGGTGAACTCAGGCCACCACTAATTTCAGAATCTGACAGCTAATACATGGTACATGGCAAAGAAGCTGAATCAGGCTTCTACAGGGTCCCTGCACTTCTGTTGTTTATTAAAATAACCATTTATAACGCATCAATAATACTTTGCTGAATAATGATGGCTGTATGATAATAACTTATCACTTTCACTTTTCTTTTTTGATAGGTTCACATCTCACTGCACAAGATTTTAATCAGCAGACTAATGAAAATCTCACAATAGTGCTGAATAACATATCCATACCAGGTAAATGGGTTTATTTTTCACCCTGTAGCTTGTTTAATGTTTTAATGTTTTTCCAAGTTATTCGGTAATATCAGATGGCTGTGATAGTACACATTATTTGTTTGTACTGCTTCATCTTTGAGCCTAAAATTAGGGATGTAAATGATTAGTTGAGTAGTCGACTACCTGATGAGCCTAGGCTTATTGTGTAGTCGAGTCACTATTCAACTACTCACTTTCCCCATTCCACCTCCTTGCTGCCTCTGTATCAGGCAGCAACAGGGAGGGGAAACAGGAGCTGGTGCTTTGGGGAGCCAGCTTAAAAGAGCCAAGCGGCTCTTCCTACATTTAAAAGGCAGAGGTACAGCAGTCTGGGACTTGGCGTGAGCCAGGACTGCTCAGCCTATGCACCCAGCTCCTACTACATTTAAATTTCAGAGCCACAGCAGGGGTAACTCCTGAACTCCACCTCCCCTTATCAACTAATTGTGTAGTCGTTATAAATTGTATCGACTACACAATTAGTCAGTTACCCACTTCTTAACATCCTTACCTAAAATGTATATAAAGTAGGATTTCTCTTATCAGCAGTTTAACTAGCAACACAGCAGTAGGCAAAATCCTAAACTACGTGGCTTGTAGCAGAGGAAAGATGAATAAGCTTGTCCCATTTACATTGTTACATTCTAATAACTGTTATGCTGCAGAAAGTCAGACTGAATATTTTATTAAAAATACAAGTTGGAGCAATAAGTATTTTGTCTTTGCTATTGATTAACCATAACCAGTAGGCATCAACTGATCAACCAGTTAAGTATTTGCATTCCTAGTACATCTCTCAATATATTTTCCTCTAGCTATGAGAAGCTATGATAATCGGCATTATAGAATGCCCTACATCTAACAACAGAGAAGTATAATTTCCTACTAATCTGGAGAGCAGCATTTTAAAAATAGTGAATCTTGAATGTCACCTATATTGTTTTAGCATTCATGAGTCATTTGATTGCAAAATTTATGCTATAGAGAGAAAAATCCACTTGAAGAATCATATTGGATATAAACTGATATACAAATCTGGCAGGTTTAATGTTCTTATTATATTTTTTTTAATCTAAGAGATGTCACCAGAAAAAAAATCTAGTTATTTTTCATAAATGGATTCCGGTTATGGCTCCACTTTCCTGCAGCAGAAAACACAAAACCCAGGCCTTATACTTAAACTTTATTATTCCTTGATCTGGGGCTTTAACATTCCACCTGAGGAATTTTAAGCTCTCTGATGTATAAGCCTCAAATATGCCTATGTCAGAAGCATATAAAGAAAAAAAGTGTTTTGTGGTGTGGTGTGGCCTTGTGTCCCTTGGAATGATGCTTTTCTACTTCCTGTGTTGTATCTTACTTGTCTCTGAGATTCTAATTTCTGTGATGAGCCAGTGGGACATGCTTTATGACTTCCTATTAAATGCTGTTCATAGAAAGGAGTTCAATTTTGTAATGCAGAGCAACTTTTATATGTAGGCTATGTTCCCAAAAAGCAGAACTCCATAGGACATATAGCCAGGCCAAGAAGGAATGTCTAAGGATGGAAAGAATGAAGTGTCAACACTGGGCTTGGGGATAAGAAGTCAAAGAGATTTATTTCAGAATTAAAAGGCTTGTTACTCATATGCTTTTTTCAGCCTGTAGAAAATGTCTATTTACAAGACCTTTTGGTTATTATTACACCCAAATGGAACTGGTTAAAAGTCAAAAATGTGTCATTTTCACTGTGGGTTTGAGAACATTCTTACATTGCTTCCTGCAGTACTGGTAGTTTGCCATTGGAAAAGCAGCAGCAGCAGATGGATCTAAAGATAGCTTAAACAACATACAACCAGTTCAAGCAACAGTAGTGCTAAGGGCCTGATTCAGCCTCATTGATTTTGGGAGTTTTGCTGTTGAATTCAATAGACACAGAATCAGTATCTAAAATTATAGGCCCCAAAGGATCTGAGGGCGGAATTTTCAAAAGCACCAAGTGTCTTAGGAGTACACATACTATGGACTTTCAGTGGTGTGTGTATACCTATGTTATACTTGGGCAACAACCATAGTCACTTTTGTAACGTAAAGGTCTTATGCAAAGCACTTTTTTCTACATTAACATTTTCTTAAAAGCATAGTTGTTTAACACTGTGGTTCTGTCCATATTAGGCACCATATATAGGTAAACACTGGGTCACATTTTGCTTTCACTTGTGTTAGTAAAATCTAGATTAACTCCCCTGCTGTCAGTAGAGTTATTCTGTATTTTCACCAGTGTAAATTAAACCAGAATTTGATCCAATAATTGAAAAGTATCTCAATCCCCCCAAAAAGGAAGTAAGATGCTTCTTTTAGATACATTCATTTATTTTATTTTTTGATAGGGTTTTCCAGTGCTCCAGTGGAAAAACCAGTTATACTAGCCGATCCAGCTACCATTGAACTCTTGTGTACCCTGAACAGCACATCCACTGATTCAGCAGCCATTAATATGACGTGGAAGAAGGATAATGAAACAGTCAGAAGTGACAATGTCACCTCTAGTAAACTCAAAAATGTCTGGAGTACCCAATATACGTGAGTCTTCTTTACAGTTTACCAGGCACAATTGAAGGAATTAAATCAAATACAGATGTTGTTCAGTAACCATTATCGACTTATGTTGTATGTACTGTAGCATATGTGATGAAAAATGTTTTCCATGTAAAGATGTTATGTCTGTAAAACCAGATATGTTACAAAATGTATAGACATTAAAAAGTTCACGCTGAATGAGCCTCAGTTAGGGCTAATTTGTTCCCAAAACCCATACATGGGAGCCAAGGATAATGTTAAGGGTTAGGGTTATCTCCTTTTCTTCTCCCTGGCTCAAGGTAACTCAGTTGCCTCACCTCTGTGGTCTGATAAACAAAGGACTTCTCCAGGCAGTCTGAAATGGAAGTAGCAGAAGGAAATGATGCCTTCTTTCAAGTAACAGGAGCAGCCATTGCCTGTTAGCTTCTTTCTTCTAAACTAATCTCTCTCCCCCAATATCTCTATTCGCCATCATAGGAAGAAGGAATGGAGGAGCCTTTTGTCCTTCCCTTTCCCCACTCCATCTACTGCCCTAACTCCTCCTCCATATGTCTCACGGTAGATATATTTTGAGGGGGAAAATTGAAATTTGTTTAATCTTTTGAAACATAGGAAGTTTTATTGGGTATTTCAAAAGTTTCCAGAAAACACTCTAGAGCCTCCATTTTATCACAGTACAAATTCTCCATTGTGATAGCTGAGATAGGGAATACCAGGGCTGTGCACTTGCACTGCTCCCCACTACTGCACAAGTGCATGTACAGTCTATACATGTGTCATCCATACTGGCTATGACAAAGCCAATTGGGAGGCCAGCACTTGCTCTACTCCCAGACAGTGGGATGACATCTCTTTAAAAATTATTCTGTGTGGTGATCTGCAGCTGCAAGATCCATACGTTTCATGAGGATTCATAGGGTGTGTCTAGACTACTGAGTTGTCGACAAAAGTGGACTTTTGTCGACAAAACTATACTGCGTCTACACTACCGCTGAGTTCTGTCGACATAATGTCTCAGCACTTTTGTCGACGCTGGTAAACCTCATTTTACGAGGCATAACACCTCTGTCGACAGAGTTCTGTCGACAGAAGGTGTTATTGCCTGTAGGGTTGCGTCTAGACTACAGGGTTTTGTCGACAAAGCAGCTTGCTTTGTCAACAGAACTGAATGTGTCTAGACGCTCTATGTCGACAGAACTTCTGTCGACAAAAGCCTGTAGTCTAGACGTACCCATAGACTTTAAGGCTAGAAGGAACTCACGTAGTCTAACTTCCTGTACAACACAAGTGATTTCACTCAGTAAGCTTGCTGGTAACCCATAAACTTATGGTTGAACTAGAGCATTTAGAAAGATATCTGATCTTGAATGTGTGTCTATGTGTAGCCATGTGTTGTGAAATACAGAAAGAGTACACTGTATGTGCACTGTGTACATTTTCTAATTTTTATCTTTCATAGACTGTACTTATTCTTTCTGTCATTCTTCATGAAACCTGAACCGTACACTGTTAACAACTTGTAGTTCATCTTTTAATACTAATCTTTTCTGGTTTTCTTTTACTATACATATTAGGTGTACAAAAAATGCCCGTATCTTTGCTTTCTCACTTATTCATTTTTATAGGTTGAATATCAGAGAGAGAAATCAAATGGGAAATTACACTTGTATTTTTAAAAGTGAAAAAGAAGTGAAAGCCACATTTCATGTGCAAGGCAAGTTGTATTAACGCTGATTGTTTCACATGAAAATCATACAAACATTCATATATTATAAGGCGAGAAGGGAGCGTTGTGATATTCTACTCTGACATGCTATTATAGAACTCATTGAACGCCTATAATCATAAATTGTAACCGTTAATAATTATCAATTGAAGCTGAAAGTAGTTATTGTTTTCTTTTGGTTTAGAACAGTGGCACTTAGACTGAATAGTAGTAGCTAAACCACTTAGGCAAACTAAGAATCTTTAGTAATTATTCATACTAGCCCTTTGTAAATCATGAAATGAAGATTTTTAGTCTTTTCATGGGAAAGACTAAAAGGGGTTGTAAGCCTAAAGTCTGAATTCAGTGCCCTGCTTGTGGCATCTTAAAGTGGTCTGATTTTCAGAGAATGAAATTAAAAGTCCAGTTGGCAGCAAAGCCAGGTCCTGGAACTAATGTAGGCTCCATATGTGTCCTTGCTTGCACAGCTCTTGGAAGCAACCTCCAGGTCCTTGATGCCTTTAGGTGCATAATCAGCCAGGAATACTCTGCATGCTGCTTCTGCTCAAGCCAGGGGTACTCTACTGCTTCATTAGCCAAGAACTGCAACCAATGGGTGCTGTAGGGGGATGAGGTATGGGAAGCCTTCCTGACTGCCTAGGGGACATGGAGGTCACTTCCTGGGAGCCACCGGGATCCTGAATCCCCTCCCATTCCCCAACCCCCTGTTCCTACTTGGGGTCTTCTCCTGCACCCCAAACTTCTCATCCCTACTCCAGGCAGAGCAGGAGAGTTCAGTTTTCTGCCATTAGAAAGCTGGCAATTCTAGTCAGAGCCAGGCTCAGGAATCAGGCCAAGGCTCGATACCAAGTATTAGAGTCTGCGCTGGGACTCCAGGGATCAATCAGCAGTCAGAATCCAAATCAGGAAGTCCTTACTAGGAGGTCAGCAGCAGAGCAGGCATGACAGCCAACTCACATTGTTATTTGATGGATTATTTGTTAAATTGTAAAATATGGAATGATGGGATACAGTGGTAACTGCTGGGTTGCTGTACATTACTAATGTGTGATAAGCTTCTACTAATTAGGCTCATCTAGAGTTGAGAAAATAGTGAAAAATATCCATGAATATTCATTTGAATGTTTTATGAATTTGCTTTAGTCATATTTGCACGCCCTGCTGCAGTCAGAGAGTTTGTAAGCAACCATATTTTATTAGCACGAATGAAACTGGAAAATTAATTTGAATACTGCAAGCTTGAGTACTCACAGAAAGTGAACATTAAATGTATTTACTTAAATTCACCTCAGAAAACTTTTATTCTCAACCAATTAAGGAAGAGAAAAAAAATGCTGGGGCCGATCTTCAGCTTATATAAATTGAAGGCGTGGATCTGGTCTGCTATGTCTTGTGTGAATATGCCATCTCTTATTCCAAATAGCAAGACAGAACCAGAAAAATGTAAGGAATACATTTTTTAAAAAAATTAAGAAAATCATGATCTGCTAGTAGACATTCCAAGAACAGAAAAAAGAGGTGACTTTCATCAGATAAATTATTTGTCATGGTTTATTTGTCTAGGGTTAAGTATATCAGTGGGTGGAGCAATATGTTCAACTGAGCATATAGGCTTCTGCATTGGGAACACTTTAGGTCTTCTATAGCGATGATAAAATTATAGCATAAGTAATTCCAAATTAATATCTTATGCATTGTGTCTTGTGGCCCTATGCTGTTTCTTGCAGGGTTAGGTTGCTGGTACTTCACTCAGTTTGTACATCTAGATGTCAGTGTTTGAAAGTATAACGTTTCTGCAATCCCTTGATTTTTTTCAATCAAGGCAAACTGAAAACTGTTCTGCAGCAATATTTTCCAGCATGCAAAACTGACCAAATACTATCATTTTGTTATTGTAGCCTGCAAAGAAGTCTTGCAGTTTTGGAAATTGCATGATTTTTTATGCTTTTAGATTTATATATTCATATAGATTGTAACAGAATCTGAATCCTGTATTGCTCATGGCTGAGTATGGAGGTGGGTAGGTGGGTGAGAATACAAGAAGTCAGTTAATATTTTAGCTTTAAAGTTACTTTTTGATAGTGCATTGATGCCAAATCCTGCAACTGCTCTGCAAGTGGAATTACCATAGATGCCATTTTAAATTCTGTATGTGGCACTCCAGCCAGAAGTAACCCTTATATAGTTCATGCTTTAGAACCCATGTGCGATAACACTAGTTCTTAAATGATAGCAATCCGAGGACCCCCATTTTGGTTTAAAATTTTTCAGGAACCCCTAAGCTTCTCTGGGCAGACCTAGCCTTGTCCCCTTCTCTGAGGCCATGCCCCTATCCCTCTCCTTTTCCAAGGCCCCACCCCCACCTCCATAACCCATCCCTCCATCCACTCACTCTCCCCCCTCCTCACTTACTTCACCAGGCTGGAGCAGAGGGTTGTAGTTCAGATGTGGTTGTGGAGTGCAGGCTCTGGGAGAGTTTGGGTGCGTGGGGTGTGGGTTCTGGGAAGGAGTTTGGGATCTAGGCTGGACTTACAGTATGCAGGAGACACCGGGGTGGAGTTGACCAGTGGTGCTCCCAGACATTCTGGGGTACCCTGGGGACTCCAATTTGAGAAACTCTGAGCTATACAGTGGTTTCCATGTTAATTGGGGAAATGAAAAGAGAAGACTAATATATTCTTAAAAATAGAAAATTTGATGTGTTGTATATTTCCGTTTAAATCTTTAGCGCTTACTTAGTAAAATTTTCTTTATTTATTCTTAGCACCTCAGATTGATGGAAAAGAACATCATGTAGTGAGTTATGTAGGAGATTCTGTTGTCCTGGTCTGTAAAAGTGTCAAATATACTCCTATCAACTGGATCTGGTACATGAGTAATGGAAGTGACCAGGTAAGATTTCCTTTCATTGCTCTTGCAAAACAATGAAACAACTGATTGCAAGCACATTGTCATTTTGCAGAATATAATTAATTCATCACTGGTGTGGGGAATGCTGTCCTGGAAGACACGTGTGCCTATCTGCCTGAGCTATCCATAGCCGTGAAGCCCCAGCACCATGGGAAGACACATTTCCACACCATCTATGCTTTCCCTGCAGCATCACTCTTCTATGAGAATTACAAGGGAGTTCAAGAGCCCTGAATAGGGACTACCACAGTACATTTAGTGCGGATATTTAATTTTTCTATTGACACCAGTTCCATGATTGGAAAATGCTTTACAGGAAAGTTTTTTTGCCTAACAAAGCTAAAGTAAAATACAATATCACAGTATCTTGATTTTTATCCATTTGGAGTGGCTAAGACAAAAGAAAATAAGTGATCTACTCAATTGTGTACAGTGACTCAGAAGTACAACCTTGATTACAACCCACATTTCTAAGACTCCTTGTTATAATTTCTAGACCAACCAAGCCACATTAACTTTTATACCCATAATGTTCCTTGGTCACTCATACTAGGTCTCACCCTTAAGCAAGAACTCTAGAACTGATTACATATTTCATTTTTACCAACTTTTCTCATTGACAAATTATCAGTTTTTATCCTATAGATGTTATTTAAGTGGTTATCAATCCAGTTCCCATTATTTAGAAATACTCAAATTCATGTGTTTACACTAGTGTGCTCCTGACTTCAGTGGTGAAAGCTAATTTACATCAGCTGAAAATCTGGCCCACAAGTTTCAAAATCGAAGAAACTGTGTCAGTAAGTGGGAAAAATGCAAAGGACAGCCACAGGTGAAGTTGAAGAGATAGAAACAAAACAAAAATGTTGGTCACATTCAGAAAATGCATGCTTATTTCTGGAATAGTTATTCTGAAATAGCTTATTTCAGAATAGCACGTCTACACTACAGGGAAGCCTCAAAATTAGTCTGAGTCAGGCTTCCCTAATGTAGACATGCTATCTTGATTTAGAGTCCCAGGAAGCACTGGGGATGAATAACTTAGAATGGCCCTGGTGACAGGCTATTTCGAAATAGCATCAGTGGAGCATCTACACATGCCTTATTTCAAAATGGCTATTTTGGAATAGGCACTATTCCTCATATAATGAGGTTTTCAGATTTCGGAATAAGCCATCCATTATTTCAAAATTATTTCAAAATAATGCAATGACTGTGTAGACGCTCACATCCTTATTTCAAAATAACCCTAGTTATCTCAAAATAACGGTGCAGTGTAGATGCATAGAGTCCAATAAATGCCAGAAGATCAAGCTCAAGGGACATGGCAAGTTCTTAATACTGCCCAGGTTTTACCTCTGAATGTATGTAGCTTATCTGCAGCAGTACCACCTCAGACCGTATTATTGTCAGAGCCCATAAACCAAACAGGTTTGACTTAGATACTGCCTCTCAGAGAAGTGGATTACCTATATCAAAGGGTAGGGTCAGTGCTGAAGAGCTGCAACAGTGCAGCTATGCGGCTATAGCATTTGAAGTGCAGACAACCCCTGATTCTTATAGCACTTTAGTTTTCCTTGGAGTTGCCTAGTAAAGTTCCTCCCTTACTGGAACTAAATACGGTATTCTGTCTTCACCTTGTGCTGTTATGTATTGAAATCAGCTGTATGCTATGGCTATGAGAACACTGCTTGTAAATGGTCTATAGAACAGGGATATCAACCTTATTTGGAAGAAAGGAAAGAATTTCATGTTTAATTATGGTCTGTGAGCTAGAAAATAAATTCAGGTCTATACATACCACAGGCTATGTCTAGACTTCAGAATTCTTTCAGAGAAGCTTTTCTGGATCTTCTGGAAAAACTTCTTTTGAAAGAGAGCATCCACACAGCAAAAGCGTATCAAAAAGCGATCTGCTTTTTCGAAAGATAGCATCTGCAGTTATTGAACGCTATCTCACATTTAAGTTGTGATTGCTACAGATGGAGTGGCCACCAGGGCACCTATGCTTTTTCCTGATGGCCTCTTCTTTTGAAAAAAAAACCCTTCCCCATCCACACGTGCCCTTTTCCAAAAGAGCTCTTTTGTAAAAGGGCTTTTTCTTCATAGAAAGAGGTTTACTGATGTCAGAAAAAAACCTGCATTCTTTCAACTTTCTGTCGAAAGAACACAATTGCAGAGTGGACGTAAGTGTAGTTTTTCCAAAAAAACTCTGCAGTGTAGACATATGCACAGTGTGCCAAGTGAAATGCTCATTGGTATCATTTGGTACTTTGCATAGATATGGAGCATATGATCTTTAGGCTGTAACTAAATGTTCACATAACTATTATTAAGTGCCTTATCTAAAATTGATCACACACTGTGAGGCCTACCACTGTTAGTTCCTTTTTGTTTCTCACCTTCCTCATTCTTCTTTCTCCATTTCTCTCTCCCTTTCCTTTGTGACTCTCCTCTGTTCTTTTCTCTGCATTTTTCCCTGCAGCAACTCCACTTTCACTGCAGTGGGTTCACTCCCATCTCTTTCCCCAATTCCATCTATTATGTAAAATGTATTTACTTGAATGAAACATTTAGAATGGATATATTTACATATATAAAATTACATATATTAAATTAATTATACCATGAATGTTATAACTAATTTTACCTGTAATAAATACAGGGATTTTCAACTTCCAATGTATAAATGATTTAATTACAGGCAATCCCCGGGTTACATGGATCCGACTTACATCGGATCCATACTTACAAATGGGGTGAGGCAACCCCGCACTAGCTGCTTCCCCCCAGCAGACCAGGGAGACGCGAAGCTAGCGCCGCCCCCCCAGCAGACCAGGGAGACACGGAGCGGCTTTTCTCAGCAGACACCTCAGCTTGAGAATAAAGGACTGAGGGAAGGGAGGTGTGGGAGAATAAAACTGAGCTCTGGAGAAATGTTTGGCTAGAGTTTCCCCTACAATATGTACCAGATCCGACTTACATACAAATTCAACTTAAGAACAAACCTACAGTCCCTATCTTGTACGTAACCCGGGGACTGCCTGTATACATTTTTGACATTGTAATCACATAATTTTAAAATATCTTTTTATATTAGATTGCTGTTAATGATTCTTTGATGCCAGATAAATATAAAATCAACAAAGAGAATAACAGAACAACAAAATTCAAGATTCTGAAGATCTCAGAGAAAGATGATAGATCATATTGGTGCCAAGCTGAATTTAAATTAGGAGAGAGCACAGGAAAAGTATCCCTTAAAGTCCTCACCTATATGGTACCACTCAAACCATTTCTTGCAATAGCAGCTGAAGTTATTATTTTAGTAACCATTATTTTCCTGTATGAGATGTACTCCAAAAAGAAGCAGGTGCTGTCAGGTAGGATCTCTTCGTTTGTTTTTTAAAATACCACTTATTGCACTTTTTAATACAATCATCTGCTAGATACTGTGGTATACATTTCAATTTAAATGAAGAAGGAGAAATAATTCTGTATGATGGTTGTCTATGCATTTTTCTTTAAATTAAAATATCTTCTCTTGACTATTGATCATTATTTCAGTTTTAATTTCCTAATATTTAGGGTCATATTCATGTCTTAAATGCTTTTAGTATGTACTCAGGTGCCCGTGTAGGATCTATCCACTATTTCTCAAAGTGGGTCACGGGTCCACTTTGAGAAAGCTGCTAATGGGCTGCTCCGGTTTGTTTACTTCACAGCTCTGCAGCTACAGAGCCTTGCAGTTCCCATTGGCTGTGATTCACCGTTTGCAGCCAAGGGGAACTGTGGGAGGTGGAGTGGCTAGGACCACTACTTCCTGGGGAGTTGCAGGAAGTAGTGGTCCTAGCCACTCCACCTCCCACGGTTCCCCTTGGCTGCAAACGGTGAACTGCATCCAATGGGAGCTGCAAGACTCTGTGGCTATGGAGCTGGTAAGTAAACAAACACAGAGCACTCCATTAGCACACTGATCTAATCCAACCTTATCCACACAACCAAAAATAGACGATAAGGTCTTCAAGGATTGATTTTAAATGTTCCCAGAGGAGCTGGTGCGTACTGATGGAGACTACTCCTGGTCAAGAGCATCATACTCATTGTGGAGAGGGGGAAGGTAGCACTGTATTAAAACAAAATGCCTTGACCACAGCCACTGAACTGGGACACACCTGCCAAGTGTGATCTTAATGGATTTTGGAAGAAGATGCTAAAATTGCATTCCATAGTTTACTTATGGCTTTTCAGGCATTTGCCAGTATACAACCCGAGGCCTGATTTTATCACAAGTGTCTGAAATGTCAAAAGCATGTTTATGTGAGTCAAATAGTCACGGGTTCAGAACCATTGTTTGGGATGTAACATAAATGCCATTTCTACATGAAGAAAAAACTCAATGGTTATAAACTGTTGAAGGGTCTCCAAACTTTCATATCATGAGGAGTGGGAATACAACAGCTTAATCTTAGTCAGGATAAAGAAAATGATTTTGAATAAGAGGAATTATAATAAAATTGTACATCAGCTGTATATCCTGCATTGCTGATTTGTACAGAATGTCCTTGTTTTACTGTTTTACCAATTATTTTATGTTAGACATTTATTATACAAATGAAGTGAAATGCTTTTCAGTTTTAAATAACTTCTGACCAGTAAACACATACATTGCAATGCAAATGAATATAATAACCTTAATGTTTTCTTTGTCCCACAGACGATCAAAAAGAATTTGAACAAATTGAGCAACTGTAAGTAGGGACTGTTTTACAATATTAATTTAGTCTTTACTAACATTTAATGGAATATTAAACATTTTTGACACACAGTAATTCAGAGTCAAGAATGATATATAGCTCTTAACATAGGTTATTGCAAAGTGTAACAATTCCAAAGTATTGTTTTAATTCAGTTCCCTAACATGTTCTTAATTCTCATTTCTCTGGAAGTCTAGCTCTTGTAAAATGCAGCTGTGTGCAATATTCTTTATTTTGTTGGGTTTTTTTTATGGTAGGGATTGTTTTAATGTATTGTATATCACAGAATCAAGCAGGTAGAATGGCCTCTTACCGTTCCCATCAAAGATTATAACTTACTGAGGATTAGAGAGATAGTTCTCAGATAGAAAACTCCTCTAGAATGTTTCCATTCATTCACTTGTATTATATTTTTAGTTTAGTTTGCATCATGGGGCATACCAGGCTGCTTCTTCCATATACAGGCAGTCCCCGGGTTACGTACAAGATAGGGACTGTAGGTTTGTTCTTAAGTTGAATCTGTATGTAAGTCGGAACTGGTGTCAGCCGCTGATGAAACTGATCAGTTTCAACTGGGGCTGAATCTGGATGCCAGTTCTGACTTACATACAGATTCAACTTAAGAACCCCAGGCATCCCCAAGTCAGCTGCTGCTGAAACTGATCAGCGGCTGATTCCAGGAAGCCTGGGGCAGAGCAACTCTGCCTCGGGCTTCCTGTAGTCAGCCGCTGGTCAGTTTCAGCAGCGGCTGACTTGGGGACACCTGGGGCAGAGCAGCTGGGGTGCTGCTGGGTTGCTCCAGTAGCGCGGCTCCTCGGCGCTACTGGAGCAACCCAGCAGCACCCCAGCTGCTCTGCCCCAGGCGTCCTGATTCAGCCGCTGCTGAAACTGACCAGCAGCGGCTGAATCAGGACGCCTGGGGCAGAGCACCTGGGGTGCTGCCGGGTTGGTCCGGAGCGGCGCTGTGGGACCAACCTGGCAGCCCCCAGCTGCTCTACCCCAGGGGTAGGCAAGAAAAGCCTGGTCTGCTGGGGGAGGGCACTAGCTGCACCCCCCCAGCAGACCAGGGGGACAGGAGCAAAGCCGCGGAGCATGCCCGCAGCGGGCGTGCTCCAAGGCTTTGCTCCCCGTCTCCCTGCAGACCAGGGAGATGGAGAGCAAAGCCTTGGAGCACGCCCGCAGCGGGACAGCCCAAGCATGCCCGGGCTGTCCCGCTGCGGGCGTGCTCCAAGGCTTTGCTCCCCGTCTCCCTGCAGACCAGGGAGTTTATGGGTGAATTGTTTTCCCCCGGGGCTTATAGAACTCCAGTTGCACAGTAAAGACAAGAGTGAGCCTTCCTTGATCCATGCTTGTAGTAGGATTAATATAGAAGTTTATTGAAATAAACTATACTTATCTTAAAAAGCACAATTACTTGCCCTCATACTTCTCCCCTGGCTTCCCATTCATTTAAAGATCCTATGCAAAAGTGCTCTTCCTTATATGGAGTTGCTCTAGGCTTTCGTGAACTTTGTCTTTCTCTACCCCCCTTTCTTACTCCTTCCCCTGATGAAGAGCTTGGTGTCTTATTTGACCTTATTTTCAGTGGAAAGCTTGAAAAGACTCCCTTGAAGCCATTAATTTTCATTTAATACATTATTTACCTACAAGATTGGCGTTCTTTCCTACAGGAAAGATACACAGGTAGTGAGTTTTAGTAAGGTGTATACAGTTTGCATGATTACTAAAACTCTCTGGTATTTAAAAATATATATTAGTAGCTGTTTAAAGCAGAATTGTGTATCAGATGGCCCAGAATTTTACCTTTGGAGCCACATCATCAGATTCTAACTTTATGATATCTGTTGCTCTACTGAATCCTTATGGCTGGTAACATATATAATAGTCAAAAAGGTGTATTGCAAAGGAGACTGGATGCTTCAGAAGTAAGCAATGCATGCAACAGAACTTTTCAAGTCTTCACTAGTTAAATCTAGTCCTGTCTGTGGTGATCAACAATAGTTACTATCTAATAGCTGCAGAGACTGTAAGAAGAGACCACATGAAATAAAATGAAAGTTTTAGTCCCTTTTCTACTGGACAAATGTATTTCACAGAAAAACCACATTAACAATTGGTGCTAATGTACTTTCTAGCAGTATCATTGGAGAGAGGCTAAGGATCAAATACTATGGAGAATGACGTATACTCTCTTCCTTAGGTGGTCCTTCCAAAATTCATTGGACAAATTAGAAATAATATATTTTCATGGCCTGTAGTGTAACTATGTATTTAACAGATAGATCTGGATTCTAGGAGTGCCTCTTAGACATTCTTCATAAGAACAGATTCTACACCATACTTAAAAAAGAACAATGGATTTTAAAAATCCTTTAGAAAAATAGCCACTGAATAGATTTAAGCCTGTAGTTAGACACAAGCTCTCTTGATTACCCAGAGTAACAACTGAAGGCTTGCGTCCTGTGTTATTAATATTTAAAAGTTTAACATTTTGCCCACTTTTAAACCAAAAATATCAAAAATTGATGAACCATACTGTACACTAGGTCATTAGCTTTTGGTGAACTGATGAACCATTCCGAACATTTGCAAAATAATTTAATAATAATATTCAGTATCTTTCTTATGTTTTGTTTATAGCAGTTTAATTTTAAATTTGTTTTTATTTTACTTCAACTTGAGAACAGCTCTCTATATCCTGAATTTCAGCACAATTATATATATAAATATAATATACTGTGTTATAAGTAGGAACATTGTCACTGCCTACTATAAAACCTTAACGTCAATGTTTCACTGTAATAATCCTTTCCAAGTCTGTGTCCAGACTCAGGGGTTTTTTTTGAAAAAAGTAGCCTTTTTTCGAAAAAACTTCACCTGCATCTAGACTGCAGCCGCGTTCTTTCGAAATTAAATCGAAAGAACACGGCTTTTCTTTCGACGGCGGGAAACCTCATTTCACGAGGAAGAACGCCTTTTTTCGAAAGTGCTCTTTCGAAAAAAGGCGTTCTTGAATGCCAACAGGGCTTGCTTTTTTGAAAGTACTGCTTGCAGTCTAGACGCTCTTTTTCGAAAGAGGCTTGCAGTCTAGACATAGCCCAAGGGTTTTATGGGTCAGGAAATGACTGAGTTGAATGCAGAAAGCATTACCTGATAGGTAAAGGACTCTGAATAGGTTCTTTTACTATAATAATATTTTAATGTAAAGATACATGCTCTTTTCCTTTTTCTCATGCTTTCAAGTAACACAAGTAATATTGGAAACAATTAAAATTCTTCTAGTGTTGCTAAGTAATCAGACCATTGGATTGGGATGAATATCATTATTTTTATTGTACAGTCTATGCATGTTAAAAGCTTATTTTGGGTTTTGGATTTAAACTTGTGTTTCTTTCTTCAGTAAATCAGAAGATAGTAATGGTGTGGAAAATAGCACCACGAGGCAACGAAAAGTTTAAATCAGTTCCTAAAGGAAGGTAAGTAAAAGAGAAGATGTATTAGAATCAGCTAAGGATAGTAGGAAGAACAGAGTTCAAAATAGATGACATGGCACCAGCAAAACAGAGGAAAGACAGGGAGGGAAGTCGAGAACTATGAGCAATAGAAGAGAGAGAAAGTAACAAGCTGATCATTGTGAAAGAAGTGACAGAAGGGTAGAGGAGGAGAGTGGGTAATTGTGAAGCATGGCAAGTGGCAGTGGAGAGAGAAAAAATTCAGACAAGGATTCCACCTGCCTGATTCTCTGCCCCAGTTACAGTCCTGGCACAGACTACTTGAATTTATGCCAGCTGGCAATCTTTCTAAAGGACTGTCTGCCAGCTGGGGACAATAGTGTGCACTCAGCCACTTTCCCTACTCACCCCTCCCTGTGTCTGATATGCCTTCTGTGACATGAGGCTCTTTTTGGGAGGTTGGCATTCAAGGGGCAACTCTGGCTGTACATTTACGGTCTCTTCCTTGGTAACAGAGGACTTGCAGAAAACTTCCACTTTCTTTGAATTTGACAATTGGGAAGGGAGTAACATCTGGACCAAAGCAGAATGTGATTAAAGATACAATATTCAGAAATGCCTGATTGATTTAAGTGCTACCAGACCATTTGTTGTTTTTTTATTTAAGATACTAAGTCCCCCATTAACTTTCAAATGCCCCTAAGGGCCCAAATCACTTTGGAAGATGGGAGTTAGGCACCTTTAAATGCTTTTTACTCCAAATCCAACTCTGAGTCAGAATGAAGTTGGAAAGCAAATAAAGAAATTAGAGGATAGAAACAGGCATAAAATAATTTATAGAATGCATTTGTGTCAATAATCTAAAGTATCTGTTCTGTTTAATTCAGGAGAATTTGAGCCAACAAAAAGGAAATATCATTTGGCCATCACAAAACCACAGGAAGATGTACATGGCTATGCATTTCAGATATCTCCAATGCTTCTAATTAGGACTCGTTAGACTTGTAACAAAATAATGAAGATCTACTCTGCTTTTAAAATATAGACATGAAACTGCCTCTTTGCCCAGACTTCTATAAAGTCTATACTGTAGCCTGATATTACATATGTACACTCAAATGTCAATTGTTGTGTTTGTGTCGCCTTACTGGTAAGAGTCAATCTGTATGTTACTCAAGACTTTCTGGTCTCAATCCAGTTGATTAAGAGACTGATCTATAATTTTTGGTTTCTATATTGGGACTCATCCTGCATTATTAGTTCACCCAACACATCTGTTGACTTCACTGAGTGAGCAAATGATGCAAGATCAGAACCAACGTAAGCTGACAGTACATTTTACAATGTGAGTTCAGTTTCACAGCATCTTAGACCAGAGAAAATAACTTTTACTGGTAGACAAATCAAATGTGACACACAAAAAGCCATTTTTTACACCAAAGGAAAACTCAAGGGGGAATCTTTATCCTATTTCTCATGTGATATTAAGGGTTTTATCATTTCCTGTAGGAAGATTCTCAAACCAAAATTTGTTTAACATCAGTTGCAATTAGGAGGCAATAGGTGGTGCACTCTGGAATTTTAAGACGATACACATTGCCTTAAGATTTCCTGTCCTAACACAGAGCCATTTTTTGTAGAATTATTTGACATTTTGTACTTTATAAATTATTAAACAAATAAATAAACTTGGCATTAAAAGGTCCTAGCATTGACTTATCTATTAAAAGACTTCCTTTATTAGGCAACCTCATTTGACAAAATATCATTACATATAATAAGTTCAGTTATTCTTTATCTATGTTAGAAGACAATACATCTTAAGTGACCATTTTTGTTGGTCCTTTTAGTGGGCATTTAAAACACGTTTTATTGTATTGCATATTTATATATTGCCTTTCATCCCAAAGAATCCCAAAGTGGTATTTTAGGTCAGGAAGTGAATTAAAATAAACATTCTGAAATAAAATACCATAATATAATAAAAATAACCTGTTATGATTCTAAAATCTGGGGAGAACGTTATCTAGGTGGAATGTAATTAACACAGACTTGAGTGTAGCCCTTTGGGTTAATGCCCCTAATCGTATACAAATTGCCATAACATCTTTAATAACCACAGATTGGCAGGGCTCCACTCTTACTTGTTATCCAAAATAGAACACTTCTGGAGCAGTGTTAAATCTACCTCTGTGCTGTAGCATTCTTGACTATTCTTTGATAGATTCTCATCCAAGTGCAGAAGAGGCTTAATTCCACTTAACTCGTGAGACTTGGTAGGAGCGGCTCCTGGGAGAATTCTGTACCACTGCATACATGGAAAATTCATGTCACCACAGATCCGCCCCCCTCCCCCCCAAGATAGATTTTGATGAGGGAGTGCTGTAGTTACATCTTGTGCCCACCAGGGGATGCTGAGTAACCATAAGATAAGGCAACTGGCTTACAGTCAGAGCAGCCTGCCATAGAGATGGAATGGCTGTGTTCCTCATAGCTCCCTGCTTGTAGGGCCAGCTGAGGAGGCACAGGATATAGTGTTAGTGGTGGGAAGGGACAGACTGAGGCGGATGCACAAGAGCTAGTTGGGTGACAATATTGAGCCCAGCTCTGAATGGGATTGGAAATGCAAGGACACATGGGGATGTTTGGGCTGCATGGACCCATGAGATCCAAGGGGTTCAGGGACGCATGCAGGGGTGCTGACAGCCTGCGTGGGCAGCCTGTACTTCTGGAAGGGTGGGACTCCCAGTCTCCACTCCCCACCCTCAGAGCTGCACGGAGCTCATAGCATGCAATTTAAAGGGTCTGGAGCTCTGGCTATTGCTGCTGTAGCAATAGCTGCAGCCTGGAACTCCAGGCCCCTTTAAATCATTGGGCCCCAAGGCAACTGCCCCCTTTGTCTCCCCGCACCTCCCCAGTTGTGGGCCTGGACACAGGTGCAGATGTACCTGAATGAATAGGAGAGACTAGAGTTCAGCCACAGTTTTCATGAGGTGGGATTCCCAACCCCCTAACACATCTCCTCCTACAAAAATCCCACAAAATCTAGTAGCCTGGGTTCTCCAAGATTCTGATGTTGCTTCTCGCTTGTGTGCAGCCCCTGACTGATTTTTCTGAGAGTCAGTGGCAGCCGACCCAAAAAAGGCTCCCCACCCCAGTTATATACTATTACCATTATGGCTTATGGGATTGTCATAGAACAACCGAGAATCATTAATTTTAAAGCATGCTAGTCAATTATAGTATGTACTAAATAAATAAAAAATATACAAGCTATGTAATCAACTACTTTTCCACTGCAAACTTCTGTTTTTTATTCCATAGAACATTTAAAAACCTCTTGTAATACAAGGAAACATCATGCACATTATTTTTCTCCTTAATTTGAAGAGTCATCAAAAAAACATTCACACTTTGTCTTGATTGTACATTTTAAATAAATAATAATATTTGCAAACACATATCATTATGCACAAATTTCCTGATACAAGAGAAAGCAAAAGCATCTCTTAAAATCTTAAATTGCGGAGCCCAAAATGGTCTTTTGTCATTTTGCCCAAGAGAGAGCAAGAGAGAAAAACACACAAAGAATTTGGAAGGGAATAAACTCTCATTTATAATCTTCATGTGCCTGAAAATTGCAGCTGCTGATCGCATTATGGGTTTTGGGAAACTGATATCCAATCTGACCTGCTTTTAAATGAAACTACAGAAAATGAGTTCAGTAATTTGTAGCCTCACCAGCACACATGTAAAAGCTAAAACAAAAGCAATGAGCTGAACAGAAGTCTGAAATATTTGGATAAATATTGATCACTGATAAAGATTTCCCTTGTCGGATTATTGTGTTTAATTGCATTCAGCCTCAAACTTTCTGTGCATTGCACATCAAGCCAAAAGCAAAACTTAATTACAGGTTTTTGTGTGAAAATTTATCATGGCTAGATTTGCATTTATTTTAGAAAAATGAATGTGTGTACAATTTCAAAAAAGAAAAGACTGCTTCTTGTACAGTGATCACCTGAAAATAAAATATTATAATCTAAAATTATGATTAATTACACAGTTTTGTATTAGAAACTGTATAATGCAGACTGAATATACTTTTTGCTACAAAATACTCCAATGGATAATATTCTAATACAGAAAATATCTGAAAAAAGTCATTAATTAGGGATAAGGACAGTTTATGATGCTAAACTGTGCTACTCAGGGTCCATCCTGCACTGAGGGTTCATTCAAAATGTCCTTGGAAGTTAAGGAATGAAATCCTGCTCCCACACCCATTAAAGTCAATTGGATTTTGTCATTTACTTTGACTTGAGTGATGTGACTTTGACTTGAGCGATGTGACGAGTGTATTCCAAGAAGTGGAGAATCTGGACCATTATGTTTAATGGGTCTATGATACATGTTAATACTATACTCTTCTGTTGAAATGGACTTGTAATTCCCAAACTAACATCATGTGCTCCTGGAGAATAATATAACCAAGAATGTAAAATAAGATTTTTCTGCTTTTCAATAATAGCTTTCACATATTGCTGTATAAATTACATGTTCTTTCTCTGAGACAGTCATAGAACAACAATCAAACATGCAGAGTTTACTTTATACAATTGCAAAAGTCCTTATAAAGGAGTGCATCCAGGAAATACAATTTAAGAAAGAGAGGTTAAAGATGAATGGTTACATTGTGCATCTGATTTTCCCTTCACCATCAAAGCAAGTCCCTCAAAATTTTCACATTATACATAATTCGTGTGTTCTGAATATAAACAAATGACAGTATTTACACCATTGCTGTAAATTTGAATGGAGCCAAATTGTCTGAAATTTGTGTTAAGGCTAATGGAAATGTCATGAAGAAAGTCTTTTGCATCAAGATGCGTAAATACCGCACTTAACAGTTGTGACAGTGTACCAGGGAAGAGAGATTGGGAGAGAAGTTAATGCAAAATTACTGAACAAAAATAGTGATATTTCATAGTGGTTTTGCACTGTATTTTAGAACAATCCACAGTTTAGAAAATGCCTCAGCATGTTTAAAAAATGGTGATGACAGTTGTGACTAAGAACCCAAAGAATGATACTATTTATGTTTATTTTTCCCCCAGCCTGTTTATTAAAACTGCTGTGGTAGCACTTAATATTACAATTACTAGGCCAAATCTTGAAAAAGACTGAGCACCTACAATCCTTTTGACTTTGCTGAGAGCAGAGAACCTCACAAGACTGTGTCTCAGATGCTTAGCACTTATCAGCATGTGACCCATTATCAAGAAATGACAATGCTGTTATGAGTAACTAAGCTTCCCATCTTGTGGAATCTTTAGAAAAAATGGTGTCTCTAGTGTCCAACCATCTCAGTTTTCTGGTCCACTATAATCTGACATTGCAGTTTCAATGCAAAATAGTTTCTGTAAGCAACACATCATTATGTATTTATTCTGTGAATCAGAAAACCAATAAGAGAGTGTAGGAGATAGACAAGTGGATAGTCCATGAGACAGAACAACCCAATTTCTATATGCAGAAAGTGGTTTCCTATACATATCTCTTTAACATGGAAATGTAGGTTTAGTCAAGACAATTTATATCACCAGTTTTGAAATTTTGCCCCTGAAAATGCCATTAAGAACAAAAATCCTATGAAAATAATACTAAGGTCTAATTCTAGTAATGAAAGGCAAGCAATATAGAATCAAAGCCAAATCCATCCTTCAACAACTTCCCTTAAAACACAACATACGTCTAGTTCAGTAGTTCTCCAACTTTTTGGCCCATGGAGCACCTGGCTCAATGTAAACCTCACAGACCACTAGTCGCTAATGGAAACTCACAGTTAATTACATAATTATGCCCAAGACATTTTGCTAGTGCTGCAGCTAGGTAGAATGGTAAAATTTAAATTATTAAACAGATTAAGTATTTTTAATTTCTCAGATTAGTTTATCAAACTTCATTTTAAATAAAGTAAAATACTAATTTATGTCCAACAAAAAAGGTTTCAATGTTTTCTTTATTTATGGCAGGGGCGAGGAACCTTTTTTGAGCCAGGTCCACTGATCCATAGAAGAATCAGTTGGGAAACACACTGAGGCTGTGTCCA
The DNA here is from genome assembly GCF_052426305.1 of Pelodiscus sinensis. NCBI lineage: Eukaryota > Metazoa > Chordata > Testudines > Trionychidae > Pelodiscus > Pelodiscus sinensis. The sequence goes on from NC_143057.1 coordinate 101,332,372, forward strand.
GACTCAGGGTTTTTTCGGAAAAAGTAGCCTTTTTCCGAAAAAACTTCACCTGCGTCTAGACTGCAGCCGCGTTCTTTCGAAATTAAATCGAAAGAACGCGGCTTTTCTTTCAACGGCGGTAAACCTCATTTCACAAGGAAGAACGCCTTCTTTCGAAAGTGCTCTTTCGAAAGAGGGCGTTCTTGAATGTAAATAGGGCTTCTTCGAAAGAGAGCATCCAGACTCACTGGGTGCTTTCTTTCGAAAAAGCGGCTTGCTTTTTCGAAAGTTCCACGTGCAGTCTAGACGCTCCTCTTTTGAAAGAGGCTTGCAGTCTAGACATAGCCTGAGTGAGAAGCTAGATAATTTCATTTTAACATCCTTATACTATACAGTTTTCACTGAAGGGAAAACTGGGATTCCTGACCCAAAAGAGAGTTACAGGGGGAGGGGAGATTTGCAAGGTTATTTTAGGGGGGTATTGCAACGCTTATTTCTGTGCTGCCTTCAGTGCTGGGTATCCAGAGAATTGCAGCTGTTGGTCAGGTGGACAGCTCTGAAGGACATGTCCCACCATCAGCAGTGCAGAAGTAAGGATGGCAATTCCATACTACACTGTCCTTACTTCTGCTACTAATGGTGGTGGCTTTGCCTTCAGAGTTGGGATCCCAGCCAGCAGCTGCTGTTCTCTAGATGCCCAGCTCTGAAGGCAACGCCACCATCAGCAACTGAGTAGAAGTAGAAGCAAGTAGTACTTCAGTCTCTCCTACATCTGATACATTTGTGCCATGCCCCTTCCTGACTTTTTTGGGTCAGGACTCTTAAAATTGCAACACTGTATGAACTGTATGTTTTTTTAAAATCTTATAACTCTTCAATTGACCAAAATGGACTGTGAATTTGGTAGGATCCTGGTTATAGTATCAAGTCCACATCTACAATGTTCACTAATATGAGTTGTCCTTTGAATTCACTACTGCTAATAGTTTCAAGAGTTTGGCTCTAATTATAAATCAATATTAAATATTTGCTTATAAAACTTTAAATTTGAACTAGTGTACTATCTCAAAATAGTGATTTTTCATACGAAATTGTTTCTCTAATTAAAGGGATTTCTGTTAAGTTTGTTTTGTTTCACTATAGATCCATGGGAAAAGCAAATCAAATGACATTACAACCAAATGACCTATTTTAAGATTAATTTCTTAAATTGACAGTGAAAATTATGCAGGAAGGAATTCATTTATCATGCTTTTATTCAGTTCTGTTTTGCATTTTGCAATATCTTTGTGTGTTTTGACCTTAACAGTTTATTTTTCTGTCCATGGATTACTGAGCCTAATGCTATTTATCATGCCTTATTATATATTTTGAATGTAGGTTTGTATTCACACATCTATATTTTATTCAGAGGGGTTGCCAAGTTATTCTGTAAGAGGAAAAACTTAAAAAACAACAAATATTCCAGCAGCACCTTAAAGATTAAAAAACCATGTAGATGGTATCATGATCTTTCGAGGATACAACCCACTTCTTCAGATCTATTTGTTATTTTTTAAGTTTTTCCTATGTTTTATTGCTTTATGGAATGTGTATGAAAGAAAACATTTACAGGCAGTCCCCGGGTTACGTACAAGATAGGGACTGTAGGTTTGTTCTTAAGTTGAATCTGTATGTAAGTTGGAACTGGCGTCCAGATTCAGCTGCTGCTGAAACTGATCAGTTTCAACAGCGGCTGAATCTGGACACCAGTTCTGACTTACATACAGATTCAACTTAAGAACCCAAGGCATCCCCAAGTCAGCTGCTGCTGAAACTGATCAGCGGCTGATTCCAGGAAGCTCGGGGCAGGGGCTTCCTGTAGTCAGCCACTGGTCAGTTTCAGCAGCGGCTGACTTGGGGACGCCTGGGGCAGAGCAGCTGGGGTGCTGCTGGGTTGGTCCAGTAGTGCCGCCGCTCCTCGGTGCTACTGGAACACCCCAGCAGCACCCAAGCTGCTCTGCCCCAGGCGTCCTGTTTCAGCCGCTGCTGAAACTGACCAGCAGTGGCTGAATCAGGACGCCTGGGGCAGAGCAGCTGCGGTGCTGCCGGGTTGGTCCAGTAGCACCCAGAGCGGCGCTACGGGACCAACCGGCAGCGCCCCAGCTGCTGTACCACAGGTGTCTGGAGCAAAGCCATGGAGCACAGGCGCAGCGGGACAGCCCAGATGCGCCGTGACTGTCCTGCTGCCCTCGGGTGCTGCGGCTTTGCTCTGCTTTGCTCCCCATCTCATCTGGGCTGTCCGCTGCCCACATACTCCGCCGCTTTGATTCCTCTCCCTGGTCTGCTGGAGACCAGGGAGACGGCCCTGTTCGTAACTGCGGATCCGACGTAAGTCGGATCCACGTAACTCGGGGACTGCTTGTATTTCTGATATGTTTACTGTATATGCAACAGCAAAAAGAACTGAAATACAAGTAGTGGCAATTGACAATACTGTCTTGAGAAGGCTGCATAATGTGTATTTGGTTCTTGATGTACCCAAGTCTAGGGGTACATCTATATAGCAACATTATTCCAAAATAACTAGCATTATATTGAAATAACAGTCTGAATCTACACAGCAGGCAGTTATTTCAAAATAATGTCTAAATACTGTCAAGCTGGAGGACTTCTTACTCTGACTCCCGTAACACTCGTTGTATAAGGAGTAAGGGAAGTCAGATGAAGAATGTTCTATTTTGAAATAAGTGCTATGTAGATACTCCCAATTTTGAAATAAGCTATTTTGAAATAAGATACACAGTTAACATAGCTCAATTTGCATCGCTTATTTCGAGTTAAGCTCTGCTGTATAGACACACCCCCAGGACACAAATACAATAGTAAAGAACAAGATCAGCTATATTGGAGCTGACCAATGGGCCATCTAGCCCAGTATCTTATGTTATGATAGTGGCTAATGCCTGATGCTTTAAAGGGAATGAAGAGAAAAAGACATTTACTCAGTAGGCTGCTGTTTAATCCCGCATCTGGCATTCAGATGCTCAAAACCTTAGCTTCTTCAGTTCAGCCACTCAGGTTTCCAGATTGCATACTCAGACATGGAAGGCTATGAGCTACTGGCAATGAATGCACACCTCGGCTACCTGTCCAACAGCCAGCTAATCATACACATTGCATTCAGTGCAAAAAACTGGATAGCCCCTACTCTGCTACTAGATTTCAGCTTGCATTATTTTTACTTTTACAGATTTCTGTTTTGTTATTTTAGAGGGAAGATGGGAGGATATTTATTGGCCTACATTTGAAGAATGACAAGTGCACATGGTTTTCATGCTCCTCTAAAATGCTCCACAAATCTTCCATGGTTGCTGCTGCTCACTAGCTCCTCTCATCATTGTGGAGCTGTTTTTTAAAACCCATATTCTTCCTGAATACCCTTTGCCCCTAGTTAAGGAATCCTAAAAGGATAAGGGATAAAAAAAAGTGGCAGGCCAGAGCTTCATTATTAGGTAAGCAGCAATCACACAATAATCAATCAAACTAACAGGCTAAGCTTTTATGTTCTACCACTGTATATTGTTTTTGAGAAGGCTCTGGTACAGAGGTTCCCAATGGCTGGTCCGTGGACTGGTGCTGGGCCGTGAGCTGCTGGCTGCTGGGCCATGGCACATTGCCAGGCCATGCTTGTGCCTTGATGATTGGCTTGGCAGGATTCTGGAGCAAGGCCCAGTCCACCCAGAAACTCCCTTTCTCCTCTTCCCAGGATTGTCTCTTCTCCTTGCGCCCAAAGCTGTATTGGCTTCTCTGCATGATGCTGCCTTGATGCAGGAGATGTTGCCCAAGCCCAGGGGTGGCAGGGCCCCCAGGGCAGGGCTGCAATGTGATAGGTTGCTTGCTAGGACCCAGCAACGGGGCAGAGACTGCGGGAGCCAGGGCTGGGCTCAGCCCCTGCAGCAGGAAGTGACTGGCAGATGCTGCTCACAGTGACTCCGGGGGCAGGCTTGGGACAGATCCCTAATTCTCAGCGGGGGATGCTGGTAGGTCCCCGGAGCCCAGGCTGCTGCCAGGAGGAGAAATCTCAGGGTTAGTCCTGCTGCTCCTTAGGATATGCCTAGACTACAGAGTTTTTTGGAAAAACAGTTGTTTTTCCAACAAAGCTTGTGGAATGTCCACACTGCAAGAGCATTCTTTAGATAGTAAAGCGAAAGAACAGAGGAGTTTTTGCACAATTGGTATTCCTCTTTTTATGAGGAAGAAGACTTTTTGCAAAAGAGCTCTTTCACAAAAAGGCATGTGTGGATGGGAAAGAGGGAGTTTTGTCAGAAGAGGGAAGAGGAAAAAGCACAGGTGCCCTGGAGGCTATTCTGTCAATGGCAATCACTGCTTACTTGTGAAAGCGCATCTAGGCAGTCTGGATGCTATCTTTTGAAAAAGCGCATCACTTTTTCGATGTGTTTTTGCAGTTTGGATGCTCTCTTGGGCAAGAAGTTTTTTCGGAAGATCGTTTCTGAAAAAAGCTTCTTGCGCAAGAAGCCTGCAGTCTAGAGGCTCTGGAGCCTCTCCCAGGGCAGCTCCCCTAGCCTGGCCAGCCACTGCCCTGCCCAGCCCCTGTCCAAGGGGGGGTAGTACTTGGGGGGCAGGTCAGAGAACCCCCCTTTTTCTCCCCAGGACTGGTGCCCTCGGGCTGAAGTGGGAGATTTGGCCCTAGGCTGCTCCCAGAGGAGCTAGCTGCAATCCCTGCCAGGGGCCCTGGGAAGCTGCCACCAGCTTCCAGCATGTGTGGGGTCAGGAGAAGCCAGCCCTGGGGAACTTAGGAGGGGGCTGAAGAAGAGTGGGGGCAGATGATGTGAGGAGGAACCGGGATTTATGAGGTGGGGGCAGGAGAGGGATGTGGGAGGTGCTGAAGGGAAGTTGGGGAGATTCTGGGGAGACTTATGGGGTGGATGGGAGCAGGGGTGCAATGGAGAGAAACTCTGAGGGGGTCACAGGGAGGGAAAGGGGGGAATGCAGAGAGGGGAGCCTGGAGGGAGACTGTGGGAGCAAGAACAGCATGGCTGGGGAAAGAAGAGACACAGGGCAGGGGTTGTACAGAAGGAGACTGGGGAGATACAATGGCAGCTCCCCCACCCCAGGGATGGTGGGGAGAGCAGAGGTGACTGGTGGTAGCACTTGGAGGCACCAGCTCCTATGCTCCTAACAAAATTTCATTTGCTAAACAGGGTGCCCCACATGCCTGGTGCCCCTCCCTGCGCCCCTCCCTCTGCAGGCACCAGTCAGCCCCTGGGGGAGGAGCTGCCCCATTCAGCAGCCACAGGGGAATTCTTTCTGTGAATTATTTTAGTGCTGTAGATATCTGCAAACTCTGATTCATTACAACAACATGTGTTGTGTGCATACAGATGCGATGTAAAATAACACGTGACCTCTTAAACTTAATTGCCATGATGAATATGCAACTATGCAAATAAAATGTTACCAGTCCGCCAAAAGTTTCTGAATGGGTTTTCCAGTCTGCGGTATAAAAAAGATTGGTATACTGAGGAGTACAGGGAACGCATTCCATTCCAGCTGATCATTTTAATCATTTAATTGTAAAGGTCATTTTCCCAGAATGTTTTGGGTACTGACTGCTTGAAAGAGAGTGAATTTATTCCTTTATACTAGTGGCTGGAGGTAACTAAATCTCATTTCCTCCTTATTTTTTTCTTACCACACAAACAAAACGATTTCACAGCAGTTCTTCGCGGGCCCCACTCCCACAACTGCCTAATCACATTTCTAGGCCACAGACTTATAAAGCATTAGTCACATGTGCACATTCATACGGACTATGTTAGGAGAGAGTGTAGATGCATGTAGGTACTGACAAGCTGCATTGCCTGCTGTCTAAATTAGTGTTAATCCAGGAGCAACTTTCTCCACTGAAAGCTGGTTTGAGAGCTGCTACATGTTGTCTACCATTAGATGGCAGCATTTACAATTCAAAAAGTTACCTAGGAGTTTCTCAATAGCCCATTATTATACTCAGCTGGGATTTAATAGTTCTTTTTGGGGGAAGAAAAATCAACTTTTTTTCTTTATCCCATGCTCAGAGTGGATTTTCCGTGGGAGTTTCTTAGTATCTTTTATTTCTCATCTTTCCCAACAACAACATGGTAACAGTTCAGTCCTATTACATATCCAGAGCCAAATCCTGTTTACTTTGTGTAGTCAAATAGTTCTATTGATTTGAAGCCCCTGATGTCCTGCAAGCAGTAGCAAGTATCACCAGAATGTTCTAGTCAGCCCCTTCATCTGTCTGAAGTAGTCTATTTTCCCCTGGCACAGGGGAGAGAGACAAATGCCTGGAAAGAGAAAAAGGGCATGTCTACCCCCCCTTATTTTGAAATAAGGTAGCGTGGACTCTTGCCTTGTTATTTCAAAATAAGGGACTTATTCTGAAATAACTCTTGTTTGTGAAAAAGAATTAGCTTATTTCAAAGCAATTATTTTGGAGTTATTATTTCAAAATAACTTATTCCAAAATAACCTAGTAGTGTATACATAGCCTTAGAGTATACTGTGAGCCCTGTGGGCCTCATCTCTCTCAGAAAAGAGAGGGCAAAAATAACATTTTATTGCAATTCAGGGGAGAAGAAAAAGAAAAGAACCATAGGGATCCTAAATAGGACCATGAGGGATACCTATTGCAACCATATTCTACTTCCCTTTCACTGAACTGTGTGATGGGGAAGGAAGAACCCTTATCCTGGCTTTGTGAGTATGTAGGCTTGGTGCCCGGGAGAGTCTGGGATGAGGAGCTGTGAGGCTGAGCACGTGGGTGATTTGGAATTGTGTGAGGTGAATGGATAGGAAGGACTGAGAGGGTAACTGAGTGGTTGGGGGGAGGAAGGAGAAGGCATGGTAGTTCTGTGTTCTATTTTCTTCAAGGACTAAAGAACACCTTTGGGCCCTGATGTTGGCCTCCCCTGCTGGCTGTCCCTCCCACAACTGTTTCACAGAAGATTGCCTACTGAGGCAAATACGAATCCAAAAAGAACCAAAAAGATGTACTTACTGCAGTACTATTAAAATAATAACATTAAAATATGCCCCCTACTGAAATAATTATTTATTCTCCCCGGATGATTGGAAAAAGGCAAATGTAGTGCCCATCTTTAAAAAAGCGGAGAAGGATGATCCAGTGAATTACAGATCAGTCAGCCTTACCTCAGTCCCCAGAAAAATCATGGAGGGGATCCTCAAGGAATCCATTTTGAGGCACTTGGAAGAAGGGAAAGTGACCAGGAATAGTCAACATGGATTCACGAAGGGCAAGTCATGCCTGCCCAATCTGTTTATTTTCTATGATGAGGTAACTGGCTCTGTAGACATGGGGAAATCTGTGGATGTGATATACCTTGACTTTAGCAAAGCTTTTGACATGGTCTCCAACAATATTCTTATCAGCAAATTAAGGGAGTATGGATTGGATAAATGAACTGTAAGATGGATAGAAGGCTGACTAGACTGTTGGGCCCAACGGGTAGTGATCAACAGCTCGATGTCAGGTTGGCGGTTGGTTTCTAGCAGAGTACCCCAAGAATCTGTTCTAGGACCAGTTTTGTTCAACATTTTTATTAATGACCTGGAAGAGGGGATGGATTTCACCTTCAGCAAGTTTGCGGATGACACTAAGGTACGAGGAGAGGTAGATATGCAGGAAGGCAGGGATAGGGTCCAGAGTGACCTAGACAGATTAGAGTATTGGTCCAAAAGAAATCTGATGAGGTTCAACAAGGACAAGTATAGAGTCCTGCACTTGGAACGGAATAATCCCAAGCATTGTTACAGGCTGGGGACCGAATGGCTCCTGAGGCCCGGGTCACCAAAATGATTCAGGCCGGCCCTGTCTGAGGCAGGTGTTCTCCGCTGGCTAACACATCATTTGATACCAAATATACCACAGCTAAACAATCTTCTTGTGCTTTCAGTAACTAACAACCAAAGATCTGCTATGCAGCAGTCTTAGAAGGATAGTTTTCATGCAATCAAATGATTGGGAAAATACGGAGACCATTTCATGACTGGAAGTTGAAATGTATTCACTTGTATTAACACAAATGTAAATATTGGCTCATATTCAAGGATAGAATTAACTCAGTTTGTATGAGTTGTGACTAGTTGTTCTTGACCACTTCTTTAAGGTGTATACATCTGGCAAACTCTCAGCTAGAGATGCTACACTGTAATCTACCTGCCATTCATCTGTTCGTGCACGGAGAGATGCTGAGATAGCCTGATTTTATGCCCAGTGTAGTTCCATTCATACATAGAAACAGAAAGTCACAGAGTAAATGTATGGAATGCACTGTCAGAGATCCATGGCTATCTGACATCAATAGGAATTGTACACTCTGAACAGGTGTAGGATATGTGTGATACAGGATGAAAGAGCAGATGTGAGATGGAAAGGAATAGTGAAACACATATTTGGAATATCTTGTACTGTTCTGCATCTCTTTATAAAATAAATGTATAATAGAAATAAAAATGGAAATGCGAGGGGATGCTCCAACACAGAAGATTAATGGGCGTGGGTGGGGGGCAATTATTTGGAATCCTTTTATTATTAGTGATGGTTTAATGTTGAGGCGGCCTCACTGATCTACACATGTATCTGAGAGAAACAGAAAAACAGTTTGGGAGCATGTTAAGGATGTTCATGGAATTTGAAAACAAATCTTTTCTTCAGAACTCAGAAAATAGAAGTAAGCTACCATTGGCAGAAGTGCAGTAAATACTACAATGAACAAAAACCACAGTTTAATCCCTTGATGACATCATGTTTATGGATGAAGGGTCCATCTGATGCAGAAAAATAATATTTATTAAGGCCAACATTTTTACCTCAGGAGCCTAAAGTTAAATCTACATATAGGAACCTAAGTAGGTGACTTGGTTTTCAGAGGCGCTGAGCACCCATAGGTCCCACTGAAGTCATCTGAAGGGACAACACTATGCACTTGTTCTCCTCAAGCACTGAGGACAGATTGTGCTTCTTGAAGATTTTATATGGCTCCCATGGTAAGCTTTGGACACAATTTGGCCCACAATGGAGTCAATCCATGCTACTGTACAATCAGGTTATGCTGATACAGCAAGTGATCAAATACTGTGGTTAAATTGTATGTCCAAAAAGCCATACAGATCCCTGCCCCCTGGATCTACACGATGCATTTACAGGGGAATGAAATACTTTAAAAGAGTTTAAAATGCCTGAATAAGGGAAATCCTGTGATATATACCAATATAAACAAGTGGGATGCACTTAGATTTTCTTCCTGGCTTCTTGCCATCCTTTTATGTATATATAATTTATGAAAACTGATATGTCCTGACATTGTGCTTCAGCAGAAAAAAAATAAGAGCATTTCTGTCAGATCAGTTAGTCTGGATACGGGCTTTGGATAGTAATCTCCTGATCCATATTTATTATGTTGGACTAGTCACAAAAATGGCAAAATGTTTACAGCATCCTCAGAACCACATATGCCGTCCTTGATGATGAATTAAACTGCTATTGCTAAATATAGCTCATGTGATCTTAACTTCTCTCTTACCACAACTACTAGTTGTCCAAATAAGTGAGTGCAATAATATTCTGAGCTGGTTCCTGAAACATTCTCTAGATTTCGGAACCATTTAAAGAGTCTTACGTTGCTGGATTATTGTCTGTATTTTGTCTGTAAGAGACTAAATGAGTGTGCTAAAGAGACTTGGGCTCTGCTGCTGGAGGAATTCAATAGTCCTAAAACCAGTAGCAATGGCTGCTATTCTAGCCTGTTGTGTTTACAAGGGGGTGTTTTGGGCCCAATCATCATTAGATATCAGTAAAACCCTTGTTCACTGCTACAGCTTTCTACAGTCAAGCAAATCTCATTGCAACAACCACAGCTACATTTTTTAACCTTTAATTAAAGATACAGGAAAAGAGGGGTAAACAATTAAAGCCTTTGAAATGTAAACTATTGTGTCAGGCTTTCTTATTAACAATATCCCTGATTCCCTTTTCTTTTAGCTCTTAGCAGGGGAGGCTGCAGACTCACCAGGCCCCCGGGGCAAACATGGGTGTATGTGGCTCCATGCTCCCACAAGGGGTGGGACCTCAGGTGGAAAGAATAATGCTGGGAGCAGCGGCCCTCAGAGCTGCCTGTTCTCTGGCAGCAATTTAAAGGGTTTGGGGCAATATTCCCTCTAATCTTTTCCATCTATGTGCAGAATAAATTTTAGCATGTGCCCACCAGTAGATTAAAAAAACCTAGCTGTGGGCACTCTGCTAATCAGCTGGCCAGCATTGGAATGTCTCATGAGCAGTCACACAAGCAGGCAGCTTGCAGGAAGCACTGGCCAGGGTTCCAGATGCCACTGCTGCTGCAGTAGTTTTGAATTGCCAGACCCTGCCGCAGTTGCCTTCTCCTCCCCCTACCCCCGCTTGTCGGCAGTCCTGGCTGTTAAAAAGATTTTATATGAAAGCCTTTCTCCCTTGTTTGATGGGTTATTTTAGATGGTACTAATAGAGTTGCTGGCCCTCCAGGATCAACTTGAGTCCCCCAGAATCAGCATCAATCACCTGGTGACTGTTGAAATCAATCCTGCAGATTTTAATAGGCTATTTCAAGAAAATGGCATGATGTCATGTTCGGAAAAAAATCTCCTGGAATAGCTTCAGCCAAAGGTAGCAACCCTAGGTACAAAAGATAATAATAACTGTCCTGGGGTAAGAGGTAGAAGTTAATTGAGATGGGCTGATCCTGAGTTTTGTTGCTGGATTTTATTAAAATCCAGTCCCATTTCCTTGAAGACAAAACAAAAGAAACACACACCAAAGGGAACTGTGGTGGGATTTACAGACCTCCTGCTAAGACAGAGATTTTCCTCAGCTGTGCTGTGACCCAGTGGAAACGGAGGGCACAGGTCGCACAGCCTTCTCTTCATCCCTTGTGTGAGCAGGGAAACCTGGAAAAGGATAGACTGTAACTCAGACACCATGTTCTCAGACTGCCCATTAAGGCTGTTGCAAAACTTTGAGAATGGCTGAGTCATAGCCTGCCCTCAAGGCTTTCTGGCCTCTATGTGAACCCCATTATAGAGTCAGAAAAAATAGCAAAGACAGCAAATGCAGCTTCTGTCTCTGACTAATAAGACCATGCACTGTGCTTATGGTTATCCAGCAGCAATGTGGCAATAAGAGTCAGCATCACTCTTGCTACGGCTACACGACAAGCTTTTTCTGGAAGAGGAAATGTAAATTGAGTACTCATTTGCATATGTCACAGTCTCATTTACATTTTCTCTTCCTAGCCTCTTTGTGGAAGAGGTTTTTGTGCAAAAAAATGCAGTGTAAAAGGCGCCTTTTTGCGCAAAAAAAACCCTTTTGTGCAAGAGCCCTTCTTCCTCATTTTTTGAGTAGCTTATTTTGAGCTAAGGGTGCTGTGTAGATGCACCCTGAGAATCAGGCCTAAGAATCACTCCACTAGGCAGATGTGTGTAATCTGCCCCCACATAGAGTTTATTCTGTTTTCTAAAAGAGGTAATTTTTAATTCTGAAGCATGGAAAACGTCTGGAAAAAGGCTTCCATTTGTTGGACAATGACACTTCTGAGGGGACCTAAACCTGCTATGAGATGAGAATGAAACTAAAGCAAAGCAAACAAAAATACAAACAATATTTTGTAGCTATATTAATACATTATTCACTCTATTTATAACATCATTGCCTTTGGATTGGATTAAACCTAAAAGTGGCCTAGCTCAACACTACACTGACTGAACTCAGACTTTCATGGTAGTGAAAATGTTATGCTGGAAGGTTGAAATATTTTATCCTGATGGCCAGCATTTCCAACCAAGGATGGCTAAAGAAAGTGAAATAATCAGATTAGTAGAAAGGGAGTCATTGACAAAACCTCACATTGATTTAAACAGGATTGGAGACCTGCATTTTAGTATCTGTACACTTTTTAAAAGAATAGAAGTCACTTTTCTTTTCCTAAAGTGATTTGTCATCTTGACCAATAACACTTCTATTTGTTCTAGCAGGGAGCAGAAAAAAAAAGCCAATGTGTTTAACTTTTCGGCTTTTAGTGGTCATTGTTCAAGTACAGTGAATCATCAATTTGAGTTACTGAGTATCAGGTCACCTGAAGGATACTGGCAACTTTCCAGTAGGGCTCTTCATAAAGTTTCAGTAGACCTAAAAGTACATGGCTGAGCTGTTGGTTGAGCCAAGCAGCAAAGGAACCTGCAATTGAATTCTCTCTGCTCTCACCAGTGAGTCCATCTGTCAGTGTCCCCAACAGGAGATGTCATTTCAATCAATGTGGTTTTTGTGGAGAGTTTCTGAAAACACAGGGCAATTCACTGGATAAGAACTAAAAAAAGAAAGTTGAACTGAATTATCCAAGGGCATTTCAGACACTCAGCAGGCTAAGTTAGTCACTAATTTCCAAACACGTAACTGTTTAAAGAAAAGTGAGAGTTAGACTTTGCTATCTAGGTGACATTTATTATGTTGCACTGATTCGTATGCTAGTTTTTGTCTCATGCTCATCATCTGTTGATTAAAATTAGTTTGCACCCAACAAGGTAACTGGGCTAGGATAATTAAGTAAAAACTGAACTAGCATATCTTATCAATTCTGATATTTTCTGTTCGGTTCCGTGACCTGAATTTTTAAAAAATGACACAAAGACAAAAACTTTAAAAAAATAAGTTTTATATCTCAAATATTCACTTGTTTAATGCAATCTGATTCTAAAATGTCAGGACTAAATTGAAGGAATGGTAGAATATTATAATTATCCAGTAGAAGAAGTGCTGAGATACCAACATAAAATAATTAAAAGTCAAAACCAACATTTGGGGGAAAGGAAAAGAACAAAACAGCAATAATGATATCAATGCAAATTCTGTTGTATAATTCTGAAAACTTCCTGTTTTAACCTTGTGTAGAGAACCATCTATAAAAAATGTCTGGGTGTTGGGCAAGTTGGTCCTTTGACCAGAAGATGTCACTTTCTTACCATAGTTTGCAAATCTGAGTTCAAAGATGGATCGCTTCTATTTTTGAAAAACAGTGGGGAGATATAAGCCCGATTTTGTCATCTTTACTCATCAGAGCAACCTTTACTCATAAGAGGTGAGATCAGGGATTATTCCTATGCATGAGAATTATAAGCATTGGTGAGTGCTGCATAACGGTGTCGATTATCAGTACTGGGCAGAGAACAATGAGAGAATAAATAACAAAGGACTCTTTGCAGAATATTTCACCCCAGATGCATTGTGACATCACTATTACAGGTACCATAAATGCCACTGGAGCATAGAGCTAGCACACTGACTGGTGAAGAGTTTTTTAAATGCAGACTGTTAGCTTTTCCCTTGGGTAGAGAAGATGAGTAAATTTGTCTCCATTTTAATTCATCTCCATTTCTTTCTCTGTTGTCATTCACTAACTAGAGTTCCTTCCCCCTCCTCTGAGCAAAATATGCCCCCTTCAGCCAACCTTTTTTATATCCTTGACCCTGCTTCCAAGGCATGTTCTGGGTCACCCTTCTCCATGCCAACTTCCCACTCCCCTAACACTGCCTGTCCTCCTCAATCTAGACTTAGTCCCTCTTCCCTATATTGACCTACTTTAAGCTCCATGTTAGTTTTATCCACTACTGAGCCTCAACTCTTCTCACATTGCAGGTTTCCAACTTGACTGAATGGTAAGGAACCAACCCAAGAGGCTAGTGGATCACACTGAGGGTATGTCTACACTACAGCACTAATTCGAACTAACTTAATTCGAATTAGTTAATTCGAAATAAGTTAATTCAAATTAGTGCATCTAAACCTAAAAACTAATTCAAATTAGTGTTTGCTAATTCGAAATAGCATGTCCATATTGAGTGGATCCTGAACCGAAGTTAAGCCTGGCCGGAACCAGTGCCAGCAGGGCATCAGGTTAAGACGTAGAGTGTGGAGCTGCTGCCTCAGCCTTGCTGAGGGCTGTGCTTAAAGGGACTCGACCCCCACCCCGGACAGACAGTTCTCAGGGTTCCCCGCTTGCTTGTCTACCTTGATGAGGTACAGCAAAGCAGTCCTGTCTTGGAGTGCCCTGAGTGCCCACACTCGGCACATCACAGCACTCGGCCATCAGCCCGGCTGCACTTGCCACAGGCTGCCATCCGGGGTGTGTGTGTGTGTGGGCTGTGTGTCAATCAGGGGGCTGTCAGGATCCAGGAGGCCCTGCAAGAGAGCTTCCACCCTGAGGAGCCCGCAGAGCCACCCCAGTCCTCCCCATCTGGGGCTCATGCCCCATTCCTCCCTCAACTCCTTCCACTTACCTCTCCCTAGCCCCCCTTCCTGATGTAAAAAATAAAGGACACGTGTGTTCAAAAATAGAAACTCTCTTTATTTAACAAAACCGGGGGGGGAGAGGGGGAGGAATTACACTCTGGGGAGACTGGGAAAAGGACGTGGGAGAGGGGAAGAGGGAGGGTGGGAGAGGGGAGGGGGAAATCTGGGAGGAGGGAGCTGGAAGGGGGAAGCCAGGTGTAGAAGGAGGAGGGGAAGTATAAAACTATGGTACGCCATATCTTCAGTACTGTTTACAAATGTGGTCTCCTCACCTCAAAAAAGATATTTTGGACTTGGAAAGAGTTCAGAAAAGGGCAACTAAAATGATTAGGGGTTTGGAATAGGTCCCATATGAAGAGAGACTAAAGAGACTTAGGTTATGTCTACACTACAGCACTAATTCGAACTAACTTAATTCGAATTAGTTAATTCGAACTAAGCTAATTCGAACTAATGCATCTAGACCTAAAAACTAGTTCAAATTAGTGTTTTGCTAATTCGAACTAGCATGTCCACATTGAGTGGACCCTGAACCGAGGTTAAGGATGGCCGGAAGCAGTGCTGGCAGGGCATCAGATTAGGACTTAGAGCGTGGAGCTGCTGTGTCAGGCCAGCCGAGGACTATGCTTAAAGGGACCCGACCCCCACCCCAGACAGACAGTTCTCAGGGGTTCCCTGCTCTTTTGTTTAACTAGATGAGGGACAGCAAACAGTCCTGGCTTGGAGTGCCCTGAGTGCCCACACTGGGCACATCACAGCACTCAGCCATCAGCCCGGCTGCACTTGCTGCAGGCTGCCATCAGGGGAGAGGGGGCAATTGGGGGGCTGCAGGAGAGCTTCCATCCCCAGAAGGCCAAAGAGCCAGCCCAGTCCTCCCCATTGGGGGCTCGTACCCCATTTCTCCCTCACCCCCTTCCACTTACCCATCCCTAGCCCCACTTCCTGATGTACAAAATAAAGAAAATGTGTGGTCAAAAATAGAAACTCTCTTTATTGAACTAAACTCGGGGAGACTGTGAAAAGGAGGTGGGAGAGGGGAAGAGAGAGGGTGGGAGAGGGGAGGGCAACTAAAATGATCAGAGGTTTGGAACAGGTCCCATATGAAGAGAGGCTAAAGAGACTGGGACTTTTCAGTTTAGAAAAGAGGAGACTGAGGGGGGATAGGATAGAGGTCTATAAAAGCATGAGTGGGGTGGAGAGGGTGCATAAAGAAATGTTCTTCATTAGTTCCCATAATAGAAGGACTAAAGGACATCAAAGGAAAGGAATGCGTAGCAGGCTTCAAACTAGTAACAGAAAGTTGTTCTTCACAAAGCAAAGAATCAACCTGTGGAACTCCTTGCTGCAGGAGGCTGTGAAGGCTAGAACTAGAACAGAGTTTAAAGAGAAGTGAGATAAAGTGATGGAGGTTGGGTCCATGGAGAGGTATTAGCCAGAGGGTAGGAGTGATGTCCCTGCCCAAAGTTTGTGGAAGGCTGGAGATGGATGGCATGAGACAAATGGCTTGGTCACCGTCTTTGGTCCATCCCCTCCAGGGTCTCCAGGGTTGGCTGCTGTCGGCAGACAGGCTACTTGGCTAGATGGACCTTTGGTCTGACCCAGTATGGCCATTGTAAGCCCAGGGCTCAGGGTCGGGAGTCTCAGTGGACCACCTTGATTTCATGCAAACCTGCTCCTGGGTGGCCAGGCTGGCAGCTCTCTTGCCCTAGATGGCCGCTTTCCTGTGCCTAGTGCGGAGGGCGTGGACGAGGTCCACGATGTCCGCACTAGACCAGGCGGGTGTCTGCCTCTTGCGGTCCTGGGCAAGCTCCTGGGAGCCGCTAGCCTGGTCCCGGGAAGAGGGGGAGGGCTGGGAGGCATCCGGTGGCTCGCTCGAGCTATGCCAGGTGCAGGGTCTGCTGGCTGGGTGCTGGCAGGCTTGCACCTGGCACGGGCACCGTAGCCAGCCCATGCCCCTTTAAGGGTCCAGGGCCGGGAGGGGGGCAATAGAGTTTTCCTGGTGTTGGCCAGAGTGGCCACCAGGGAAAGCTGGGGAGGGCTAGCCTTCCACTAGTTCGAATTAAGGGGTTACACACCCCTTAATTCGAACTAGTAAGTTCAAACTAGGCTTAGTCCTCGTACAATGAGGTTTACCTAGTTCGAACTAAGCGCTCCGCTAGTTCGAATTAAGTTCAAACTAGCGGAGCGCTAGTGTAGCGCCTATCAAAGTTAATTCAAACTAACGTCCCTTAGTTCGAATTAACTTTGTAGTGTAGACATACCCATAGTCTAGACGCAGGTGACAATTGTAGTGTTGCTGGCAACCTCAATCCTTTGGTCCTTCTGGGCCTCGGGAGAGCAACAGCCAGGAGATCCCTCGATGGAAGATGACGGCGAAGCTAGCAACATCAATTCTTTGGTCCTTTCGGACCTCAGGAGAGGAACAGCCAGGAGATCCCTTGAAGACAACTGGAATTGGGTATACTGACTCGAGCCTTCTGCACGAACCATGAATCCTCTTCCTGTTCTTTGGGACAGCTCGGACAGACGATGGTGGCCTAAACCCTAGCCTAAACTAAAAGAAAAACCCTAGCTACGTCCAATGCACCCAACGAACATTCACGATGACGGCCGATGTGCTTGGAACCGATGCTTTACAATTGGAGAGAGGTAAGGGGAGGGGAGGGGGAAGTGTAGGGGATGGGATTGATTCATATGGGGAGACCGAGGTGACTCTACTACGGGGCTTGTGCGAACATGTCCGTCAGGGCCTCTCTGATGCGCACCCCATCCTGGTGCCCCTGGCAGATGGCAGCCGTGTGGGGCTGTTCAAACGTCTGTGCCTCGGCTGCCATCCATGCAGGGAGGAAGGCCTCCCCACTCCGCTCCACAATGTTGTGGAGCACGCGGCATGTGGCCAGTACCTCCGTTGCATTCTGCTCACCCATCTCGAGATGGGTGAGCAAACAACGGAAGCGGGCTTTTAAGCATCCGAAGGCGAGCCCCACCTGATTTCGGGCCCGGTTGAGGCGGTCGTTGAACCGGGCCCGGGTCTGGTCCAGCCGCCCCGTGTAGGGCCACATTAGCCAGGGCAGCAGGGGGTAGGCCGCATCCCCGACGACACAGATGGGCATAGGCACATCCCCGACAGTCAACTCCCGCCGGGGGAAGTAGGTGCCCGCCCCCAGCCTGCGAAACAGTCCGGAGTTGCAGAGGATGTGGGCGTCGTGTGCCGTGCCGGGCCAGCCCACGTAGACATCCAAGAAGCGGCCCCGGTGGTCTACAAGGGCCTGGAGAACAATCGAGCAGTATCCCTTCCTGTTCGTGAAATGGGCTGCTCGATGCTCCGGGGCCTGGACGGGGATGTGGGTTGCATCCAGGGCTCCCGCGCAGTTGGGGAACCTGAGGGCAGCGAAGCTGGCCAGCGTAGCGTCCACGTCACGCAGGCGGATAACTCTCAGTAGCAGGACATCATTGATGACGTGGACGACCTGCAGAAGGATGCAGAGAAACACAAGGGAACACATCACATAAGGCAGGGGTGAGTGTGTGCTCCCTTGGCCCCTCCCCCTGTGATTCCTTCTGTCCTCACATGCACACGCAGGCACACATGCACACCCCCCCCACACCATGGCCCCCTCACCCAACGCCCCCCCCCCCTCCGCATCAGCAGGCCTGTGCAAGGGAGGAACGGCCCAAACCCCTGGGTGACCCAGCCTGGAGTCTTGGCTGCCCCTGGGCATGGAGTGCAGCACTCTCCCCCCCATCCCACTCTCCCTGGGACTTACCTCCATCACGACGACACCGACGGTGGATCTTCCCACCCCGAATTGCTGTGCCACCAAACAGTAGCTGTCCGGGGTACTCAGCTTCCATAGCGCGATGGCAACCATCTTGTTGACGGGGATGGGTGCACGCAGCCGGGTGGTGGCTCTCTGTAGCGCAGGGCTGAGCCAGGCACACAGCTCCAAGAACGTCCACTTTTGCATGCGGAAATTCTGGAGCCATTGCTGATTGTCCCATTGCCCAAGGACCAGCTGGTTCCACCAGTCCGCACTGGTGTCCAATCTCCAGAGTGGCCTCTCCACGGTGGGGTGGGGATGCCATAGGGACTCCATGGCCTCCCTGGTGAGGGAGTCGAAGGCGATCTGCGCCTCCTGGTCCTGGAACATGAGGGCACCGGCCTGGAGCACCAGCTGCAGGCACTTGAAAATGGCCGACAGGGGCCAGAGCAGGCACGTGGCCACCCATAGCTCCATGACCGACAAAGCAAGGGACAAGAAACCAAAACCAGGAAAAAGCAGTAGAGGGCAAAAGGGTGGTGTCCCCAAAAGTTGGAGGGTAACCACCAAACCTGCTATGGCTGTCAGTCCCTGCAAGAGGTCCTAACGCACGGAGCAGGAGACAAACGGCTGTCTGGCGAGACCCCTTTAAGCATGTGTCTGAACAGAGCTCCAGACCCACCCCCAGAAAGGGCTGGTGCCCTTTTGCCCTCTTCAAAATGGTTCCAGGCTTCTGCTTTTGCGCAAAAGTGCTGCGCCAATCTAGACACGCTTTTGCGCAAAAGCGCACCGTTCTAATGCTAACTCCGGGACCAATCTAGTCGCTCTTTTGCAGAAATACTTTTAACTGAAAACCTTTTCCGTTAAAAGTATTTCCGGAAAATCATGCCAGTCTAGACATAGCCATTATGTACATCTAGAGTGATCTGGCCAAAAATCAAGGAGAGTAGATTTGGGATTTTTTTCCCCCCACTCAAGATACTATCTTGCTACCATTGCAGTTGACAGAACTATCATCCAAAGAATGACAAGAACATTCTTTCCAGCAAGAAAAGCTTGATTTGGTAATTGAAAAGTAAGATTAAATCTCTAAGAATAGTTCCATTGAGGGAAAGTTTGCAGATGCTGTGGAAAAGATGAAGAGTCCTACCGTCACTTACTGCATACTCACAGCATAACTTTTCTAAACACTCAGCATCAGAATCAGTTACATTCAATATGAATGGCATTATTCTGACATTCTGATACATTTGCACTTATGTACCCTGTGGCTGACAGAGAATTAGGAGATGCTGTGATAATGGGAAAAGCCATTAAACTTCTACAATAGATTTAATTGTGCACTGGGCAAAATATATTCCTATAAAAACAAAAACATGGAAAATGTACTATGTTATTAAACAATGGACATGCAGAGAAATTTCCACTGTTTTGTCAATTAAGATAAAAAATGACAAAATGAGTTGTCATATTGCAATTTATGAACCATGCTCCAATTCACCAAGTCTCTTTGCCTCCTTTATAATATAATAAAGAAAGTGACAGATTCTTTGTGACAAACTTACATTAAGAGAAAAGAAGAGACAGCATTAAGATTAACTATTTGTCCAAAATGATGTTTTTAATGGAAATATTTGCCACTAAAGGATACTTTTTAATTTAGAAGTACAACATTGTTTTGAATTTCCAGTTCATTACTGTTGATGGCTGAGTATTCTTTACAAACCATGAAGATAATTCTGTAGTTTCTGAATATATTGGTGTATAGTAGCCATTAACTGTTTCAGTCACAGCAGCCCAGAATCATTATGCCTGAAATAATCAGAGATATCATAAAAATGAAACTGTGGTGTGAATTTCTAGTCTATGTTAGCAAGCTGAGGAGCTTTCTTTGTAAAAAGAAGGGCCAACTACTATGCACTTACGCTATTAGGCACATTGGCATCCATAGGCAGGAAGGATTTGATTCCTATAACAACTGGTCTTTGACAGAGCGTCACAATCACAACAACAGTGGGACTGAACCATATGTAGATGTTGATGAGTCTACGGTCTTGATAAACAGACTCTGGTCTTTTAGCTCAGGCAGTAGAGGTCCATGCTTTATGATCCAGAGGTCTCAGCTTCTATCCCTGCTGCTGCTGATCTATTCTGGGGTCTGTTTGAAGTTGTTTTTCAAACGGAAGGACTTCAGAGTGGAGAAGGGAATGAGAGAGAATGAGGCAGTTACTTACCATGTCTCCTGCACATGCAGGGCTGGTAACAGACATTGCTGGGAGCTGAGAAATGTGGGTGGATTTTGCTCCAGGCTCCTTGAAGGGGTGAGGCCTCAGGTGGAGGGGGTAGGATTAGAGGTAGTCAGCCCTCAACACCTTGACCACACCACATGGGGCTCCGGCAGCAATCTAAAGGACCTTGAGCCCTGGGTCCTTTTAAATCTCTGGGCCCTGGGCAAATGCCCCCTTTGTTCGCAGCCCTGTGCATGTCACATCAATGGTGAAAAAAGATTGAAATTAAACAATGTAGGAGCTTCTTCATCTCTGAAAAGCATAATGGTTCCAGAGGTGCTAAGAAAGTGGGGGAATGGTCATGTGTGCAACCCTGGGCAAGGAATCTGACCACTTCAGTTCTTTATTTGTAAAAATTGAACTAATTATATTTATTTCTCCCACTCTTTGTCTGTCTTGTCTTTTTAGAATGTAGGCTGTCTGGAGCAGGGACTATCTGACTTGTTCATATCGTAACTAGTACAATGGTCTCCAGATCTTGATTCAGGTCTTTAAGCTGTACCATAGCACAAACACCACCATATCTGTGGAGACCAGAAACCTCTCTTGAATTAGCTGACAAAATAACACACATTAATTTGACTATTATTGTTTCTACAGAGGGAGTATTTTCCTGGGGGAACAGATCCTGGATCCTTGCCTCAGTCTATCTGTAAAGGCCTCCTTCCTATTGGTTTATTCAGATGAAACACCACCTCCTTACAGACAACAACTCTCATACATAGACACTCCTCTCACCTGCATTATAGCAATGTGGTGCACAGACTCTCCACATCCAGATGAATTTCCCCCTTGGTTGACTAAGCTCATTATGCCCATTTGCAAAGTTACTTAAACAAATGAAAATGAACCAAACACAGCTCTATGGAATTATCTCTATCCATTGTAAAGGAACATTGGGA
Organism: Pelodiscus sinensis; assembly: GCF_052426305.1. NCBI lineage: Eukaryota > Metazoa > Chordata > Testudines > Trionychidae > Pelodiscus > Pelodiscus sinensis. Next base: position 101,353,679 of record NC_143057.1, read on the forward strand.
TTGGCAACACTGAGTTAAATATTGTGCTCCTTTGTGAATTGCTCCAAAGAGTCTCTGGTGCACACTCCTACATCTAAACTGTTGTAGATTTTTTTGGGGGGGAGGGATTCAATTAAATACTGAAATCTGATGGAAAGTAATTATGAACTAACTCACCCTAGTCAAGACATAGATTTTCTGCATCAGAGTTCAGACTAAGACAGAAGATAATTAATACAATTACATATGTCAAGAAACACAGATTCTCTTCAGACCCAGTCTATCTCTGAACTCTTACAGATGCTCTGCATGATTAATCATGTCACAGCCTTTGAAATCAAAGCAAATAGAAACAAATAATCAAAACTACCATCAGTGCCTACCAGTGCTTGCAGCTGGGTAAAAGGTGATTGAATCAAGGGGATGATTTTCTTTTTAACTGTAATTTAGATGTCCTGAGCTTAGAGATCAGTTGAGTACAAGGAGCGTGTAGTTCTGCTCTGCTGAAGTTCTCCCTATGGTTGTCCACATAATTATGGAATCATAGATCTAATTGTAAGCATGTAGACATGGTTCAGAAGGGTAGCTGTGTTAGTTTGTTTCAGCAAAAACAATGAGGCACTGTGACACTTTAAAGACTAAAATTTATCTGGGCATAAGCTTTTGTGGGCTGCAGCGCACTTCATTAGATGCATCTTATGAAGTGGGCTCTAGCCCATGAAGATTGTGCCTGGATACATTTGTGAGTCTTTAAAGTGCCACAGAACTCCTCATTTTATAAGCACATAGGAAGTCCCTAATTTGCTTATGCCAGCACTGATGGTACTTTTCATGAAAAATGAAAATGGTCAAGAGGACTAAACAACATATTGATTTCTATAACAAACTGTACAGTTCTGGAGTCTTACTATTTCATATGTCATGTAGGAAGGGAACGTAACTTTTATGTTTTAGAACTTTATGTCCCATCCACAAACATGCATCATTTTGACTTTTCTTGCTTATGTTATAATCCATACACCTCTTGGAACTTCATTTAGTCACCATTACCTTCTACCTTCTGTTCCCACCTCTGAAACTCATTCACTATTAGATATTGAGCAGGTGGGTTATCCTCTCCAGGCCTTAATTTCCTCCATCCATACAATGAGAAAAAGAATACTTTCTTACTGAAGCTCCCAGGGATGTTATTAGACTTAATTAGTTAATGTGGTAAAGTGCTTTAAAATCTTCAGATGAACAGTGAATTTGATTATTAATTCATCTTTGTTATGCATTTTTACTTAGAGGCTTCAAATGAGATCATGTTCCATTGTGTTAGGCACTATACATGCACTCTGGAAGAGACTGTCCCTGCTCCAAAGAGGTTATGCACTAACTAGACAAGACAGATAAAAGGTGAGAGAAAAGAAGTAATATTATCCTCATTTTACAGATGAAGAACTCTGTCCCCGTTATTCTTTATGACTCATAATTTTTGGATGGCTGGAATATTAGTAAAGGCTTCCAAAGAAAAGTCTATTTTGTAAATTAATCCAGAAATAATTCTTATAACAATTTTTATGACATTAATACCCGAGGGTAATATTCCACGCACAAGTAAATACATTTAACTTCCTTTGACTTGGGCAGAAGTTGAGTGTGTTTATTTATGGATAGAATTTGGCTCACATAATTGAACAAGTTTTGAGATTAGAGCCATTTCTCTCAGTCTTCCCCATCTCCCCAAATATAACCGAAACCTACTGTATTTTTATTGTGTGCCAGTGTTTGTATTTTATTTTTTACCACTGATTAATCCAGTCAGAGGTTAATGAAGTATAGGGTGTTTGCACACAGCGACCTTGCAAAGCAATTTTGTCCTATAGCACCACACACAACACAGTCCTTTGTAGTTTGGAGTGAGTCATTAATTTCAGCTGACAGACCTGAAGGCAGCATAGGAATTAATGCACAGCCTGCAAGCCACCTCTCTCAGCTGACTTAACCAATGAAATCACTCTAATTTCTACTGTCTTATCCCATTTGCCCTGCAGTTCTAAACAACTCAGACAAGTCCCCAGAGATATCTTTGGAAAATGACCTGAATCTTGCAGTAGCATTTTTGTTCAGGGCTCCCCAGCTGTCCAGCTTGATAAGCATGAGCTGCAGCTTATTAATATTTTACATACTGTATCAGCAATTACAGCGGGAAATATCAAACTGGTCATAATTTATTGAAGGGAAGCTGGAGTTACTTGTGTGCTTGGATCTCTTGTATTAACTTTAGCCAGTGTTTCTTCATGAGGAACCAGAAATTGCACAATGATTAAAGGACTTTCATCACATGTCTACAGCATATACCACTCTCATTTATTATCATTAGTCCTGATCACTTGTGTCCAGTTTCTCAATGTCTCCACCAGGTATCATATTTTGTTCAAAGACCTTAATAACATGATGACATTAGTATGCATGAGACACACTTCTGATAGCGTTCACAGCTGCTAAGAGTAGCATACTCTGATTAGGTTGCATGATTGATAGCCTTCCCCATCCAAACAGAAACGAATCCAGGAAAGGATGTATGGAGCTGGCTTCCCTCTGTCAAGAAGATATGATCTTATTCTTTGCATGCATGCATACACACATACACACGCACGTGAATTGCCTGAAAAAGGACATTTTGCAGTTCACAGAGTCCAAGTAGAAACTTCAGTTTGGAAATAGTATTGCTCTCATCATGCTAAGCAATAAGTATCAGAACAGGAATGCTTTTTGTGCTTTAACAATTATACTATTTCCAATATTATACTCATATTTATAAAAATGTCAGTGTTTCTGCTCGGCCATTGTCTCTTCAAAGGGGTAGCCAAGTTAGCCTATAACAGGAAACACTTTAAAAAAATCCCAAATAATCTGGTAGCACTTTAAAGACTAACAAAACATGTAGATGGTATCACGAGCTTTCGTGGGCACAGCCCGCTTCTTCAGATGACTGGAGTATTGGATGTCCAGTCATCTGAAGAAGTGGGCTGTTCCCATAATACCATCTACATGTTTTGTTATTCTTTAAAGTGCTACCAGACTATTTGTTGTTTTTTAAGTTTTCACAGTGGTTAGTTAAAGCAACAAACTCCTTTATGTAGATAGTTATACCAGTACAACAGTGCTTACATCGGTAAATAGTTTATTCCAGTTCAAGAAGCAGAATAAACTATACTAATGTAATTTGTCTTTGTACCTGTTTAATTGCACACACACTGCAGCTTTTTCCAGTCTAACTATTCTGGTAAAAAAAGTCAGAAATGAAAATAGTGATACCAATAAAACAAGTGTTGATCACTTACTTTTGCCCACTTGGATTGGTTTAAAATCACTACAGATTTTATTCTTGATTCATTTATAAAAGTTCCTAACTGCCATGACATGATTAAATGTTGACATTAAAAAGCACAGCCTGAACTGGAAAATCCTGACTTCTGTCTCAGTGGGGGAAAAGTGAGGCCTTTTTCGAGGCCTAAGTGTGAACATGGTCTCATAAGGAATAGGAGATAGCTGACAGGCTGTTTGTGACGCAGACAGAGCAGATGAGTGAAGGGGTTTGATGGAAAAGGGAACAAAACCTGCTTTGTTCCACAGACACTACCATAGTTGCCTACACAGAGACTCACTTCCCAAGCCTTCAAGTGAGTTTTCATGTTGGTACCTAGATCCCCACTCAGCACTCTTGGGAGGCCTCAGTCTTGGTTTTCTTCTCTTATAAGGGTGCATCTACACTGCACCATAGCTTGAAATAAGATATACAATTTGAGGTATGCACATCGCTTATCTTATTTCGAAGTAGCTTATTTCGTAATTTGGCGTTGTCTACACAGTTCCAAATTTCAAAATAACCCACTATTCCAAAACATCCCTTACTCCTTGTGGAATGAGGTTTATAGGGACATTGGAATAGCAAGTCCGAAATAACGGGCTTGCCGTTAAGATGTGGGATAGCTATTTTGGGATAATCTGGTATCCCGAAATAGCATTGCAGTGTAGACGTAGCCTTAGTGAGGTTCCTGAAAATCATCCATCAATCCCTATTGTGTTTAATAAAAATAAGGTTAGAGTCCATAGAATAAACATAGAAAATGAAAGTAAATAATTGAAGTTAAAATGAAATGTGTCTGTCATTGATAACATACCCAGGACATAAGCCTTTGTGTTACTATTAACTGGTAAATCAAAAGAATGACAAGAGGAGGTTAAATTTAAGGTCTTATCTACACACAAACCTACACTCATTAACCAAATGTAGTTAAAACACATACTTTTTATTAAATAGACATGAGTTTGTGTTGCTGTAATGCTGGTCTCACTTTCAGCACTTCAGGAATGCTTCAGGACACCTCAGCTGTCAGGTTTGCTTTAGGATTCCCTTAGCAATATTGGCTTATCAAAATTAGACACAAGCCAAAGAGACAGGAGGGAAACTATCCAAATGAGACCTCATATTAACTCTGCTGAGTTACAGAGCAGCTGTCACAAGTCAATAGAGAAAGCTCAGCTTCATCTGCTAATGGGCTAACAGATCAGCACAATGTTGAAACCCTTATAGGCAAACATTCTTCCTTAATGTTCCTGCTTAAAGGATGCCAACTTTGAGATCTCAGGGTCTCTTCTTTAGTTCCCATAATGTAGCCTAAAACATACCTAGTCTAAAGCCAAAAGATCCACTCCTGAAATAAAAAGAATATGGAAAACTACTGGAAACCACTAGCTGCTGTGCTTGAGATCCTGCACAGCAAGGATGATATGGTACTCAGTACAGAACTACTAGGCATCCTTGATCCAAGCCCATCTAAATTGCTGCATGACTCGTGTAAGTACAATATCACACTCAGGGAGGGTTGTTGGAAGTAAAGTTTGCCTCTGGGACTTCTGGATCTTAAATCCTTTACATTAAGATAATTAATAGCCAAACACATTAATCAACATCTATAAGTGTCCCAGTCACGGTTAGAACTGACACAAATCACCATAGTGGGTAGTAGTGAGTTACATAATCAATAATGCTTACTCCACAGTCTTAGGCTATGTCTAGACTGAAGCACTTTTCTGGGATAGTGGAGGTATCGTGGAAAAGCAATGTTGTGTCCAAGGAACGTGTCCGCTTTTCTGAAAAAAAAATTGGAAAAGTGGACGTGTTCTTTCAGCATCCCGGTAAACCTTGTTGTATGGGGAAGAAGGTATGGCTTGAAAGAGCGGGCTTTTCCAAAATTTGGCACCATGCAGACACACCAAATTTCAGAAGAGCATCTTTTGAAAGAAAAGCAATTTGCCTATCTTTTTCTGACTTTTCTTTGTAGTCTAGACGTAGCCTTAGTGAAGGGTAGAATCCTGATGAGAAGAATCCTAAACTAATTGAACTTGAGTCTACAACTTCAGGACTTAATAGTCCAATTGAATCAAATGAATCAATTTACTACTTCAATCTAGAGTCTCATAAGAATCCATAATTTGTCGGTTATCTTTTTAAAGTTTGTTTAGACAAGAAAAAAAAGAAGAAGAAAGCAGAGACAACATGAGACTGTCTATGATTTCTTTGTATGCACAGCAGAAAGCCAGACAGGGAAAGCTGGAATATGTTTTAGGCTAAAGCTCTGAGGCGAAATAGAAAGAGTTGCTTAAAGATAATATTGATTCTTATCCTATTAAAAGCTTCTTGTTCGGTGTGAGTAGAAAACTCTTTCTGTGATTGTTTATCACTAAGACAGGAACAGAGTGTCTCATTGTTCAATTCTCGCACAGATAAGAAAGTACCCTTGCAAAATAAAGGGACCGAGAGGACCTGCTTCTTCAGTTGCCCCAATCAGAGTCTCTCCCTCTATAGGTCTGGAGTCTTTTTTAGATCCACATTGGATATTGGAAGGAGAGCTCTATTTCATGTAGCATTGCAGGCAAAAACCTGGACACCCATTTCTTTGTTTTTCAGTTTAAGTGCTAGCTGAAAATCAGTGGAGTAGATACATAGCAGGAAATAATAGTGTGAAGCTTAGCTATTTATTTAACACTCATTTAATAACTGTTTATTTTGCAATTGTGTCAAGTACTTCAACTGTCTATTTTTGGATGCTGTAGTGGATGCAAATGCAGAATGGGAAAAAAAGCCTTCATTTATACTCTTTGAAGTTGACTCAAAGCTAAGGACTTCTTCTGTCATTCTAATCGAAGGGGTGGGAGAACTTTGCAGAAACTAAGAATCAAGGGTTAATTTTCACACGATCTCTTTCCTTATGATGTTGTGACTGAGCACATGAAAGTGTTTGGGCATGTTATATTTTTTTATCCTTTATAACTATTTTGAGGTTTGTCTTCAAAAACAGACACCACTACTGCAGATCAAAGAACCTACTTGGAAGCTTCTGAGCTATAGAAATTGACTCATATTTTTAGTCTGCTTTCCACAAGGAAGCTAGGATCTATATTGGGAGCATGCTTGAGGGTCTTGCAGATTCAGATTCTTTAGCTGATTGTAGCTACACAGGAGGAACCATATTCTTTAGCAAGACTCTCTTGTTATATAAGCAACAAGGAGTCCTGTGGCACCTTATAGACTAACAGATGTATAGGAGCATAAGCTTTCGTGGGCAAAGACCCACTTCGTCAGATGCATGTAGTGGAAATTTCCAGAGGCAGGTATAAATATGCAGGCTAGAGATAATGAGGTAATTTCAGTCAGGGAGGGTGAGGCCCACTTCTAGCAGCTGATGTGGAGGTGTGAACACCAAGAGAGGAGAAATTGCTTTTGTACTTGGCTAGCCATTCACAGTCTTTGTTTAATCCTGAACTGATGATGTCAAATTTGTAGATGAACTGTAGTTCAGCAGTTTCTCTTTGAAGTCTGGTCTTGAAGTATTTTTGCTGCAGGATGGCTACCTTTAAATCTGCTACTGTGTGTTCAGGGAGATTGAAGTGTTCTCCTACAGGTTTTTGTATATTGCCATTCCTAATATCTGATTTGTGTCCCTTTATTCTTTTACGTAGGGACTGTCCAGTTTGGCCGACGTAAATAGCAGAGGGGCATTGCTAGCACATGATGGCATATGTTATATTGGTAGATGTGCAGGTGAATGAACCAGGGATGGTGTGGCTGATCTGGTTAGGTCCTCTGATGGTGTCGCTGGTGTAGATATCAGGGCAAAGTTGGCACCGAGGTTTGTTGCAGGGATTCGTTCCTGAGTTACAGTTACTGTGGTGCGGTGTATAGTTGCTGGCGAGAATTTACTTCAGGTTGGCGGGTTGTCTGTGGGCGAGGACTGGCCTGCCTCCCAAGGCCTGTGAAAGTGAGGGATCATTGTCCAGGATGGGTTGTAGATAACTGATGATGCATTGGAGAGTTTTAGCTGAAGACTGTAGGTGATGGCTAGTGGTGTTCTGTTGGTTTCTTTCTTGGGCTTGTCTTGTAGTAGGAGGCTTCTGGGTACATGTCTGGCTCTGTTAATCTGTTTCCTCACTTCCGCGTGCGGGTATCGTAATTTCAAGAATGCTTGGTGAAGATCTTGTAGGTGTTGGTCTCTGCCTGAGGGGTTAGAGCAGATGTGGTTGTATCTTAGTGCTTGGCTGTAGACAATGGATCGTGTGGTGTGTCCGGGATGGAAGCTGGAGGCATGAGACAGAGACCATCCCACACCATCCCGATCAGCTGCTAGAAGTGGGCCTCACCCTCCCTGACTGAATTTACCTCGTTATCTCTAGCCTGCATATTTATACCTGCCTCTGGAAATTTCCACTACATGCATTTGACAAAGTGTGTCTGTGCCACAAAAGCTTATGTTCCTAAACATCTGTTAGTCTATAAGGTGCCACGGGACTCCTTGTCACTTTTGCAGATCCAGACTAACACGGCTACTCCTCTGATTCTTGTTATATAGTTACTTCTGAGGCAGTGTTCCAAGGCAGGAGAGGAAATCTTGATGTTTCTTTGTCCATGTAAAGAGACTTAATTTTAACTTGATCCAGGAGCAAGTGGATTGAGGTATCTGCTTCTGAAAGGGAAAACAGAAATTAGATTAATCAAAAGCATGCCTGTTGTTTCATAACATCAAATAAATTCCATTCCATATTTTCTGCAATAATAAACAATGGCTGATTATTCCAGGAAAGAGCCAAACACCTATTTATTCAGAGTGAAGCCATAGCATGTAATGTAATTTGTCTAGCAAGAACTTGTCAAGTAGTACACTTATTTAGTAATTAATCACATTAATAGCCAGAACATGATTCACACAGGTGAGGTTAATATTCAAAGGTAAGCATCCTGAGGCTTTTGCTGAAAGAACAATACTGAAATACACTGAGAAGGAGAATATTTTTTAACAGAAATTCAATGTAACTTAAGCCATTCATTAATTACTGACAAAACTCACCTCCAGACAAACACATAACCTAGAATCATTGTGTCAATATAAAAGTGATTAGCATTTGCCCCACAGAGTCTGATCATAATAAATAATATTAATATAAATATATTGTGCTAAACTGAATTGTTAACAGTAGCTCTCAACATGCTTTACAAAATAGGTAAACACTGTTATCTCCATTTTAAAGTTGAAAATATTAAGGTGCAGAAAGGTTAAGTGACTTGCCCAAGGCCACTCAGCAAGCCAAAGGCTGTGTTGGGAATAAATCCAAGATATCCTGGTTCTCAGTCCTGAGCCCTATGCCTCATACCATTACACCTCTTGTCTTAGGCCAAGGAGTTCCTCTCTTTGCCAATGCTGGATTGTTCTGTTGTGTGTGTGTTAACCAGAGTTTCACCTAATTAAAAAAAATGTCATAAGTCTCAGGTCATCTGCCAGTTTCTTTGGAGATTGTTCCATAAATAAATATATATCAATGTCAGAACATTTACTTTTTAATTGTTGCTGAAGTGATTTCCATCAGATATTTGTAAGTTACTATCCTATCCCCTTCAGTCTTTGTTTAGTCACATTAAACTCTCTTAATTTTTTCTTAAAAATCAAGTTCTTATGCCCTGAAACCATTTTTTGCTCTTTGTGAACTCCCTTCAATTTGTCAATAACTTTATGGTAATGAAGTGCCAGAGTCAGCAGAGTATCCTAAAGGCAGGAATACAACAACAGACTTTATTTCCTTTTGCCTCTGCATATGCAGCTCAACATTGGATTGATATGAGCATCTTGAGCCAAAAATATGTAATCAGAACTATTGGTACCCGAATCTAGTACGTCTTGAACTACTATGGACATTTGGGGGAAGGTTGTACTGTTTCCAGTCTTCCTGTAAAACTAGCCTTACAGATAGTTAAGCAGCTGAATATAAAATGGAAAAAAGTTAACAGGCACTACATGAAATGATTTGACAAGCAGGCCATAAAGGACCCTCTCTGTGAGGGATAATGATTAATACTCTCAGAATTATGAAGTCTCTTGCTAGCATTTTCACTTAGATAAATGGCTATATTGGAAGGTGTTTGGGAATATGGTATTTTTGGTTATAAGCAGTCCATATAAAGAAGATGCTATGACCAACCAGATATAGCAGTGGGGTAAAACAGATCAGCTGGCTCTAGTCCCAGTTTGTGCCCTTACTTGCCAGATGGCCTTTGGCAAGTTATATTCTAATCTAGTTTGAGTGAGGATGTGAACATGTGTGAAAGATGCAGAGTGAATGAGGACATATTATAACAAAAAGAACCCAGAAGTATTCAGCTATTCTATGTCAAGTATATAAAAAAATGCCTTTCCTTCTACATGGGGGATGAGAATACATAAAGTGTTTTTATCATCATCACATGGTACTGGTAATTCTTTTCTAAGTCAAGATTTTAAAATGTTACGGTTGATAATGCTAGTATAAGAGTGCTAAGGGGGAACTAAAGACTACATGCTGTTCAACAAGGATCTCTGTCTCAGCAGGTGCAGGAATGTCAAACATAAAAGAATTCTACAGTTTTGTTTTCCTTCTGGGTGGGATATAGATTAGATGGTTGCTTGGTTTATTTTTTTCCCCATTTGTAGGATTTGTCTGCAAATTTGCTTTGGTCTAGATACTAGGGAATTGTTTCTCAATAAATGGGAGCAGTCCCTAGAATATACCCTTTATTGTAATTGTAGTACACATTACTTTCTCCTTCACCATTCTATGCCCTAGTATAGAAAAACTACAAATTCAGTATGATGATTTTATTCTCAAATCACTACTATTTTGGACCTCCCAAACATCAGACAATGGGAAGCCACCTTAAGACTCTTTGGTGGTATGCAGACCCATAGTTTTCCACAGTCTAATTGGAGGTGTTTCTGGAAACAGAATGGACATAGAGTTTAAGAACAACAGGCTCTGCCCAGTGAGCTGAAATAACGGCTTTGCTACTTGAGACCAAATCCTGAGATGTGCTTAGAATCTACAACTCTTGATTTCAATCAGGATTGTGGGAATTCAGCAAGTACTTGCCTCATTCCCTCCCCCCCCCCCCATTCCCGTCCCCACCTTCAGCATTTGCTTCTAATGCTGGAGACAGAACTTAGCGGGTATATGTACACTGCACACTCTTTGAGGCAGTGTTCATAAAATGGGCCAGTCTGGGTCAAACCAAAGTTATGTCCAGCCCAGCGTCCTATCTGCCTATAGTGGCCAATGTGGAGTGCACAAATACATGCACAGCTGCGTTATACCTCCAAAGAGAAGGACAGACTCCTTCCCTCTCTGAATGATAATCCCTCTTTAACATGAAGAGTTTTACTAAAGAGGAGGCAATTGTGAATTGCATTCATTTAAAAAATGAATGGAAAATCTGTAAATTAAGTTATGGAAAATATCCTGTATATTGAAAAAAACAATCAGTACTAGTGGCAAACTCTAAGTGAGGCATTTATTCTGAGCATAACAAAGCTAGATGAAAAATGATCAATTTAAATCAAATGGTAGATTGCAGAAAATCTGCACATGTAGGGATAACATATTAATGTATTGAAAATGATTCCCCCAAATGGAAGTGACTCCCCATAATTTGTTCCCCACAACTTAAAGTGTTTAGATTTATTATTAATTCTTATTCTTATTCTTATTATTTGTTAAGATTGTTAAATGTTTAGATTTATTATTATTATTGCCCCTTTAGAATATAATATATTAGGTAATGTAATTTAGAACTGTTAAGAATATAATCCTGTGTAGCCAGAAACAGCCCCCCCCCTCTGTGTCCCAGGGCATGCTCAAGCTTGTGCAAGGGGCTGCTTGAATTTGACATTGCAGAGATACATTGTAACAATGCATTGTCAAGCCACTAACTCTGCTATGGGAGCCAAGCCCTGTAATTGACTAGGCATTGTTACATAATGGATGCCTGTTCTCTTTAAAACATTGTAACTTTACTCAGCACTCAGAGAATGTTTTAAGCAATACCACCCAGAAACTTTTGTAACTACAACTTTTATTATTATACAAAATACTGTATGGGAAACTTTAATTAGGGAATGTATGAGAGAGTGCTTGGACGATGAATGAATGGTTCTGAGAGGTGCCAGCCTGAGAATACAGCAACAAAGGGCTGAAGAAGGCATCAGGTGCCTGTGCAACCAAAAGGTGTCAAGTGGAGAAAACCAAGTACTGGAGGTCCACCCGATGAGATCACTGATGAGCACCTGGCAGCCACCCTGGAGACATCAGCATGATGCAGCAATTTTCATAGACTGGCATGGGAAGAAACTCCTATAAGAACTGGACTAAAAAACTATGGAATCAGAGTCCAAGGTTCTGCTGCCAGCCCACCAGGAGCTTCAGATGCGCATCTGATCAGGACTTCGCTCCCCACTACCATCACTTGTGTACAGAATACCTGGCCAGTATTCTGTCACAAGCAACTTCCAGGCTGGTAACTATAACAAATACACAGAACCTGAATAAATGGATGAATGAATGTTTATATGTATAAGGGTTAAGTAGTTAAACAACATTGTTTTGCTTCTATCTTTTCTTTATTTTTTTATTATTATCTTTACAATAAATGTGGCTTTTTGCCTTATCGCCCTCATAAGATCCTGCTTGCTTTTATTGGTATAACATACATTGTTTCCTTTACTTTTCTAGCCAATTTCTACTCATTCCCTTTTTATTGTATGAATAATTGCTTCATTTACACACAAACTGCCAACTGAAAAATGTATACATAGATTCTCTCCTGTATACAATTTACATTACCCTTTACATACCCACTCACCAATCCAGCTAACTATAGACATGTCTTTCAAATCTTATTTCAATGAAATATCAATACGTCTCATGCTTATAGACTTGATTTTCAATAGAGCTTCAGCCCCATTGCTATAAATGCAGGTAATAGATGTTAACCTTTGCACGCACAAATTCTGGCTTAACATGCAATTGAAAATTCCATGACCAAAGGGAGCTGTGAGGGCTGAGCCTGCAGAGGTGAGGGCAGTATGTGATGCTTCACTGGCTACCCAGGCTCCTAGGGACTGCAGGAACCTGGCATCTACTTTTTGGGAGCCATGGTAAGTGCCACTAGGACCCCTCACACAAACACCCTGCACCCCAAACCTCTTACCCCATTCCAGAATGTAACCCCCCCCCCAGCTAGAGCCCTCACCCCAACTCTCTACCCCAGCCTAGCTTCTCATCCGACCCTAACTCCCTTCAGGAGCCTGCATCCTACACCCCACATTCCCAAACTACTGGCTCAGCCTGGACCTTCCTCCTGCACCCCAGAGCCCATGTCCATCTGGTGCCCTCTCCCTTCCACCCACCCCAGCCCTTTGCCCCAGCCTGGAGCTCCCATCTGCACCCCAAGTCCCTCATCTCTGGCCCCGCACCAGCACTTGCTCAAGCTTTTGCTCACCCTACATCCCAAACCCCTGCCTGAGCCAGTGTTGGTAGGAGAAAGTGAGCAATGGGAGTGTGTTTGGCGGGGGCGGGGGGAGGGTAGAGCAAGCAGAGGGTGGGGCCCTGGAAAAGGGGCAGGGTCTCATTTAAGGACAGTGGTGTAGTGAGGGGGGTTGGGAGAGATTTGCCTTCGGGCACCACACTAGGGGGGTGCCAATTCAGCTGTCGGGCCACTTGCTCCCTGCAGACAAGCTGCCGAGACAGGGCCAGGTGGCAGGAGCAGGCACTTCAAAGGCCTGCCCGGGAGTCCAGCGCCCCTGGCTCAGGGACCGCTGCTGCTGCACAATTTGGTGCAATTTTGCCTTTGCCCCCTCCCTGGGCACATAACACCCTTACTATGCCATTGTTTAAGGGAAAGGGCAGGGGTCCCCCAAGTCAAAATGGGGATCCTTGAATTGGTAAAGTTTGAGAACCACTGTTCTACAGCATTTCCTATTGACTATTTTAGGCTGTTCTCCACTTTGGATCCTGGATTTTGCAAGTGTAGACATACCCTAACAGAAACCAGTAGGTATTATTAAATAATCACAAGGACTAGTGCACAGAAATATTATTATGACACTGTACCAGGATTGTTATAACTGCCTGGCCCAAACACCTAAGACATCTGAAGTGAACTCCTGCCAGTTTGTAGTTAGCATTTAATTTTTCTCTATAGAGTTTTCTGTATCCTCATTTATCATGTTTCTGTGCTTTTATCATATTCTTTCTTCCCTGTTGCCTGTCTCCTTTTCTTTCTGTCTTTCCCTTCTGTCTCTTTTGTGTTCCTGTTTTCAGTCTTTCTTTCTTTAAGATCAGGAAAACAAAACACTCTTCAGGTCCAACTGGAACTCTCAAAACCATAACTTAGCTGGATTAGGTATTAATCAAAGTGTGTTTGTCCAGGACTAATTAAACAGAAACAAATTGTCTTGTTACAGTTTTGTTCTTTTTTTGGTCAGTGGTTAGATCCTTCAAAGAATACTGTTGTGACTTTGATGGACAAGATCTTTAATTATTTTCAACACTTGCAGTGATACCTTTATGTACTGTATATCCTAAAACCAAGTGAAAGGCTTTAGACACCTAAGATAAAAGTCCACAGTCTGATTTGCTTGACAGAAAAAGGAAATGTGTTCTTGAGGGATATGTTGCTTCAGGCAAATAAAAAAGAAGTGATCCTGCTAATCAAATAAATCCATATACAGGCAGCTGGGGGGCAGTAAATCTTCACTATCTACAATTCTAATGCATGCTACCAATTCCCTAAAAGCAGATGCACTGGAGTTGAGAAAAGGAAATGATTTAACATTATTTGTAACCATTTTGCACATGGAGTATACAGCATTGCAATCTTTATTTCATTTCCAAACCACACACAATCACCCTATTATGTATAATAATTCAGTGTTCACAGATATCTCTAGTATTTATTTTGAATATTTTCCTTTGAATATGAATTGCTTCAAGGATTTAAATGCATTATGTCAGTATATTCAGAGTCACCATAAATGTCTTCCTGAAATTTTAAATGTGATATGGCAGATTCTTTGTTTTAATTAACAATAATACATTACATAATCACCATGCCATATTTTAATAAACAAATTTTGTCCTAAATGCAATGAATTTTCTTTCAGATAACTATGGGCTCAATCTTGCTATGTGGTATGTAAATGGTGCCATAGGATCCAGAGCATGCACTCTATGACTGCATTGAGAGCTCTCAGCTTTTCACAGGGTAGGGCCTTTAGAGAATTTTACACCTATTGCATAGTATAATAGATGTCCCACCCTTCTCTTTACATGATCAGGCTGCTTAGTACTAATAGTCCAACCATATGGACCTCACAGTGAAAAGAAAAAAATATTAATTTTAGGCATTTTTACAATTACTATTAACAGCTTTTCTACATGTATTTTAATTTTAGTTCTGGAATCCTGAGTCAGATATCAAGCAGATGTCGAAATAAGTCCATAGACTATAAAGCTGTCACTTATCCATCCCAGAAAACTATCAGTTCCTGAACACTGACTACATGTAATTCAGAGGTTTGTCCCATAGTAGCCCATTCTGTATGGTCTTCTGTTAATCAACACAAATATCCACATTATATATTTTCTTACTTCAATCATAATAAACAAAAAGATACTGCAAGCAACATGGGAATTATGTATTAAAATTTACGAATGTCATATCTATCCCTATTTCTATATATCTGTGGGCTTGGGTGGTTATAGTTACCTTTTTGCCAGCAAAAGTGTTGAATCCTGAAGGAACCCAAAAACAACAATAGATTACATAATCAACTGTCTGGTGCTCAGAGAGAGAAACCCAGGAATCCATGTGTGAAGAGCAGCTCAAAAACCTGCATAGAAAAAGTAAAAACAAACAAAAAATAGTTTAGTCAAGTTCAGGTGCCCTGTTCAAAATCCCAGGGATCTTCAGATAGGAACACTGAACAAAGGCACTTTGGAATAGATATTACGTCTATGTCTATACTGGGAAGGTTTGGCAATGAAAATGCAGTCATCATGCAAAGTCGCCAAAAGTGAAAACTGATCAAACCATTTTTTTCTATCTCTAATTGTTGACATTTCATGGACACATTGCTAGCACCCTGTTGACAGACAGAGCAAAGCAAAGTGGGTAGGTATCCCACAGTGCAGCTCTGTGGGAAGGAAGAGCAGATCTCCACACTTCTTGGGATTCCCTCATAGCTCTGTGCACTCTCTGTGCTGAAGAATGTCAAAACAGCACAGCAGTCACTTCAGCCCTCCCCCTACAGCAGCAGAACAGAAACATTCCAATGATTTATTTTTTGTTTGTTCCCAAAATGGAGCAACTTCCCAGAGCTTTGAAAGGGAAGGGGCACATGCCTGCAGGGCAGCAGCTATCATAACACTGAGCACAGCCTCGGGGCAAGCATTGCGGGATATTGATGGAAGCCAGTTCTCTCAACAAAACAAACAGCAGAGCCACAGCTTTTTGTTGAGAATAAAAGGAGGGGAAAAGAAAAAAACTCTCACGGGGTGGAAGTTTTTTGTTGCCAGAACTGAGTGTTTTTTCCAACAAAAGTTGAATTGCAGTGTAAACATTCTCACTGTTTTGTAGCCAAAAGACAGTTTTTTGCACCAAAAACATGTCAATGTAGACAAGGCTTCAGCCAGTCTGTTCCTTGAGGGGAAGAAAGAGATACTGAGCAGGGTGACAAACAGTCTAAGAGCCAGCCTGTGTCAATTGGTTGTGGGTGTCTGGGTTAAGCAGAACCTATTTAAACTGGCAAGGAAGGGCTAAGGTTAGGTGAGAAGATATGCATATAGGCTTTTGTTATTTTAACCCCTCTGTTCTTGTTAAGTTCCTATACTCAAATAAATCATACAAATCACATTTCAGAACAGAAGGGTGATTTGTCCTTTTCATATGTGTTCACTGTTTTTTAATTGTATCCTTTGGTATATATGGCTGTGACTATTTTCTTCCACTATTTGATCTGAGGAAATGGGTCTGGCCCACGAAAGCTCATCATCTAATAAACCCTCTTGTTAGTCTTTAAAGTGCTACATAGTCCTGTATTTTGTTTTAGCTACACCAGACTAACACGGCTACATTTCTATCTCCTTTTTTGAAAGAACTCTTTACTCCTGAAAAAATGAGGTTTAAAGGTTCTTTCAAAAATGGGAATTTTTTTTCAAAAGAACCCCGTCTAGTCTGCATTTTTTCCTGAAAAACACTTTTTCAAAAAAGTGCTCAGATGCAATTATGCAAATGAAGCATGAAATTTGTAAATGTGCTTCATTTGCATTCCTTTTTCGAATGACGTCTAGACATAGCCTAAATGTCCTGTAAGAGCCCAGTAAGGAGTGGAAGTGTTGATAAATACTGCTAGACAAGATTGACCTCCTGTGGTCTGGAAAATTCTCTGGTTTGGAACCAGTCAGGATCCAAGAGTACCAGACTGGAAGGTTCAACCTGTAGCAGTTTCTGAGGGAGAACTGCTTTGGAATAAGTGTACTAGCCATAAACAGGCCTTTCCTTTTGTGGGAACAAATTCAGGTATGCTTACATTGCCTTACAGTGCTGTGGTCACTAAGGATATGTCTACACTTGCACCCTATTTCAAAATAGGGATGCAAATGAAGACATTTGAAATGGCAAATGAAGCCGGGATTTAAATATCGCGTTATGGCGCTATTTCAAAATACCACTATTTTGAAATAAAATGCATTGTGTAGATGCATTAATTTAAGAAAAAGCCCTTCTCTCTAAATAACTGGTAAACCTCATTGTATGAGGAAAAAGGGTTATTTCGAGAGAAGGGTTTTCTCTCAAAATAACCACGTCTTAATAGCGTCAAGAATTTCGAAATAGCACCAGAACACAAATATGCAAAGGAAGTGCAGGATATTTAAATCCTGGCTTCATTTGCAATTTCAAATGTCTTTATTTGCATCCCTATTTCAAAATAGGGTGCAAGTGTAACATACCCTAACAGAAACCAGTAGGTATTATTAAATAATCACAAGGACTAGTGCACAGAAATCTTATTATGACCACTGCAAAGAAAACCTTATTAGGCATGTCTGAATCTTCCTGCATACTCACTTTAAATTCCGCACAGCTTCTCCAGCCTTACCACATGCATGTAAGAGTAGAATTCCTTTTGTAGGCTGCAGTGTTATTTATATTCTTTAGTAAGAATTAAAGAGTATTTAATTTAAGTAATTGGGGGTCTGTCAGCCTACCACAATCTTTGCTGACTTAGGGTATGTCTACACTACAGTGTTATTTCGAAATAGATTATTTTGAAATAACACATATACACACAAAATGCATTTCAAAATAGCATTTTGATGTTTCGAAATAGTACGTCCACACTCAGTGGACTCTGAATCGCATTTAAGGCTGGCCAGAACCAGTTCCAACAGGGCATCAGTTCAGGACTTACTGTGTGTGGCTGCTGCCTGAGGCTATCTGAGGTCTGTGCTTAAAGGGAATTCCCCGGACAGCCAGTTCTCAGGTTCCCCCGCTTGCTTGCCTACCTCAATGAGGGATAGCAAAGCATTTTGTCTCTGAATGCTCTGGTTGCCCTCACTCAGGACACCACAGCATTCTGCAACATGGAGCCGGAGCTGCCCCTGGGCACTCTGGTACTTCTCTTGGATGCATGTCTGTAAGCCTGGCTGCACTTTCTGCAGGCTGCCATCTATGAGGTCCATCGGGGAGCTGTCAGTATCCAGGAGGCCCTGTGGTAGAGCTTCCACCTTGAGGAGCACTAAGAGCCTCCCTGGTCTGCCCCACTGGGGGGTTGGCTTCATTCCTCCCTCACGTCCTTCCACTTACCCCTCCCTAGCCCCCCTTCCTGATGTCAAATAAAATACATGTATTTTCATGAACACAAACTCTCTTTATTTAACAAAACTGGGGGGGAAGGGGAGAGAATGAAACTCTGGTGAAACTGGGGAAAGGAGGCAGGGGAGGGGAGAAGAGAGGGTGGGAGAAGGGAGGAGGAAACCTGGGAGGAGGGAGCTGGAAGGGGGAAGCAAGGGGAAGAAGGGGGAGGGGAAGCTCAGGGCTCAGGGTTGGGGGTCTTACTGGACCAACTTGATTGTCATGCAAACCTGCTCCTGGGTTCGCATGTGGCCTTTGGAGGCCAGACTGGCAGCTATCCTGCCATAGATGGCCACACTCCTCCATCCAGTGCAGAGATCATGGACATTGGGGGCATCCCCCCAAGCCTGAATAAGGTCCATGATCTGCACTCTGGACCAGGAAGGCACCCACCTTCTCTGGGCCCTGGCAGGCTCCTGAGAGCTGGCAGACTGTTCCTGCGGAGCAGTAGAGGGCTGGCTGCCAGTGGCTTGCTGGCTCATGTTTTGGAGCCACTGGGTCAGGGGCAGTGACTGCTGGCTCTGGGCTGGCAGGTTTGGAGCTGGCACAGGCACTGTGGCCAGAGTCTACCCCTTTAAGGGCTCTGGGGAGGATGGGAGAGAGAAAAGTGTTCTAGGTTGAGGCTGGAGTGGCCACCAGGGCACCCTGTGAAGGCTGGAGGCCCCCAATTTCGAAATAAGTGTCTACACAGCACTTATTTTGAAATAACTATTTTGAATTTGACATTATTCCTCATAGAATGAGGTTTACCAAATTCGAAATAAGCGCTCTGCTATTTAGAATTAATTTTGAAATAGTGGTTTGTCTGTGTAGACGCTAGGACTGTTATTTCGAAATAACTTTGCTGTGTAGACATACCCTTACACACAGTGGAACTCCATTCAGGTCAGTAGTAATGCAAAGCATATGAGTCCACATACATTGTGTCCTCCCATAATGAGGACTGACATGTAATTTGTCATTTAGATTTGCAAAGACAGGAAACTGATGTTATCCTATCATTCCATAGTAAATAGAAGAGTGAACAACTGGAAGTATAGCAAAAGCAAATTTCTCTCTAGTCTGGTACAAAGAGAAGGACTAATTCTCCTGCTTCCTTCTTCAGTAGAAATCAAAACAGAAAACATTTAGTCAATTAGCAGGAAAATGTGGTTGGATTTGATTGCTTTCAAATAAAAATGTTTCTTACAGGAATATTTGCCATAAGCAGTTGATGAGGAATCAATTCTCCTGTTCTAATAAAATCTCTTGCAGACTCCTGAGGGCAGTCTATTTTCATTATCTGCAACTGCAATACACAATCCTAATATCCTTAAAAACAGATGTTAAACAAAATATTCCTTCGTTATTTCCTTATACTGGGTGTACAGGTTTTTTTACATCCCTACTCAATCATGCTACAATTTACTAGTCTCAATAGGCTACATTTACTAGTCTCTTCCAGCACATTATGAATAAAAGCTGTTCTTCTGTCCTCTTACCTTAATCCACCACCTACCCTCCAAATACCGTATTACATCAGCATTAAGATGTACACAGGCACATTCTTGATGATCTAGATGATGCTTGGTCTTGCTGTGAGTGTAAGGGACTGGACTTGATAACCTCTCAAGGTCCCTTCCAGTTCTAGTATTCTATGATTCAATGATTGTCAAAAAAAGAGGAAATCACCGAAACTCTATTTGAAAAAGTCATGCAGTCAAAATATCCACAATACTTGTGCACTGAAGAAAAAAAAAGATCCAGAGTTAACTGTGAGTCTGATGTTACAGACCATTCAAATAGCACTGGATGAACATTTCTATTATCAAGGGTAATTTTGATTGTTCACAACATTCACAACATTTTGTCTTTCTGGTTGAAATCTGGTATATAACTGCTTTGAGTTTAGTAATTAATTTTTGTTGAGCCTCACAATGGGGAAAATGGCTGACAGTTTTTACAAAAATGGAAGAAATTAAAACCTGATTTTTTTTCAGCTGAAGAAATAAAAAACTATGATCTTTTTTTAAAGCACTCTAGCCTCTCAGTGGAATGGGAAGAGTAGGCTTGGCAGAGACAAAGTCCATAAATAGTGGATGTGCCTCTCATTGTGATGTCTGAATTGGCAGAGTTGTAAGGGATTAAAAATGCACTCGATATGTGCACTGGATCCTGATAAACAATTAAAAAGTAATGATCTACTAAGATTCTGTTGTCACTGCACACTGCCTAGATGATGCCTAGGGCTCCATTGGTAGGGCTGCTTAACAAAGCAGAGTGGAGTTTCATATTTTATATGTAAAGTATTGCTGAACATGTTCCGCAGCCTACAATGGACCCAGATCTCTTTCCTTGGACTGCCTATAGCAACTATGGTCTCTGGCCCTGTAGCACCTTTTATGCAAGAATTCTGGCCCATTATTGGCTGCTCAATGGAGCTTTGCTTCTATTGGCTACTCCCTGTGCACCATCTCTAGACTGCTTTTAAACTCTTCATTTCTTGTGTGTGTGGGACACCCCATCACACAATGTTACAAGTAAGTGTTCTGAATTGTACAGTACATACTGTGCAACTTACTTCTGCCTAAAAAGTAGCAACATGTGATGGAATTTAATTTCTTCATTTTTCTTTTTTTATATAAAAAAAATGAAACCCCAAACAATATTCATTAAAAGAATCTAAGGATCCAAAATGAAAAATGAAAAGATTGAGAAATGACTGGGATTTAGGTGTATATTGTATAATGCAGTCTTTAATTACATGATTAAATATATATTTTACACTGAACCCTTTCTCATTCAGTGTGCATAAGTGACAATGCAGGAAGCAAAGTTGGGTACTGAATTACTTTCAGGTCTTGAGTATCCCTCAGTAATTCACACAGAGTATCAATAATGAAGCAGTTGTCTGCAATATCTGTGTCCTTTACTGTGGAAGCTGTAGTGAGGTAAGTAAGGATTCACTTTAAGTGGTAGAATGGTCTTAAAAGTAAGACATTGGACTGGGATTCAGGAGATTTGTTATTGTGTCTACTGGATATTTCCTGTATGAGGTGATGCCAGAAGGAGTATAGATCCATCAATGACCATTAGCTGAGACAGTCAGGGACACAAATCCCATGCTTCAGGTGTCCCTCAACTTCCAACTGCCAGAAATGAGGACTGGACAACAGTGGAAGGATCACTTAGAAATGCCCTGGTCTGTTCATTCCTTTTGAAGCATCTGGTATTGGTCACTGTCACGGGCAGGGTACTGAACTAGATGTAACACTGGTCTGACCAAGTATGGAGGTTCTTGTTTCAGATAATTCACTTAATTTATTTGTTCCTGGTTCTGCATCTTTAAAATAGAGATAAATAAACCTCTTACATGTGTTGTGAGGTTATATATGTTAATTTTTACAAGGCACTCAGATACGCTTGGTGATGAATGCAGAAAAGTCTGTTAAGAAAGAACAACATTATATTGATTTCACTGTAAATAAGACACGGAGCTCAATACTGAACAAGAGGATAAAAAGAAATATTGATCAACTGTCTTATTCACTGAGTTCTGTCCATCTTTCACTCTGAATAATGTAAGAGTTCTACAGAAAGAATGTTATCTAAAACAGGACTAAATGTGATAGTGTAATGTCCTATTTTGTATGCAGAGTTTGCACATTGTTATAAACAAAAACGTTTCCATGATATAAAGCATAAAGAAGAACCCCTTTACTCAAACTTATGTAGAGTATATGTTTTGTACCATAAAGAAGGAGCGGGAAGGAGTTACATGTAGTGACTGGTCTGAATTTGAATTTCCCACACACATGTACATGCACATTTTGAGAAAGTTTTTGTGATCCAACTCTGAATCAGAAGTTCACATTTTGATACTAGACATGAAACCTTTGGGGGACATCTACACAGCAACATTGTTTTGGAATAACTGATGTTATTCTGAAATAATAAAATGCGCATCTCCACAGCAAGCCATTATTCCGAAATAAGGTTGAGATGGAAGACTTTTTACTCTGACTTTTGTAACACTCACTTCATGAGGAATAAGTGAAGTTGAAGGAGGAGTGTTCTTTCTTTGACTTACTGCTGTGTAGACAGCACCAAAAGCCAAATTAAGCTACTTTGACTTCAGCTACGTAATTGATGTAGCTGAAGTTGCACATCTTATTTAGACTTTTGCTCTGCAGTGTAGATGTGCCCCTAGTTATAGTCTAGTATGGTAAACAGGTATCTTAAACCCTCTGATCTGGGGAGTTTGGAGAGGGAGTTCTCCAGGTAAAAGATGAGTAAATATGGGACCCTTGTGGTAAGTGGCATTGGCTGTCTGTAGTGTGTGTTTGTGTGTGTGTGTGGTGGGGGGGCTATTTGCTGTGTGCTGAGCTTGTGTCTGTCTGTTTGGTTTGTTTGTTTGAAGGAGCTTCTAAAAGGTTTGAAATCTAGAAGCATCTGTTAATTGGCTGAGATTGTCAGGGGGAGGGGCTACCAGGGCTTTATAAGCCTGTGAGTCAGCGACCAAGGAGCTTGCGAACAGGAGCAGCTAACAGAGAGTTTGGAGAGGGAGTTCTACAGGGGGACGTTGGAGGGCACTAGTAACTTCTGACTTTCTTTAAAAATAACTTTTATAATAATGTATATTCCAGACATTTAATAAGCCCAGTTTATACTTAAACTTATTCATAAGAAAAATGGAGACAGAAGCCCAGCAGCAGAGTGGGGGCTATCCTGTTTATTGCGTTGAGTGTTCCATAGTTCGAACTACCTAGTTCGTGCCGCGTGTAGCCGCACGGCACAGGGTTTGAACGAGCGGGGATTTAAAAATGGCGGAGCCCCGCTTATGCAAATGAAGCCCGGGAAATTCAAATCCCGGGCTTCGTTTGCAAGTGCGGTATGCCTACATTACCCTGCTAGTTCGAACTAGCGGGGTAGTGTAGACATACCCATAGGGCTTCCATATCCCGGGTCATCTTGGTAACTCTTCGCTGCAGCTGTTCCCATTTAAATAAATCTTTCTTTAACTTGAGTGATTAGAATTGCACACAGTATTTCACATGAGGGCTTCTCAGCACCTCGTACAATGGCATTAATACATCTCTTCCCCTAGTGGAAATGCTTGGCCTGATACAGCCTAGGATCACTTTTGCCTTTTTTCACAGATGTATCACATTGGTGTCTCATTATCAGTTAGATTTCTCGACCTCTAATTTCCATCTGATAATGCCCCAGCTTGAAGCATACATTCTTATTACCAGACCCTTCAGCCAAGGCAACTGGTCGGGGGAGGGGGAGAAAGACCGGGGCACCATCCACACAACCTTCCACACTCCCTCCACCCCAGGTCTTGACTCTCCCTGCCCACACTCCACCCCTCCCTGCCTTTGCTCTGCCCCACTCTGCCTCTTCCTCCAACCAAGGCAGCCCAGGGGACTAGCAAGGTGGGCACTGACAGCAGAGGTCCACTGCTGCCCTCAATACTCAGTGGCAGCAGTGAGAGAGGCAGAGCATGATGACTCCAACTGCTTTGTTCCCCCAGCTGTGTTGCTCCACTACCACTGGGAAGTGCAATGCAGTCTTGCCCTCTTCCCTGGAGCAGCGCACCCAAGGGAGCAAAGGAGTTGCAGCTTCCTTACTCTTCTTCCCCTGCTGCTGTCAATGAGTGGGGCGGGGGAAGTGGGGGAGCTGGACTGCTGCTGCAGGCAGCAGGCCCCCCCTCAGCTCTTTCTCCTTCAGGCTGGCCCCTCCTGCCCACAGTGCTGGGGGCATATGACCCTTCATGCTCCCTATGCATCACCTCTGCCCTTCAGTGCATGACCTTACATTACTGAATTTCATCCCATTTCTGTAGCTTCATCCTTCAAGGTCATCCAGAGCTCCCTATATAAATATTCTGATCTTCCTCTGTATTGAAATGCCTCCCAAATCTGCACCATCAGCAAATTTCATTAGCACATGACTACTTTTTGGGTCAAGGCCATTAATACAAACATTGAATGGGCTTGGTCATGAGTCAATCTTTGAGGAATCCCACTAGTAACCTCCCTCTCTAGTCCAATAGTTCAATTTTCAGCTCAGCTCTTTGTCTTCTCTCCTTTATGCTTATCAATTTTACAATTCTTGTACTAATCCCCATCTTCTCTTATTTAACTAATAATTTCCCATGTGGGAAATTACTTTGCTGAAGTCCAATTATACAACACCTACTGCATTTACCTTACCTTAAAAATCAATTATTTTTTCAAAGAAAGGAATTGGATGAGTCTGGAATGTCTACTTCGACAATTCCGCATTCCATTATATTCCTTTTCCCATCCCTTAGAAATGTAATTTTTCTTTCTTTCACAGTTTGTTCTAAAGTCTCACATACCAATGAGAATAGACAAACAGGTCTGTCACTGCCTTGCTCACTTTTTTCCCCTTTCTTAAATGCAGGTATAGTGTTAGATCTTTTTGTTTTCACAACTCTGCAAAATATCAGCTAATTTATGTTCACTATTTACATACTGTATACAAATTCTTCATTGTGATAGCAAACATACTATAAATTACTAAGAACAAATGCTGTTTATTTTCTCTTTTTATCAGTCTTGTGAATATTAGCTTAAATATTTCTCAGCTTTTTATAGTTGCATGCAAAATTCAGAGAGAACACATGCTATTTCAAATAAACAAGATTAAATTTTGGAGTAATCTCTAGGTTAAAGCTAAATATATAGATTCCCTCCCCGCCCCCATTTTCAATGTTTGACATCTTCAATGATTTACATTAACTACAGAGATGCTGCTTGGAAATTTTATCCTAAGACAAGTGCTATATTTTATCAGTTTGAGGATATATCTTCAGTGTGCAACTTTTGGGTTTGTTTGTTTGTTTTGTAATACCTATTAAATAAATGCTCTATTAGAATTGTTCTGTTTGTTTTCGGTCATCTCTATAAATTAATATATAGCAGCAGAAATTATCCTTATATTAAAAGACCGCTATTTTTTGAAAGGACAATATAAAAACAAAACTTTCCCATGTCCACAGAGCCAGTTACCTCATCATAGAAGCTAATCAGATTGGTCAGGCACGACTTGCCCTGTACATGACCTACAACCAATGGAATAGATCCTCAGCTGGTGTAAATCAGTGTAGTTCTATTAATTACAGTGAAGCTAAGTCAATTTACCTCTGCTGCCTTACTATATTTTGTGTAAACTTTCTGTCTTGCTGGGATATTAATACTGATCTCTCTAATAAAAACTATCACCTTTGGCTTACGTTTTCCTGCTCCGCTTGATTGTTCTAAGCTTTTCATGAAAACAGCTTTGTCCCAAAACTTAGTTCCCTCCAATCAAAAAGCAACTGCCACCTGCCTTAGGCCTGAAATGGAATGAACAAGTCACACCTGCCACAATGAGGAATCAGTCAGCATCTTCCTGTAGGCTCCCAGCATCTGCTAGTAAGGTGGGTCAATAGAAAAAAAATACTGTTACACCACCACTCACCAGATGACACAATGCTCTTGTAACGTTAGGGAGATACCTGCAGTGGAGCATATGAAGCTGTGTTAATGAAATAAAATGTCATGCTCCTATATTGATATACAGTAGTAAACAGTATCAAAGCACAGTGTTTATGAAGTGACAGACCCCTCGTAGAACCAAACTTACAGTAAATTGACATCAAATATTATCTCTTAAAGAAATAATGAAGTTTCTAATGTGGCCACCTGTATTATCTTCTTGTGCAGAGTGAATGTAAAATGTGGCAGCTGAATCCCTGCAGGCTTTGATGGTTTCTGCATCAAAAAGCCTCTTTGAACCAACAGGAGGCAAGCAGAATAAACAAGAGTCACTGAACCCAACCCCCTCCTTATGTGAAAAAGATCTATGATAGAAAATCTTGATAAATCAGAAGGCAGAAACCTTCTACCAAGAAATCTCAAATAACACGGCAAAGGGAATAGTTCTGAGAAGAATTGCTGCAACATAGTCCGTAGATCTCTAATTGCAGTCATCAAGGTATAAGGAAGGCAGAACCAGATACACGAAGGGAGGAACTATTCTGACTAGAGGGGAGAGAGGGAGGAGAAGGGAGAGCAGGCGAGGAAATCAGTCAGCCCTTAATGTTAAAGGTAAAATGAATAAGGAAAGAAATGTTATTTTCAATCTCCCAACTGGAGAGTGCTTCTGGCATACATGTCTGTTGCTATCAAATCAGTTCTATAATTATTGCTTTTGAGTGGATTTCTTGTTGAAATGAGGATATTCAAAAGCCTGGTGGTCATTATTTTGGGAGGCAGCCAGTCAGATAAAATACTTGACCTTTTTACTAGCTTCATAACACGTGTGGGTTCAGAACGTGTCTGAGAATTAATTAATTAATTATTTCTTTTCTTTCACAAACACCACCACCAGACCTACAAAACTATGTGTAGAACAGGATTCTTCCAAGCCTGCTGCTGAACTGTGCCAGGTAAGGATATAGTCCTATTTCCCAAATAATGCCTCTGATGTCTTAAGTTTTTACAGATCAAAGTCGGAGGGGTCTTTCTTTGGTCTACTTTTTTTTCCTTACACTTGACTTTTGAGTGACATCATTCCCATGGTCTCAGTTACCACCGCTACACTGATGACTGTCATGTGTACCTCTCTGCCCCCCCTTCAGACATCTCATTCTGGATGTCCACAGCTGAGTCTATAAGCTTAATTTACAACAATGAAACCTGTTTTGTTTCCTGCTCCTTTCAGTCTCCATCACTGTTTACAATTCCACTATCCTCATGGTCTGTTGAGTCTACAAACTTAAGGTCATCTTTGACTTCTCCCAAATCATTCAGCATCACATCCAGTCATTTACCAAATCTTGACACTTTTTCTAGGGTCATATTTCTAAAATCTGTTTCTTCCTCTCAGTCCTCACACAGACGCTGTGGTTAGTATCATGATCTTTCCTCAAATAGACTACTATAATTTCCTTTTCTCCAACCTTTCCATTGTCTGAAGTTGTATTGCCTGTGATGTCTAATTTAGATTGGTCAGGAACCATCTCTCATACTCCTGGGCAGCACCATGCACATGTATGGCATGTTGTTATTCAAATAATTCCATATTAAAAATAATGAGTTAAAAGGATAACATTGCAAACTGAGGCACTCCAAGGGTAGAAAATGCCAGAATGAGGGCATTGCCATAATTCCATAAAGCTCACTCATTTGTTGTGAATGCTCACAATACAAATTCAGTTGAGCTAATATTTCTCTGATACACCATGTCTGAAGAATGTGATCCTGACATTCTTCTAGTGCTGGGATATAATAACATATGTGTTATAATATCACATATAACCACGTGTGTTAATCAAAAGGTTTCTTGTAGTCCTATCACCAAAATGTCTAAGTGCTTTCTATTTAAATGAAATCTGCATTTTGAGGAACCTACTAGATTTCAGGGGCTATTCTGCTGTTCTCTCTTCACTGAATAAGGAATGAATTTTAAGTTTCTATTATTGCTGTGGAAATGCTTTTTCAAAAATGAAAGTCTGGGTGCCAAAGATGCTGTTGCCAAATGGTAACAATCCCTCAGCTCTCTCAATTTTTTGAGTGCCTCCCCCCAAATAAATATTCCTTTTATTCCGCTCCTTCATCCTTTTCTCTTAAGGCATCTTTTTCTATCTGTTATTTGAATAGTGCCCATAATCCTTTATCCTTTATGATAGGGATTTTCTTTTTTATCAGAGAGGTTTCCCTCCTACATGCCAGGCCTTCAGAGGCTTTGAAAATACATAGGACTAAAACTAGACGTGTTATTGTTAGCCATTACATCATTTTATCTCTTTCTCTCTTTCTGTAAATACTACACAGTTTTTCTGTGTCATTTAATCCCCCGCCCATTGTGGAGTCATAGTGGAATAACCATCTTTTCTACCATTAATTTTCAAAAGCAAAATAACTTAGAGAAACACCACCCTCCAACTCAGCAACCACTTCATTATGAAGCTCTTTTGTGCAAAGCAGAAAGAGATAAGGTGTCTGTGGCTCTTCATTGTTTTTTAAGGTCAGCTGTTCAAGGTAAGGTGGGCTATTTATACAATGTAAAGCCACATATAGCAATAACTTCTCTGTTCTGTGTAAAAGTTATCACTAATTAGAACAAAAATCACTTCAGTCTATCCCTAGTAAAAGGCAAACACTTTTTAACCTCATGTCTCCTCTGTGGAAGAAAAGGAACTGGGTAGTTGAGGACTTGTCATGTTCCACTTAACCAGTCAACTTATATGGTTGTGACTCCCATATAGTTCCAGAATTCTCAGCTTGTTAGTTTGCTTCCAAGTTCTCACACCTGAGGCTTGAGAACCCCAGAGTGGCTACTGACTACAACATTTACCTTTGAAGAATACTGTAATGAGATTGTCTATTACTGTTTTGGGCTGCAAGTGAGCCAGAGGTTTACTTGCATATCTCCTTCTCTTCTGTCAGTAGAGCCATTTGTGTGATCTACTGTGGAAATAGTACACAAATGGAAATAGTTAGAGATCTGTTGTCCACTTCAGAGTTTGACATCAACAAGCCATTTATTCTAAAAGCAGAGTTTGTAACTGATGTATTGCTGGAGTCATTCATATAATAAACTTGGAGGCATTTTTTTTAAGTTAGCAAATGGTTAAATTACCAGAGCACTCATTTCACCTATGAAAATTAGGCATAAGTGTTTAGAAAAAGAAAAATAAGATGAATTCAAACTGTGTACTTTGTTAAGCCCTTGCAATCCTATTGAAAATAATGAGCTTGTAACCGTGTAAGTCATGCTAGCATTTATAGTGACAGTTACCTTAATAGCGCATTTAAAAGAAAAAATGACTTTGCATTTCTGCACCATTACTATCTCTTCCCTTCTCCCTCTTTAACCATAATTAATACAAAGATCTTTCCTTGTAAATAATTTAAAAATCTCCTCAAACACCTTTGCCCTGTCTGGTTTCTCTTTCCTCTTTACATAAACTAACCTTTTTAATTTCAGCCTCAGAACACAAGAATATAAGAATTGTACCTTTTAAGGACAATTGTCTTTAGAGTTTAACTGGTCAAATTGTGCTGGCTCTGTTACCTGCTTTCCCTACTATATTACATTAAAGGCATATACAATGTATTCATTGCTTTCCTTTGGTTACATTTCCATGCAGACAATTGTTGCATCCACCAGAAGGTTATTATGCAATGGAAAGAGGTGGTCTTCATAATCACAAATAAGAGGGAAGAAAATTGGTCCATGAGACAATATCCTTATATAAATGTTGCGCACACAATGAAAAAGTTTGAGAACTTTTATGCTACTGCCATTTCAACATGTTCTGCTAGACAAAAGTATCAATAACCTGAGGAGGTTCAGGAAAGGGATACAGAGGGATATCAAGTGGCCAAGTATTCTCATTTATGGCAGGGGATGCAAAAAGAGTAAGGGTAATTATCAAGGTGGCCAGGATCACTTATTTACATTACACATAAGCTTCAATCACCTGAGATTGGTCTAAAGTTAACCCTCACATATTCAGGCTGAAGAGAATGGCAGTGCATGCAGATAAAAGGGGGCACAATGTCTGAACAAATATTTTATCAGACTAGACATTGATACTGCTCTTCTTAATTAACAGTGTGGAATTTACTCTGCTTCATTTCAGTATACAAAATAAGTTAACTGTGTGTAAATCAAAAGTCAAACAGCAAATGTAGGCAAAGCATTTGTTGATATAAATAACCTGGGTCTAACTCTTTTCACATTCACTGTAGTTTCACACTGTTGTAGTTCCGTTGACTTCAGCAGAGACAAAAGAGAATCAGGCTAATATTTGCTATTAGTGATTATAATGTCACCGAGGAAGGTTTACTTATTTATCAATCAAAATGAATGGATTTTTTTTATTTCTTAATAAAATAAAATTAAAACATTCTATGCAGTAAGTATAATAAACATATTTGGGTCTGATTCTGATCTAATTTATTTGGGTGAAGTCCTGGAGTTGCTTCTATCAATGAAGTTACTCTGATGGACACCTACTTAACAGATCCGAATTTTGCAATCTGTATTTAAAAGTTAGAAAGATTTTAGCTAACTACGTGACGTAAGGCTGTCTGTGTCTAGAGCCCTGCATGGGTACACATTTATACCCATGGATGCAGATAACTGCAGGACTCTCCTGGGCATCACAGTGGTGAAAGGAGCAGAATGTGGAACCACTATTCCCAGGAGCCAGCACTCCACACAGCCAACTCCTCTGTCATGGCTGAACTGTCCCCAGCCCTTCCACAAAGCTGCATCTCCTGCCACTGGAGGATAGGCTTATGGGCAATACAGCCATGCTGGGGTAACTCCTGGTGTAGGGCACTGGCTCGTGGGAGCGGCATACTGACATCTGCTACTGCAATTCCCAGGACATCCCTACAATTCTTAAAATGTATGGCCTACCTGACCATACAAACTTACATGCATCACTGAGAACAGTGCAGCTATCAAGTAATCAATACCTTGTTGTTCATTTCCAGCTTCTGGCAGGTAGCAATTTAGAGACACTTGGTGCATGGGGTTGCATCCCTGATGATTCTGGCTAATAGCCATTGACCATGAACTTATCTAATTCTTAAATAGCTCTTGTGAAACTGAGCAATGCTGCTGTAACTTATTTCTTCCAGATGCTTTCTTAAGAGTAAAGAGAATTCTTCTCTATATTTAAATAGCTAACTACTACAGAAGAGCTCTTAGGTATGACCTTGCAGATGCACTGTGCAGTGGCACTGTTGAAACTCTTCAACAGGTGTTAGGCTCTAAAGGCTTAAAAATGCAACTTTTATTGAAATAAACACAAAGTACTCAGATTAGTTGGCACTTCCTAGTGCCTGTGATGGCTACGAGGGTATCTTACAGTGAAGGCCCCAGATCCTACTAACAGAAGGAATAGATCTGATTTGCATGTGGATTTGTCTTGATAGCATGGGATATGGGCTAACTGTATACTCAAAGCATGCACAGATAGCCAGGTACGGTTATTTTGTGTTTAACTGATCAATTAAAATTGCAGCAATTATATGAACAAATTAGGCACATGATTGCATGTGCATTTTGCTCCTGATTTATTTTAAGATCAAGCCCTTTCCTTTCATGTATTGTGAGGCAGAAAGAAAAAATCTGAGCATTGTAATGAAATGTACTAATGTATGTTGCTGTTTCCTACTCAAGTGCCGAGTGATCATCTTTAGAATACTCAAGTGATTCAGCTGAATGCAGATGCCTACATATTTTTTGAACTTGAAAGGCCATTGTAATTATAGCTGTGGCAAGTTACTGCAAGAAATGTAATCTCTGGTTCATCGACCCCATCTAAGCTAAGAAGTTTTTGTTCATTCACGCCTGAGACTGTCAGTGAAGGAAGAACCTAAATTGGGCCACTGAACACTATGCATGTACGGTGACTATCCCAAAGATCTGGCTGTTCCTAACTAGCCAGAAAATGTAAGATCAGAAAAATGTGTGATGGACCCTGAAAAGGATTTGGAACAGTTTTCTAATAATTTAGAATACTCTATGTGCACCTGCCTATGGAATGCTTATTGTATAATTTATGGCTTAACTGAAGAAGATTGTCTGGAAAAACTGTCAGGAAGGAAAAGGATGGCTTAAGATAAAAGAGCCCTCAACAAACTCTTGAGAGTTGTTAAGAGGCAATGTTAGAGCCAATGGCTCTCAGGACTCTGGTTCAATCTCCTTCTGAGCCTACAGGACTTAATTTGACCAGAAGACCCAATGTCAGGGAAAACAAAAGAACTGAAAGATTTAAAAGGGACCCACTCTCTCAAGAAAGAAGTGGTAGCTGTATGGGGGAACCAGACAAACATAAGAACTCCTTAGGATTGCTGGAAATGCTAGGTTTGCCATCAAACAATAATAGGCCTTTAGGTAAGAGATGTTTTCAGTGTTGGTTGTTTAAAAAAAATCATTTCTCTGTTTTGTTCCTACTCTAACTAAACTATATTTTTTGTTTTAAGAAGCCTGTGATAACTGAACATAACTGGTCATAGAGTACAGAAAGGAAGAGCTTCAAGGACTTGAATTCAGTTGTAGCCTGCAAAACTCTAGGGCATACAACATATGCCCTACCAAGGGCTCAAAGCAAAACCCGGTCAATTTAGGCACCCTACCTTTTCCCTTTTAAGGGATAGGGATGTAAGGCACCTCTGTAAGGCACCCACAGAGCTCAGGAGGAAACCTGGGCAATTGAAGTACTTGTCTGTTCCCATGGGGCTCAGGGCTCAATTCCCTCCTCCCCCATGAAAGAGCCTTACACAGCTATGCTCTAGCCAGGGCTACTCACCTTTGGAAGCCCTGGGAGCCACGATGATACTCACAGCACCTGCCGACAGATGCAACTTAAGTGTGGTTGCATATACATGAAAATATATATGCAAATAGCTTCTTTCACACTGGCGAGAATGAATACAAAGCACTTCCCACAATGCCCCGGCACTTTTGGCACCTCCTCCTCCCTCCTCCTCACTTCCACCCTGTACCCATCTGTTCTAGCCAGCCTGTACACTTGCATCTTCCAATGCTCACCCTGCATGGGAGACACCACATCTTTGTGGAGCATCGCCAGTGGAGGCCATGTTCAAAGGATTCCACGCACAGACTGTGTGCTGAGCCCCACATAAACCCAAACTGCACAGCAGGCTGCAAACAAATGGGTCATATGTTGAGTAGCCCTGCTCCATACATCTATTTATTAGCAATGCACACACAGACTAAATATATCAAAGAAATATTTTATCCTCCCAGTAAATTTCACCCAATGTCCAGTCAGGGTCCACTTATCTGGGGGTTCCTGGTGATGCCTTTGCATCATGGTCATGCAGAGAGGTTAAAGTTCTAGTACTTGATGTTAAATTGCAGGCTAGAGATAGTTCCCAAAGAACATACTTGGTTACATTTTATAGGTAAGACTAGCGACCTCCTTTAACTTCACTGCATCTATCACATTAGTCAATATTCCGAGGTAACAAAATTTAAACAATTTCTTCACTGGCACCTAAGTTTTCTCCTTCCTGCTTAACTCTTTTTACATTTTATCTTTCATTCCCAAATTGTAGCTTATTTTTGACCTTCTTTGTTTGTCTAGAGATGGTCAGCATACATATAGTGGTCAGATTGTTATCTATTTTACCAGTTTTTGGGGGCTTTCTCTTTCCTTCTCAACTTCCAACCCCTGAATCTCTCTGCTTTACAACTCTTGATGTTACAATTGTTGTGAG
This sequence comes from Pelodiscus sinensis, assembly GCF_052426305.1. NCBI lineage: Eukaryota > Metazoa > Chordata > Testudines > Trionychidae > Pelodiscus > Pelodiscus sinensis. The sequence goes on from NC_143057.1 coordinate 101,387,180, forward strand.
GGGCACTCCTGTGGTGAGGATGGCTTGTCAGCAGGAAGCATTTTTCCTTAATTTTAATGGTGAAATCTGTGAGCTTTACCCAAGGCTGGGTTAGTATGGAGGTGAGCAAAGTCATAGGCCTATACAGTCAGACTTCATGTGTAAATACAGTTGATACAAAGGGTACTATAACATAGAGTCTAGTCTAGTAATTGGAAATTCTGGAATTCTACCTTGGAACAGGTAAAGGCATAAGGCTCAAGACCTAAGGGAGAAATATATTCCGATCAGGAGGACAGAGATACAGTTAACCTGTAACTGGAAAGATTGAATTATCCTTCACTCACTCCAATTTTACAGCACTGTAGTTCCATTGACTCTCTTGGTTTACACCAGTGAAAATAAAAGAAGTAGGCTTGCTGATCTGTCTCCAAAACATGCCACACATCAATTGCTTCACATTGAAATCACAGTATGTGATTCATTAGAGAGCAAATTCAAAGCACAAATGAGAAGTACATGATTTTTTTTTTATCTTCTCCTTTCTCTATTTCTGGTGTCCTTATTCTTTTCAATTTTTTTGTTATTATTTTACACTTTCTCTCAAGGCTCACAAGGAAATGTGTTTGCTAGGAAAGCATTGCACTCTAAGGTCTAGATTCTCACTTCAATTCTGGGAGTACTGGGTATAACACAGAGAGCACAATGAACTAGGTGTGCCATCTCTCAAGCCAGATCCTGAGGCAGTTTTTGCACCAGCCTTGTGCCAGGTATAGGTTAGAGCAGTCAAAGGATCATTCTGGAAGCTGAGAAACAACAGTAGTGTCTTTTTTTAAAAAGCATTGGACACACATCCTAACTGCTGGTTGGTGAATTATTATGCCAAATCATTACCACAGGAGGATTCCTCAACTGCTGAGAACTATTGACTTTAGAACAGTTTTGTTCCAGGATGCTAGAAGAATCCAAAAACTGAGGGCAGTCATAATGTTTCTATTTCACATTTAACGTATGTTTTGCAGCTATTTGTAGATATGAATCATACTTAGTATCATTGCTTGCTCAGACAAAATTCATACATTTCTTTCTCTGGAAGAAGACAGACATATTTACCTCCATTAGTTTTCAGGCATTTGTCCTTTAAAAAAAGAACACCACCCCTGGATTTTCAGAATCAGATAATTTCCACTTTAAAATTAATCTCTGCAGTGTTCAGATATTATATTTTTGACATAAAACTAATATTATCCATCCTTTTAGATCAAAGCCTAAACTTTGTTTTAATGTGATTACTAGGGGTCAAATTCTGAGAGGCGTGGAGCTTTCCTTGTGATAATCTACAATATAAAATAAAATTGTGAAAAACCTAATCATTCTCATAGCTCACAATGGCCTGGTCTACACTATATGGGAAGGTCGAAGTAAGATATGCAGCTATCTGTCAGCTAATTCAGTTTCCTTTTGTTTAACTCCTTTACAGAAGATGTGTGTGTGTGTGTGTGTGTGTGCGTGCATGTGCACACACACACACACACACACACACACACACACACACCACTTGCACTTTCATGGTAACTAGATTGATTTCATATTATTTGAGAGAAGAATTAGAAGCAGATTTGATGGAAAGAAGCTGTTCACATAATAAAGCCTAGTTACATGAAATGCAAGGAGTTCTGCAGTGGCCTGTCAAAGATGAAATGTAATATTAATGTGCACCACAAGGCTTGTCTCAGAAGCTAGCAAAGAAATGTGAAAGTGAGAAAATTAAAAATAAGAATTGTGCTTATTGAGGAGAGTAAAGGCACATAAAAAGATTTTTAAGCAGACAGGAGTTCTGAGGCTGTCAGTTTTTCTGTTTTAGTAAAACAAACTGGAGACAGACTCTGTTCTTTATTTTGACAGCAGAGAAAGATGTTAAAGCAGTGAAATAACTATCATCATGATCTAAGTGGAGAGAAGCAGTATTTGAAGAGTTTGTGTGAGCAATAGTTCAGAAACTTCTAGTTTTGTTACAATTATGTAATGCAAGTTATATAACTCCCATAAATTGCAGTTTCATAATTTGCATATGGAAACATTGATTAATTCAAATACAAACAGGCCAAAGTTCTCTAATGCTGTTGTTCAGTGTTAAGGATCTAACTTTGCATTTAGTGGGCTGATTGTCTAAAGTGCAAGTGTGCACTGGAGGATCCCACTTTACACAATGTGTTGAAAAAAATTGGCCAGACTATATTTTAGAAATGGGTAGTGACTTCATGAGGCCACACAACCACAGAGTTGGTCCCAACTTCAAGGATAATTTCTCCTGGGATAGAGGCTATGTGGAATGCTACCTGAGACATTCTGTGACTTTTAATTGTTAACCACATCTTACCTACAAGGAATCCGTGGCTATGTCTACATTTGGAGCTGGGGATGTGATTCCCAAGTTGAACAGACACTCACACTAGCTGTCACCCAGTTAGCATGCTAAAAATAACAGTGTAACTGTGTTAGCTTGAGCAGCAGTGAGCAGATGCAGAGGTTAAGTTCCCTGGGAATGTTACCAGAGGGTACAGCTGGTTTGCACTCAAGGTGATTACTCATGCCACTGCTCACCACTGTCCATCATACCACAGCCATACTACTATTGTGAGTGCATTATGTCCATGAGAGCAAGTGTGAGTATTTCTATGTGAGAGCCAGTTCCAAGCTATGAGTATAGACATAACCTGTGAGTCCTTCAGCCTGACTGTCATATACTGTGATCTGGTGAAAATAATTGTCAAATGGAATGCAGTCATGAGTGTACTAGCTATCTTCCCCAATGAGTAAGTTCTTCCTGAGCTAATTGAATATCTGTGCTCTGTATACATTTTTGAGGGTGGAACTAAGAGCGAGATATATATGGGGATGCAGAACATGTGACTGTGAACTTAAGACATGTGTAGTTAGTTCCAAATCTAGTTTCAAAGATATAATTTACTATTTCATTTCTACTGGAAACATGCATCTGAAGGATTCAAAATTAGATCTATTGACTCATTTTTATAACATCCACAAGCAACACAGAGATGCATGGAGGATCTTTCCCAAGAAGGGAAAGAGACCACAGAAAGGACAACTAGATAAGTCTTCTGTACCATGTAGAGGAATGTGCAGCATCAGTATCTAAAATTGTCTGCAATGTTGATGTCTTAAAGTTAAATAGTAGGGAGTAACCAAAAGTCCTAAGTGATCTTCCCTATTAAATTAATATCAAGATTGGCGGATCTTGCTTTATATCCCATGAAGTATTAATACTTCCCAAAATAGTGGCAAAGTATGAGATTAGATACGCAAGCCGAGTCTGAGGTAGAAGGGATAAATTAATCCCCTGTGTAAGCATTGTATTCATTGGAGTTGTGCCTGCTTATGACAGTAGAAAATCTACCTTTTGAAAAAATTATGGATGTTCTATCACCTCTTCCATTTCTTTGATTAATTTAATCAAATACTTGCTATAAACATTGAATAAAGTTGGTGACATTATACAATATCCTCTCATTCTTCTCCTGATTTCTATTAGATTTTCTTTTTCATCTCCTATTACATTCTAGTGTTTTCTTCAAGTAATTGAAAAAACAGAAGATATTAAGATGAATGAAAAATGGCTGAATAACATTTGCTATACAAATGACACAGTGTGGATGGATGATTCAGAAGATCTGATGAAGTTAGTGGAGTTGAATATAGCCAAGAATATGGTATAGAGTAGAATCTGGACAAGACAAGAACCATGGAGGTATGAAAGGACCATGGGAAACCATGCGATTCCAGGGAATGGCACAGCTGTACAGCACGTGAAAATTTATTACTACTTAGGAAGCATCATTCTAGAAATGGAAAAATCAGAGCCTGAAATCAGCATCAGATTAGCAAGAATACACATCTGAGGAGATGGGGACATAAATATGAAGACTAAATTCTGTTTCTTAAAACCTTACATTTGATTTGTATTTCATTAGGTCTGTGAAGCTTGGACATCGAACAGTTGAAACTACTATCTTTTGAATTATTATAATAGGAGAATTCTGAAAATATCATGGCTAGCATGCGGAACTAACAAAAAAGTTTTGGAGAATATTGGAACTTTGCAAACAGCATTTAGAGATCTTGTGAAAATAGAGACTCGCTTTGTAGGAGACAATATAAGAGGGTCAATGGACAATACGGGTGCGTCTAGACTGGCAAGATTTTGCGCAAAAACTTGCCAGCTGTCTATACTGGCTGCTTGAATTTGCGCAAGAGCACTGACTTTGTAATGTAGAAAATCAGTGCTTCTTGCACAAATACTTTCACGCTCCCACTCAGAGATAAGCCCTCTTGCGCAAGAGGGCCAGTGTAGACAGGCACCTAAATTTTTTGCGCAAAAGCATCCTTGCCAATCTAGACGCTCTTTTGTGGAAATACTTTTAAACAGAAAAACTTTTCCATTAAAAGTATTTCTGCAAAATCATGCCAATCTAGACATATCCTACATGTTTACAAGCACTACAAAGAAAAGCTGGTAGCAGAACATAAGGCAGACAGAGGTCTTGGACAGAAAATGTAGTATCCTGGATGGCTCAGAACTATTCATCCACAAAGAGAATACAAAATGAGCTACTATGGTTGCAAGCTTCCATTAATGGAGATGTGATAAAATCGGAAAAATACAGAGTCAAGTCAGAAATCGTACATGACATAGGCAAAAGCTCTCAGCCCAGGGAAGTACTTAAGCAGTGTTTAATTTTAAGCATGTAAGTAGCCCCATTTAAGTCATTTAAGCTGACTTAAATAAAGTGGGAAGAACTTGGTTCTTTGTCTTTCTACTTACTTCAAGGTCTTGATCTACACATCTGTTCTTAATATGCCATAGTTATGAATCTCTTATGTGCTTGTCTGAAATGTGTCTTAAGGTAGAAAGAGAAAAGAAAGAAAAAAATTATTTTTATCTGCATCCATTAAATCATAGAAATTAGACATGAAAAGAGTAATTAAGTCATTCATTCTCCTACTGACAGTTCAGAATAATTCCCCATATTTTCAAGTTCTGAAAATGCAGCATTTACATACAGATGATAAAATACATTTTAATGAAGCAGGTTCTTTTCCTGTGCAACCCAAGCAGAATTTTTCAGATGAAGGCATCTCTGTGTCACAGTAGAATACTTCTAAGATATATACACACAGAGCTCTGCCACTACAGTCTGTCTGAAAATGCCAATTGAAGACAGCTGAGCAAGCCCAGGCCTGAAGGGTGTAAGCAGGGGCTGAACTGCTGCTTGCTGTCAGCCAGCTGAAAGGAGGGGTGGGTGTGCCCACTACAGTTGTTTAGCTCTACAAGGTAATTAACTGTTAACTGTTGACATGTAAATACTGCTCAGGAGAGAATCCAAGGTGTGGCTATGTAAATCCCATTCAGCCAGGGCTGATGGAGGGTCAGTGTTGGAATGGAATGTGGAGAATTGTATATAATTTGGGACTGTTGTGGGGGTCACTAATCATGCTACCCCTAAATGTGGGAACTGTAAAACATGCCAGCAGTGCTTGCAGGAGAGACACCACCATCATGGTAAGAGGTCTCGGAAGAACAAGCCTCCCCCCTTCCAGAGTTGAGTGGACAGAGCTGGGGGAAAGGGTTAAAGGACTTGCGTCAGCCTGCTTCACACCTACCAGGTGTGAGCTATAAGACTGGCCCAGCCTGCACCTTTCCCCCTTTGTTTTAAGGACAGACCTAAAGCAGACTCCCTGAGGAGTCTTTTTGTTTGCTAGTCCAGTGAAAGCTGGATTCATTTGAGAGCTGAAATCACTGGTTTGGCTGAGAGTTGAAATCACTAAGCTGAAATCACTGGTTTGGCTGAGAGCCAGACCTACTGCAACCAGTAGAGTGGCAGCAGGCGAGAAGCGGCGACTAGCGGCGTGGCGTGGCGCGGCGGCAGGCGAAGAGCAGCCATGCGTGGCGTGGCGCGGCGGCAGGCGAGGAGCGGCCATTAGCGGCGTGGCATGGAGCGGTGGCAGGTGAGGAGCGGCGACCAGTGGCGTGGCGTGGAGCGGCAGCAGGCGAGAAGCGGCGACAGGTGCCCAGCGGAGCGTCCAGAGGTGTGGGATGAGACAGCTGGTGAAGCGTAGCGGAGTTTTCGTATAAGGTGCCCCCTATCTATCTCCCCACCCCCATTTCTACCCAGGTTGGGAGGTGAAACCCTGCGGGTGAACTTTGGGACTCTGGGTGGCACAGAGACTTGTGGGGACAGAGACTTTTGGGGAGTCGGTGGACTTCGGGCGAATCTTGGCCGGGGTGGGGGCTCATGTTTGGGTTATGAACTCTGTTTGTGGTGTTTTCCCCAAGCTAATGCCGTATGAATTCTTCCTCTGTTTCATTAAATGTTCTTTTCCTACACTCAGACTCAGTGCTTGCGAGTGGGGAAGCATTGCCTCTCAGAGGCGCCCAGGGGTGCGTGAATTTCCCAGATCACTGGGTGGGGGCTCGAGCAGGTTCTTTGTGAGATTGACCCCAAGATATTGAACCCAGCCCTGGTTCCTGCCAGGCCTACCCGGCAGAAGGGCTACAAGGGCTAATGGAAGCAGCTGTGGGCCTCATTAGCTAGAGGGCTATATAAGGCAGCCAGAGGGGGAAGTGAAAAGGGAGGAGTAATGAGCCAGGGTGTAGCTGAGTGCGTTCCCAAGTTAGAAGGAGAGGCTGATAGTTTGCTGAAATCTAAAACTCTGTAAATAGAAGGAGGTAGGAAACTGACAATAAAAGGCATGGGTGACTGCACCAGAAAAGGTCTGCAGCTGACTTGTGGATGAAGAAGGTGTCCCAAGGCAAGGGGACTGAGCAATGACCTTGCTACAATGGGTGTATATATATTATGATGCATTAAAAGGAGTATTTAAATAGGTAATAAATATGCTTTATGTCAACATGGTTGTTAAACTATATAGAAAAATACCACAAGGATTTTCAGATGAATCAGTAAGTCTTTTAAGAGGTTAAATATTACCTTAGACATTATGCAAGATGGTCCATTGGCTGAGATGAGGTAACCTTAGATAAACTCTATTGTGGCATTCAATTAAGCAAAGATTAGGCATTCTTTCATTAGTTAGTCTGACAAAGTGCCATGTGGTCAAGGATTGTTACCTGAGAATATCTATCTATCAATGAATAATAAGGTCAGAGTGTATTTATAATTCAGAAGAAGGCTCCAAGTGACCCTGTTAATATAATGTGGCTCCTCTTTTATGAAGTTATGATCAATATTTTGATCTTCAATGCAGTCCCAATTAGACTGCTGAAAATACTTTTGAAAACAATTATAGTAGATGAGATAAAGTAGAACTCAAAGATGTTTGTTCATCTTTTGGTGGATACTAAAAATTGCCTTTCATCTATTTTTAAATTAGATTTTATTTTTAGACACAGTTTTGCACCACAATTCAGAAGAATGACCAGACCCTTAATATTATTCTATATTATTTTGGGATCTTTTCCTAAGCCATTCTTATGTTGAGAATTTTTTTATTTTTATTTTATTAATAATATGCAGGACAATAAAGATTTGCAGGACATCCTTCAGAAATATTACAATATATATTCTTTGCCTAAAACAGAAATCCTGGAGGCCAAATGTAAGATTCTAGGAAAGAGATTAAAGTCCAGCACCTCCATAGTAGCATTTTCTGAAATGCTTCCAGTTCCATGTGCAGCACCAGTTAGACAGGCAGAATTGCAGGGGCTCAATGCATTAATAAGATGATGGTGCTTGGAGATGCTGTGATGAGGTGGCCTTTTAATACAAGAATTTAAGGTGGCTGGAGGGGGGAGGGTAAGAAATTAATAACCTAGGCTGCACCTGGAGAAGAACCAGGGAGCTGAGAGGATCAATAAGGTATGAGGCTCAGCTAGGCAGGAACTGGCAGGGCCTGTATAAAGCTCAGTAGGGGTATGTCTACACTAGCCCCCTAGTTTGAATTAGGAAGGCTAAGGTAGGCATTCGAAGTTGGAAATGAAGCCTGGGATTTAATTATCCCGGGCTTCATTTGCATCTTCCCGGGTGCTGCCATTTTTAAATCCTCCTTAGTCCAAACTCTGTGCACGCGGCACGGAGTAGGTAGTTCGAATTAGAATCTCTGTGGAACAAGGTGTACTGGTAGTTCAAATTAGAGATCCTAATTCAAACTACCTACTCCATGCCGCGTGTAGCCACGGGCACGGATTTCGGGCTAAGGGGGATTTAAAAATGGCGGTGCCCGGGAAGATGCAAATGAAGCCCGGGATATTTAAATCCTGGGTTTTATTTGCAACTTTGAATGTCTACATTAGCCTCCCTAGTTTGAACTAGGGGGCTAGTGTAGACATATCCCAGCTGAGTGAAGAAGGGGACTGTAGAGAGGGAAACTGCGGTCCCTCTGCAGTCCCTCTCAGAGTGAGAGAAGGTAACGTAGGAAGTAGCTCAGGAATACAGCAGTTAGGGATAGGACTGTGGAGAGGATCAATGTAGAGGGCAGGCCTGCATTTCCCTTTTAGCTACTAGGAAAGTGGCACTGTTAAGTGGTTGTGAATGGAAAGATTTTCTGGGGCAGTGGGTGCAAGCTGATAAAGTTCAAATAGGAACTGAAGTGCAACAAACTAGTGAAAACGATTCCAATTCAATTGCATCTCATGAAGGCAGAAAACTAAGCATTGACAAATGTTATTAATGCTTGAATACAAATGCAAGAAGTCAATACTAAGATAGGTGTTCTATATAATAGGCATCACAGAAACTTTGTGAAATGAGGATTATCAGTGGGACATGGTTATACCAGGGTACAAGATATATAGGAATGACAGATTAGGCTTTCTTTTGCATCTAGTGCCACTTCACCACCAACAACACAGTAAAATTAGAGGGAAGATTAGAGGAACTATAAAATAGAAAACTCAATAATAACAAAGAATTTTCAACTATCCTCAAAGTGACTGGGAATAGATAACTTCAGGGCAGGATGCAGAGACAAAATTTCTAGACACCATTAAAGACTATCTTGGAGCAGCTAGTTCTGGAGCCCAGAAGGGGAGAGACAATTCTTGATTTAGTTCAAAGTGGTATAGGATCTTGTTAAAGAGGTGAATATAGCTGAACCTACTGGTAACTATAATTTAACATCTGTGTAAATGGGAAAATAGAAAAGAAACCCAACCACTGGAACATTTAATTTAAAAAAGGGGATATTTGAGTATTCTTCCCTCCCAAGGACAAGCCTCACTTTCATGTTCACTTCAGTTTTGTTGCAAAAACAATAATATAAGTAAGCATAGAGCAATGTGTCTATCAGATCCCTCTGTGTCTTGCCAACCTCTGTGTTGAGTGGGTCCTGAAATATAATATTGGTGACATAGGATTTATATCCCATGAACTTCCAGATCTCCCCTCACCTGAATAATAAGAAAAAATGAAAATTAAACTAAATTTTTTATTAAAACTAATGTTGAAATTATCTAAACACAGGTCGAGAAAAAAGGGTATTTGTACATCTGATTAAATTATTCAAAAGTCCAGATTTGATTTAAAAGTCATAATATATGTAGAGTATATAATCTGCAATAACCCAAATTAAGGTTAATACATTTAACAGTACAGTTGAAATAGATGTCCCTTGACTGCCTGATGGCATCCAACACCATGAGTTGCCACCTCAGCTGAGCATAGTGCTGACCACAACACTCAATTGTTACTGGGTACAGATGATCAGTATAGTATTTTAACCTCATAACCCCTAACTCTCAAGGCATCAGCCAGGAGGGGCATATTTCTCCCCTTTTTAGCTTAGGTGCCACAAAAGGCTGGGGTCCTCAAAGGACTTGTGATGTGCAACATGATGATCTTCCGTTCCTTGTTAGTGATGCTGATGTCTGGTTGTAATTGTCTGTCTGTTCCTGGAAGAGCAGAGTTCACGGCAATCTGTCCCACAGTTGGTGGGATGGCTTTGACTTTCATAGTACTGGGAAAAAGGGGACAAAGTTTACCCAGAGGCATAGAGTGACAGCAGGAACCAGACAGCTAGAGAAGGGGAAGCAGGTTATAGCCTATTAATCATTACTCGTCTTATTTTGGCCTGTGAATATGATGTTCATTTTAATTAAGTAATAGTTTTATGCTATTCTTATATCTTTTAGTATAGATTTGAAATATGCTGATAATGAAAGGGGCCTACAGAATCCAGATTCTGTAAAATGGGTGATGGCAATAAGATATAAGTGGAGAACAATATGCTTCATGCTTGTAATTTTCCATAAAGGGGTGAAGCAAGAGCCTGCAGTCAGGGCAAGTTTTATTTTTTGAGCCTTACCCAGAATTTATGGTATAAATCTTCTAGCATGGCAGTTATGGGTGTTTTATCTCTTGGCACAATCCAAACAGATGTAACCTTGTTAACTGCAGCTTCTGTATAGTTGCCCGCCTTTTGTGTGTGGTATAGGGACACTGTCCAAGAAAGCCATCTGGCACCCATAATGAATATTCATTAGATACCCAGAGATTTCTTCCAATTAAAGATGGTACCCTCTGAAATCTTGGGGCGCTAAGCCCAGTTATGGAAAAGGGGTGGTATATCTTATATGCTTTGGTACCCAAAGGGGGTATTTAGGCCTAGGGATTAGAGAGATCAGGGCTGCAATCTGACGTTTTGCGAAAAGAAAGCAGTCCATCCTGGGTTGTGTATATACAAGGTTAGAGAAACTTAGGACTTATTTTTATTCCTCTCCGTTATAACTGCTTCTTTCCTTTTTCTTGTTTAAGTCTGCTTTTAGGAATCCTATTAATACTTGCTCCCAGGTCTCCAGGGGAAGGGAAGCCACCCTTCTCCATCCAACCTTGGGATCCTTGTGTGCGTAGGAATTATTATTATTATTACTATTATTATTATTACTTTTTGTATACTTAGATAAATTTGGGATTAATTGTGTTTAATCCATTTTGGGAAGGAATTCAAGTGATTTGTGTTCTTACTGTAGTGTTTGCTGTGGTGATCATAATCATTATTCCATTAGTAATAAAACTGTTTTCTATTTCATTTCCTGAGTTGAGGTGTTGTTGTCCATTGCCTGTTGACCCTTAAGAGGAGGAGCCTTGTGGTTCCACGGAATTGTAATCTGGGATAGATCTACTCTGATCAGATTGGTGAGCCTTACCCATCCATAAATTTCACAAAACTCTTTCCCAGGCTACAAGGTAAATAAAGATAGAACAACTGAAAAGAGTTCTGCAGTTACAGCTAGAATTGTTGAAACAGAGCAGCAAAGTGGAACCAAGTAACCATCTTGACCCACCTCTTTCAAAGAGGCAGAGAAACATTAGCTTATTCTCTGAGTTTACTGCCAGCAGAGGGAGCCCAAGTAAAACCAAACAAAGAATTCTGCAGTGTGCAGTGTCAGCGCACATCCAGCAGATGATCAGCCACAGCTCATGCAGTATAAATGTTTTTTTTTGTGGCATGAGATGAGGCATGAACAATAATAGGAAAGGAGTAAAATGGGACACTTTGTGGGCAATGTTGGTGAATTTGATGACAATTGTGAATCTTGCAGAGGATACTGAATGTTTTTTAGCTATTTGTAAACTGCAACACCATTCCAGACAGAGGACAAGCTTTGAGCTGGGTGATGGGTCCAAAGGCATATGGACTGTTATGTGATGTGTTGGGTTCAAATGTGCTAGAACTGCCACATATACTTCAATTACTTCTGCACAGCAGAATGATATCAGTTTCATCAATAACAGTGTGAAATGAAGAGTTGGTAGCACATTTTGTTGCTCTAAGGAAGCTGTCAAAGTATTGTCAATTTGGACTAACATTAAGTGATGCCCTGCCTGACAAATTAGTCTCAGGATTATACAATGACCAGGCACAGTAGAAGTTATACACTGTATCAGTACTTACATTCACACAGGCTATGGAAGTAGCTGTTGCAATGGGAGCTACAGAGAAGGATTCCCTGGTATTATGGTAATTGAAATTTTCATCTCATGAATCAACAAAATAAAGAACCATAGAAATGAAGGAGTTTCCAGCTGGCTGCTGTGCACAAATAATGCATGCTGAGAAGGACTGCTGGGCATGCCAGGTTATTTGCAGAAACTGTCAAAAGAAAGAACACATTGCTGGGCCACAGTTCAATGACCGATAACATAGGGTAATGTTACACTCAGGAAGACACTTGTAAAGACTAAATCGAAGAAAGGACAGAAATAAAGTATTCGTGGAAAAAACACAAGCACTTTAGTCCCATTGATCAGGACCAAATACGGTACATGCTATTGAAAGCTGGAGACAAAGATGGCATCTAGATCCCACTCTTTATTGAAGGAGTTCCCACAAGAATTAAGCTTGATACTGGCCTTCCTATGTTACTGATTTCTGCATTGAGCTATCACCAGACTTTGTCCCAGGTTTCTCTGAAATAAACCTCCAGGCTGTCTCTACACTGGCGTGCTCTTGCACAAAAGAGGCCGCTCTTGCGCAAAAACTTGCTGCCTGTATACACTGGCCTCGTGTTCTTGCACAAGTAAACTGATGTTCTAATATATAAAATCAGGGCTTCTTGCACGAGAACTCTGACGCTCCTGCTCATGAATAAGCCCTCTTGCGCAAGAGCTCTTCCAGAAGAGGCCAGTGTCAATTGGCAACATGAATTTCTTGCGCAAGAAAGCCCTATGGTTAAAATGTCCATCAGAGCTTTCTTGCGCAAGAGAGCATCTACACTGGCATGGATGCTCTTGCGCAAAAGCACACATGCCAGTGTAGATGCTCTCTTCTGGAAGAGTTTTTGCAGAAGAACTCTTCCAAAAAAGAGTTTTTGCATGAGAATGCACCAGTGTAGACGTAGCCCCACAGTTTTGAAGACTTATATTAGAGAAAAGTTAGTTCTGAAAGGGATACTCCAGGTGAAAGTTCATCTGGATCAGGAGTGGTCAAATTATGGCCTACAGACCACATCCAACCTGTTGGACCTTTTCATCCAGCATTTGAGCTTGGGAATATGGTTGGGAGTTTGCCCCACGCCGCCTGCTGTTTCTCATGTGGAACACCAAGCAGGAGGTTGGAGTGGGTGGAGGTCTGGGGCACCCATTTTTCCAGGGCTTCCCAATTGGCTTGGGCCCCTGTGCATGCCCCTTTGGCCCAGTGACTAATCCACTACTGGTTTGGCCAGTGAGCATTTATGGCAGCCATACATTTTATCTACCCAGATATGGACCTCCAGCCAAAAAGTTTGTCCACTCCTGAACTAGATGAGCAATTAATTGTTTTACCCTTATGTGAAAGTATCCATCTTAATTTAACAAATCTTGAGAATCCCAAGGGGATCATGAAAGTACCTCAAAATCTTCAAGAAATACTGGACAGACATTCCAAAGGTTTTGAAAACAGGTTGTAAAGGTAAGCAAGATGTGAGTGAAGCTGATTCTTAAGGCTGAGAACAACACAAAATATTGTTAGCCCAGCTTTGTTCCTTATGCCTTTGTATTTTCTGTTGCAACAGAAAGTAATATCTTTTAAAATGTAGAAAAACATCCAAAATATTTAATAAATGTCATTTGGTAGTCTATTGCTTCCTGGGATGATTAATCATGATTATTTTTTTAATCACAGTTAATTTTTTTAGTTTATCATGTGAGTTAACTATGATTAATTCACAGCCTAATAAAAACATTATTTCAGATGTCATGCTTTGTCTCCATAAGTGATATTTCCCAAAGCAATCATCCAGAATAAGCTATTTTATTAACAGTATGGTGTTCGAAGGCACATAAGCTAAAACTACATATTTAGCATGCCAAACATGCTTGGAGTAACTTACTAGGATCTGCTTTATCTCTTAATGCAAATATAGCTACTTTTCATATTTACAATTTTGTGTTTATAAAATGTCTTACATGAAAACTGTGATGTGACTGGCTGAAGAGAGTTTGAAATCCATACAATTGTCTCTAAACGAACTACTCATTACATCTGGTGAGTGGTATGCAACAGGGAGGAGAGATACTTAGAGCCCTGAAAATCCGTATTTATCCATCGGTATCCTCATCTGTGGATCTAGATACGGATATCCCTGGCTCATTTTTGCAGATACGGATACAAATTTTGGATCAAGAACAATGCAGATTTGTTGGTATCCTCTTTATATCCACAGATAGCCACATCCATATATGTGAACGCAGATATCTGCAGATCATTTTGTAAATGTGACTGTGGATACCAATTTTGTATCTACACAGGGCACTCGAGATACTCCAGCATTTTTGAGCACATAAACTTCATCTGGCCACCTTGACGCATCTCTGTTTTATTGTCATCCTGGTCTGCATCACTTTCTGAGCAGTCACTAACCAGGCTTGAACCTATTATTCAACTGATAACTGTTCCTTGGAATTGTTTTTGTGTTGCTCTTCCAGGATTCCACTCACTATACTGCTCTGATATAGAATAATAAGCCATACACTACTTACAAGTCACCCTAATTTTCAAGGGTCCCCATGAAGTTGATCCAAAGGATTAAGGAGATATAGTATGTCTAGGATGACAATCTCCATTATCAGCCTTATCTCACAGGGCATGTCTACACTAGGAAATTATTTCAAAATAACTAAATTTGAAACAATAACACCCGAAATAACAAAATCAAAATAGTGTGTCCCCGTCATGGGGGAGCCTTGAAATTAGTCCAAGGCAGGCTCCATAATTGTGGATGCTGTACCTCAACTTAGAGCCCCAGGAAGTATTGTAGAGTAATTACTTCAAATTACTCCGGGGAATAATTATTTTGAAATTGCAGCAGGAGAGCATCTACACTAATGCTAGTTAGAAATAACTATTCAAAATTAGCGTTATTCCTCGAGGAAAGCAGGAGTACAGATTTCTAAATAACCAGCCTGTTATTTTGAAATAATGGGCTTGGTAGTGTAGACGCTCCACTTATTATTTCAGAATAAGGGGGATTATTTTGAAATAACTCCCTAGTATAGACCAGGACTCAGCGACGAGAAACATGTCCACCTGTCAGTTAAAGCTTATGGGAGCAGGAGACAAGGCTTTCTCAGTAATGGAGCCAAGGCTTTGGAGTTTGCTACTGGTAGAAATTAGAATGACCCTGAATCTTGTGGCTTTCAGAACCAAGTGAAAAACTTTCCTTTTTGACATTGCTTTCCCATAAATGCACCAGGAAAGATGGAGAGAGGGTGGATAAGAGGCAAAACAAACTGAAGGCAAGAAGGATGAGAAAGAAAATAATGAAGAGTAGAGAAATGAAGACGAGAGAAAAGGAAATAAAAACTTGCCCCAAATTGTCTGTCTCAAGGAAGATTGAGAGGAAAATTAGCTCATAGGATATTTTTGGATTTGGGGATAGTTCCATAAATTAAATTGTCATCACTCAATCCATGTCAATAAAGTGATGACAATTATATGCTCATTGGTTTATAACTTTGGGAGGTGATCAAATACTAGAGGGCTGTTATAGAAACTGAAAGACAGACAGATCCATTTCAAACTGGCAGGTTTCATACAGCTCTACTCTAGACTACTTGAGGCAGCTGGGGATCAGCTATTTTTGGCAACCATACAGTACTAAAGTGTCTCTTCTTTAAGTTACTAGGCAGGGATACAGAATGTATCTTTTATTCATGATACACTGAAGTCATATGAATTAAGCTTAATTTCACTGCTTTAGAGGTGCTTATTGTATATGCAAAACAATTATGAACAGTATTGCTGCATTTTAATTGTGAAGCAACCATTTCCTGGAGACTTTATAGGTATACATCATGATCAATATCACTAGTCTTTCACTTGATATAGAAAAAAAGAATTTAATGTGTGCATGTTAAGTAGAGAATTAAAAGACAAGTAGTCACACACTTGATCTAAAAAGACATTTTGCTCAGGCTAGAAAGTCATACTTTTTCTTGTGTATTTTATCTTGTTTTTCACAAAGTCCAAAAGAATTTCCATAGAGAAAACAATTTCCATGGAGAAAAAAAATCTATTTAGATTATAGAACTGGATACCTCAGGGACATGTATTGCTTATAAAAATAATTGTCTATCCAAACTGTAAAAAAATGAACAAATGAATCAGTGAATTACATTCTCTATTTCCACTCACTGCCATCTGTTATTGGCAAGAAACTTTCTGTTTGTTCCCACCTACAAATCTCCAAGAAGCTGATTATAAGCAGTGCTTCAACATTTCTTAAAATTCAGTACCTCTGTGCTTCTGTGGCTGGTAAAAGTTGGCAGTTACCAAAACAGGTGCAATACATTTTTTTGAACTTACGGTTGTTGTTTTTTTATCTAAAATTGCAAGGGCAGACTGAATTGTATTACATCATTGTAGACTCTGTAGCAGGGAACAATTCTTTGAAGAACAAAACTGTCAGCTCTTTTCCATTGAAGAATAAAACGGTCTGATCTTTTCCATTTTTATTTTCCATGCCCACCTTAATACCTCATACTGTGATCCCAACATATCACACAAGTCAATAAAATTGGACTGCAAGCTATACAAGGATATACAAGATATGCTTCAGAAAGGGATGTTGCTGATGCCATAAGTGGCAACCTTTCCTGTGAGTCCATATTGAAAACACTAATATTTGGGCACTGCTCTGGTAGAGATGCTTTCTTTCACGGAGATGTAAAACAAAGGTTTGGACTAGAGCTTGGCAACACTAGTGAAATTCTTTTTTGAGCTTTGAGCAACTTTTTTGTCAATTGCTTCCACATGGTTTTCACACCCTTCAAATTCTGAGGAAATGAAAATTATTCACAGTGAAGCTAGTGTGAGAAAACTCATGTCAGTGTTTGGATCAGAGCCATGTAACAAAGTATTTCACGGAACAGTATTTTGTTGAATATTTTTGAAGCTTCATGAAATTGATGCAGTTTGATATAAGTTGGTGAACTTGGGAAAATTTCTAAACCATCAACAACAGTGATTTCACCCAGATTTAATCCTGACTGCTTCTGACCTAGTCATTAAAGATAATATAGCATTTAGTGTAAGACTCAATAAAATTTTCAGTGTCCTCCTGTCAAACCTGGAGAAGTTATTCACAGGGTTTGTTATTTTTATTTTAAATAAATAATTGATTTTTTGGCTTATTTCATGAAGACATAACAACAGAAGTGAATCTCTAAGGAATGATTTGAATGAGAAGAGAATGTTGGCTTTACAGATAACCTCTGGAAGGTTGCGCCACATTCTTGCAATCCCAGTTTTCCTTTGCCCCAAGTTTGAGTAACTGCTGCCACCACCACCAAATGTCATGCTTAGAAATTTTATATTGTGCCACATCTTGCTCTTCTCCTTTATTTCAAAGGCCTTGCCCCCAGAAGGAAGGTGCTCACTTACAAATATGGTAGGTGCTCTTTGAAGGTCCCTGAAGGAAACCCCAGCCTCCACAGTTCCACTCTGGACTTGTTTAATGAACTTTCTAATAAGAAGTAAAGTCATGAATGAACTAATTTAGAGACCAGGAAAATTCCACCTCCAGCTGACAAACCTCAAATCTCCCCTACATTGGTTCTCTTGCAACTGCTGGAATTTAATTAGCATTACCAGGTGGCTGTTAGAAAAAAATATTGTCTTTGCTTCCCACAACTCATTACACAAACCTCCATTAACTTAATATGTTAACACATCATGCACAGATAGTGCTGTGGTAGACAACACAGAGATGGTTGTGGGAGAAGGGAACAAATAGGATAATGAGGCTAGTGTCCTGAAAGCAACAGAGGAAATAGAAGTAAGTAAAGAAATAAGAAGTAAATAAGATAAAAGCTTTACATTTATTTTATTTAAAAAGCATGGTTGTGTTCTAAAACTGGGATGCTATTAAGTGACCTATTATGTTGGAAGCTGGAGGCGGTGAAGGGACACACACAGAGTTGTTGGCCTAGGGAAGTAGAAACCTGCCAGCACCACTTTGCCTACTTCATTTCAATGGCTTCAGGGTGCTCAACCTGTCTGTACCAGCCACAAACATGAAAATCAAGAAAAGGATTTAAGGAGAGTTGGCAGCAGCCAGGTTGCAAACTTTAAGCTAAAGTGAGGTTATTTAGAAGGCCAAAGTAAGGCTAGGTTGAAATGGAACTACAGGAAGATAATCTCAGCTACAATTTACTTATTAACTAATTGACCTACCTCTTAAATCATTGTAGGGCTCCTTGAATGTTATCAGGTGATCAGAGGCAGAGATGCTCTTTTAAAAATTGTCATGAACTCAAGTGACAGACGAGGTTAATGTTGGAAACACACTCTACTTTGTGAAATATAATTAACATTGCATTGTATTTAGGTGATATTAATTTGAATTAGACTAGCGATAGGTAATCTAGGACTAATGAGTGTGCTGCATGGGTGGCCTACCTTCATCTCAGTAGGCCGCAAGATTGTCATAACCAAGATGGTCTCCTGGGACAGGTTAGTTTTGCCAAATATGCTTGTGTACCTAGAATTTCAGAGTACGCTGATCGAACCATAAGAGTGCTTTGATTGGATGCAGAGGGAGTACATGGCTCTCATAGTCAGTGTTGTGTGCAATCAGCATACACCTCACTTCATATGCCCTTCCTTTATGAGAATATCACTTTAGTAATACTGGTGGAGAAAAAAACCCCAAAATGGACAGAAATGAGTGGAATCTGGCCCCTGCGAATGGGCAATGATAAACAGAATGTCTCGTGGACCACACTTAGAACCTCAATGAGCCACATGCAGCCCATGGGCTGCAGATTGCCTGCTAAGCTACATCTTTGAGGTATCCCAAAATAGCTATGTCATGAATTTTGAGCACGCCTGTTATTTCAAAATGTAATGGACTCGCTATTCCCATGTCCCTGTCAACCTCATTACATGAGGAGTATATGACATTTCAGAATAGCAATTTATTTAAAAATAAGTGCTGTGTAGAGACCGCCAAATTTCAAAATAAGCTATTTTGAAAATAACTTGAAATAAGTTACACAACTTGCATAGCTCCAATTGTGTAGCTTATTTTGAGCCTCAGGTGCAGGTGCTTCTCTCTACTGAATTAGATACCAGAGATGGACTAAAAATCATTTCCAGGCTTAAGATAGTCAAATGTTTGAAATGGGCCTCCCTCGAAGGAACAACTTACCTCATTCCAAAAATGGTGACCATTAAACTGGTCTGCACACATTGAACAAATAAAATAAGATCCATACTCTGCTTATTCTGCCTATGCAAAGTGGTAGCAAGGCTCTCAACCAACCAAATAGCCTTTAAATCTAAAATAAGAAATTTAAATAAAAAGTGGCATGCAGGTAAGTGTTATCTGTTAGTTTAGTTTTGACCAATTTATAAAATGTTACCTGTTTAGTAGTGGTTTCCTTAAAAACCAGCTTTACATGTGGTACCTCACCACTGATTCAAAGCCCAGAATTTCACTTTTTGAGGAACACTTTGAACAATTTGGGTTGGATTCTGGGGTCTGCTGAGCAGCCTTAAAACAGGTGAGAAAGCCAGTAAGAATTCCCGCTATGCGGGGAATCTCTCCATTGTCATAAAGCAGTTATAGGCAGTTCTGTTGCTTCCTGCACTCCCCTGGCATAAGGAGAAATAAGAACTACACTGGAGTCTTTTGGAGATGGGGTGTGAGTGGGAGAAGCAGGGGAATGGTTTTGTCAGTGTCATGCTCTGTGATCTTCCTCCCCCTATTGTATAAAGTAGGGCTTTAACAATTCAGGCCTAATTTGTGCTGCAGTGGGCTGACCCTGACTCTCTTCAAGTGGCTCTCTTTAGCTCTACCCTTTGACTCCAACTAAGCCCCATTATTATCAGCCCTTTTTTCTCTAGGGTGGCAAAAAGCAATTAAGAACCAATAACCCTTGTCAGAAATTGTTACATCATGTAATGAATAATAAATAATATGCTTATGTGTGTTATTTAGACCATTCTGTAGAATTTAATAGAAAATTAAATTTCTCTCTTATTTTGAATCTTATAGGAACCTTTAAAATATAACCAATAGGATATAATTCATCCATTAATTCTATAGCTTTTAGAGTAATCTCTATACAACCCTATTGGTTTCATCCTTATTAAGTTTCAGAGGACATCTCCATAAAGGGTAAGCTCAGTGCACTCAATATTAGGGCCAGATTATACCATTTTTATTAACATTGTTGGGTTGTGTACTGTAGCTGATACAGCAAGAAATATCTGTAGAAAGGGATGTATATTTACTCTTATAAAATATATTAACTAACTCTATAACATAGTATAAATAATTCATTGAATGCTATTCCAGTCAGTTGCATCACATAAGTCTATCTAGTACTCTGCATATCTATGTCAATATTTAAATACAAGCACATGAAGACTGATATCTAAAGTTGGTACTTAAGAATTCTTTAACATCCATTATATATTTATGTGAACGATTTAAAGCATGAAAGATTTTTTTTACTACTATGCATTCAGAACAACATCAATTTAGTTTATACCAGTGAGTTATGGTAAATATCAATTGTATATGCAAAATCTGAATTGAAACAGGAGACCCAAGTCTTGGCCAATAAGAGTGGAGTGTATTTCAATGCCATTGGTCTCATTACTTTATCTCTATCTGCCCTTTTGTTTTACTTTCATGTGCCTCTACTTGTGGCATAGTAATTTCAACAATGAAGATATACAAACTAAAGGAACCATATCGGTAGTTTATTTAGTGAATGTTCCATTCTCCAAGAACATCCACTTCAGAGAGCATTTAAAAGCTCTCTGATATATACAACATCACTATTTAGATCACAATCAAACGTATCTTCTCATTCTACAAGCAGGGAGGTAGAGAAACAATTTAATTGATATCCTTATGAAAAATTGTGATTGGTTCTGTTTCATTATGATTCCGTAAATCTTCATTCACTCCACAGTTTTCTAAATTGTTTAGAATCTATGCAGTTTAAAAAATGGCATGCAGTGTGACTGCTTACATTCTGCTAGAAATATTTGCAGTATCAATTGTTGTGTAAAAGTAATTCATTTTATATAGTTGTTTAAGCTCTATTTGGTTTGAGAGTGAGACTTAAGATTTGTGAGTGCAAATATAATCTTTTTTTGCCTCAAACACCTGTGTAAATCCATTACAATACATTTATAGACCTGCTTCTGCTTTCAAGTAGGCAATCAGAAGCATATAACTTTTAATAAAAAGGGCAATGGGAGTTTTTCCATTGGCTTCTACAGGAAGAAGATCAGATTCTGTTTTGTACAAAAGCTAAGTTGCTGAAAAAAATGTGAGATGAACAAAGATGTGCAGTGACAAATTGTGTTCTTGGGGGAAAATTCTCTTTCTCTTATACTCATCTTGGTGAATGCAGATGCAATTATGAGCTCAATTCTCTTCCCTGAGAAGTTTGTTTTGTCAGTTTCTAGAAGATCTAATTGAGGATTCTACCAGTGTAAGATATTATCTGGTGGCACTAGACTGTCAGAGAAGCTCCTATGTCATGCCTACTTCTCAGAGTAAGGGAGTGTTCAGAAAAGGAGAGTGTGGTTAGAATACCCCCTTCCCCATGATCCTGGGCTAGCTGAACAGATTCACTGTTTTCTGAGGTAATTTAGAAGAGCCATCGAGGCTCTATAAATGATGCCAGAAATTGGGCTGATAATCTTCCTTGGAACTGATTGTGTATGTTTTATGCATCACGCTCTGTAGCTGCTCTCAGTCCTCTTTGGCACATCTGAGAACCTGGCACTAAATGAGGAGAAACAATGCAAAGCCTCTGAGGACACATCTAAGTACATTCTTTAGCTGTGAGAAAATGAAGATAAGACACACTGCTGCTTTTTGGCCAAGTAGTGGTTTGTTGATCTACCATAAGTCATAATAAAGTCAGATGCCTGCATTATCATCTCTCCTCCTAGAAGTATGCCATTTGATGAGATTCGGTTGCTTGGGTTTAAAACAAGTTTCCTATATATGAGGTTCTAAATTTTTCCTAAATAGTCAGGCATTTATTCAAAAGTAACTTGAAAAACTGAATTTGTCTAAATTGGGATTGGACAATAGGACATTTGCCCAGAAAAAAGAGGGAAATTCAACCAGAAGACATGAGGTTTGGATTATAAGTCAAAGTTAATAGGAGGAGCATTACTGCCAGTAAAGTTTAAATGTGGAAGAATCCAGTATATACTGCTAATTAAGGCAATTACAGATAACATGTAAAACAACTTGGGGACATTTGAAGGTGGTAGCTTGCAGTTACGATTGTTGCTGTTTTCTTACCAAGGCCACTTCTTGCACACAGTAGGCAAGGAATATGGAACAAGTCACATCTCACAAGTAATTGCAAATGGGTTTAGCTCTCTAAAATGTATAGTCCTATGACCACTTTATTTTGACATCTGTGACTTTTAAGCATGAATGAAAATAATTTGTCTTCACAACTAAGGAGGATGTTGAATCATTGCAATGATGCAGCAAGTACATTGTAGGTGATGTAGTCAATATTGTATGCATGAGGTGACATTGTAATGAGCTATCAGCTACAGCAGATTTGAAAACACTTTAATTTTTAAGAGAATTTACTGTTTGTTTATTTATATCCCTGCAGTTTGGAATCATGAGTACATAAAACAGTGCTCTATCCTTCCAGCATAGAAAGGCTAATTCAGTCTTGATACCAATTGAAACCACTTTCTCTGTTGATCTTAGCAAGGATGCTAAATTTTATATTAACAGCTATTTAATGGAGACTGAACTGAAATCACCAACTCATTTAATAGATCATGGTTTGTCATTTTTCATGTGGGCTAGATTTGAATTGGTGACTTGCATGAAAAAGGGTGCATAGATTATTACATATTTCTATACCACCAGATCCACCAATAAGTAATCTGTCCCCAATTGTATAGATAGCTAAAGATACACTGAAGAAAAACCATGATGAAAATGATAGATCAATGGTGAAATCTACCTTCTAAATCCACCCTCTTATTCTGCACATATATCAAACTCAGCAGGACACTGAATGGAAGTAATCTCAGTACAGTCCTCCTAAATAGGGGCTAGGAATGCTGACATTATGAATGCATATAAGAAAGGAAAAGTCACCAACATTCCATAAATGTTCTATGACAACAGGTGCTGCCATTTGCTGATTTTCAACACTTTCTGATCAGAGACAAAGCAGCTTAACCAGTAAAAAACAAAATCAAACTGTCAGTGCTTAAGGTTGCAAATTATGTTTGACTGATTGCAACATCAGGAATGCATGTATGACACTGAAGTAAGCAGCCTTAAGACTGTGTGATTGTTGTGCTGTTCCCCATAAAATGGAGTTCTCATTATGCTATCCCAAAGTGGATACATTTGCCTCCATAACCTAGATCTTAGGTGCATATTTCATGACATCCCATTTCTACCCTTTAGTTTAGAATAGGCAGTGAAAGAAAATAAATGAATAAAATTAATCAAATTTTATGCTGCAAGACATAGCTTTTGTTTTGTAAAACCTGCCTGTAGTGATCTCTCTAAGTCAACACATTTTCTTCTATTTAAGAAATTAATCTGTGTATCCAAATTCTCTGTGATGGAATGCAAGATCTTAGAGGTAGGAGCTCTTCTTTCTACAACTTGTGCAATAGCTTTTTTAATATTTATAATGCTATAATAACAGTAATACAGTAAAAACTTAAAAAACAACAAATAGTCTTGCAGCACCTTAGAGACTAACAAAGCATGTAGATGGTATCATGAGTTTTCTATCAACAATCTACAACCTAACCTGTAAAATGACCCACTTTCATAGGCTTTGGGGGACAGGCTAATCCTCACCTACAGACAATCCTCTAACCTCAAATAAATTCTTTCCAGTAATCATACAGCACACCTCCACCATACTCATCCAGGAATCCATCCCTGCAATCAACCTTGATGCCAAATCTGTCCACACATATATACAAGCAATATCATCACAGAACCTAATCACATGAATTACCTCATCAGAGGCTAATTTAACTGCACATGCACTATTGTGATCTATGCCATCAAATGCCAGCGATGTCCCACTGCAATGTACATTGGCCAAACTAGACAGTCTCTACGAGAAAGAATTAATGGACACAAATCTGATATCCAAAAAGGCAACCCACAGAAACCTGCTGGGGAACATTTTGACTTGCCCAAGCACTCATTAATGGATCTCAAAGTCACTGTATTATTTCAGGCCAATTTCACAAGCCAACTCCACAGGAAAGCCTTAGAACTTAACTTAATTTAAAAGTTTGATTCCTATAGTAGAAGTATGAATAAAGATATTAGCTGGATGACCCGCTGCATTCCATAGCTTAATGATATAAAAAACAACAACAACAATGGGTACTTAAGAACAATTAGTACCTTCTCTATCAGCTTCATATAGCATGGACACTCTAATTGACTATTTTTCAATTTTCCGTCTTTTTCCTTCTCCCCCTCCCCACTCCCATCCCTTATTTGTTTAGAAACTGGACCTTTAATAATTCCATTCATCTGAAAAAGTGGGTTGTGCGCACACAAGCTCATGATACAATCTATATGCTTTGTTAGTCTCTAAGATGCTGCTAGACTATTCGTTGTATTTTATGTTTTTCCACTTACACACTAACTCGGCTACCCCTCTGAAGTAATACAGTAGCTCTTCCAAACATTATTCTCAGCACTAGGAAATCATAGCATTCTGCAGATTAGCAAATAAACCGATTTTTATAAATGTATCATCATTGGCAATTGCTTAATGGCCTGTTTGTGCAAACATATTTTAGACCAGGGATTATTTGTCAAATGAAAACTGAACATTTTCTATTTCTTATTCATTATTTGAGCCAACTTCACATAAAACACGTGGTATTGTTACTTTTCCTTTAATGGTTGACCTGAACACTGTATTGTAAAAGAAGCTAGAGGCCAAACAATTCAGAATCCCATTATGTTGGGTACTATACAAACATATAGAAAATGATAGATGAACTTACAACATCAATACAAGGCTAAAGGTAAACGAGCATTCTTAGTTAATCAAGAAATACAATTCATGAAATAAAATGCTTGGAAATGTTATAAAAGAATAAATTTCACATTCAATATACAATATACATTTTGTATCATACTAAATAAAATCACAATGAAGTAATTATCATATTGCAAAGATAAGATGACATCAGAGTCCATTATACACTCAAATATAACATTAATGTCTACAAATGAGAGAGGTTTCCTGGTGAAGTCAACAAAGACAGTTGTAATTTGGTGTTCATAGCTAATGAAATGTGGTAAATAATGCAGTGTGTTAATCTGAACAGTAATAAAAAAGTAAAGTTTGCCTGGCTGATTTATTCCCTCTAGGCTCTGCCATAGCAGCCTGACTATTTATATTACACTTAGTTATGCAGGTGTTCGTCTGTATTCAGGCATCTAAGGGTTAATTAGTGGTCAAAGCTGTGCATTAATTATTTATTTATAAGAGTGATTTGTAGAATGACTGACATCATAGCAATTAGGTGCTGTTTACTGATGTGAAAATAAAGACCCATTTTCTCCTTTCTAACTCTGTGGATGATGGGAGCAAAAATCAGATTCAGATGGATGTGCAGGGATTTGCTATGTTCATGGTATTGTCCTCCGTTCTCCTAAAGAGGCCCCTGTGTGATAGTCAAAAGGATTTTGTTTGCCCAGTATTGGTAACAGAAAAAGAGGGTATTGCTTTAAAAACAGGTACTATCCACAACACTGTACCACCTCCCCACAAGCCTTATGGGAATATTTTCCCCATTCATTCATATTTAGTTTCCTCATATTCTGCTCACTAATTTACTGTAAAACTGAATGCTATTTGTTTATATTGCCTCCTCAGAATGTCTGATAATTACTACAGGTGGAAGCTTGCATTCTTTTACTTCCTGTTTATTTCATTCATACAGTGGTAATGAAAGAGTAAATAATACTAGAGTCACCACTAAAATGGCCACCTGATTTCCAGAGTCTGCTTTAAACAATTGTAGTAAATAACTTATAAATGTTTATGGTTATTTGAGTTCTCACTGTCCCGTGCTTGCTTTTTTCCTTTATTTCTTACTGTGTAATTAAAGACAGTGTTTTTTGTTGTTGCTAAATAATCTTGCAATTATCCTAAAACCCCCCACAAAACTTGTATGGTTGTCAGTTAATTACAAACCCAATATTCAAAGCAGAAATAATAATTAGTGTAGATGAATCATTCTGAGATTTTCAAATAGAAGCATATGAATAAAACACTTAAATCTCAATATTTGCCCTTCACCAAACCCATTATTTTTTTTATACAATGACAAAATGTCTTATTCTATATGTTTTTGTCCAGCAGGTAAGGATTTTTTATTTGCTGATAAACTTAGCCTCCTAAATACCTCTCACAAACAATGCATGTGTCTAAGGAAAACTCAACAAATTGCTCCGTAAAAAATGTCACCTTTAAGTTGTCATGTATTTACTGGTTTAATATTTTCATCTAAACTTTGCTATGATTTCCATAATACTAAGGGTATAACTAATTTGTCATTATAACAGACAACTCCACATGAAAAAAGGAAGTCTTCATAAGGGTAGGGTGAGCTCTACACAGATATAATCTCACAGGATAATTATCTGAGTAACTATTGTTTTCTTATGTCTCTTTTCTGTGCACTGATGGACCAGAGATAATATTCCATAATACGTAATGTAATGTATTTAAGAATAATCTGTAACTTTAATTTAGAACCACACCAGCAAAGTTCTCTGTGCCTTAATTAGTTATTAGTTATTAGATTAGTATTATGAAAATCTTTCTAACTATATGGATAGCTGAGCACTGGAATAGGTTATC
Source organism: Pelodiscus sinensis (assembly GCF_052426305.1). Classification (NCBI taxonomy): domain Eukaryota; kingdom Metazoa; phylum Chordata; order Testudines; family Trionychidae; genus Pelodiscus; species Pelodiscus sinensis. The sequence continues at coordinate 101,414,056 of NC_143057.1, forward strand.
CAGGGAAGCTATAGAATCCTTATCATTGGGTTCCCAAACTGGGAGGCGTGCCCCCCCTGGCAGGGAGTGAAGAAATTCCAGGGGGGGCACAAGGCGACCCAGCTTCCCCTCCCCGGCCCAAGTTTTGCTGCTATTTTTGTTTTTCAGCCCCGGTCAGTTCCTTTTTTTTTCTCTCAACAAAGAGGGGGCATGATACCTAAAAGTTTGGGAGCCACTGTTTTGTCAGGGATGGTCTAGAATCTGATTTACTTTATCTGAGTTCAGCACAGGAGGATGGACTACATTTTGTGGATCTCTTTTGTGGTTTTCCATTTAAATATGCATATGTTTATCTTCTTGTCTAGCACCATCTCTCTCTCTTTTTGTAGAACTCCTATAAATACTTCATTTCTTTAAGGCTGGATGAAATTGGTACCTATTATAGGAGACCATTGCTGGCTAATGCCTCAGGGAGAGAAAAAGTTGTTTGGGCTCTGAAGGGAATCAGAGTAAAGAGCAGGCAAATATGCATATAGAATGTCAGGGGCATGGAGAAGTCTGCAATCTTCCTTTGGACTGCATCCAAAGAGTAGTTCTTAAAGAACACTATAGATAAAGAGATGCCAACTAATTTAATAAGTAAAAGACTCAGTTATTCACTGTAGGCCTGAATTTCTACTCCCCGCCCTACTGTCCCCTTCCACTGCTCCAGCGTGAAGCTACCTTTACTCTCCCTTTACTGCACTAACAAGGGCACAGCAGGAAGTGACACTCAAGCATTGTGCCTCATGATTTCTATGATCTGGGAGTGGAGATAAAATTCTGCAAATGCTTTTGGATCATTTATAACAAAGAAGGCACCATTGAACTTGATGTCTATTGTTCTAAGTTTCAAACTAAATCCAATGTATTTCTGCTCATGTTTACCTACCCTGCTACTTGGCTGAAAGTGAGGAGTAACATTAGTTCAAACCAAGGATCTTGGTTCGAACTACCGCGTCCTGGAACTACCGCACTTTCACTTTCGAATTAGCTGTTGAGCAGAGTAATGCGCGGCCGAGATTATGCTAATGAAGCGTGGGATATTTAAATTCCTGCTTCATTAGCAATTTCAGTCGTCTACATTTGCATCCCTAGCTCTGACTAGGGAGCAAATGTAGACTTACCCATACAGAATCTAGTCCCTTCTTCGATTCTTCACTTGTAAAACTCACAACAGGTCAGTGAAGTCTTGGCAGATAATGCAAGGTGGTTTGTATGCCTGAGGCTGAACACCTGTGAGGTACAATTTATTGAAAAATAGAATGTGATAATAGAAACCCCTGCCCTTTTCAAGTATCAAGCACAAAGAACATAAGAATGGCCATACTGGGTCAGACTAAAGGTCCATCCAGCCCAGTACTCTGTCTGCCGACAATGGCCAATGCCAGGTGTCCCAGAGGGAGTGAATCAAACAGGTAATGATCAAGGGATCTCTCTCCTGCCATCCATCTCCACCCTCTGACAAACAAAGGCTAGGGACACCATTCCTTACCCATACTGGCAAGGAGTTCCACAGATTGACTATGCACTGTGTGAAGAAGAACTTCCTTTTTATTTGTTTTAAACTTGCTGTCCATTAGTTTCATTTGGTAGCCCCTAATTCTTATATTATGGGAACAAGTAAATAACTTTTCCTTATTCACTTTTTCTACACCACTCATGATTTTATAGACCTCTATCATATCCACCCTTAGTCTCCTCTTTTCCAGGCTGAAAAGCCCCAGTCTCTTTAATCTCTCCTCATATGGGACCCGTTCCAAACCCCTAATCATTTTAGTTGCCCTTCTCTGAACCTTTTCTAATGCCTTTATATCTTTTTTGAGATGAGGAGAGCACATCTGTACGCAGTATTCAAGGTGTGGGCATACCATGGATTTATATAAGGGCAATAAGATATTCTCCATCTTATTCTCTATCCCTTTTTTAATGATTCCTAACATCCTGTTTGCTTTTTTGACTGCCGCTGCACACTGCGTGGACATCTTCAGAGAACTATCCACAATGACTCCAAGATCTCTTTCCTGATTAGTTGTAGCTAAATTAGCCCCCATCATATTATATGTATAGTTGGGGTTATTTTTTCCAGTGTGCATTACTTTACATTTATCCACATTACATTTCATTTGCCATTTTGTTGCCCAGTCACTTAGTTTGGTGAGTTCTTTTTGAGGTTCTTCACGGTCTGCTTTGGTCTTAACTACCTTGAGCAGTTTAGTATCATCTGCAAATTTTGCCATGTCACTGTTTACTCCTTTCTCCAGATCGTTTATGAATAAATTGAATAGGATTGGTCCTAGGACTGACCCTTGGGGAATACCACTAGTTACCCCTCTCTATTGTGAAAATTTACCATTTATTCCTACCCTTTGTTTCCTGTCTTTTAATCAGTTTTCAGTTCACGAAAGGATCTTCCCTCTTATCCCATGACAGCTTAATTTACAGAAGAGCGTCTGGTGAGGGACCTTGTCAAAGGCTTTCTGGAAATCTAAGTACACTATATCTACTGGAGCCCCCTTGTCCATATGTTTGTTGACCCCTTCAAAGAACTCTAATAGATGAGAAAGACATGATTTCCCTTTAGAGAAAGCATGTTGACTTTTGCCCAACAAATTATGTTCTTTTACTTGTCTGACAATTTTATTCTTTACTATTGTTCCAGCTAATTTGCCCGGTATTGGCATTAGACTTACTGGTCTATAATTGTCGGGATCACCTCTAGGGCCCTTTTTAAATATTGGCGTTACATTAGCTATCTTCCAGTGATTGGGTACGGCAGCTGATTTAAAGGATAGGTTACAAACCATAGTTAATAGTTCCACAATTTCACAATTGAGTTCTTTCAGAACTCTTGGGTGAATGCCATCTTGTCCCGGTAACTTGTTACTGTTAAGTTTATCAATTAATTCCAAAACCTCCCCTAATGACACTTCAATCTGTGACAAGTCCTCAGATTTGTCACCTACAAAGGACGGGTCGGGTTTGGGAATCTCCCTAACATTATCAGCCATGAAGACTGAAGCAAAGAATTCAGGGTATGTCTACACTACAAAGTTAGTTTGAACTAACGGACGTTAGTTCGAACTAACTTTCATAGGCGCTACACTAGCGCTCCGTTAGTTCGAATTTAATACGAACTAACGGAGCGCTTAGTTAGAACTAGGAAACCTCATTTTACGAGGATTAAGCCTAGTTCGAACTAGCTAGTTCGAATTAAGGGGTGTGTAGCCCCTTAATTCGAACTAGTGGGAGGCTAGCTCTCCCCAGGTTTCCCTGCTGGCCACTCTGGCCAACACCAGGGAAACTCTTCTGCCCCCCTCCCGGCCTCGGACCCCTTAAAGGGGCACGGGCTGGCTACGGTGCCCGTGCCAGATGCAAGCCTGCTAGCACCCAGCCAGCAGACCCTGCACCTGGCACGGATCGAGCCACCCACCCGATGCTCCCCAGCCCTCCCCCTCTTCCTGGAACCAGGCTGGCGGCTCCCGGGAGCTTGCAGGGGACCGCAACAGGCGGGCACCTGCCTGGTCTAGTGCGGACATCGTGGACCTCGTCCACAATCTCCACACTAGGCACAGGAAAGTGGCCGTCTAGGGCAGGAGAGCTGCCAGCCTGGCCACCCAGGAGCAGGTGTGCAAGAGAATCAAGGGGGTCCACTGAGACCCCCGACCCTGAGCCCTGAGCTTACAATGGCCGTCCTGGGTCAGACCAAAGGTCCATCTAGCCCAGTACCCTGTCTGCCGACAGCGGCCAACCCTAGGGACCCTGGAGGGGATGGACCGAAGACAGTGACCAAGCCATTTGTCTCGTGCCATCCCTCTCCAGCCTTCCACAAACTTTGGGCAGGGACACCACTCCTACCCCCTGGCTAATACCACTCCTTGGACCCAGCCTCCATGACTTGATCTCACTTCCCTTTAAACTCTGTTCTAGTTGTAGCCTTCACAGCCTCATGCAGCAAGGAGTTCCACAGGTTGACTCTTTGCTTTGTGAAGAAGAACTTTCTGTTACTAGTTTGAAGCCTGCTACCCATTCCTTTCCTTTGGTGTCCTCTAGTCCTTCTTTATGGGAACTAATGAAGAACTTTTCTGTATGCACCCTCTCCACCCCACTCATGCTTTTAGAGACCTCTATCCTGTCCCCCCTCCGTCTCCTCTTTTCTAAGCTGAAAAGTCCCAGTCTCTTTAGCCTCTCTTCATATGGGACCTGTTCCCAACCCCTGATCATTTTAGTTGCCCTCCCTTCTCCCAGCCTCTCTCTTCCCCTCTCCCACCTCCTTTTCCCAGTCTCCCCCAGTTTTGTTCAATAAAGACAGATTCCATTTTGGAAGACACGTTATCTTTATTTTGTACAGCAAGAAGAGGGGCTAGGGAAGGGTAAGTGGAAGGAGGTGAGGGAGGAATGGGGCATGAGCCCCCGATGGGGAGGACTGGGCTGGCTCTGCGGGCTTCTGGGGGTGGAAACTCTCCTGCAGCCCCCCAATTGCCGCCTCTCCCCAGATGGCAGCCTGTGGCAAGTGCAGCCGGGCTGATGGCCGAGTGGTGTGATGTGCCCAGTGTGGGTACTCCGGGCACTCTAAGCCAGGACTGCTTTGCAAGCGGGGCACCCCTTAGAACTGTCTGTTCGGGGTGGGGGTTTGGACCCTTTAAGCACAGTCCTTGGCTAGCCTGAGACAGCAGCTCCACGCTCTAAGTCCTCATCTGATGCCCTGCCTGCACTGCTTCTGGCCATCCTTAACCCCGGTTCAGGGTCCACTTAATGTGGACATGCTAGTTCAAATTAGGAAAACACTAATTCAAACTAGTTTTTTAGTCTAGATCCGTTAGTTCGAATTAGCTTAGTTCGAATTAACTTTGTAGTGTAGACATACCCTCATTTAGTTTCTCCACAGTGACTATCATCTTTAAGTGCTCCCTTTGTATCTTGATCTTCCGGGGGCCCGACTAGTTGTTTAGCAGGCTTTCTGTTTCTGATGTACTTTAAAAACATTTTGTTATTTCCTTTTGAGCTTTTGGCTAGCCGTTCTTCAAACCCATTTTTGGCTTTTCTTATTACATTTTTACACTTAATTTGGCAGTGTTTATGCTTCTTTCATTTTACCTTACTAGGATTTGACTTCCACTTTTTAAAAGATGTCTTTTTATCTCTCACTGCTTCTTTTATATGGTTGTTAAGCCACGATGGCTCTTTTTTAGTTTTTCTACTATGGTTTTTAATTTGTGATATACATTTAAGTTGGGCCTCAGTTATGGTGTCTTTGAAAAGTTTCCATGCAGCTTGCAGGGATTTTACTTTAGTCACTGTACCTTTTAATTTCTGTTTAACTAATCTCCTAATTTTTCCATAGTTCCCCTTTTTTAAATTAAATGCCACAATGTTGGGCTGCTGAGGTATTCGTCCCACCACAGGAATGTTAAATGTTATTATATTATGGTCACTATTTCCAAGTGGTCCTGTTATAATTACCTCTTGGACCAGATCATGCACTCCACTCAGGACTAAATTGAGAATTGCCTCTCCTCTTGTGGGTTTCTGTACCAGCTGCTCCAAGAAGCAGTCATTTAAGGTATCAAGAAATTTTGTCTCTGCATCTCGTCCTGAGGTGACATGTACCCAGTCAATATGGGGATAGTTGAAATCCCCCACTATTACTGAGTTCTTTATTTTGATAGCCTCTCTAATCTCCCTTAGCATTTTATAGTCACTATTACTGTCCCGGTCAGGTGGTCGATAATAGATCCCTACTGTTATATTCTAATTAGAGCAGGGAATTACTATCCATAGTGAATCTATGGAACATGTTGATTCATTTAAGATTTTTTACTTCTTTTGATTCTAAATTTTCTTTCACAAATATTGCCACTCTCCCACCCTCATGACCTGTTCTGTCCTTCCGATATATTTTGTACCCCAGAATGATTGTGTCCCATTGATTGTCCTCACTCCACCAGGTTTCCGTGATGCCTATTATATCAGTATCCTGCTTTAACACGAGGCACTGTTGTTCACCCATCTTATGTTTTAGACTTCTAGCATTTGTGTAGAAGCACTTTAAAAACTTGTCACTGTTTATTTTTCTGTCCTTTTTTGATGTGTCAGATTCTTTTTTATGTGAATGTTTTTTTGTCTGATCTGGCCCATACTTTATCCTCTTCCATCTTCTCCTCCTGACTAAAACCTAGCAAATCTCTATCAATAGACACTCCTCTAAGAGGGTATGTCTACACTACAGCGCTAATTCGAACTAACTTAGTTAATTCGAACTAAGCTAATTCGAACTAACGCGTCTAGAACTAAAAACTAGTTCGAATTAGCGTTTTGCTAATTCGAACTAGCAAATCCACATTGAGTGGACCCTGAACAGGGCTTAAGGATGGCCGGAAGCAGTGCCGGCAGGGCATCAGAGGAGGACTTAGAGCGTGGAGATGCTGTCTCAGGCTAGCCGAGGGCTGCGCTTAAAGGGTCCCGACCCCCACCCCGGACACACAGTTCTAAGGGGTGCCCCACTTGCAAAGCAGTCCTGGCTTGGATTGCCCGGAGTACCCACACTGGGCACATCACACCACTCGGCCATGAGCCCGGCTGCACTTGCCGCAGGCTGCCATCAGGGGAGAGGAGGCAATCGGGGGGCTGCAGGAGAGCTTCCACCCCCAGAAGCCCGCAGAGCCAGCCCAGTCCTCCCCATCGGGGGCTCATACACCATTCCTCCCTCACCTCCTTCCACTTACCCTTCCCTAGCCCCCCTTCTTATTGATGTACAAAATAAAGATAACGTTTCTTCCAACATTGACTCTGTCTTTATTGAAAAAACTGGGGGAGACTGGGAAAAGGAGGTGGGAGAGGGGAAGAGAAAGGCTGGGAGAGAGGAGGGCAACTAACATGATCAGGGGTTGGGAACAGGTCCCAGATGAAGAGAGGCTACAGAGACTGGGACTGTTCAGCTTAGAAAAGAGGAGACGGAGGGGGGACAGGATAGAGGTCTCTAAAAGCAGGGGTTGGGTGGAGAGGGTGCATTCAGAAGAAGTTCTTCATTAGTTCCCATAAAGAAGGACTAGAGGACACCAAAGGAAAGGAATGGGTAGCAGGCTTCAAACTAGTAAGAGAAAGTTGTTCTTCACAAAGCAAATAGTTAACCTGTGGAACTCCTTGCTGCAGGAGGCTGTGAAGGCTACAACTAGAACAGAGTTTAAAGGGAAGTGAGATCAAGTGATGGAGGTTGGGTCCATGGAGTGCTATTAGCCAGGGGTAGGAGTGGTGTCCCTGACCAAGATTTGTGGCAGTCTGGAGAGGGATGGCACGAGACAAATGGCTTGGTCACTGTCTTCGGTCCATCCCCTCCAGGGTCCCTAGGGTTGGCCGCTGTCGGCAGACAGGCTACTGGGCTAGATGGACCTTTGGTCTGACCCAGGACGGCCATTGTAAGCTCAGGGCTCAGGGTCGGGGGTCTCAGTGGACCCCCTTGATTTTCATGCACACCTGCTCCTGGGTGGCCAGGCTGGCAGCTCTCCTGCCCTAGACGGCCACTTTCCTGTGCCTAGTGTGGAGATCGTGGACGAGGTCCACGATGTCCGCACTAGCCCAGGAAGGTGCCCGCCTGTTGCGGTCCCGGGCAAGCTCCCGGGAGCCGCCAGCCTGGTCCCGGGAATAGGGGGTGGGCTGGGGGACATCGGGTGGGTGGCTCTGTGCCGTGCCAGGTGCAGGGTCTGCTGGCTGGGTGCTGGCAGGCTTGCACCTGGCACGGGCACCGTAGCCAGCCCGTGCCCCTTTAAGGGGTCCGGGGCCGGGAGGGGGGCATAGAGTTTCCCTCGTGTTGGCCAGAGTGGCCACCAGGGAAACCTGCGGAGGGCTAGCCTCCCACTAGTTCGAATTAAGGGGCTACACACCCCTTAATTCGAACTAGTAAGTTCGAACTAGGCTTAATCCTCGTAAAATGAGGTTTTCCTAGTTCGAACTAAGCGCTCCACTAGTTCGATTCAAATTCGAACTAGCGGAGCGCTAGTGTAGCGGCTAGGAATGTTAGTTCGAACTAACGTCCGTTAGTTCGAACTAACATTGTAGTGTAGACATACCCAAAGATATCTCTGTCCGATCCAAGTGCTCCTCTGCACCAATCGGCTTTCCCCCATCTCTTAGTTTAAAAATAGCTCTACAACCTTTTTAATGTTAAGAGAGAGGAAGTTTCTTTTATGCAAAGACTAAAAGTGATAGAAAAGGGCTTTCCACAGTCACAATAAAAACATATAAAGGGAGAATAAAGTAAGAAGCTTTTTCTGCCATAATGGAGATAAGAAGGAACTCCCATTGTTTTCCATAATCCAAGAGTGTGAGTGTTTGCTTTCCCCATCAGTGCTTTCCCTCCTGATTTATATAACCTCTTCTCATTAAGCATGCAGATGTTTGATGCCAATGAAGCTAATTGAAATAAGTGAGAGCAGCAGCTGGTTAGGGAAGTTCAAGAGACAAATTCCTTTACCAGAAATGTTAATATAATTTGGGAATATGTAAAGGTGTCAGTTATGGTTTTAGATTTTTATTGAAATGAAAGTTTTGCATTAGCCAAGACAATACTTTTGATATAAGAGAAGTCATGCAGGAAATTGAATCCTACATTATATCTCTGAGTCACAAAATTTAGCATGATGCCAAAGAACTGCATACACAGTGAAGAGCAAAAGGAGCCTGTTTTCCCTTGTATATGTATATATAACTTCCATTAAATTGAATGAGAAGAATTGTGCAAAAGTGAGATCAAAGGGAGATTACATTGGTAAGTAAAGTATCTTGAATACTACTTCAATACCTTAAAAAGGATCATCTTTAAAATTAAGAAATTATATAATAGAATGATGCAATAAAATGTTATTACTATGTATAACTTGTGGATCGGTATACTTTAGTACAATTTCCTCTATATGATCCTCAGTTGATTAAATGATCAGAGCACTTTTTTCTGTACAGAGGCAATAAAAGGAGAGAGCTCCTGGCAGAAGGCCTCCCTTTTTATCTCTTCCTAAGAAGCTCCTCTTTCTATAGCCAGTTTCTTTCCTGACCCAGCTCCCCAGCCATGATCATCAGACAGATCCTCCAGAACTAACATGCCTTGGCTCCTTCTGCAACCCATATAGCTGTGAGAGTGCCTGAGGGCAGGAATGAATGCATGTGTATGAGTGAATGAATGAAGGTGTGTGTGTGCGTGCTTGTTTGTGTGTGTGTGAGAATGAGCTGGTTCTCTCTTTAGTTTAAACCTTTGGTGGCAGCTCTAACTTCTTTAGTTTGTCAATAAACCCATGCTAGTATAAGCCTGGGTGGTCTCCAATGGGAATTTTTGGGGGCATTTTGTAGCTGAGGTGCCTCTTCAGCCATCTCTGATCTTTTGCTCTGATGGTGAAGAATTTGATTAGACAAATTACAACTCTGTTAAAACCATTCAAGCCTCAGATCTATATTCCTAGAGTTAGGGGGAAAGGTTTCTCCCAGCCATCAGTCAATGCAGCTCCCCTAGAGTGGTACATGAGGACGGGGTGATGCCCAGAGGGGCTCTTTAGTCAGAGCAGAAGGTAGCCACCTTCCACTACCTTTGACCTGTATTCGTAGCCTAGCATGCAAGTTGGAGACTCACACAAGTACATGCATTGGAGTAGCTGATGTACTTTCAGCATTCCTACTCATTTTTGTCTGACCTAGACTGGAAACTTTTTAGGGCAGGGACCTACCTTATTTCATTGTTGTAAACCCTTGTGCATCTGAAATGCACTCTGAGGCTCAGCCCTGCAATTTGTACAGGGCAACTGACAGACTTTGCTGGAGGAGGTGGCGGGCCTGGGCCCCCCAGAAGGGGCAGGGCTGGGGCCTAGCCTCTCCTATCCAGCCTTCAGCATCATCTGGGCTGTGCCATGTGTGGCTTCAGTGGCAATTTAAAGGGCCTGGAGCTCCTGCCACTCCTGCTGGAGGAGCTCCCTATGGGCACAGCAGTTTTCTGGTGTATTAGAAACTTCAACATCCAGTCTTAAAACACAAATAATATTAAAATGTGTGGTTCACTGAACGTACTATATTGTTTCAAGACAAACTCGTTACTTACAAGAACATATGATTTGAACTCAGGCTATCAAATCACCTGCAATGGAAAATCTGAACAATTTTGCACATGTGACACCTTGCGTGTGATTGTACAAATAGGGAAATAAAGGCTGTACAGGTCAATTTGTTTTCTCTTTGTGTTAGATGCAGTTGCACTGGATGATTATTTTATTTCCAATGTGATACAAGATTAACAAAGGCTTTTCTCTTTCAAGAACAAAACAATATAAAAATGGCATTGATTTGAAATTGTGCCTGGTGCAGATGGTAATCATGCTGACATAATTGCATTAGAGTTGCCAAATAAATTGCTGTCTTTGACTTGATCAAAATTAAATTTGATCAAATGTTGAATTTCATTGACAATTGTGGCTCTGAGAATATTTATTCAAATTCCAATGTGCCTGGAAGATGTTTTTAATTGTTCTGGGATGCTATGTCAGTCGAGTAAAATTTCACAAAATGTAAAGCAATATGAAATTATTTCCTCTTTCTAGAGTATCAGCAGTATCTATGAAGCTTAGCAATATTTTCAACTGAATGTGATGTCTTAAATTATAGTACAGGCCGTCATAAGACTAAAATTCGTCTGTGCATGCAGATTGGAAAGTATAATGATTCACAGGTGTTCAGTTCTTTGTAACAGGAAAGCAAAGGAGAGGTTATGCTGTATGTGTGGTCAATTATTGCATGTTTGTCAGGGATGTTTATTTTGGAGTCTGCTCAGACTCAGTAGCATTATGCACTCCATTTTTTTCAGCCAATAGCTATTAATTGTGTAGAAGCTTGTTGAAGCTCTGCCTTCCACAAAGCTACAAATTGGAACCGAAAACAAATCCCTCTCTCTTCCGGCTCTAGGAACCATAATCCCCTCAGAAACTGGGTGCATGCTCTTCTTCATCAAAATGTTTTATATATGATTGTTTAGATAGTAAGGTGCTGACTAATCCCCATATATTGGGTTTTTAATAGAAGTATTTCCCTGTGTCTACTTAACTTCATAGCCTATCCCTGGAATGTAGTTTTCTGCTATATCTTTTCCACTGACTTTGTAAAATGACACGCAGATCTTTTATTAGCAGGCAAAATTAATTTAGAACCCACAAGGCACAGGAATAGACAGAAGAAATAGTCCTAATGCCAATTACCTTGCATTTATCAACATTTAATTTCATCTGACATTGTGATGCCAGTCACGTAACTTTGTTAGGTTTCTCTGGAGTCCCTAACAGTCTTGATAGCCCTAAATAATTTGATTTTATTTGCAGATACTGCCTTTATAAGTGCTAAAGGTTATTTTCCTAAGGACTTCTTAATTTCTTTTTCCTGCCCCCTACTACATTGGTTTAAAAAACATCTGCTATTTTCCCCATGTTTTTTTACCACATTCATGACCTTATTACCAGACTGCCACTGTCTGGTATCTGAATGTATCCCAACCTATTTTGGAGACCCTCCTTTAAATCAAGTGCCAGGACTCGGTGTTCTTGGAAGATGAGATGATGAGTTATATTCTTATGGTCATGTTCAGAGTGCAGCATTGTGACAGCTGTGAAGTTCCAAGGAGGGCAGGGATTTGTTCTCATGTAATCAGCATATAGTAATGTATATTACTAGCTGATCTGGCACCACTAACTCCACTGTAATTCACTGTGTAAGGGTGAATTGTAGCATAGAGTAATCAAACCATATTTGCTGTAAGGTATAACAATTAATAAATTCAGCCTGTAACTTTTAAAAGGCATGAAGCAATTACAGACTCTGAACTTCAGAAGTTAGAGTTAACAGAGTTCAAATGGTTGATTAAACTTAGTATGTAGTTTCAGCAGGTGGAAATGCATGAGTGGAAAAGCTCCATTCAATGTGCAGCAGCAGCCAAAAGAAGTGAATAGAATGTTAGGAATCATTAAATGGATAAATTATAAGGCAGAAAATATAAAGCCTCTATATAAATCCATAGTATGCCCATATCTTGAATACTGAGTGAAGATGTGGTCACCCCATCTCAAAAAAGATATATTGGAATTGGAAAGGGTTCAGAAAAGGGCAACAAAATGATTAGGATATGGAACTTCAATCCATATGAGGAGAGATTAATCAGACTGTGACTTTTCAGCTTGGAAAAGAGACGACTAATGGAGGAATTGACTGAGGTCTATGAAATCATGACTCGCGTGGAGATAGTAGATAAGGAAGTATTACTTATTCCTTCTCATAAGAACTAGGGGTCTCCACATGAAATTAACAGGCAGAAGGCTTAAAACCTACAAAAGCAGGTATTTTTTCAGACAATTCACAGCTTATGGAATTCCTTTCCAGAGGGGCAATACTGTAATTGGTTTTTTTAAAAGAGCTATTTATGTTCATGGAAAGTAGGTTCCTTAAGGCTATTAGCCAGGATGGACATAGACTATATCTCTATTCTCTGTTTACCAGGAGCTTGGAATGGGCAAAAGGAGATGGATAACTTGATGATTACCTGTTTTGTTTATTCCCTTTGGGGCACCTGACATTGTACACTATTGGAAGACAGGATACTGAGCTAGTGGGCCTTTTAGTATGACCTCATATGGGCATTCTTAATTCTTATATTTTAGTATTCTTATATTCTTCAAAAGTACTATTGATATAACATTTGATACAGTCATCTTAGCAGCATCTTACTGCTATTTTTATAACTGTTCTTCCTACAGCTGTTGTTTAATAGGTGGCCTCTCATGAGCAAGAAAAGCTTGCATTGATGATTATTCAGGAAGGCAATGTTTGCCTGCAAGGATATGGGTATTTATTTTCTTCCTTTTTAAAAAAACTATGAAAAATTTGGAAAGCTTTTTTTAATACTGTGCAAGCTTACCTTTAATCTTTCTCTTCTCATTTGTGTAAGAGGCTATTAATAATTTAAGGTAGCTCCCTTACCTAGGAAACCACTCACATTTGACATGTGATCAAACTAATCTTTGAGTTTGTCTAAAAAACTAGGCACTCTTGACATGAGAGTAGAAGAAAAAATGGAAGAATCAAAAATAAACTCTTCCTAGACCAAAAATTGTCTAAAGCTTTAATGGACAAAATGCATTAGAGAAATGTTAGTCTGTTGAATTATTTATGTTGACTTTTAGTTGTTTTTGATGTGGTGTCTGAGTATATCTATTTCATTCTTTATGCCTCATCTAACATACTTCTTCAAAGGATAAGGCTATAGGTCATGGAGCAGAAAAATAAATTAATATCATAACCTCTACCAATACTACTCATTATTAATCTTCATTTTTATCCCATTATGGTATGATAGAATTTCTCTATACCTCTAGAGCTTCAGGGGGTAGCAGAGTTAGTCTGTTACAGAAAAAAACAGCAAGCAAATGGTCTGGCAGCACTTTATAGACTAACAAAACATGTAGATGGCATCATGAGCTTTCGTGAGCACAGCCCATTTCTTCAGATGACCGGAATTATGATTAGAGGATAAGGAAACTCGAAATAAATAGGAGAAGGCAAGGGGGGGGGGAGGAGAAAGATGTTCTGTCACCCACCCCCATACCTCTATGCATAAAGTATCAGGAGAAAGGGTGCTAAATCTGAGTAGATAAAGATCAAAGTCAGTGGATGGATAAGGCAGGAAGGATACCATTCAGAAAGTAGTTGGCACCTTCATTGATAAACGTTCCACCACCCCATATCTTGATTAAGTCCATAATTCATTGAATCGAATTTGGATATGTATTGTAATTCTAAGCTTTCCCTGTGGATGTGGCTTGAGGAACTGGCCTGTGACAAGACCACCACCTTCAGATCTGTGAGATTATGGTTAGGTAAACAGAAATGTTCTGCCACTGGCTTCTGAGTATTTTCTTTGTGTATATCTGATGTGTGTCCACTGATTCTTTCAAGTAGAGAACGCCAGTTTGACCAATATATATAGCAGAGGGGCACCGTTGGCATTTGATGATGTAGATCAAATTACTAGATGAGCAATCAAATGACCCTTTGATTTTGTGGCTAGTGTTGTTTGCTCCAGTGATGAATTCGTCAGTGTAGATATGTGGGCAGAGTTGGCATCTTTTCTGGTTGCAGGGCCGGGTTCCTGGAGGCTTATGATGTGGCTGTGTGGCATGGTTATCAGAAAGCCTATCTCTGAACTGCTGAAAAGTATATTTGTCAGTTTTTATCAACGAGACCCTGTATTCTACTGATAAAGGACCAGTTTATGTTTTTGTGCTATACAGCTATGGAGAGAATATTTAAGAACTGAGGGTATGTCTACACTAGCCGCCTAGCTCGAACTAGGAAGGCTAATGTAGGCATTTGAAGTTGCAAATGAAGCCCGGGATTTAAATATCCCGGGTTTTATTGGCATCTTCCCATCCGGGCGCCATTTTTAAATCCCCCTAGTCTGAACTAACTGCCCGCGGCTACACGCGGCAGTCAAATGTTAACTCGAGGTGTACATGAGGTGTAACAGTTAACTCAAACTAAGGACTTAATTCGAGTTTGAGTTAATATTTGACTGCTGCGTGTAGCCGCGGGCAGTTAGTTCAGACTAGGGGGATTTAAAAATGGCGCCCGGATGGGAAGATGCAAATAAAACCCGGGATATTTAAGTTCGAGCTAGGGGGCTAGTGTAGACATACCCTGAGAGAATACTCTTAAGCCTGTATGGGAGAAGACTGCTTTAACATGGCACCATGTGAGTTCTCGCTTGTGCTTGAACAGAGAACATGGTGTCAGAAGTGAGTAAGCTTCTAGTTCCATAGAGCTTAAGGCCATAAGAGACTGTTAAATCACCTCATTTGACCTCCTGCATATCTCAAGCCATTACCATCTGATTACCCTTGTACTGAGTCCAGTAAGTTGTGCTTGATTAAACCATAACTTGTATTTGGCTGAAGTAACCGGTCCTGTCTTTACAGCAACAAGAGAGAGAGACTCCACCCAGGAGGGGCGACTAGTGCTTTTAGGAGAGGGGGTGCAGAGAGGGTGACCCAGAGAGGCAGTGAGGAGGTATGTAGGCGCATCTCATTTAGTAATTAAAAATTTGGTGAGGCCCAGGGAGGTGTTGCACTTCCAAGTGCTGCCATGATTCACCCATGCTCCCATGCCGAAATTTAGGGGCAAGTGACACAGGTGACTAGTTGAAGTGCCGGCCTTGGGTGGCGGGGTAGGCGGGGGCACCAGTATCAGGATGCAGTATGGTGAACAAAAGTTTAACAAATGGAGAGAGGAGCACCTAGGACACTCCTCGTCTGGGCATCATTTGTTCTGGCCCTGACTTCACCATTCCTCTTGGTAATTTATTTAATTGGTTAATCACTCTAACTTTTTAATTTGAATTTCTCTGGCTTCAACTTCTGGCTAATGATTCTTGTTATGACTTTACCTTTTCCTATCTAGTATTTTCTTTCAAGGATGGCTGTTGTTCACTAATCAACTCAACTCTCTATATTCTTTTGGTAAATTAAACAGATTAAGCTCTTTGAATCTCTCCATGTAAGATATTTTTTTCTAGTCCTTGAATGTGGACACAATAACTATGTACGTGCCATAACACAGTGTTCAAGTATCAATCTCACCAATGCCAAATGACTTACTTGACTTATTCCTCTATATCCTATGTGGAACATAGAGCCTTCACCACTGCCTTCTATGGTGAGCTCTTCCTGTGGTCTCAACTTCTTCCTGTGTCATTTTAAAAGCTTTCAGTTCTGCATTTCTATGTTGTCCTGGGTCTACCGCTTCACCTTTTGCCCTGGGAGCTCGTGTCCAGCTACAGAAAAAGTTTACGATGTTGCTAAAAGGGATGTCCTCTTAACAAATGGAAACGTGAATGCTAACATGGGAGAAGCAACACTAGGAGGGGCCTAATTATGGACAGGTGAAATGGACCTTGGTGAAATGAACAAAAATTGTGACATGTTTGGTAAATCAGTAGAATGAATGACCAGGCCAACTTTTTCTGTAGTTGTCCAAATAAATTTTCTTTTTTCATCTTGGATAGTTTGATTTGTTAGTGCATAGCATTGAATAATAGACACTACCTGGAACTTGATGTAAATTGTGATGTTAGAATTGTTACCAGTTTCAGAAAGGATTATATCAGACTTTTAGCTGCCCTCCTTGAGCGTATCTGAGGGTATGTCTACACTACCCTCCTAATTTGAACTAGGAGGGTAATGTAGGCATACCGCACTTGCAAATGAAGCCCGGGATTTGAATTTCCCGGGCTTCATTTGCATAAGCCGGGCGCTGCCATTTTTAAATCCCGGCTCATTCGAACCCCGTGCCGCGCGGCTACACGCGGCACGGGGTTCGAATGAGCCGGGATTTAAAAATGGCAGCGCCCGGCTTATGCAAATGAAGCCCGGGAAATTCAAATCCCGGGCTTCATTTGCAAGTGCGGTATGCCTACATTACCCCGCTAGTTCGAACTAGCGGGGTAGTGTAGACATACCCTGTCTTATGTCATCTCTATGTATGTCACTGGTGTTCAGTAGCCCAGAATATAGTAGGCTATGCCCAGCTGACAAGTTATTTGCTCTGATGTTACCCATATCACTTCATTTCAACCTACTATATATGGGCCATTTCTTTTTTTCTTGGGCCATTTTACAAGACTCATAGTATCTGCATGTTCTGTATCAATTGTAGTTATAGATTTCTGAGAGAATAGCTTTATCAGAGGAATAGCTTCCTTACAATTTTGGCCACTTCCTTCCTCTCTTTTCTAGGTTAGAGTTGTTTAGGTTTTCCATATACTTACATTTTCCATGTACTGTGCTTTCATGTATTGGGAAGACTTGTATGTTCCCATGACTCAGAGAGCCATGCTTGTAGGAGTCAAATGAAAGGTAGTCCACTGGCCCTTCTGATAGGGGTTGGAATGTCCCACTTCTATACATACATACATACATAAAAGTAAACAAAATTGTTGCAAAATCTACCAATATCAGATATACAGAGGTACTCTCACCTCCCTACTCCTACTATTAATACATCCAAAAATCTCATTAGCACTTTTTGCTACATCATCATGATGGAACTCATGTTCAGTTGTTTGTTCAGTAGGGCTCCTCCAAAAAAAGACAAACTTTCAGATTAACTGCATACTAGATTAGTACTCCATTCAGTAGTTTTAGAGGTCATGCCACTTATTCTTTTAGATGTAAGCAGGGGCTAAACTGCTTGCTATCAGCTAGCTAAAAGGGGAGAACTGCCCTGGGGGTGAGTGTGCTCACTCAAATTGTTTAGTTCTGCAAGATAATTAACTGTTAACTGTTGATATGTAAATACAGCTCATGCCAGTAGGGGGAAGGAATCTGAGGTGTGGGTATGTAAATCCAATTCAGCCAGGGCTGATGGAGGATCAGTTGTGGAATGGAATGTGATGTATTGTAACTAATTTGGGCTTTTGTGGGGGGTCACAAATCATGCTACCCCTTAATGTGGGAACTGTAAAATATGACACCAGTGCTTGCAGGAGAGACACTATCATTGTAAGAGGTATCAGATGAACAAGCCAACAAGCCTCCCTCTTCCAGTGTTCAGTGTACAGAGCTCAGGGGAAAGGCCTGCCAGATGTGAGCTGTAAGACTGGTTCAACTTGCCTTCCCCCCCCCCCCCCCCCCCGTTGTAAGGACAGACCTAAAGCAGACTTTAGCAGGAGTCTTTTTGCTAGTCTAGTGGGAGCTGGAATCTTTTGCCAGCCTAGATGGTGGCTAAAGAGTTGAAATCACTATGGGTATGTCTACACTACCCCGCTAGTTCGAACTAGCGGGGTAATGTAGGCATACCGCATTTGCAAATGAAGCCCGGGATTTGAATTTCCCGGGCTTCATTTGCATTAGCGGGGAGCTGCCATTTTTAAAACCCCACTGGTTTGAACCCCGTGCAGCGCGGCTACACGGGGCATGAACTAGGTAGTTCGAACTAGGCTTCCTAGTTCGAACTACCGTTACTCCTCGTGACTACCTAGTTCGTGCCCCGTGTAGCCGCGCTGCACGGGGTTCGAACCAGTGGGGTTTTAAAAATGGCGGCTCCCCGCTTATGCAAATGAAGCCCGGGAAATTCAAATCCCGGGCTTCATTTGCAAGTGCGGTATGCCTACATTACCCTCCTAGTTCGAACTAGGAGGGTAGTGTAGACATACCCTAAGAGCTGAAGTCACTGGTTTGACCTGGATCTAGAGTTCTTGCAGCCAGTGAAGCAGCTGGTGGGAGCAACTGGAAGCCAGCCGGTAGGAACGGCGGCAGCCGGCCAGCAGGGAGGCTGGCATGAGCAACCGGTGGATGGCCAGTAGGAGCGGCGGTAGGTGGCCAGTGGAGAGGCTGGTGGGAGCAACTAGCGGGCAGCTGGTAGGAGTGGTGACAGGCGGCCAGCGGAGAGGCTGGCAGGAGCAACCGGCGGGCAGAGCAAGCGGACCACAGGAGAAGCCCAAAGGTGGTGTAGCCTCCGGCTCAAGGAGTGGAGTCATCAGGATGATGTGTCAGGGTCTGCACTGACTGGACAGAGCTGTAAGTGGGGCATTTGAAGTAGGGTACCGAGAAAGTTTGGGTAAGTGAATGGAACCCTTACCTTGTTGGACTAGTGAGCCTGAGAGGCAAAAGACAATGCTCAATTCTTTTTGAGCTGGGGCAGTCACTTGTAATGGGGGTTATGAACTCTGTTTGTGCCATTTTCCCAAGTTAATGCCATGTTAATGACTTCCCCTCTCTCTCTCATTAAAAGTTCCTTTCTACACTCAGACTCTGTGCTTGCGAGTGGGGAAGCACTGCCTCTCAAAGGCACCCAGGGTGTGAATTTCCCAGGCTACTGGGTGGGGGCTCGAGCCAGTTCTGTGTGAGATGGACACCTAGATATTGAACCCGGCCCTGGTTGCTGCCGGCCCTACCCGGCAGAGGGGTTACATAGATATTGGCAAATTATTAGCATTCTTCCTCAAGGGCACCATTTTGGGAGGGCAGAGAAGGTTAAAGTTTCTTATACGAGGATGCTGCTTGCTCTTCTTCCCCTCACTCTCAGGAAGCAAGAAGAAAGTACTAAGCTCCTGGCTGGTGAGGGGATAGAGTGAAGTGGTAAGTGATGCAGGCCATAGAACTTCCCCTTATATCTTAAAAGGTAGACATTTAAAAATATCTAACGATTGTACTTCAGAGGAATGTGCTCATAAATGGACGGGCTTTGTCCCAAAGTGGGTCATGGGAGCAAAAGTTTATGGGAATTTTGATAAATGTATAGACTTAATTAATTTGGAACAATTATTAAACATAGCTCCTGAAAATATTAAAGCTGCAATTAAAGCTAGAGAACCTCATTTGGTCTTAAGGGCTGTAGCAATTGCCGATGCTCATCTAGAGAACAGAAATCTCATGAAAAGTCTAAACTGCAATTTAAAAGATGGGAAAGGATTAAAAGTAGGGCTGGAAAAACTCATAGGATCCCAGAACATAAAAACTCCTACTCTAAAAGGAAACAGGTTATCTGCCATTTATGTAGAACACCTGGTTGGCCACATAAAGCCAATCAGTCTCAATTTGAAAATCACCCCAAAAATAGCATCCCCAAATACCACAACCTATGCTAATGTAATTACTGCAAGCATGGAAGGTAACCAAATAAACCCCAGCATTGCTGCGTTGTGTGCAAATGCTGTCACTGTTATCTCAGAAGGAGTTAGCCTCATGATTCATATTAATGTGAAGTATGAAAAAAATAATAAGGAATTCATTAGCAGTGCAGCAATTAATGGGAAAAGATGTTTGGCATGGAGGGACACAGCAGCTGGTATTATTTTAGTTAAAGCAAGTTTATTCAGGGAGGAAGGTTATTTGTCAGATCAGAGTGTAGGCATTGTGGCACACTGCGTATTTTATCAAAATGCTTTTGACTAAAATCCACCTGAAGTGGAAGTGGTGTTGTAGCGGCTGGTATAAGAGTTTTAATTCCTGTGAGATTTTAACTTAGATGTAATATCATTTCCAGTTAATAACAGTGTCCCTGTGTTACGTCATCCTACGCGAACGCATTTGGTTCTTTAAAAAAAAAAAGTCAGGAAAGGTAAAACAGTGGTCTATCTACGAGGAACTGCCTCACAAAGCCATGGAACCAGGGTTCCTTGCTAAGGCTGACAATCTGCAGGTCACAAGACCCTGTCAAAATGGGGAGCATCAAGAGACTGATATTCAGAGGGAAACTGAGTGAAAACCAGCGTCTGCAGCAAACAAGTTGTAACTTGGTGGCAAGGGAAAACAGAAGTCAAAAAGGCTAAGACACATGTACATTAGCGCTCAAAGGGGAATGCCAAGTACTGGTAGGCCAATATGCAGATAGGTTTCTGTTCTAAATCCAGTTTACTTGGCACTATGTAAATCATGCGTTGTTTGCTGCTTCTGTGTCTCTGAATGCTGTTACTGTCAACAGCCTCCTGGAGGGGAAATTTAAGCCCATTGGCACCTTTGGCAGCCAGAGGGGATAAAATCTGGAGACTCGGTTGAGAGAGATGGGCTGTGGAATCCTGCCCCAAAAAGAAATGGAGGAGACCTACCATGTGAAAGGGGTGAATTTAGGGGACTGGGCAAGGGTCTCGGGAAGGGTGGCCTGCCCAGAGACCATGAGAGAAGGAATAAAGTCTAAATGTTGCACTGTCTTGGATCTCTCTCATGATTGAACACAGAACTCCAGGAACAGCTTCCTCACTTCAGCTTTCTCTGGACTGAGATAAATATAACATTTAACACAAAAATAAATATACTCTTTATATTGTATAGTTCTAGTTTAATTCATTTCCAGGGAGGTAAAACATTCCTGCTAGGAGACTACTAATCAGTTCAGCCCTACTCCCGGATGGTGCATATATTTCTTTTCAGTTTGAAAAACAGAAGATAACAATACAAATTAATTACATCCTCAGAATATATTTCCTTTCTCCTAGCAGAAGATTTCTGTATTAATTTAAACAAGCTGCAAACTCTCATATGCACTTTGCAAAAACTGAAGTATCTATGGATGAGACACATGGTGTAATCAGATTTCATCCTTTTTGTTGTTACTTATGTTGCAACAAATTATTTACTTTCTTCTGAAAGCAACACAGTAGTTGCCTGACAGGAATATTTAATGTCTAGTGTGTGTTTGTATGCACTTGTTTATTTACCTGTATCCTTGAGGTGCAGAACTGTATATTACAAGAAAAACATAAACCTATTAAACAAATGGCTCTCAAATTTTAACACCAGATGATCTCATTGCATAGGCATTCATTATTAAGTATATATTCTAACCTTTTAAACTTAGCCCATGCAATGAGATCATCTTTAGTTATGTAAAGTATTTGCATCTTATTATACTATTAATTCTTCATTTATTTCCATTTATAATAATCACAGTATTAGATTAGCTGCCAGACCTACTCCATAAAAGCACATGCTTTTCTTTTCATATGCTCAGAATAACTTTAATTTCCATCCAAAGCTTTTTTTATAAAATGATAATGTTAATACTTCAGATAACATCTGCATTTCTTTGTCTCAGTGGGATACTGTGACAAACTCTCTATATGTTGTCATTGCCTTTAAGAAAATGTATCATCTACATCTGAAATTGGTTCTCCTTTCTGATATAAAATTCTTTCATTATAGCTCTAAGATATATATATCTTAGAGCTATAATGAAATAATATTGTAACAGACTGTACTGTATGCATTATTTAAGAATGAAATAACAAAGGGTACTATGTTCTGTGGCTGATATTACATTGTGTTACTGTGTCTCACTAGCATTGTCCTTAAATAGTTAGAATAAGATTTAATACTCTAAAATTTAATACTCTAAAAGAGTGTTCTAAGTTTTCCAAGCCATATATATTGTACTGTCAGGAGTCCTTAGCCTTTTCCTTACTGTGACCACCAAAACATTCAGCTACTTTAAACTGTTCCAATTCAGATATGAACCTGAATCTTCTGTGGCAGCTTCTATGTTCCTAGAAAGGCAGTACCATGGGAATCAGTGAAATTGCTTATAGAGTTTTGGGCATATGAAGTGGACCCAGATGCAAGGGCCTCAGACTCCATCTAAAACAAGAATCAGGGAATGGAAACTGGAAAACAACCTTCTAGGCAACTACTGGGGATGTTCATGAGGACTGTGAGCCAAAGCCAGCCAATGCCTATACATAATGTACATTGAATATATTTTAATATGTAGGTTCTATTAGTGCTTAAACAATCCATTCCATTAAATCTAAATTACAGTACAGTATAAGCAATTGATAGTGTAAATAGAGATACAATGTGGAAAATTGTTAGGCAGTAGGTAAGTTTAATCGGAATTCCAGACATCATAATGGCATTTTACACTAACTCCAAGTGTTATGTTAAAATGGATAGAGAATTAAGTAAATCATTTGAAATTAAGATGGGATAAGGCAAGGGTGCATTCTGTCTCTAGTCTTGTTCTTGCTCATCATTGATTATGGCTTCAAGCAATATAAGAATAATCAATATGGCTTAAGGTGCAGTCATTTGAGATTATTCGATCTAGATTTTGCTGATAACATTGCTCTTCTACATGAAAATGCTGAAGGACTTCAAGCATTCACAAATTAAGTTAAGGAAGTGATGGGGAATGTAGGACTGTGATTCTGTGTAAAACCATAGCAATTGGACACTTAGATTTAAACATTAAAATCAATGATGAATTGTTAGGGTAGATAGATACAAATATCTTAGAAGCACAATAAGCAAAGATGGTACATGGTCTAATGAAATAAAATTAAGGATCGGCGAGGCAAACACAGCTTTTGGTAAACTTAGGAACATTTGGAAATGCAATACCGTATTCATATATAAAAAACTAAGCATCTACTCAGCCATTGCTGTAGCCATAGCAACCCACAG
The DNA here is from genome assembly GCF_052426305.1 of Pelodiscus sinensis. NCBI lineage: Eukaryota > Metazoa > Chordata > Testudines > Trionychidae > Pelodiscus > Pelodiscus sinensis. Next base: position 101,437,038 of record NC_143057.1, read on the forward strand.
CAGTGAAACCTGGCAACTTAAGAAAACAGATGCTCAGAATTAGATATGTTTCATCGTAAGTGCTTTCAGAGAATACTAGGTGTGAGCTATGAGGAAAGAAAAATGAATGATGAGGTCACAAAAAATGGCTAAAGTGAGCTCTCTATTGCAAATAATTTGTAAGAGAAGACATCCGAGGCTAGGGCAGGTGTTACTAATGGATCATAACTGACTACGGATTATGGTTTTCATTTTGAAGACAGAAAATCCAAAAGAAAGAGGAATAGACTTAGGATGACTTGAAAGTGTATGTTTATCAATGCCATAGAAAAAAATAATTTCAAATGGAAGAATTTAGGTCACATGGCAGTTGATAAGAAAGCATAGAGAATGTGGGTAGCCAATGTGCTGAAAAGACAATCTAATCAATAAAATCTCTTGCAATTATCTTGTAGGCTGGATTTTGAAGATAGATAGTTGTGGGCTTTTTTTCCCCAACTTTTCTGTGTTACTAATATATCTAAAAATTCCCTTAAAACAGTCTCCTTCTGGAATATAGGGATTTGATGTATTAGTATATAGTTTTCTTATTTAAAAGATGTGGGTCAAATCCTTCAATTGATATAGCTCCATTGGAGTCAATGGAATGTACTGGTTTACTTCAGCAGAGGGTCTGGCCCCTTGTTTTGAGTCCTATCTGATACCCACATTCAAAGCTATTAACTATTAAATTACCTTGATCTATCTTCCCCTCCCGTCATTCTGAACTTATTTATGCAAGAAGTAATGATAATTGCTGTAGTGAAGTTTTTAATTTGGATCTAAAAGGTTCTTTCAGAGCAGCTATATAACTGCTCTCTCTGGCCTTTTTTGGGTCACAGGCCACTAACGTACAGGAAAATTAGTCAGGGAACACACACAAGTGAGAAGCAAAAAAAGAAAAAAAAGCACGTGGCCCCTGACTGAGAAGGTGAAGGACACTCCCCACATTCTCCTCACACACCAGAGCCATGGGAGAGGGGGGCAGGCTAGTAGATTTTGTATGCTCCAGTCCTGCAATGGGGCAGCAGGGGTGGACGGGCCTAAAGCACCAGCATGCGCTCGCTCTCCAATGCTGGGGGGAAGTCCTGAGCCTTGGGCCAGATCCAGGCAAGCTGGGGGTCATGGCCCCCAGGCCTTAGGCTCCCTACTCCTGCTCTATGGTATTTCAAGCATCAACTAAAGTATTAACAAACTGCTTTTAATCACACTATCACATTACTTGTACTAAATAGTATTTTGCACTCATGTTAAAATAAGCAAATCCAATTCGGTTTCTGGCTTCCTTCTAAAGGTAATAGGGATTGTTGCTATGTAACTTAAGTATCACTTGAGCCTAACATGTGATAATATAAAGAACAGGTCAGATCCTTGACTGGTGTAAATCCAGAAAACTCCATGGACTTACAGTGAATCTAAGCTGATTTGCACCCATTTAAATGTTAGAATTACACATACATCAGTAAAATAGGCTTGAATTAAGCTCTTATGATTAGGCTTAGAATTATGGTTTTGTCACAGAAAATCCTACTAAACATTTTATAAATTAGTCATGGCAAATTATGGGTAACTCACTGATTTCTGTGTCTCATTGATTTTGTATACTGTTTCATCCCACCCACTATGTTAGCTGGCTCCTTTTCATCCTTCTCTAGGAAAGCAGGAGTAGCAAGAGTCCTTCTCCCATGAGCAAAAGGTGTGTTTGCCAACTTCCACTCCCCAGAAGGGCCAAGGAACAGAAGCAACCACCCATCCTTAGACAGTTAAGGTGCAGCTTTCCTGGCCCCTGCAGAGAACCAAAGGAGTAGATTGAGGACAAGGATGTGTCAGAAAAATAGGATGTCATTGCGTGGAGGTGACAAAACAACCCTAATCGTGGCATATTAATTTGCCATGGTTTCTTTGGTAGGCCTTGGCTGAGTTTGGCAAGATCCCTGATTTAGCAAATAGAGTAGGTATACTGGTGCTGACTACTAAGCAAATACAAGGACATGGAGATGCTTACATAAATTAACAGCTGTTTACCTCCTCCTTCAACCCTTTTCATGGAATCATAGATCCAAAGAACTGGAAGGGACCTCTAGAGGTCATCAAGTCCCCCTGCACTCATGGCAGAACCAAGCACTATCTTCTAGACCAGCAGTTCACAATCTTTTCCAGATGGGGACCCATTTTGACAATTCAGGAAGATTTGGTGACCCAAGGCTATTCAAAAACAGGGGGAGAAGAGGAGGCAGAACCACCTGGGGAGACATTTGGCAACCCTTTTGAAATGTAATGGCGACCCATATTTGGGTCCCAATCCATAGGTTGGGAAACCCTGTTCTAGACCATCCCTGACAAGTGTTTGTCTAACATGCTCTTAAAAATCTCCAATCATGAAGATTCCACAATCTACCTAAGCAATTTATTCCAGTGAATAACCACCCTGAGAGTCAGGACATTTTCCTAATGTCTAACCTAAACCTCCCTTGCTGCAATATAAACCCTTTGCTTCTTGTCCTATCATCAGATGTTAAGGAGAATAATTTTTCTCCTTCCTCCTTGTAAACAACTTTTTAGATACTTGAACACTGTTATTGTGTCTTCTCTTTTCCAGACTAAACAAACCCAGTTCTTTCAATCTTTGCTCATATGTCATGTTTTCTAGATGCTAATAATTTTTGTTGCTTACATAGAATCATAGAATACTAGGACTGGAAGGGACCTCGAGAGGTCATCGAGTCCAGTCCCCTGCCTCCATGGCAGGACCAAATACTGTCTAGACCATCCCTGATAGACATTTATCTAACCTACTCTTAAATATCTCCAGAGATGGGGATTCCACAACCTCCCTGGGCAATTTATTCCAGTGTTTAACTACCCTGACCGTTAGGAACTTTTTTCTAATGTCCAAATGGATCTTTTCCACTGGATCTTCCCCAATTTGTCCACATCTTTCCTGAAATGTGGTGTCCAGAACTGCACATAATACTCCAGTTGAGGCCTAATCACTGCTGAGTAGAGTGGAATAATTACTTTTCATGTCTTATGTACAGCACTTCTGTTAATGCATGCCAGAATTGTTGGCTTTTTTTGCAGCAGTGTTACACTGTTGGCTCACATTTACTTTGTGATCCACTAACTGACTTAGATCCCTTTCTGTAACACTCCTTTCTAGGCAGTTGTTTCCCATTTTTATGTGTTTAAGAGATTGTTTTTTTCCTAAATGGAGTACTTTGCTTTTATTTTCTTTGTTGAATTTCATCCTATTTACCACACATGATTTCTCCAGTTCATCTAGATAATTTGAATTTTCATCTTCAAAATTAGTCCAGAGGCAGACTTCCCTAATGTGGACATACTACCTTGAGTTAAAGCCCGAGGAGACACTGGGGAGTAATTAGTTTGAATGGTCCTGGGGAGGAGTTATTTTGAAATAGCAGCAGTGAGGCATCCACACTACAGCTATTTCGAAATAGCTAGTTTGAAATAAGTGTTATTCCTCGTGGAATGAGGTTTACAGAAGTTGGAATAGGCCATCTGTTATTTCAAAATTATTTTGAAATAACGGAATTGCTGTGTAGATGCTCGCATTGTTATTTTGGAATAACGCAAGTTATTCTGGAATAACGCTGCTGTGTAGATGCATCTTGAGTGATTAACATCAGGAGCAAACTACCAAGGGAAGCAATGGGTTCTTTACCTCCTGATGCCTTCAGTTATGCTTTAGACAACCTCAATAGAGAGATAAGTGCCCTGGGATATATAGGAACTCAGATTAGACAATCTAATGGTCCTTTCTGGCTTTAGAGGCTATTTATCATCAAAATGAAAACATTTAACTAGAAGAAATTATAGATACAGTATTTTTATTATGAAATATAAATGGTTCTCTTTAATGTTTTATATTAAGTAATAACACATGACCTTAGGGCTAAGTTTAGCCCCATTGCAGAGGGAGACAACTTCATATAAACATCACTGGTTGAAGTCTAGCTTTCAAGTGCTGTGAGAGTTGCCTGACAAACATGGCAGACCATGCACAGCTCTCACAAATGTGTATCTTCAGGACAAGAGACAAAGCAGGTTAAATCATGTGTTGCCATCAACAAGTAGACATATGAAGAACAGAACAGTTCATTTGAGCAGCATAGAGCCCACAGTACACTACCCTGGGACACCCTGTGGAATGTCCCTACTAGGTCCCTTGGTAGGTAACTAATCTGGCTGGATTTTCCTTGTATAATTTTGCTAGTGCTGGGACATGATTTCTCTCACAAAATACCATCTAAAATAGAAATGTAATAAAAAGAGATAAGGTTTTTTCACTTTCCTAACAACATCTTACAATCCCTGATCTCAAAGTGCTTTATAAACAAATTAATTATACCCATCACCTGCATTACTCTCATTATATATGTGGGATAGAATGAGGTACAAGCCACTTCAGAGATTTGCACAGGATTATCCAGAAAGTCTGTGGCAAAGACAGGGATTAGATCCAGACCACAGACAGATACTTACAAAGCAAGGTGTGTTTTTTAAATCCTGTGGGTACACAGATACCTGAGATCCCACACAAAAGAAGACTTCACAGGAATGAATGTGTGGGGAAGAAAAATCTCTTCATTATTAAAATCCCTTAATGTATTAATGTATTCATAAACATCCTCTAGGATTTTTTCACCATAGAAAATGTTCAATGTAAATTAACACAATAAATAATTAAATGTCCTTTATAAATCACTCGACATTTCCTCTCAGCAACAGATCTCCTTTAGCACGAGTCTAGTCATGTTTGTACTTAATTTATTATGCTTGTCAAAAGAGGTAGCAAAGATAAATTATCCCCTCTGTGTGGTGGACTTGAAATAAATGAATAATATCAGTGTAATCAAAAATAAAATAAGGAGGAGTACAGGAAAATTAGACATCTGCAGAGAAGTGTGTGTACATACACACACACGAAAAATAAGGAAGTGCTCTAGTAGAGAAGACAAGAAAGTTAAGAAGTGGAAGAGCATGATATTTGGAGGTAAAACACATTTAATCAACAAAGAAGCATTGAAATGTAGATGACAGATGTAATTATGTATTAGTGAGATGTGTGATAGAAACAAAGATATTGGTAAATAATTTTTCTACATCAGAAAATATTTCATCCAAACCAAACCATAACAAGTCAAAACATAGCTAAAGAACTAGGACTGGTTCGTCTGAAGAAGTGGGTTGTGCCCACAAAAGCTTATGATACCATCTATATTTGTTGTTAGTCTCTAAGGTGCTGCAGGACCATTCATTGCTTTTTAACGTTGTTTTCTGTAACCAAGTGGTTAGGCCACTAGCCTTGGCTTTATGATGATCATCATTCAAATCTCCACTGTGTTAAAGGTGGTTTTAAATATTAGTGATGGTTTGATTTCGGTGGTTGGTTTGGTTTGAAATATTAGTGATGATGCCACATATTTTATAGTAGACTCAGTGGATTATACTTAGCACCATGAGACCCTAATTCAGCAAAGTGCTTAAGAATGCACATAAATAATTTTGCTAAATTGATGCCTGAGTTGTTAAATATAATTGCAGCTGGGTATGAAATAAGTTTTCCCATTTCACAAGAAGTTCTGAGATTTAAAAACATAAAAAAATCACTCCCATCTTGAGCTGGGACAAAAAGTTAAAATCTGGAGGCTTTTTTGTGAAGTGAAAATCCAAGAAAAAGTTTGGATGAAGCCAACTAAAATGTTTGGTTTCAATTTTTATTTCTTAAATTACAGTGCAATAAAAAATGTAAGTCTGACAACAAAAAGTTGTTTGAATCCCAAAACCCAAACATGGACATTTCCATAATTTTGAAACTTTTTTCAAAAAATTGAAATTCATCAAATCCATCTCTCTCAGAGATTGTTTGATGAACTGGAATTTTCTGATGAAAAATGTGCTAGATTAGGCAAGGAATATTTTAACTAAACAGCACACATGCTATGAATACGTGGCAGCATCATGAAGTCACTAGGACTAGTCAGTTGTTTAAAGTATAGCATATGCTTAAGAGATTTGTTGCCCTTACTGAAGTCTTAGTAATTTAAGATCCTCTCAACAGTATTTGTTTACAAAATCTCTGCTGAAAAAAATGTGATACTTCCGAGGAGACTTTGAGGATTAGTGAAGCGAATTATCTAGTTTCTATTGCATTTTTTCCTCTTTGGGTGACATATTGCAGTGTGTCTGGAATGAAAAAAACAAAAATCCATTCTCTCTGTATCTTTCTCTAAAGTGATTTATCACACCAAACATAAGCCATAAAACCTAAAGAAAACTAAACAAATATTCTTCTACGCTGCATAATTCTCAGGGTGTCATGTAGTGGAACTTTTGATCTGATATATTAATAATCAAAAAGAATATTATAGCAGGTTGTTTTTGTTTAATGTGTCACTGGAAGTACTTTATTATTCAGAAAAAAATATAGGAAAACAATTAAAATTTAAAACAAGCAAAAATGAAGAAAGATGTGTTCCAGAATTGAGCACATATAATGCTAATGATCCTTTGAATTAATGCTTGTGTAGAAGGGGAAAGTAATGTTTAATTTTGCAAACTTTCACTATTTGTAATACTAAGAATTCCCAGAATTTTGGAGTACCAAACACATGAATTTAGATTGAAAGCTGTCATTCTTTAAATAGAAAAAAAATCAATTTTAAGAGTGTATATAGGCAGTCCCCGGGTTACGTACAAGATAGGGACTGTAGGTTTGTTCTTAAGTTGAATTTGTACGTAAGTCGGAACTGGCGTCCAGCTGAATCTGGTCGCATGGGACAGAGCAGCTGGGGCGCTGCTGGGTAGGTCGAGGTGCGGCGCTGCAGGGACCAACCCGGCAGCACCCCAGCTGCTCTACCCCAGGTGTCCCCAAGTCAGCTGCTGCTGATCAACGTCTGATTCCAGGAAGCCCGGGGCAGAGCAACTCTGCCTCGGTCTTCCTGTAGTCAGCTGCTGGTCAGTTTCAGCAGTGGCTGACTTGGGGACGCCTGGGGCAGAGCAGCTGGGATGCTGCTGGGTTGGTCTAGTAGCGCCGCTTCTCGGCACTACTGGACCAATCCAGCAGCACCCCAGCTGCTCTGCCCCAGGCGTCCTGATTCAGCCGCTGCTGAAACTAACCAGCAGCAGCTGAATCAGGACGCCTGGGGCAGAGCAGCTGGGGTGCTGCCGGGTTGGTCCAGTAGCACTGAGGAGCGGCGCTGTAGGACCAACCGGCAGCACCCCAGCTGCTCTACCACAGGCGCCCCAAGAAAAGCCTGGTCTGCTGGGGGGGTGGGGCGCACTAGATGCACCCCCCCCAACAGACCAGGGAGAAGCGGGTGGTGGGACCACTGAGACGCGGCACGGTCCCGCCACCCGCGTCCTCCGCGGCTTTGCTCCGCGTCTCCCTGGTCTGCTGGGGGCCTCCCCCAGCAGACCAGGGAGACGTGGAGCAGCTTTTCTCGCCCCGGAGGACGCGGGCGGCGGGACCGCGGCACGTCTGGGAGGTCCTGCCGCCTGCGTCCTCTGGGGCGAGAAAAGCCCCGTTCGTAAGTACGGATCCAACATAAGTCGGATTAAAAATATATGTTTTGGGTGCAGTTTTACTTGTGGTGTATATCATTTGTTTTTTGCAGTGATGGCCCAGTTTGTGAAGTAGCATTACTGAAAAAGTATGCCAGCTGTTTACTTGTGAATGTTGTTCCTACATCCTTTGGCTAGCTGCATAGATATTATTCCTGATACTCTTCCAAAATACTAGCACAAGACAAGAAGATGCACTATTCACATATTAACCTGCTGTTTTTCTTATGATCTCTCATAGTGCATATCACCATAGCATCTAAGGTACATAGCAGACTTCACAAAGTCCTCAACATTCTTCCTTTATGTGCTTGGCCTATTTATAGTTTGTTTATTAATTTTTCAGTCCACTTATGCTGGGAATATTTTTGAAACAAAGAGGAGAAATGTACAGTGTGTCTTAAACAGCTCATGGGATCTGACACAAAGCCCACTGAAGCAAAGAGATAGACTACCCTTCTCTGGGGGTCTCACTCCACAACCTAATTCCCTTGACTAAGCATTTTTATTCATAATCATTGACCTAAAAAGTAAGAAAAATACAGTCCAAAAAAGCATGTATCAAAATGATAGGAATTAAATGACAGACAAAATGAATCTCTGACGTAGGTCAACTGAATTCAGATTCCTGTTGGTGTATTTCTTTAAGTGGATCTTTCCTTTTGGTATTTAAAATTGAGATTGATTTATTTTCTGCATAGCTATGTATGGCAGTGATGAAACATCAGAAGCCCCGTGTTTTACAACTTAAAATATGTTGAAAGAAAGGTTCTTATTTTGACACAGTGTTTATTATAGTCTTAGCTGATAGTGCTTCCTATAGCTAAGGTTGCCCAATGCTTTTCATTACAAGAAGCAGTTTTAATTTACTTATAAATGTTCACCAGTCTTTTACTTTCACCAACCTTTAATTGTATTTTTCCTGGTGTCTCTCTCAGGAGAATTTGGGCGGGCTGAGGGAAGGAAATTTTTGGAAAAAATGTTTCAGCCATTTCTGAGAACAAGAGTTGGGGAAAAATACATTTTTAACATGTTAAATTATATCCAACCATTTGATTGATGGGATCTATAGCCTCTGTGCTTTGGAGCAGATATTTAAAATTGGGCAGTCATGTTGCTTTTGTGCTTTCTTTTGCTTTCTTAGAAAAGTCTATCATTTTTACCCCCAGTTGTAAGCGTCTGAAAAAGCTCAATTCAGGCATGCCTGTTAGACATCTATCAGACATATGTTCTGGAGAGTGTACTTCTGAGCATGCTTCAACCCAGAGCTGCTTGGCTTGACCAGAATTTTCCCTGCAAGTGTTTTTCCTGGGAACCAGGGACTTCTGTGGTGGAAGTCACAGGTAATGAGGTCAGGAAGACTGTTTTCTGTGATCTCAATGCTTTCTCAGCCAACACGCAGGCTGCCTGGAAGAGGAGGAGGAGGAGGCTACATGGCTGGAATGCAGGGTCAGGATCTAGGCCTGCAGGGATGGAAGAGGCTGGGGCAAGGAGCTAAGGGAGGAGGATTGAGTGAAGAGTTGGTGAGGAAGGGATAGGGATAAGGCATCAAAGAGGAACAGGGGAAATGAAACTGTGATATAAAGTTTCACCTCCTCCTCTCCAGCTATTGGTCTTCTACCAGCTTGGTGATGGTGCCCTCTGTCAAATTCTGGGACATATAGTACCCAACTTGGGTAAACATGCATATGCTAACTCTGTTCAAGCTAGTGCTGTAAATAGCAATCACTTAGCAGCATAAACCAGCTGTCAAACCCCCTCCCCCACCCAAGAACATGTATTTGGGAAGAGATCTTCAGAGTTCTTGTCCGCTGATTTTAGACTAGAATTGAAAAGCATGGTGCAGCCCATGATTTCGATTGCTACTCTGACAGCTTGAAGGGGATTGTGTGAGAAAGGGGGTTTATCATTGATCTTTAGCTGACCAGTCTCGATGACTCTGTCTCAAAGCTGGTTGCCTTAACACTAAGTAGCCTGCATTCACACTTCAAGGCAGGTGGGTTAGAGACCTTGTTGAAGTGCAACCCAAGTCCTGACTAATATGGTGGGTATATTTGTGTGTAAACAATAGAGGAGTTAGGGGGGAAACCCTTATAAGAGCACAGGTTAACTCTGAACTGGAGACATACTTTAAAGCAGGGGTAGGGAACTTCTGGCATGCTGGGCATATGCAGTTCGTAAGGGTTAGCCACTGGCTGACCACCAGATGTTTTCTTTACCTGAGCATCTACAGGCATGACAGCTCCCACCTCCCAGAAGCTGCGATTCATCATTCCCGGCCAATGGAATCTGTAAGAAGTGGTGCAGTTCCCATTGGCTGGGAATGGTGAACTGTGGTCACTGGGAGCTGTGGAGCATGTGGATGCTCAGGTAAACTAACTGGCAGTTCTCTCAAATGGCTAACCCGGATGAATTGTGTGTGGCCAGTGCACCAGAGGTTCTCCTCCCCTGCCCTAACATTTAGTCTAAAACTGTGGTCTAAAACCTTTAGTCTAAAACTCTCCTTCACTCCGTGTGAATGTGCTAAGAGATCTGATCCAAAATAGTGATAAAAGGTAGAAAGAAATTTATTAGGAGCTTTGTTCAACTCTTTGTCTTTCCTGAGACAAGACAACAACCCACATGCAATTACAATTCCACCCACTTTTACTGTTTTCAGGCTGCTGCTTTCACTAGTGAGAATCAGTTGCTATGGAGGACATACAGAATACCACGCTGACATGCCATTCACTGCTTGTATGCCAGATCATGCCTTCAGGGGACAGGCCCCTGTTGAGGGTAATACAGAGTGGCCCCAAAGGGAGATGTGTGAGCCATCATATTCTTTATGCTGCTCTTTAAGGGTTAATATTTCTTGCCAGAGCTGAGAAGAGACAAGGCCATGGGTCCGCTTCTTCCAAAGCCTCCTCGTTTTGTAATGAAGATCCCATCATAGTTGCCTCAGTGAGAAGACTGTCAGCAAAGAGCAGATGGATATCTAGCACTCTCCACAACTAGACATATCCATGCAGGATATAAGCTCACATTGCACCATATTTCTCAGCTTCCTTAATGTTTCTTAAATAAATTAGATAAATTAAATAAAGTTAGGAACAGGTTTGTGTTAGACTAAAGAGAACATTTTGAGAGGTGGAAACATTACACCAATATCATATCACAGGTACTCAGGGCTCCATCCATTAAAAAGTGACATTTACACTTACCTATGTCATGTTTTCCAACAGCTTTCTTGCAGTTCATTGCATTAACTCTGCCGAAGTGACTGACTCTCGTGGATGTCAATGAGATCAAAATTTGGACCAAGATGTTCAGAGCTTAATCACTTACCTTTCAAAGCAGAGGCAAGAGGCTTCTAAGAGGTGTGGTTAGTTAGTCCAACTACATGAACACGGGCTTAAAAGAAATATGGCCTCATTCACAAGCAACTAACTGTATTTTTCAAAAGCATATCTGCTTTGGAATGCTTCCCTGCATTTTATTCTAGCTAATATCGGTAACAGAAAATGCTCTGCACAAAACATAACAGATTAAGAAGTTTCAGTCCATATTCTTGCTCTGATTCATACTGATGAAGGTTAAAATGTAAAAGAACAGAACTATTGCTCATATCTTAAAGGTTTCCTATTTCTTTCTTTTGGCGAGGAAATAGGGTTGCTTTTGAAGATACATATTTTTTAAAAATTGTTACTCGTAGTTCATCAGGGTTAAACTATCTGGCACGCTACCAATGGCTATCTCAGTGTCTTGTGACAGGGTCAGGGTAGAAAGCTAGATTAGACAGGGCAAGAGGCAGCTCTAGAAAACAGAAATGGCCCTGGCTAATCAGCAGCGAGTTACCTCAGGGCAGCCAGGCACAGCTGACTCATGGATGGAGTAGGAGTACCAGAGATGGAGTGTTATAAATCTGTTAGGGCCAGCTGATCTCACTTGAGGCTGCCATGGGACCTTTTAAAAAGTCTTCTCCCCCCTCTGGTGAAGAGGGGAGAACATGGAAGAAGAGGAGGACCTTGGGGCTATAGGTGATAAGGAAACAATCAGAGACGCTGATACAGAGAGAACAGCAGCAGCCTTGCTGGGGATGGTGAGAGGCTCCAACAAGGAATGTTTGGACTCTCTTCCCCAAGTATCCTGAGAGTCCAGTCAGTAGCTAGGGAGAACTGGTTACCCAGCCCAGGCTTCCCAGGGGCATCTGCCCCAATGCCTTTTAGCCAAGGGACAGAAGCCCAAACCCTGGCAAAGGCAAGTACTGCAGTAATTAGACTGAGTTTGTGAACTGAACAGGGGTCTGGGGCCTAGAACTGGGATTGACCCTGCCACAGTCTGCAGGCATAGGTGCTTGCGTCTCTGAGGGTATGTCTAGACTACATGCCTCTGGCGACAGAGGAAAGTAGATTAGGCTACTCGGGATAAGCAAAGTAGCAGGGATTTAAATAATCCCTGCTTCATTAAAATAAACATGGCTGCCGCGCTGTGCCAATGATCAGCTGATCCAGCACAACGCGGCAGTCTAGATGTGGATCAGTCGGCTGGAGAAGCCTTTGCCGACCGATCCCTTATGCCTCGTGAAATGAGGCTTACAGGATCGGTCAGCAAAGGCTTCCCCAGCCGACTGATCCACGTCTAGACTGCCGCGCTGTGCTGGATCAGCTGATCATCGGCACAGCACGGCGGCCATGTTTATTTTAATGAAGCAGGGATTATTTAAATCCCTGCTTCTTTGCCTATGCCGGGTAGCCTAATCTACTTTCCTCTGTCGCCAGAGGCATGTAGTCTAGACATACCCCTAGTGGCCACAGTCTGCCATTCCTGGACAATGGGAGCTATGGGAAGTGGTGAACAATAGGCCACCACATAGAAAATCCATTTTCCTCATAGTAAATCCATTGACTTTAGTGGAGTTACTCAGGACTTACAGGGAAGTAACTGAGGTCAGAATCAGACTTTTGCTCACTGCAATTGGGAAGTAAAGCAGATGGTTAATAGAGAGGACAGAGAGTTCAGCTCAGATGTAAGAGGATAGTAAACTTGTTTTCCTTTTTGTCTGCTTTACGCAGAGGGCTTTTAGATGTGACGCTATTCTAAAAGCAGATGCAGAAGTTCAGGGCATCTCACAGATTGAATAGTATTAGAAATGAAGATTTAGCATTGTTTCAAAGTACAAGCTCTTTATAGAGGAAAAATGAAGGGAAAGAGAAGAGTTTTATTTTCAGAAAAGAGCGTCTAGTTTGGCAGGACGCTTTTCCGCAAAAGCACTTTTCCGCAAGAGCATCCACACTGGCCTTCTTGCGCAATAGCTGTAGTGCTAAAAGCAGTTATGCCTCAGAAAAGGAGGTTTACCTATGGTGGAAAAAGCCCTCTGTTCTGCCATTTAACTGCCCATTTAATTACACAAGAGCTCATTTGAGGTGTGCATGCTCCGCAGGTTTGCGCAAAAAACCTTGTAGTGTAGACGTAGCTTTTGTGTGGGAGAGAAAAACCAGGATTTAAGATACACAAAATGACTTAAACCCAGGCAGGACTACCATGCCTCCAGGGAATTCATGGCATGGAAGTGGACTGAACAAAGAAAAGATTGGAAGTAAGTAAAGGGGGAAAAAATGAATCTAGTCACAATCGGGTATTTTCTTTATTTCGTGGCTTGGTTTGAACTGCTCTGTGTGGATCTATGCATCCCCTCCCCATTACCACCTAAGCAGTGTTCCCAGAAATTATCTGTGTTTTTAATTTGTTTTCCTTAGTTGCTCTGTAAAATCTAGCAACCAAGTATGCTTTATCGAGTATACCTTTCATTTTGTAATAAAAATCACTTTTTAAGGTGATAATTTGATTCTTGTGTCCTGGAAGGTACAGGAGGTCCATCTATCTGGGTGTATCTGCATGCCTCAAACTGAGAGGTCAGCTACTAGCGACTGCAACTTGTTTTTCTCTTTTATTTTTTTTCAAACTCTTTTATGGCAGAAGAGCTTGGGGTACCCTGGGGTGAGTTCAAGTGTTCGCTCTGGTTTTAGGGATAAAAATCACTTGATGGTGGCAGTGACCCCCCAAAATCTGTGTATTGTGATTCTCAGGGAAGTTTTTGTAACGAGTGCCGGTAGCCCCTCCTTCTGCACTGGAGTGCCAGAGTGGGGAAGAGCCCTGAGAGAGGTGCTGGATACTAAGCCTAAATGTAGGGTTGCCAGGTGTCCAGTTTTGAACTGGAAAGTCCAGTATTTGAGCTTTCTGTTCGGGGAACAAATTGAGAAAATACCGGACATATAAACATCCGGTATTTTCTAACTGAGTAAGTTTTATTATTATCGTGAGTATCAGTACGTAGTTGTGTATTGTCTGGCAGATAGACATGCTCATGCTGTGTGATTGTGTCTATCAGCCAGGCAGTATGCAACTACGCAGTAGAGAGGAGGGATGTGGGGGCAGGATGGAATCCCCGGGGCCAGACTCGCTAGTGCGCCCTGCCCAGGACTGTGTGGGGGATGGGCAGCACCCCAGGATCTGTGTGCGACTGGGACAGCCCTGCTCCCGCCCCACCAGCTCCCCTTCCCACTCCCTCCCCGCCAGCCCTGCTCCCCCGACTCCCTTCCGGCCAGCCCTGCTCCCTGACAGCTGGTTCCACACCCCTTGATCTCTCCCGGCCAGCCCCGCTTCCTGCTGGCTGGTTCCTTCCCCCAATCTCCTGCAGCCAGCCCCACTAGCCACGCTCTCCGCCGGCCAGTTTCCCTCCCAGCCAGCCCTGCTTCCCACTGGCTGTTCTCCCCCCCACATCTCCCCTGGCCAGCCCCGCTCTCCCCGACCTCCTCCCGGCCAGCCCCCGTCCCTTCCCACCCCCAATCTGAGATCAAGTGTTTCTGGTATTTTTTTGAAATCATTTGGTAACCCTACCTAAACGGGAGCAGAACTCTCATAAAAAGCTGGCATTTGGAATCCAAAGTTCAAGATTTTGGATGAAGATGAGTTTAAATCTGCAATGACTTCACTGATTGGTTTTAAGTAATGTAGAATCTGGTACCTTAATTTTAATAGAACTAGGCTTTTGGTGAAATATGAATGAAGATAATAAACCATAATCATAGTAATGTAAAAAACAACAAATGACCAGTCATCTGAAGAAGTGGGCTGTGCCCACGAAAGCTCATGATACCATCTAAAGGTTTTGTTAGTCTACTAGACTATTTGTTGTTTTATTCTGTAAGGGTATGTCTACACTACAAAGTTAATTAGAACTAACAGACGTTAGTTCGAATTAACTTAGATAGGCGCTACACTAGCGCTCCGCTAGTTCGAACTTACCATATTTTCCTGCGTATAAGATGACTTTTTATACTAAAAAATATCCCCCCAAAATCGGGGGTCGTCTTATGCACCGGGTATAAACATACAGGCAGTCCCCGACTTGCAGGTACGAACGGGGCTTTTCTCGCCCCTGAGGACACGGGGCCAGAGCAAAGCCACAGAGGCGCGGCACCCCGCCGCCGCTGCGGCTTTGCTCCCCGTGTCCCTGGTCTGCTGGGGGGGGGGGCGCAGCTAGTGTGCTGCCCCCCCGCCCCCAGCAGACCAGGCTTTTGTTGTGGACCCTGGGGCAGAGCAGCTAGGGCGCTGCCGGTTGGCCTCTTAAGAGGGGTAGTCTTATAAAGCGAGTATAGGCGAAAACCTATGTTTTAACTAGAAAATTAGGGGGTCGTCTTATACGCCCAGTCACCTTATACGCCGGAAAATACGGTAATTCGAACTAGCGGAGCGCTTAGTTTGAACTAGGTAGACCTCATTGTACGAGGACTAAGCCTAGTTCGAACTTACTAGTTTGAATTAAGGGCTGTGTAGACCCTTAATTCGAACTAGTGGGAGGCTAGCCCTCCCCAGCTTTCCCTGGTGGCCACTCTGGCCAACACCAGGGAAACTCTATTGCCCCCCTCCCAGTCCCGGACTCCTTAAAGGGGCACGGGCTGGCTACGGTACCCGTGCCAGGTGCAAGCCTGCCAGCACCCAGCCAGCAGACCCTGCACCTGGCACGGCTCGAGCCAGCCACCCAATGCCCCCCAGCCCTCCCCTTCTTCCCGGGACCAGGCTGACGGCTCCCGGGAGCTTGCCCAGGACTGCAAGAGGCGGGCACCCGCCTGGCCCAGTGCAGACATTGTGGACTTCGTCCACGACCTCCGCACTAGGCACAGGAAAGCGGCCGTCTAGGGCATGAGAGCTGCCAGCCTGGCCACCCAGGAGCAGGTTTGCATGAAAATCAAGGTGGTCCACTGAGACCTCTGACCCTGAGCCCTGAGCTTAGAATGGCCGTACTAGGTCAGACCAAAGGTCCATCTAGCCAAGTAACCTGTCTGCCGACAGTGGCCAACCCTAGGGACCCTGGGGGGGATGGACCAAAGACAGTGACCAAGCCATTTGTCTCGTGCCATCCCTCTCCAGCCTTCCACAAACTTCGGGCAGGGACACCACTCCTACCCCCTGGCTAATACCACTCCATGGACCCAACCTCCATGAATTGATCTCACTTCTCTTTAAACTCTGTTCTAGTTGTAGCCTTCACAGCCTCCTGCAGCAAGGAGTTCCACAGGTTGACTCTTTGCTTTGTGAAGAAGAACTTTCTGGGTATGTCTACACTACCCTCCTAGTTCGAACTAGGAGGGTAATGTATGCATACCGCACTTGCTAATGAAGCCCGGGATTTGAATGTCCCGGGCTTCATTAGCATAAGCGGGGAGCCGCCATTTTTAAATCCCCGCTGCTCCGAACCCCGTGTAGCGCGGCTACACGGGGCTCGAACTAGGTAGTTCGGACTAGGGTGCCTATTCCGAACTACCGGTACTCCTCGTTTCACGAGGAGTAACGGTAGTTCGGAATAGGACCCTAGTCCGAACTACCTAGTTCGAGCCCCGTGTAGCCGCGCTACACGGGGTTCGAAGCAGCGGGGATTTAAAAATGGCGGCTCCCCGCTTATGCTAATGAAGCCCGGGAAATTCAAATCCCGGGCTTCATTAGCAAGTGCGGTATGCATACATTACCCCGCTAGTTCGAACTAGCGGGGTAGTGTAGACATACCCTCAGTTTTGTTCAATAAATAGAGATTCTATTTTTGAACACAATTGTCCTTTATTTTGTACATCAGGAAGGGGGCCTAGGGAGGGGTAAGTGGAAGGAGGTGAGGGAGGAATGGGGTATGAGCCCCCGAGGAGGACTGGGCTGGCTCTGCAGGCTTCTGGGGGTGGAACCTCTCCTGCACCCCCCCAATTGCCCCCTCTTTCCAGATGGCAGCCTGCGGTAAGTGCAGCTGGTCTGATGGCCGAGTGCTGTGATGTGCCCAGTGTGGGTACTCCGGGCAATCCAAGCCAGGACTGCTTAGCAAGCGGGGCACCCCTGAGAACTGTCTGTCTGGGGTGGGGGTTGGGTCCCTTTAAGCACAGCCCTCGGCTAGCCTGAGACAGCAGCTCCACGCTCTAAGTCCTCATCTGATGCCCTGCCGGCACTGCTTCCGGCCATCCTTAACCCCGGTTCAGGGTCCACTCTGTGTGGACATGCTAGTTCGAATTAGCAAAACGCTAATTCGAACTAGTTTTTTAGTCTGGATGCGTTAGTTCGAATTAGCTTAGTTCGAATTAACTAATTCGAACTAAGTTAGTTCGAATTAGAGCTGTAGTGTAGACATACCCTAACAGACTAACTCGGCTGCCCCCTGAAGCATAGTAATGTAGTTTATGAATTAAGAGTAAATTTCAAAGACTGATTTGGACAGCACAGCATCATTAAAGATAGGATAATAAATAAAAGATCAAATTGAGCACTAGGAATGGATACATACTTAGATAATACAGTGTTAGGTATAAATACTATGCTGAAACTGACCGACTGTAAACTTGTTGGGGCAGAGGTTGTCTGTTATACTTCAGCACCAAACACGATAGGGCATTACTCTATGGGGGTATGTCTACACTACAAAGTTAGTTCGAACTAACGGACGTTAGTTCGAACTAACTTTAATAGGTGCTACACTAGCGCTCCGCTAGTTCGAATTTGAATCGAACTAGCGGAGCGCTTAGTTCGAACTAGGTAAACCTCATTTTACGAGGACTAACGCCTAGTTCGAACTAGCTAGTTCGAACTAAGGGCTGTGTAGCCCTTTAGTTCGAACTAGTGGGAGGCTAGCCCTCCCCAGGTTTCCCTGGTGGCCACTCTGGCCAACACCAGGGAAACTCTATGCCCCCCTCCCGGCCCCGGACCCCTTAAAGGGGCACGGGCTGGCTACGGTGCCCGTGCCAGGTGCAAGCCTGCCAGCACCCAGCTAGCAGACCCTGCACCTGGCACGGCACAGAGCCACCCACCCGATGCCCCCCAGCCCACCCCCTCTTGCCGGGACCAGGCTGGCAGCTCCCGGGAGCTTGCCCTGGACCGCAAGAGGCGGGCACCTTCCTGGGCTAGTGCGGACATCGTGGACCTCGTCCACGATCTCCGCACTAGGCACAGGAAAGTGGCCGTCTAGGGCAGGAGAGCTGCCAGCCTGGCCACCCAGGACCAGGTGTGCATGAAAATCAAGGGGGTCCACTGAGACCCCCGACACTGAGCCCTGAGCTTACAATGGCCGTCCTGGGTCAGACCAAAGGTCCATCTAGCCCCGTAGCCTGTCTGCCGACAGCGGCCAACCCTAGGGACCCTGGAGGGGATGGACCGAAGACAGTGACCAAGCCATTTGTCTTGTGCCATCCCTCTCCAGCCTTCCACAAACTTTGGGCAGGGACACCACTCCTACCCTCTGGCTAATAGGACTCCATGGACCCAACCTCCATGACTTTATCTCACTTCCCTTTAAACTCTGTTCTAGTTGTAGCCTTCACAGCCTCCTGCAGCAAGGAGTTCCACAGGTTAACTATTTGCTTTGTCAAGAAGAACAACTTTCTCTTACTAGTTTCAAGCCTGCTACCCATTCCTTTCCTTTGGTGTCCTCTAGTCCTTCTTTATGGGAACTCAGGAAGAACTTTTATGAATGCACCCTCTCCACCCAACCCCTGCTTTTAGAGACCTCTATCCTGTCCCCTCTCCGTCTCCTCTTTTCTAAGCTGAACAGTCCCAGTCTCTGTAGCCTTTCTTCATCTGGGACCTGTTCCCAACCCCTGATCATGTTAGTTGCCCTCCCCTCTCCCAGCCTTTCTCTTCCCCTCTCCCACCTCCTTTTCCCAGTCTCCCCCAGTTTTGTTCAATAAAGACAGAGTCAATGTTGGAAGAAACGTTATCTTTATTTTGTACATCAATAAGAAGGGGGGCTAGGGAAGGGTAAGTGGAAGGAGGTGAGGGAGGAATGGGGTACGAGCCCCCGATGGGGAGGACTGGGCTGGCTCTGTGGGCTTCTGGGGGTGGAAGCTCTCCTGCAGCCCCCCAATTACTCCCTCTCCCCAGATGGCAGCCTGCGGCAAGTGCAGCCGGGCTGATGGCCGAGTGGTGTGATGTGCCCAGTGTGGGCACTCAGGGCACTCCAAGCCAGAACTTCTTTGCAAGCGGGGCACCCCTTAGAACTGTGTGTCCGGGGTGGGGGTCGGGTCCCTTTAAGCGCAGCCCTCGGCTAGCCTGAGACAGCATCTCCATGCTCTAAGTCCTCCTTTTATGCCCTGCCGGCACTGCTTCCGGCCATCCTTAAGCCCTGTTCAGAGTCCACTCAATGTGGACTTACTAGTTCGAACTAGCAAAACGCTAGTTCGAACTAGTTTTTAGTTCTAGATGCGTTAGTTCGAACTAGCTTAGTTCGAATTAACTAATTCGAACTAAGTTAGTTCGAACTAGCGCTGTAGTGTAGACGTACCCTGCTTGAGGTCTCTAGGCACTACCACAATAGAAATAAAAATAAGGAGGCTAATGGGATTGGGCAGTATTTTTTAAATAATTCTCACCGACTGTGTTAAATCATGGTTGGCTGTAAATAGGGTAGAAGTGTGAAAGCAATGTGTTCTCCTTCACTATTTCCAGGAGAAAGTTAGAGAGAATTTATTTTAGAGCTCAGGCAAGAGCTCCAGAGAAGGGAGGCCTGATAATATTACATACAACACACAGTAACTGGAAGCCTTCTATGGGCAGAGACAGGGAAGCACATTACTTTGCACAGACAATACTTGTCTGTCTTACTCTGCTGTTCTGAAACCAGCAACACAAGTTGCACTGGTTATATAAGTAAATTGGAACAAAATCTCAACAGGCTATACTTTTGAACCATGAACATCATTTATCTATGTTATTTCCATTACATTATTATAAGAGGTGATTGAGCTTTACTAAAATAGTTATTTAAAATACCTGAGTGCTATACTGTGAGGCTTTGTCTACACTAGTGCGATCTTGCGCAAAAGCGGCCGCTCTTGTGCAAAAACTTGCTGCCTGTCTACACTGGCCGCATGTTCTTGCGCAAGTAAACTGACGTTCTAATGTATGAAATCAGGGCTTCTTGAGCCAGAACTCTGATGCTCCCGCTCAGGAATAAGCCCTTTTGCACGACTGTTCTTGCGCAAGAGGCCAGTGTACAGGCAACAGAAATTTCTTGTACAAGAAAGCCCTATGGTTAAAATGTCCATCAGAGCTTTTTTGCACAAGAGAGCGTCTACACTGGCATGGATGCTCTTGCACAAAAGCACATCTCTTGCACAAAAGCACATGCCAGTGTAGCCGCTCTCTTCTGGAAGAGTTTTTGCACAAGAACTCTTCCGCAAAAGAGTTCTTGCACAAGAAACTGCCAGTGTAGACGTAGCCTGAAAGGGACAGATTATACCAGGACCTTGCCAACTCTTAGTACTCAGTTTGCTGCTGCTGTGTATTAAAATCAGTCTAAAAAAATGAGCAGCATTCAGAAATGTGTATTGTCAGGAGCAAGGGAACAGTGAATTACATTAAATCAGTGAAACCAGAAACAAGTTTAGCAAAAGCATTACTTTTTTCTCCTTTCTATAGTATTTCTGATATGCTCCTTTAGTAACAAACCTGCTGGTACTTCTCCAAACACAACTCAGATGTTAATAAGGATAATAAGCATTTTGCCCTAAAATGATTTCACTTAACACTGAAGTCATCTGAGTAGCATCTAACCCTTTCATAACAGAGCAACTCCCCTCCCTGTTGAAAGCGAGTGTTGTGCCCAAATGGCCATGCACACCTGGAAAGAGGCAAAGTTGGGTTTTAATTTTTTTATCTAATTTTTCCATTACACTTATTTCTCTGTCTGTTCCATGGATAAAAAAAATGCCTGTAATGTGGGACAATCATCATGTGAGTGTCTCCTAGCAACTGGGTCAGAGCTGTGGTCCTTTTATGGCCCCAGCATCCACCACTGGCTGTCAGCTGACCTTGCCAATTCTTCAGGGACTTAGCTCTCTGACCAATTCTTAAAGTCCAAATGGACCACTCTCATAGTGTTAAAGTGCAATAACTAATCCTATTTGCCATGACTAGAGTCTTCCTCCCCAGCATAGGGTCCTTTTAAATTTAATTCTTTATTCAGAATCCAAAGTAAGGCCTGTCTCCTTCTTGGGGTTTATAGCACTTTACCTGTGACCAATTTGAGAACCCACGTCCACCCAAAACTCTGGGTTCTAGCCCCAGGATAACTATAAACAGCAACTACACACTGCTGTGTTTCAGCTGTTGCTACTTCTTCCTTAGGCCTCTTCCTCTCCAGCCCTTTTTAGTGTCACCCTTATTTCAGGGATAATGTTCTTAGGTCCCTTTTCTCCCTGCAAACCTGGTATTCAAAACACAACTAGAAAACAAACCTCTGGATATTCCTCAAGCACCTTTGACCAAAGATTGCCTTCCTTTATGCCTCTGGCCCCCACACCTGCTGTTCTTTTTATCAGAGCCTGCTGCACTCTGATTGGCTGCTTCCATAAGGCCCCATTAGGCAAAATGTGGAAGACCAATTGTTGCTTCTCCTTCTCGGTAACTTCACCTTTTCAAAGGAGAGGGAGAGAAGAGGGGAACTATAATAGGACCACGGCTTCCTATTCTGTAGGAATAACTTGCTGTAGGAAGCTGGAAAGGCCAGGTATAACCTTGGTCACAATGCTTCTCTCACTTCCATTGTGCTATTCACAGTAAGCTTATGTAGGAATACAATAAGAGGTTTTTATGTATAAGATCAGTGGTTGTTGATTTAAAGGAATCCAATGGAAGTACCAATGCTACCATTTTTGGTTGTGGGGGAAGGAAGGTGTTAGGTGGTTTCTTAGCTTTCTTCCCTCTTTTAAAAAAGTTTTTCTAAACTAGTTCTCTTTTTAAAACACTGGAAACTAAAGAGTATATTAAGCTGCCTTCTCAGATCTTAGAGAAATTTGCCATATTAGAATAAAGTGATATTAGCTAAAGAACAGTTCAACCCTAGAAAATGGCTGGGACACAACTGAAGAAATAGGCTGCACGTATATCAACAAAGGCAGAATATGGCTGTTTGTATTTAATCTATTTTTGTAGGTTTCCACAAAAAGTAAATACAATAAACAGAAATGTAACAATATATTGAATATCCAGAACAGAGTCTGCTTTTGAATATTGTCTAACTAGCCACTATGCAAAATCAGATTCAGTTACACTCATAAATATCCTGATACCAATCCAATATAGCAATATTGTAAATGAGCAGGAATAGATGCAAAATCTGCTTAATTTGCTCATTACTTTGGGAAAGCAGATGAATGTCAATTTCTACCTCATTACCAAACATCTGCATATTTGATATGTAGATAGAAATTGAAATAAGCATTTTCTTCTGAGTCAGATTAATCATTGCAGTTTATAAACCAAGAAAATAGAAAACTCATCCAGCAGTTTTCTTCTTTCTGGGTTTTCTTTATCATGGTACACTAAGCTTGATGGTTAAAAACAAGCTTTTTACCATTGTGAATTATCTGTGTCCAAACATGCAGTCATTTAAAATTAGAAAATATAGAAGTGATTTAAAAAAAGGACACTCAGTCTAGGTTGTTTTTTGGATACAGTTTGACACTCTCAAATACATAACTGTACCAGATATTTTGCACCCACAGTTCATTGTAGACACAACCATGCACTCATTTAGAAGGGAGTTATTTTCAAAATCAGGTCCTTTTAATATTGGTATGACTTTAAGTCTGACTAAATTCAGTGCTAAGCTAAGTTAAAGCTAAACATGTGCTTAAATGTTGTTCTTAATAGAGATGCTTTCATGAACTGTGGAATTAGTGTTTGCCAACAGATTAAGTACAATCAAGTCAACTACATCTATTGTTCTGTCTAATTTCCAGGTACAACTTAACAGTCCACTAACTGAAATTGAATCTTAATATTAGGGCTCCTTTAGTGTAGGGCCAGTATAAAAAAGGGTTAATGATCACAATGGCCCAAAGTAACATTGAAGTTTTATTAACTGTCTTTCAAGACCAATTTGATGTAAGAGACAATATTAAGAGACAACATTCAAGCTTCTACAAATGGTGCTTCATCAACGACTAAAACCCTTATCTAGAGTGACTATCCATTTGGAAAGTAATGAATTATTTCCTAGGCTAGTTTAGCAGTGAACCTCTCCTATGCAGAACCTGACAATAATACTGACTATTGCCTAGTATGTGGAGATTTTGTAATGGGAACTGTATCTCATCAAGAATGAACTGAATACCAGATTTCTTTTGTGTTTGGTTGCAATTTAATTCTCCTTTACCCCAAGAAAAAGGGAGTAGAACCCTATGCAATAGAAACATGGACATGTCTCTGGGCGCTTCCCTCTTGTTTTTCCCAAGACAGAGATTATTAATTGAGTCTGAGAGCACTGCTAAAATGTATAGTGTACGAGCAAGTTCTGCATGGATCTGTTAATGAGCAATGGAAGGCACTGAAACTCCAGTGGAGTACTGAGAAGTTCAGCAGAAGATGGATAGATGGAGATCTATATAGATGGTCTGAAAAGCAGCCTCAGGAGAATGTGGGAGAAAGGAGCTGCCAGAATGAACGTATGTGTATACAAGTGTGGGGGTTGGGTATGCACTCACTGAGGTTTGTCCCACCAGTGTCAAGTATTTAAACTGTATTAAAGGCTCTCATGAGAGCTATCATATACCTCCTTCTATAAGACACAAATTTAGTAAATGTAGCTTTGAAGATGGCAGTAAATATATTGTCTCTGAAATATATACAGTATATCAATACCTTTTTCTGTAAAGTTCGGGAAAGGAACTAAGTGTGGAGTTATGTCATCCATTTAGTGTCTCAACAAGAAATATGATAATTGCATTGCTAAGTAACTTGGTTGCAAATATAGAAATTAGAATGCTGGCTGAAAGTACAATCATATTTCTTAAAATGATATTTCAACTACAGTAACAGCTGGTGTGGCACAATTCTACAGATATTAGCATACTGGAGCAATTCTTTTGCAGCAAAACTGAAATAACAAAACTTATTCTGCCAGGTTGAGCTGGTTGATAAAGGGCAGAACATTTTGTATCTGGCCTGAGTTAAGTTACCAAAAATCGTTCCCTGCTGATGGCTATTAAATGACATGTGTGCACTGATTTGTTTGTTTTCAGTGAAGTTTCTAGTGAACAAACAGCTACGTATCTAAAATCATCATCGGCATTGGCATGAATGTATTCTCTCACTGACTAATCAGTGTGGGTGAAATTCAGCTCAGTACAGAGGATAAGCACTAGGCTTAGTCACTATGTAAATTCCAGTTAAGTCATCAGAATAGGA
Source organism: Pelodiscus sinensis (assembly GCF_052426305.1). Lineage (NCBI taxonomy): Eukaryota > Metazoa > Chordata > Testudines > Trionychidae > Pelodiscus > Pelodiscus sinensis. Next base: position 101,461,341 of record NC_143057.1, read on the forward strand.
GTGAATGTCTTCCACCGAGCATTAACTCCCCCTAACCCATAAAAGTGGCCTTGGCAAATCAAGTGAGAGATAGCATGAAATGTCAACCTCCATTTCCCTTGCTGTGGGTGTTTCAGGGATACACAGAGAATATATTTCCCTAGGACTGTCAAGATAATGCTTTCCATTTGTAATATTCTTTTTGGTAATACAGATAATCATGAACACAAAATATATTTTAAAAAAAAAGAATTTGCCCTTTGGAATCTTTCCAAATTGTTCATTAAATCACTAATGAGATTTGCCCCTTTCCCCCAATGTTTTATGAATGCAATAGAATGAAATCTTGACATAGCAGGGAAAATGTTTTATTGTAAATCAGACAAGAACCCCATAGAATTAAATATACAAAATAATAATAATTTTATCTGGTGTGCCAACTTAACTCCTATTAAGAGTAATGAGAAAAAAATCTATCAAGAGAATAGAGACACAAGGAAAACTAGCCTATGACAAAAATATAATTTCTAGCTCTTTTCATTGTGAAGACAGCGTTACAACATATATTATAAACCAAGGCATATCTGTCATTACGGCTGAATACTTCTTTCAAATTTTCCTGAATATTTTTCTAAACTATTGCATGCTGTTTACATACCCCTTCACAGACAGTCAGGTCTGGGCTTTTCGATCTAGCAAAACCATAGCCAATGGCCTCTAGAGTTTTGGAAAGACCCTGTGCTCAGTTTACTCCTAGCAGTGGCAATGCCACCTAAGATACTGCTAATGGCACACAAAAAGGTGCACAGTCCCCATCAGCTTATGGCTGAGAAGGCTCTTCTGCTGAGCTGACAGCATGACCACTGATCATGGAGAGGTCCTTGGGGTTAGGTGTCAACATTATATATCAGATGCTGAGGAGGTAACTGAGCTATCTATATGCTCACCAAACTTACTGTGTGTTCCATCAGCATAGATAGTTATCTTCTTTAGGTGGTCAGTCTGCCAATGTTTTCAAAAGTTAGGAGAAAAACTGTGACAGAGGATAAAAAGTTAGGAGAAAAAAGGACTCTCACAGGGGTAGTGTTAGTCTGTATCTGAAAAAAAAGTCCTGTGGAATCTTAAAGACTAGCAGACATATTTGGGCATAAGCTTTCGTGGGCAAAGGCCCACTTCACCAGATGTGGGTCTTTGCCCACAAAATATTATGCCCAAATGAATTTGTTAGTCTTTAAAGTCCCAAAGGACTCCTCGTTTTTAAGGAGAAAACACTGTTTTCTGCAAAACTGAGAGGGACATGGGGAAACTTCCAGAAAATGAGACCTTGCTGGTTTTCAGGGAAAAAAAAGACTTCATGTATTATAAGAAAGATGTGGTTCATTCTCATTAATGGAGTAGGAACATAGGCACAAGAGAAAGCTATGGTGGGGTTGGGAGTGATGACTGTTTGGTTTCAGGAGGGAGGGAATTGACAGAGTGGGGAAGGAATCATGCATTTCCTGCAATAGCTTTCTTCCAATAGTTGAGGTTTTAACAAATCTCATGATACTCCTAGTAAAACTGTGAGACCTCCCTGGCAACACTGCTTGCTTCCTCTTCCGGGTAAGAGCTGGGACCACACAGCAGACAGTACAAGCAGTACATCTGGGAACCGGGAGCAGCCTGTCTTGTCCGTTTTTGTTTTGTTCTGCATCCTCAGAAATAAAGTATTGTACTCTTTGAGCAAGAGTATTATGGGTATTTATCCAACTTCTCTGTTTGTATGCCATGAAATATAGTTAGGAACTCCTTTACCTAATAAGTTGCCATTATTACCCGCAGAAAGAAAGGTTTATCACTGACAAAAAGAAAAGTAGTTTGGTGCAGCAGTGTTACACACATTCTTACATTACATTTAAGAGTACTGTATTTTTCTGATTACAGTTTATTGGTATCTCTCATTAATATCAGGCATTCCAGTTCTCATTATATATTTATAACCCATGCTCTATGTCATAGTGTACTTGGAATTTCTAGAGGAGATTGCTGGGCTAAGACAAATTCTGCTAACGAAGTCCTCTTTTCCAGCAGAACACTAAATTTCAGGGAAGAGCTTATTCAGATCCTCCTTACATATTTGTACAGCTTCCTACCCTGCTGGTCTCTTTCAGGAATTCTGCTGTACTGTTGTAAACTTTTTTCTTTACTGTTCATTGCTGGAGCTCATTGAAAATATTTGAAATTCACAGTTTTGACAAAGTATTGCCAAAATTTGTCCAATGAAAAATAGGTCAATTTTATAAACCTATTTACAGAAGAACAATGTCTCAACCAGTTCTACTGATTGCAGCACATTATAAGGGAGTCTTTCAGAATCTTCATATAAAATATAATACCAAGTGGTACATAACATGTTTCAAGACCAAGTGTGCCAGTAAAAAATACCAAAGGAGGGGAGCTGAGCACCTCTGGGAACCTGCTGAGTGCCTGCATTTTCCACATAGTGACTTGATTTGAATGTTAAGTTGAGAGCATTTGACATCTTTCAGGATGGACGCTAAAGAACACAAGCTATGCATAGCTTTGGCTATGTGTAGCAACTGCTTTGTTTTGGTCAGTATTAAAAATCAACACAGAGGTGCAAACTGTAATAAACATTAGCTAATGAAATGGATAGTTAACAAATAAAATCTGAGCACAAACTATTGCAGGGTGTGCTTTTAAAGTACAGTAGAAAGGATCTGTACCTCTTGCTCATTTCAGACCTCAGCAAAAAATAACCCTCTCAGGATTAAGACCTACCGTGTTAATTGTTATGATACATTTCAAAGGTGAATACAGCTCCAGGAAAGGTTATCTTCAGCTATAATGTAATACATCTCTCTGCAAGTATATGTTATTTGACACTGCTTACATCCACTTTCATGTATTCCAACCTTTAAGGTTGAAGTTAAATAAACCAATAGTTTAGATGTATTGCTGTAAAAGGGTGATTGGAAAATCTAACAAAAAAATTAAAAATAAAAAGACAACAAAAGATTTTATGAAATTCCTGGGAACTTGCCAGTCTCATGGCTTCATATTGTTTTGGTTTAGATTGTTATGATAGTCAGCTCTGCAGATACACTGATCTATAGAGATAGATTAAATAATGGGATGAGAAATATTTGTTCATGTCATGTGATGAGGAAAAAAAGTCATTATTGAAAGCTTTAGCTCCTTGTCAAACCTCTTAGAGTGAACAAACTTAGAACTAACAGTGATGGAGGGAGCCTGTATTAGCAGAATATAATATTAGGTAAAATTATTGGCAGAGGTATTATCACCCCGAATGCCTTCATAGGAAGAATATTCTACAGATGTCATTTTATGTGGTGCAGTGAAAAAATGCCAGTGGACAGTTTCTTTTTTCTTCTTGGGTGAATTTAGTTCTTGTGGGATTAAGTGACTAATAATATATTGTTGAACCAGGCAAGGTGTAGGTAGGCACTGTAGAAGGATTCATCTGCCTGATAAAATGTATCTCAGTTCTGAAATGCAATACATCTTCTTGATATTTCTTATTAAAATCAGTCCAACATCTTGACCTGTGTATTGATTTTACTTTACCATTGTACAGAGTGCAAGAAAGACTCAAACGAACAAATACCTCATGAAGACAGATTCTCTTGTTCCTGACAGTGTCCAAAGTCATCATTACTATTAAATATTTAATCAGCTAGATAGTTGTCATGCATGACATTTTACAGACATATAAGGAAGACAAGATGCTTACCCTGAGGAGTTATATAAAAATTTACCAAATACTAAAGCTATCAAGGGTATAGAATGGTAAGTAAACAATGGAAAGTGAAAACAGGTGTTGAGTGTGTAGCACAGTAGTTGATAGAGTAGTTATATGATATGCATAATCAGTAGCCATTGATGTCAAGAAAATAGTGATCAAATAGTATGTGTCCTGAATTTTCTGAACTGCACTTTGGGACTAAAACCTATCAACATCAGCAGCATCAAAACATCTGTTTTGTGTTCTTTTTAATTCTTCTTATCAATTGTGCATGTGTATGAATGCAAAAGAAAACACAAATGAAAATAAATTGTACACAATTTCAAAAATGTATCTGCAATGATTTTAATGATTTACAAAACATCTCAGCTCAAGATAAATAAACAAAAACATGAGAGAATCTTTACAAAGTCTTGAGCCAAGTGCTTTTTTAACAGGGGCCACTGTTCTGGGAAGATAAAAAACTGCAAGGAGTTTGATTCTCATCCACTGAAAATATCATAAAGCCTTTTGTAGGTGTAGAAGTATCTTACGATGACAGGTAACTGGCCTAGATCTGGATACTTCATCACTATAAACTGTGATGGACAGAGTCTATAGCAATGTCTAAACTGCAAAGTTTTTCCAGGTTATGGTATCCCAGAAAAACTCTGCCACGTCCAGGGAATGCATCCACTTTTTTGGAACAGTTTCCAAAAAAGCGGGCATGTTCTATTGGCATCCTTGTATTCCTCTCGGTGAGAGGAATAAGGGATGTTCCAAAAGAGGAGGTTTTTCCAAAATTTTGTCCTGTGTATATGGGCCAAATTTCAGAAAACCTCTTCAGAAAAAAAAAAAGCTGAAAAAGATATGCAGTTTGTGAACCACAATTTGCATATCTTTTTCTGAAAAAAATGCAGTCTAGACGTAGCCTATGTTTAACCAAGCTTCCAAAGGCTTAAATGCTTATTCTGATTTTAAAATGCAGTTTTAGTCTGAAAATGACTCTAAAAATGGCTCTGAGCTTCTGTGATGCTTGTTGGGTCCCCATGAAATATGCTCTTCATGTCTCCTAGAATCATAGGGCTGGAAGAGACCTCTGTAGGTCATCGAGTCCAACCCTCTGGCAACAGGACCAATCCTAACTAAATCATCCCAGCCATGGTTTTGTCAAGCCAAGACTTAAAAACCTCTAGGGATAGAGATTCTGCCACCTCCAGAGGTAACACATTCCAGTGCTTCACCACTCTCCTACTAACATAGTCTTTTCTTATATCCAACCCAGACCTTTCCCACTGCAACTTGAAACCATTGCTCCTCCTTCTGCCAAATGTTGCTACTGAAATCAGCCTCTCTCCATCCTCTTTGGAATCTCCTTTTAGGTAATTGAAGGCTGCTATCAAATCCCCCCTCACTCTTCTTTTCTGCAGACTAAATAAGACCTAAGACCTAATCCCTCAGCCTCTCCTTGTAAGTCATGTGCTCCAGCTTCCTCATTTTTGTTGCCTTCTGCCGCACCATTTCCAGTGCATCCACATCCTTTCTGTAATGAGAGGCCCAGATGCAGTACTCCAGATGTGGCCTCACTAGTGCCAAATAAAGGGGAATAATCACTTCTCTAGATCTGCTGGCAATCATTCTCCTAATGCACCCTAATATGCCATCAGCCTTTTTGGCTACAAGGGCACACTATTGACTTATATCCACCTTCTCATCCTCTGTAATCCCCAGGTCCTTTTTTTTTTTTTTTTTTTGCCAAACTGCTGCTTAGCCAGTTGGTCCCCAGCCTGTAACAATGCTTGGGATTCTTCTCTCCCAAGTGCAGGACTTTGCACTTGTCCTTGTTGAACCTCATCAGATTTCTTTCGTCCCTATTCTCCAACTTGTCCAGGTCACTCTGGACCCTACCCCTACCCTGCAATCTATTTACCTCTCCCCCTAGTTTAGTGTCATATGCGGACTTGTTGAAGGTGCAATCCATCCCCTCGTCCAGGTCATTCATAAAGATGTTGAACAAAACTGGCCCTAGAACCAACTTTTGGGGCACTCTGCTTGATACTGACTGCCAACCAGACATCGAGCCATTGAGCCCAGCAATCTTAGTCAGTTTTCTATCCATCTTACAGTCCATTTATCCAATCCATATTTCCTTAATTTTCTGGTAAGAATACTGTGGGAGACCATATCAAGAGCTTTGCTAAAGTCAAGGGATATCACATCCATTTACATCCTCATGTCTACAGAGCAAGTTATCTTGCCATAGAAGGCAATCAGGTAGGTCAGGCATGACAACTTGTTAATGAATCCATGTTGACTATTCCTGATCACTTTGCTCTCTTCCAAGTGCTTCAAAATGGATTCCTTGAGGATCCCCTCCATGTTTTTTCAGGGACTGAAGTGAGGCTGACCAGTCTGTAGTTCCCTGGATTTTCCTCCTTCCTTTTTTTTTAAGAGATGGGCACTATATTTGCCTTTTTCCAATCATCTTGGACCTCCCATATTGCCATAAGTTTTCAAATATAATGGCCAATGGCTCTGTAATGACATCTTCCAACTCCTTCTGCAGCCTCGGCTGCATTAGATCACCATGGATTTGTATACATGGTCCAACGTTTCTAAATAGTCCTTAACCTGTTCTTTCTCCACTGAGGACTGCCTCCTTCACGTACTGCATTGCCTAGTGCAGTAGTCTGGGAGTTGACCTTGTCTGTGAAGACAGAGATTAAAAAAAGCATTGAGTACTTCAGCTTTTCCAACATCATCTGTAACTAGGTTACCTCCCTCATCCATATGGTCCAACACCTTCCCTGACCAGCCTTTTATTGCTAACGTTCCTGTAGAAACTTTTCTCGTTTCCCTTCATATCCCTGGCTATTTGCAATTCCAATTGTGCTTTGACCTTCCTGATTACAGCCCTGCATGCTCAAGCAATATATTTATACTCTTTCCTAGTCGTCTGTCCAAGTTTCCACTTCTTGTAAGCTTCCTTTTTGTTTTTAATCTTGCCAAGGATTTCACTACTAAGCCAAGATGGTCACCTACCACATTTGCTTTTCTTATTGCACATCAGGATGGTTTGTTCCTGTTCCTTCAATAAAGCTTATTTAAAATACAGCCAGCTCTCCTAGATTCCCTTCTCTTTTGTTAGCATCCCAGGGAATCCTGCCCGTCAGTTCCCTGAGAGAATCAAAGTCTGCTTTTCTGAAATCCAGGGTGTGTATTTTGCTGTTTTCCTTTCCTTTTGCTGTTTTCCTTTCTTCCTTTTGTCAGACTCCTGAAATCAACCATCTCATGATCCCAGCTTCCCAGGTTGTCACCCACATCTACTTCCCCTACTAATTCCTCCCTGTTTATGATCAGCAGGTCAAGCTATGCATAGCCCCTGGTTGGTTCCTTCAGCACTTGTACCAGGAAGTTATCCCCAACATTCTCCAAAAACTTCCTGGATTGTCTGTGTACTGCCGTATTGGTCTCCCAATAGATGTCAGGGTGATTGAAGTCCCCCAGGAGAACCAGGGCCTGTGATCTGTATACTTCTGTTAGTTTGATGAAGAAAGCCTCATCCACCAGATCTGGTGGTCTATAGCAGACAATGACCAGAACATCACCTCTGTTGCTCCCACCTCTAAACTTAACCCAAAATCTCTCACTATGCTTTTCTCCCTCTATATACTGGAGCTCTGAGCAATTCTACTGCTCTCTTACATACAGTGCAACTCCTCCACCTTTTCTCCCCCAGGTGTCTTTCCTGAACATTTCAGCCCCTTCCATGACAGTATTTCAATCATGAAAGTCATCCCACCAAGTCTCCGTTATTCCAACCAAATCATAGTTCTTTGATTGTGCCAGGACTTTTAATTATTCTTGCACTCCTCACTAGGTTTGCAAGCCTACCTGCAAAAATGCTCTTCCCTCTCTTTGTTAGATGGATCTCACCTCTTCCTAGTGATCCTTGTGCCTGGAACAGTATCCCAAGGTCAAAGAAACCAAAGCCCTTTCTCCAACACAACCTGCGCAACCACACATTTACTTCCAAAATTAAACGTTTCCCTACATGAACACCACTTGCTCCTCAAACTCCTCGATCCTTTTCCCCAGTGATACATAATCTGCAGTGACCCGCTCAAAGTCATTCTTGGAAGGATTGTTAGTTCCTACATGGAGAAACAGGAAAGAGTAGTGGTTCAAAAGTTTGATCAGTCTCGGAAGACTCTTGGTCACATCCTGAATTCTAGCTCCAGGTAAGCAGCACACTTCTCGAGATTCCCAGTTTGGACGGCAGATAGATGACTCCATCCCTTTTAAGAAGGAGTCCCTGACTACCACCACCTGTCTTCTTCTCTTGGGAGTGGTGATCATGGAACCTCCATCCCTAGGATTATTCATCCAATGCCTTCTGATTGATGGGAGTCTCCTTCTGATCCCTTCCCTCAGAGGTCTTTGCTAAAGCATTCTCAATCATAGTACCAGTGCATAGATCCTGAATGTGGTTATTTACCGCTATCAGGATTGGGGATACCTGATTTTTTTTTCTTCTACCATTTTTCTTCCCTGTTCTGTACTGCTGGTACTTCAGCATGTCCTACTCCAACATCATAGATTAACAGAGTCAGGAGTTAAATGCCCCAGTTTGAAATCCAAAAGCTTTTATTTTTGTGGAACCACTGATTTTGTGTAAAAAAAATAGTCTGGGCTGACCATGTGCTCTCACAGACAGGAGGTATATTTCAGACAAGGAGCAAGTAACATGCAGAGCAGGTGAAACTGTGCAATATACATGAAAAAGTCCAGCAAGGATATGGCATTCCAATGCATAGAGCAAGAGGGGCAGGTCAGTACAAGTGATATGTGCTGGACAAGGGTACAAACAATAGACCACTGAAATACAATTTATGGCAATGGAAATGAAACAAATGATCTACAATCTAATTATACCTTCATTATAGTGGCATGAAACTGCCCTTGGTAGCTTTAAACTATGACATTTTAATCTGAATGCATGATTTGCAGGAGTAAAAGGAGAGATGGACCCAAATCTACACACTGTATCTGAACAACCCCCAACTTTGAAGAAATTCAGAATCTGAACCCCAAACCAAGTGCAAATTACCAGGTCTGCCTCCAGCTAAAAGAGAGGGAAGGATTTGAGACCTACCAAGCAGTTTTTAAAAGGAAACCCAATGTCCAGACTGCTGAGGCGATGCAAAGAGAATCTAAAAAATCATGGAGACTAAGCGAGCTAAAAATTTGCTCCATGATAGATGATCTGAAATCTGTGTTCATGGCATTTATAATGCGCGTAGTTCCATATCATCCATCCAGTGGAACAACTGATTAATTATTTCTGTGCTGAAATAATCAGCTGCATGAAATGAGCTGTTTTACCCACCATCACAATCTTTTGCATTAGCTATCATGTCAGAAACTTAGTTGATGCTGGGAAATCATTTATATGCATGCATTCTTTCAATCAATTACATTTCTAGACCATTTCATCCAGCATTCAAGCTTGAATGCTATGACAAATTTGTCATCACTGCTAGAATGCCATAAGTTGTTTGGACAAAAATTGTTTTTCTCTTTCTGAGCATAGGCATTTCTATCCTGTATAACCTCAATACTATTCCCACTAGGTGTGCCTTTGTGCAGCACTTCTGTGATGGTATTTTTACATACAAAATGGCAAACTTTTGAACACTGATTGTAGTATTGATGTCTCACTTGTGAAATAGGCTTAAGAACTTACAGCGGGACTGCTTACCAGAGTACTCAGTCACTGCTACTTTTTTTCCATCGTGGATGATTGGTTCTCCTGATTTCACAGCATTTTCATCAATACCTAGTGCTCCATTTGTACACAGGCAAGACCGAAGGTAAGACTGTCCCTAGATGGTAGCAGGAATGTTTTTCATTTGAGTATTTTTCCTTTGCTGTCAGAGGCACTGTAGGATACAGACATTTTATTCTTTATGAATTCCTAGAAGATTTTTTCCTCCTCATCCCATCTAACCAACCACAGTAAACATAAAAATGTTGTTTCCTTAGTATAATGCCTAACTCAGATTCAAAGTCATATACAAGCATGATTTTTTAATTCTAACCTCATATTTTAGTACAGTTTATAAGTGGGTCAGTTCCTGTCCCTGGCCACTGGGAGGTAGCAGATGTATTATGCATTCATTATACACCAGCTAAAATGTAATCCTGCTTTCTGTTTCTTTCCAATCTTGAAATATCATGAGAACACCTCTATTTCACATTCAAGTTGTTTATGAAAACATATACTAATTACAACTAAAGGGAAAAAAAACAATAAAACCTACTTGCAGAAATGGCTTATAAATAAAAGAATAGTAAAAAGAAAAATAAATATTTTCACACCAATTCTCCTCCTCCAAGCATCTCTGGTTTAGCTATCATCTGAATGGGATCTATTTAATTACAGTTATAATTCCCCTGGCACCACAGCATGTACTATAGTTTCAGCATGGACTCTGTATCTAGGCATATGGAAGAAAATTAGCATACCCTGTTAAGATCAGGTGTAGTGAGACAGACCATTTGTTCCCCACCCAAGATACCACCTAAACTAGCATAGGTGTGCTTTACTTTTTTCCTGGTAGAGGTTAGCAGCAAATTACTAAATTGTATATTTTTTTTACTCTGCATACCCTATGAGCAAAGGGGAGATAAGGAAGAAATTGTGGCTCAGAGAAACATCTCAGCACAATGCCACCCCTAACTACTTCTCATATGGTTCAGCTGATGCTCCAGCCCTTGCATACAGGACTAGGCTTTAATGAATCATCTAGGTTCACATCCTAAATGATGGGCAGAGAAAAAATGAGCCCACCCATATTCATGAGTTGATTCCTCAGAGAAGTTTGCCTCCTGAAGGAATCCTGTTGCTGCTTCCTTATTTATGGGAAAAGAGAAGGAAATTGATAGATTAGTGCCAGAGGTAATTGGAGATGTAACTTGCTTTCATGCACAGTGGATTTCATTCACTAGAATTACTCCCAGCAGATAAGGATCTCTTTATCTCTTACTCTGTCCACACTATGGTAATAACAACCAAGTTTAAATATAGTTGCTGTTAGTGTGTGTCTAGCCTGAGATTTGTTTTAAACTTTCTGAGAGCTGAGTTAGAAAACTGTACTCTAGACAGCTATTGGTATAGATTGATTAACACAGTTCTTTGAAAAACAATCTCTGTTCATACTGCTTAAAGAACTGGGTGGGTGGCAATCCAATTTAAACATGATTATTCCTTGCATATAACCTGCACTTTTCATCTCTTCCCCCACAAAGAAAACTTTAGGGTTAACCTCCTCCATATCTCAATTGGAATGACTAATTAGTCTAAAATCATTTATTTGTGCCATTAGCAATTCTATGTATATTATCACTAACATATACACAACATGGAGTATTTGGTTTGATTTCATAACCAAAGACAATCAAGGTAGGGATCCAGCAGAATGAAAGTTCCTAGCACAATATCAAGAGGGTATCTTCTTTTCACGCCTCTCTATGTATCTGAAACCTCCATTACATCCTGAATCTGGGCTGTGGATTCTGCTTCTTAAGAACAATTCATTGCACTTTCTTAGCATGTTCTCTGTGGAGAGTACAAAGTGACATGATATTTCATACATTGTCTAGACTTGATTGTGATGAAGGTAATTTGTTATTGTCTTTATTTTACAGATGAATAAAATGAGGCAGAGTAAGGTGAAGTAATTTTTGCAGGTTCACACTGAAAGTCAGATTTCTAATCTGAATTACAACCACAGCTGATCTTTGTACTATGATTTTGATGGGGCTTCAGACACTGATTATTCCAGTTCCGACATTTCGTTATTGCTCATCAGATAAGCAAAGGATTTTTGCTCCACATTCAAAGTAATTGAATAACACATAATAAATATTAAAACAGTTAGAAACAAGAAGTTCCTGTTACATTTCTTATACAGTGTACAAGTTTTAGTATAGTACTACGGTGAATGTCATATGGTACATTATAGATATTCATTCAAAGTGTATTCAACATATTTAAACATTTTTGGTCTGGGGACTGGACTGAGAATTACACAGGATTTTCAGACTTGCCTGTATTAAAAACTCCTCAGAAATATTTTTAAAACAACCTCTCTTTCAATCCTAGATCAAACTCAAAAAACTATAGGTTAAGGCTTGATTGTTTGTTTAATTTTATTTAAACCATTTTAACAATTGAAGGTTTGTGTACATGCATAATTTATTTTATCCTTGCATTTTTCATGAATTGGAAAGTTCTGCCAAATATGGTAACACAATGGTAATATTTCATTTCCTAGACAGTTCTACTTCATTCTGTCCCTGTACTTAGTTTCCGTTAGACAGTAATGGCTACATTTTAAAATGTTAATGTTCACACAGAGCTTGCAAAATATGAAATATGCAATTAGTGCTTATGTTTGCATATGTTCTTTTATTCAGACAAACACAAGATCTGCTTGCACAACTTGTGCAATTGCAAAATTTCCGGAAACAATTAAGGCATCAGACTTAAAAAATCTGACTCTAATTTTCCATGAATGGAAATCACTTGCCCATCAATGTTTCATTGTTTCCCTCATTTGTCTGAGATTTTTTTTTTAAGTAAAATGTTACAGAAAGTGGGATCCAAATGGAAAATACTGACAAACAAATACATCTAGTTGTAACTTTTTATTATTAGTATGCTGGAATGGAAAGGAAAATCTGACGAATTCAGAGGATTTATCATATGAGCAGCTAGTAGTCAGCTGATACATGTCTTGGATGCTAAATGAAGCTGCACAGATGGCTTAGGAAGCTTGACAAAGAGCTGGAGAAAGTAATTAATAGCTTCAGACCTGTGAGTATTATGAAGATGTGATAGTGAATCAGTAGTAAGGAGAGCTGTGTGGATAACTGGCAACAAGCAACATATTTGGGAAAATGTAGCTACTCTTCCTGGTCACAAATTATTTGTTAGTTTGGTGAAGACTGAAATGGATAAGGCCAACAGTGTATGACATATGTGACTTCAAAAAGAATGTATTTTTGGGGAAATTTATTCTACTGTTTATCTTTTCCGTGGTCAAATGGTTTTGTCTAACACTTCCAGAAAATATGAACTTCGTGCAAGTAAAAACTTTGTCAAAACTAAATCTTTCCCACAAAAAAGTTAGTTTCAAATAACTGGCATTTTCTGCAATGAAAAAGTTTTGCAAAAAAATTGCTACCCAGCCTTATTTATAAGTTCAGCATACAAAACATTTTTCTTAACAGTCAGTCTCAGCTATGAGCAATCTCAGATGATGCTTCTTTATGGATTGATATTGTAGCATGGTCTTGTTAGAGGAGGTCATTCTTTAAAAAGCCACAAGCTAATGCATCTCTTGAATGCTGAATGAAGCTGCATAGATGGTTTAGGAACTTTGACAAGCAGCAGAAGGAAATAATTAAAAGACCTGCAAGTATTACAAGACTTGCAGTAAGTAGAGTTAGATGAACATAACAAATGGTGTAACAGGTGAATATAATCACTCCTCTCAGGAATTAATATATGACTTCCAATGTCAAAGCAAAAATCAATTTTTTTAATTTGCACAAATTTGAATACTGAAATTGAATACATAGAGGAAGAGGGAGAAAAGAGATACAGTGGCATGGAGAATGTAGGGTAGGTAGAAAGAGCTACATGGGCAGAAGAACTGAACTGACAGAAGGGAATAAGAAGCAAATAGGAGAAACGTCAAGGCAATAGATTATTTGGCGGGGGGAGGAGAGAATTTACATAATGAGAGTCTATCTTAGGTACTTTCATGGCCCTTGTCACTAAGGCACCTCACAATCTTTTGTGCAGTTAGCATCACAATGTGTGAGGAAGAAAAGTACTATTATCCTCATCTCACAGATATGCACATGAAGCACAGAGAAGCTAAGTGGCCTAATCAAGGTTATACAGGAAATCTGTGACCAAGCAGAGACCTGCAGCTGCATTTCCTAACTTATTGCTTTAGCCATCAGATCACCTTTACACTTAGAGGGACTCATGCTGAGTGGAATGTTCACCTTTCCTCTCAACATCTGTTTCTCTGCCCTATCACATGATTTCACTTTCTAATCCTGGCCAAACTTTAGTATTAGGGAATCATTTAGCTTTTTACCCTTTGCTGGGCCTGAACAGGATTTGGTGAGCATGCATTCTGATCAAGCCAGAGTCACATGGAGCAACAGGTCCCCAGCTAACTTGCCACTGAAAAAGCAGTATCTGTCTTAACTACTTCCGGACCTTCAGCAGGGTGAGAGGAAATGATGAAATGCAGCCAGACAGAGGATTTATTTGTAAGATAAAGAGTTCTCTCACTGACTGATAGTAGGATCTGAAAACCCCACAGTCTGACACTACAGGGAAAACCAATAGAGTTGGCAAATCTTTGCTAGAGTTGGTGAATTGGTGACATGGTGAAACCTATGAAAGATGGCATTGGTAAGAAGCCCCATTACAATGACCATGAGCAGGGCTGGAGTAAGGCAACGGGAACCTTTAGGCCCATTACTACACAGGGACACCTTAGTCCCAATCCCACAGCATGCTACACCACCACACTCTGATTCTCTCTCATTATAGTTCATAGACTCATAGGCTGTGTCTACATTGGCATCCTTTTCCGAAAAAGGGATGATAATGAGACACTTTGGAATTGCAAATCCATGGGGGATTTAAATATCCCCTGCGGCATTTGCATTTACATGGCTGCCGCTTTTTTCCGGCTTGGGGCTTTTGCCGGAGAAAAGCGCCAGTCTAGACGCGATTCTCTGGAAAATAAGCCCTTTTCCGGAGGATCCCTTATTCCTACTTTCAAGTATTCTTTCAAGTAGGAATAAGAGATCCTCTGGAAACGGACTTATTTTCTGCAAGATCCCATCTAGACTGGCGCTTTTCTCCGGCAAACCACGAGCCGGAAAAGAGCGGCAGCCATGTAAATGCAAATGCCGCGGGGGATATTTAAATCCCCTGTGGATTTGCAATTCCGAAGTGTCTCATTAGCATCCTTTTCCGGAAAGGGATGCCAATGTACACACAGCCATAGACTTTAAGGTCAGAAGGAACCATTATGATCATCTAGTCTGACCCCCTGCACAATGCAGGCCACAGAATCTCACCCACCCACTCCTGAAATAATCCTCTCACCTATATCTCAGATATTGAAGTCTTCAAATAGTTTAAAGACCCCAAGATGCAGAGAATCCTCCAGCTGTGATCTATGCCCCATGCTACAGAGGAAGGCAAAAAAACTCCAGGGCCTCTGCCAATCTATCCTGGAGGAAAATTCCTTCTCGACCCCAAATATGGTGATCAGCTGAACCCTGAGAATGTGGGCAAGACTCACCAGCCAGATACCCAGGAAAAGTTCTCTTTAGTAACTCCTATCATCCCTCCATTGGCCTATTTACCACTGATAGTGAAAGGTCAATTAGTTACCAAGATCATGTTATCCCATCAAACCATCCCCTTCATAAACCCATCTAGCTTAATCTTGAAACCAGATAGGTCTTTTGCCCTCACTATTTCCCTTGGAAGACTGTTCCAGAACTTCACTCCTCTAATGGTTAGAAACCTTCGTCTAATTTCAAGTCTAAACCTCCTACTAGCCAGCTTATATCCATTTGTTCTTGTGTCCACATTGGTATTAAGCTTAAATAATTCCTCTCCTTCCCTGCTATTTATCCCTCTAATATATTTAAAGAGAGCAACCATGTCTCCCACAGCCTTCTTTTGGTTAAGGTAAACAAGCTAAGCTCCTTGAGTCTCCTTTCATAAGACAGGTTTTCCGTTCCTCAGATCATCCTAGTGGCCCCTTTTTGTACCTGTTCCAGTTTGAATTCATCCTTCTTAAACATGGGAGACCAGAACTGCACACCGTATTCCAAATGAGGTCTCATCAATGCCTTTTATAACGGCACTAACACCTCCTTATCCCTGCTGGAAATACCTCACCTAATGCATCCCAAGACCATATTATCCTTTTTCACAGCCATGTCACAATGGCGGCTCATAGTCATCCTATAATCAACCAGGACTCCGAGGTCCTTCTCCTCCTCCGTTACTTCCAATTGATGTGTCCCCAGCTTATAACTAAAATTCTTGTTATTAATCCCTAAATGCATAACCTTACACTTCTCACTATTAAATTTCATCCTACTGCTATCACTCCAATTTACATGGTCATCCAGATCTTCCTGTATGATATCCCGATCCTTTTCTGAATTGGCAATACCTCCCAGCCTTGTGTCATCTGCAAATTTTATCAGGACACTCCCACTTTTGGTGAGAAGGTCAGCAATAAAAAGAATAAATAAAATTGGCCCCAAAACTGATCCCTGAGGAACTCCGCTAGTAACCTTCCTCCAACCTGACAGTTCACCTTTCAGTATGACCGCTGTAGTCTCCCCTTTAACCAGTTGCTTATCCACCTCTCAATTTTCATATTGATCCTCATCTTTTCCAATTTAACTATAATTCTCCATGTGGTATTGTATCAAATGCCTTACTAAAAACGAGGTAGATTAGATCCACTGCATTTCCTTTATCTAAAAAATCTGTTACTTTCTCAAAAAAGGAGATCAGGTTGGTTTGGCACAATCTACCTTTTGTAAAACCATGTTGTAATTTTTCCCAATTGCCATTAACCTCAATGTCCCTAACTACTTTCTCCTTCACAATTTTTTCCAAGATCTTGCATACTATAGATGTCAAACTAACAGGCCTATAGTTACCCGGGTCACTTTTTTTCCCTTTCTTAAAAATAGGAACTATATTAGCAATTCTCCTGTCAAATGGTATGACCCCTGAGTTTATAGGATTTATTAAAAAAAAATTGCTAATGGACTTGCAATTTCATATGCTAGTTCCTTTAATATTCTTGGATGAAGATTATCTGCCCCCCCCCCCCCCCGCAATTTACTCCCATTAAGCTGTTCAAGTTGTTTGGCTTTTACCTCAGATATGGTAATATCTACCTTCATATCCTTATTCCCATTTGTTATGTATCAGAGGGGTAGCCGTGTTAGTCTGAATCTGCAAAAGCAGCGAGGAGTCCTGTGGCACCTTATAGACTAACTGAAGTGTAGGAGCATAAGCTTTGGTGGGCAAAGACCCACTTCGTCAGATGCATGTCATGGAAATTTCCAGAGGCAGGTATAAATATGCAGGCCAGAATCAGGCTGGAGATGACGAGGTGGATCCAATCAAGGAGGATGAGGCCCCCTTCTAGTAGCTGATCTGGAGGTGTGATTTCCAAGAGAAGAGAAGCTGCTTCTGTAGTTAACAAGCTATTCACAGTCTTTGTTTAATCCAGAGTTGATTGTGTCAAACTTGAAGATGAACTGTAGCTCAGCAGTTTCTCTTTGAAGTCTGGTCCTGAAGTTTTTTTGCTGCAGGATGGCTACCTTTAGATCTGCAATTGTGTGTCTAGGGAGATTGAAGTGTTCCCCTACAGGTTTTTGTATGTTGCCATTCCTAATATCTGATTTGTGTCCATTGATTCTTTTACGTAGGGACTGTCCAGTTTGGCCGACGTATATAGCAGTGGGGCATTGTTGGCACATGATGGCATATATTACGTTGGTAGATGTGCAGGAGAATGAACCAGTGACAGTATGGCTGATCTAGTTAGGTCCTGTGATGGTGTTGCTGGTGTATATATGTGGACAGAGTTGGCACCGAGGTTTGCTGCATGGATTGGTTCCTGAGTTAGAGTTATTATGGTGCGGTGTGTAGCTGCTGGTGAGAATATGCTTCAGGTTGGTGGGTTGTCTGTGGGCAAGGACTGGCCTACCTCCCAAGGCCTGTGAAAGCAAGGGATCATTGTCCAGGATGGGTTGTAGATCCCTAATGATGCGTTGGAGAAGTTTTAGTTGAGGACTGTAGGTGATGGCCAGTGACGTTCTTTTGGCTATCACCTACAGCCCTACATGCTCTAACCTCAATAAGGTAGCTTTCTTTGCTGGTCCCTCCCATCTTCCACTCCTTATATGCTTTCTGCTTTTTCTTAATCACCTCTCTGAGATGTTTGCTCATCCAGCTTGGTCTAAAACACCTGCCTATAAAGTTTTTCCCCTTTCTTGGGATACAGGCTTCTGATAGCTTCTGCAACTTTAACTTAAAATAATCCCAGACCTCCTCTGCCTTTATATCCATAAATTCTTTAGTCCAATCAACTTCCCTAGCTAATTTCCTTAATTCATTAAAGTTAGCCCTTTTGAAATAAAAAACCCTAGTCTCAGATTTATTTTTGTTTATCCTTCCATTTAATTTGAACTGAATTAGCTCATGATCACTCGAGCTAAGGTTGTCTCCTTCAACCATTCCATCTATGAGGTCCTCACTACTCATGAAAATCAAATCTAAAATGGCATCCTCCCTTGTTGGTTTAGCAACTACTTGATGAAGAAATTCATCAGCTATCACATCTAGGAACATCTGAGCCCTGTTATTAATACTAGTACTTGCTCTCCAGTATATATTGAAAGTTGAAGTTTTCCATGAATACCCTTCTATTCCATGAGTATTTATTTCATTAAAAACATTAAAGAGGTCTCTATCCATATCCAAATTAGATCCTGGTGGTCTATAACACACCCCAAGCACTATCCCAGGGGAGGATCTGATAGTTTTCTTCCCTAGTGTGATTTTTGCCCAGACAGACTCTGTCTTCTCCATTCTATCTCTTTTTATTTCTTTACAATCTACCTCATCTTTGATATACAGTGCTACTCCACCACCTTTATCCTTATTTCTATCTTTCCTAAACAGCACATACCCTTCAATACCTGCACTCCAGTCATGCCTAATATTCCACCATGTTTCTGTTATTCCTATAATATCTCATTTCACTTCCTGGACCAATAGCTCTAGTTCCTCCATTTTGTTACCTAGGCTCCTCGCATTGGTGTACAAACATCTTAATTTTTGCTGTTGGCGTCATTCACATTCTTTACCCAATTTGGCATGGACATTGTACCTCCATTATGACCTATTAAATTAGTATCCACTCTACCCTTCCTCATGTCCATTCTCCTACCCCCAGCTATATTCTTTCTTACTTCATTTTCCTCCCTTCTCAATGCTAAAATCCGGCATAGAGATTACCTGGATATCTCCCAACCATCTCCCCCAAATTCCTAGTTTAAAGCTCTCTTAATCAGTTGTGCCAGCCTCCATCCTAGAAGTCTATTTCCCCCCCCCCCTACTTAGGTGAAGTCCATCCCAAGAGAACAATCCTCTGTCCGTGAATGCTTCCCAGTGCCCATACATCCCAAAGCCCTCTTTATAGCACCACTGCCTGGGCCATCTATTGAGCATCATAATCCTGTCACATCTTAGTTGCCCTTCTCTAGGCAGAAAACAGGCAGAATCACACTAAAGATCACCTGAGCCTCGATTTCCTTAAGCGTCTTCCCCAGCTTGGCATAGTCTCTCTTGATTCGTTCCAGCGAGAATCTAGCCATATCATTTGTTCCTACATGAAGGATGATCAATGGATTCTTTCCTGCTCCCTCTAGAATCCTCTTCAACCTCAATTCCACATCCCGTATCTTAGCACCTGGCGGACAGCACACCCTTCTATTCTCTGGATCAGCTCTGGTTACAGGCCTATCTATTCTTCTCAATAAGGAGTCCCCAATCATGTAGACCTGCCTTTTCCTGGTGACAGTGCAATTCTCTGGTCTATCTCTTGCTTCCTCTGGTTGCAAGTCCTTTCCATTCCCTTTTTCCCTTGTAATCCTCTTCAACCCATCATGTAAACTCCTGATGCTCATTATTGGTGTTGTTTCCTTGACTCTTCCCCTTTATCTATGGGACTAGCCACTCTTCACTTCTTCCTTACCCTTCCATCTTTATTGTACCCCTGCTGTAACCCTTCTTTATTCTCCAACTCCACATACTTGTTCTTGAGCTCTATTCATCCTTCACTGACCCATCTTTTCCTCTGCTTGGTTCTCTTAGTCACATGCTTCCACTGTCCATTTTCTTCGCCCAGCAGTCCCCCCTCCGAGGCCCTTGATCCTGCTTCCATCTGCATATCTAAGCTTTCCCCTTCAGCCATGTCATGTCTTTGCTCCATCATCTGCTCAAACCCCCTTCTAAACTCGACCAGAGTTTCCACCTGCATCTTCAATCCTTGGATCTTTTCTTCTATCAGCTCTATCAGGCAGCACTTCATGCAAACAAAACTCCTTTCAGGTAACCCCTCCAGAATCATGTACATCCTGCAGCTGCCACATCCAATCATCCTCCTTGTGTTCTCTACTACTTGGGCCATGACAACTACTACCTCTGTATTTTATCTGCTTTCTCACCAAAATCCTATTAGTCCAGCGAACAAAAAAAAAAAAAAAACCCAAAACACCCCCCCCAGGGCAAAAACAAACCCCAAACAAGTCCCAATATCCAAACTCCCTTTACAAACTCTCACTCAAACTTCCCTGTTTATAGCTCTGTTTGCTAGCTTCTGTGCCGCTGCAGCTATCTGTGTTATGGTGGTAGTGGCCACGTCCACGAGAGCCACTTCTCTTTTGGCAGACTAGGACCACTATTGCCTATCTTCAGGTGAGCTGGAATTTGTTCTAGAGAAGACAGGAATTGGAACCCCCCCCCCCTCCATAGACACATACTCTGTGTGACTTCTAAAAGTACTTCAGAGTCACAAAGGGCTTACTACAGTGAGTCTCCCTCTCCCCTCCCCTGCTGAGACAGTGTTGGGAGGGCTCTCGGGCAGCAGGATTCAGAGTTAAAACTCTGCTGAGATGCATGGGGCACTTAACTCCTCTCATCTATTATTGTTCCAAACTGTCTTCAAATTCATGTAGGCATCATTCCCTAGGTTACACTTGAGTCACTTTTTTTTTGTAAGTTAACATGTCACTCCTGGAGCAAGGGTCATAAGTGCTTGAGTCATAATCTGGACATGCCCAGACTGTTATGGACTGGCATTAGGGAACTGTTATGTGCTCCCCAATGACCCAGCTTGACCTGGTCAGAATGATCCATAAAGATACTTAGATGGTGGGCTGCTCAACATTATAACACCTATTTTTTAGACAACTAGGAAATCCCAGGAATTATGCTGTCATCCACAAAGACTGAGTTGGGCACCTAAGCTACCAATACAAGAAATGGGGAGTGATAGGTGGCTAAGAATGTGATGCGTAACACTCAGCACACCTAAACTAGCCAGTGACAGATGGTGACAACAGTGGTGTGCTTTAAGCCCCTCCCCTCTCATCAAAATAGAGACCTTCCAGTAGCTAGATTGAGATGCCTATCTATGCTAGTCATCAGAGGAAGATAAGGGAGAGCCAGCATGCTTGGGGGTGAGGAAGCAGGGCAGACGGAGAACCACTTGCGGGCTGACGCGTTGAGGCGGTTAGCTCCGTCAGCCAGGTGGGTGGCGTACCAAAGGGACAACCCCCACCTTAGGGCTCTGGGCTGGGGCCTGGAGAGAGGGCAAGCCCCAAGAGGGGTGATGATGCAACAAAAAGAAGTTCACGGCCACGCTCACTGAGGGTGCGTGGACGTGGAGATCCGAGACAAGGACCGAGAAGAAAGGGGGACTGCCAGGGTAGGGGGACGGACCCTTTCACAGCCCTGCATGCAAGTGAGGCAGAGGAATACCTATCTTTTCCAAGTCCATAGACTGCTCTAGGGGCCAGGTGCCCAGGCACTTAGAATAAGGCATCAGTGCTTATGCCTGGGGCAGTAACATAAGCATCTAGGGAACTTTTAATGTGAAAACACAAGTGCCAGAAGAGTTTAGGCACCTACAAGTTTCAGCTGCAGTGAAGTCAAGGTTTCATGGACCATCGTGGTGCCCTAAAATGGGACTAAGGGACCTAAGTACCTTTGTAGATTTGGAGCAAAATGGTCTGTCCCTCCCCTCCCCCCATTCTTTTTAACAATAAAACAAAGTTTTCATTGACATTTCAGTGGAAAATTTGACACTTTCAAAACACTTAAAAACACTAATTTAGGAGGGAGGGAGGAAGGGAGAGAAGAGGAGGGTTGTTGCGTTTTTTTATACAGAAAAGAACAGCAGCGTTCCAGAAAGCTTATTTCCTCCCAAAGCTTGACTTTCTGTTGAAAATAACTGACAGAACATGTTGGACCTGTCCCAACACTAATCATAATGGGCAAAATATGTACATCCTTCACAGCTCCTTTAACAGTGACCCATTGCCAAAGAGGACTAAAGCCTTGCCTGAGTTGCTTCACTCTAGCCTCTCTCCTGATCACTATATCTTTTATCTGTAGTTTTCTTTCCCACTTATCCCCTCCAATGTGCTTTGAAGAGAGGATCCTACAAATAAATTGCAACATTAAAAATTAGAAATCTTGAAAAACTCCAATCTTTTGATTAGGGAACCAACTACAGCATTTCATACTTTTTCATGTTGTGATTATTCTAAAATGCAACACAATTATATATTTTTACTTGGCCCTAATAATGAGATTGTCACCTTAATATTTGTAAAATACACTAGCCTAAAGTGTATACTGTACTAGCAAAGTTTAATTTGGGACTTTTTTGTAGTATTTGAATCTGTGTGACTGGATCATCAGCATCAAAGGATATGAAAGAGAATTAGAACTATCCAGAAAATGGTATTTTAGTCCTATGAAAAATTTTAATGTGTGTTTTTTTCTGTCCAGCATAAGGACACTTTTCCTGAAGATGATTTAAATTGTGCACAAATGCCATTTTCTACTTGAAAATTATTCTGACTGAAAATTCATGATCAGTTTTAGTTAAAATAAAATGCTTTACTTTCATTTTGTTAGTAATCTTATGACTAGAACTATTCATTGTGGTTGTTCTACATTTAGGCTAGAAACAGACACCAAATGTCTGTTGCAGACAGGAATTAGCATATACCACATATCTGATAGCACAATTTGATATTTATGAAGTGTTGATGCAAATTAGAAAAAGCTTCTATATAAAAATTTGGTAACTAGAACTAGAAGCTGACAGCAGTATCATGCCCTTAGGTTAAAATCAGCTAAGAAAAGTTTTTCCTGATGGTAGTGATACAATTAATGGGAATCTTTCCATTGACTTTAATTGGAGTTGCATTAGAATTCTGATTTGGTAAATCAGTGATTGAATTCTGTGTTGTCTCTTGATATGATGCTGAAGAATTTTACATAGGAAAATCAGAGTTTTCTCAGCTAAAAAGCTTTTGAGATTAAAAAGATTAAATGAACCCAGTTGACATATTTCTGATTTGTATGTGGATTTTTAAATCCCTTTAATCCAAATGCAACAAGTGTCTTTCATCCCCAGGGAATCCAAAATGCTTTATCTACTATCATATAGAATGTGCATATCAGAATCCCTTCACCATTAAAATATATCGCACTTCAAAGCAGGAAAAAGGAGAGAGAAAGCTAGAAGGATGACAAATAACTCACTGCACAACAATGGTAGGAGGAAAATGATATTAGATAAAGTAGGGAAAAAGCCTCTGTATTATTCTTTTGATGAATTTTGTAACCAGCATCAAGGGAAGCAGAGTGAACAGTATAGAATATGACTTTCCCTGTGGAGAGAAAACCTGTAAACTTCAGCAATTATAGAGGAACTATATGATTGCACATTTTAATTTTTGTATTACGTTAATATACAGAATCCCTCTATACCTCTGTTTAGCCTATGGACAAATGAATGTTCATCAGTATTGGCAAGTGGATTCTAGACCAGCTTTAATATTCACTTCCTGGCTGTGATTAAATGAATCACCAAAAAAGAAAACTTTTTTGTGGGTGAGGGGCTATTTAATTCACCAGAGGAAGACTATAGCTTCTTAACATTTGGGCTTACAGGTGTAATCTTCTGACAGAAATACTGGTAAGAAATTTAGGCAAAGGTAAATAGTCACTGTACCATAAAGAAATTTCTATCATAGTGACATTTAGAGTTCTCATGCTGCAGTAAACACAGAACTTACCCTTATAAAGTATATTTTCTTAGGTTCTGTATGACGCTAGAACCAATAAATTTGTTCTAAGTTTCAGATAATGCCACTGGTAGCTAAATACGCTAATTCTGGCTGAAAGAATCTGTCTTATTTATTATCTACAAAAGCTGACATGTTAACATTGAAATAGTTACCACCAGATCATGATGTAAGCTACAAAAGGGCCAAAGAATACGAAGTAGTGTTCTACTCATTTCAACATCTCTTTGCCAGATTTGCACATCAACTTCCATTTCTTCTCAGGAGGAGAATTAAGGAAGACTCGGTGTGACAGATACCCAGACGGTGCAGAATTATTGACTCATTTTGTGACTGTGCCAAGCAGTAGTAGTCTGGCCAGAACTCAGCAGAACTCATTAGAGAGCAAATAATACTTATATTATTTACTGTGGTAGTCAGTCTTCTTCTGCTGAAGAAAATCCTGCAATTTACAAAGGGATTCACTCCAGCCTGACAACTTTGGATATTCTGGTGCTTTACATGTTGTGTATTGCTATTCAGGATTAATTACTACAGGTTGGACCTATTTGGTCTGGCACCCTTGGGACCTGATTGGTCCCAGATGAGGGATTTTGTAATTTCTGGGCCCATCCCTATTACTGTCACCCCCCCACCCCAACCATGGCCTTGCTGCCAGTTTCCCAGGTTGCTTCCCCCTGCCGCCAGCCCCTGTGCACACAGGGCTCTAGGCCCCACCATGGCAGCCCCACTGCTGGCACCACTGGGCTCCATCCCTGGGGTCCAGTTGTACTGCCAGGTGACCAGCCCTGCTTGGGCTTCAGCCTTGCTGAGCAGCCCCATGAGGCAGCCTTACTGCCTCCAAGTCCCGCCAGGCAGCTGAGCAACTTGGCAGTAGTGAGGCTGCTGGGCTACTGGTTGTGCTGCGGGGTGGCCCCGCTGCATCCTGGTCTTGCAGGGCAGTTTTGCTGCTTGGGTATCTCGGTCCAGGAGGAGATTATGACCTGGGGGAGGCAGGTGGGAGTGCAGGATCTAGGAAGGTCTGGGGGTGCAGGAAGAGGTGCAGAGGGTTTGGATTGTGACCTGAGGTAGGAGGGGGTTGTGACCTGGGGCAGGAAGTGGAGGTATAGGAAAGGGTGGGGTGCCAAGTGCAAGCTCTGGTGGGAGACACTTATCCTAGGCGGCTCCCAGCCAGCAGCCCAGCAGGATTCTCAGGCAGGCTTCCCATATGCAACGGCCTCCACTGCTCAAAGCAGCTAGCTGCTGGGGCCATGTGCATCTCTGTATACTGTGAATCCCCTGGGAAGGGGAGACTTCACATGTTGCCAGTGCTACAAGCACAGCCCAGGTAACTCCCATTGGTTGGATTCTTGCTAGTAGGAGCTATGAGTATTGTGCTGGCAGCATGCCCGGCACTGTAAAGGGTACAAAGGAAAAGCTATCTGATTCTACTGAGAGTGACACATACAGATGCGATCCACAATGGTCAAATGTAAGTTAAAAAAACAGCTGATGGCGCTTTAAGCATTTCCTAAGAATCATAGAAAAAGCTTTTAAGCTTATTAGCAAAGATTGGAAATCATAGGTAGCAATCGTTCTCTAGATAAGTGTTCCCATGGTAATGTTATTCTGCACAGATTCAATTCAATGACAATTTTCATGTGGAAGTATCGTATCAGATTTTGATCCTTAACACAATTTTACAGATAATCAAATTTACCCAATTAGTAGCTTCTAGACACTATGCCCTTAATAAACTGTATGTCTGAAATATGACATCTCAAAGACTACAGAAGACGTATGTAAATAAAAATACTACAGCAGAACAATGATCCTTTGTTTCTCCTGTCACACTTGTGTAATTCCATTGACTGAGTGGTGTTAATATACATTAAACACTGGGTATAATGTTCACCCCCACCACTAGCCTAGAGTGGGTTAATGTAGCTCAGCTGAAGCTAAATAACCTGATGGGCATTCCTGAGAGAGAGTTAGGCTGATAAGCACACACTAATTGAGAATCGGCCCGGAATAGTCAGAAGAAGGCAGGACTGCTATAAATAAGTAAGCCGCAGCAGAGGGCCTGCATCATGAAGATCTGCTGTTGTTTTCTGGGCTTCAGGTAGGAAAGGAGAAAAAGCAGTGGGAGAAGTTCTGGGATCCTGTCCTTGAGGAAAGGGTGCACCCAGATGGAGGTGAAAAAGGAAGCTTGATGGAAACTGAGTAAGCAGCAGCCAGGGAACAGTAGGAAGTTTAGGAGCAGTGCAGACCTCTGCTGCTGATTATAGGGTCCATAGGCTGAAACCTGGTGGTGTAGATGGGCCTACGTTCCCATACTGGTCCCTGGGAAAACAGCATATCCTTGAATTGGAGGGCTGCCAGCAATGATACCCAGACAGGCAGTCCACTTAGAGGTTTGGTGCCCTCATAAGGGGGAAAATGACTTTGGCTGAAAGACCAAGTCACTAGGGGTATGTCTACACTACCCCGCTAGTTCGAACTAGCGGGGGTAATGTAGTCATCCGCAGTTGCAAATGAAGTCCGGGATTTGAATTTCCCGGGCTTCATTTGCATGAAGCCGGCCGGCGCCATTTTTAAATGCTGGCTAGTTCGTACCCCGTGCTGCGCGGCTAGACGCAGCATGGACTAGCTAGTTCGGATTAGGCTTCTAATCCGAACTAGCTGTACACCTCGTTCCACTAGTTCGAACTAGCGGGGTAGTGTAGACATAGCCTAGGAGTGCCCTAAAAGATGCACTGCAAATCTTAGCATGCATGAACGAGACGGAAGATGGCATTGGACCGGCAGAGCTATTCTCCAGAAGCAGCCACAAAAAGGTGCCCCAGAAGTGAGGAGAACAATAAAGGAAGGACTTCTGTTGCTCATCCTTTTTCTTAGGTCTTTAAAAAGACTCTGTGAATAGAAGAACAGCCATACTGGGCTCACACCAAAGGTCCATCTAGCCTAGTATCCTGAATTCCCAACAGTAGCCAATGCCAGATGCCCCAGAGGGAGCATCCATGTCCGGCCTCTGACAAACAGAGGCTAGGGATACCATCCCTTCCCATCCTGGCTAATAGCCATTGATGGACTTAACCTTCATGAGTTGATCTAGTTCTTTTGTGAACCAATTTCTGCACACTTTACATTTTGGTTTTGATTTTTTTGCCTTTTATGCATTCAAAAGAATACATTTCAAAATGTTGGCATCATTCTTTTAAAGGTTTTGGCAGGGGAAAATGCAGACCATGATCTAGGACTCAGGAGTCATATTTATTCCACTGGTATTAACACAGTATCTAAAACTCAAAAAATGGAGAAATACGTATATCAACATGGATAGAATAATATGGCTAAGGCCACAGTTCGACAAAATACTAAAGCATGTGCCTAATTTTAAGTATGTGAGTAGTTACATGGAAGTCAATGGGACTATTTAGATCGTCAAATGCTTTGCTGAAAAAGGGCCAAAATAAATAGGTGTTGGAAAAAACTGAGAATGTTACCCTAAAACTGAAGATTAGAAGCATATAAGAGATCTGTAATACAGATTACACAATCAATCAGCAAAATCTATTCAAGTTATGAGAATGTTTGTCTTTTAAGGTAGGAGTGGGCAATAATTTTTGATGGAAGGCCACTCCAAGAAATTGAAAAGTGGTCAAAGGCTGCATGGATATTCATGGAAGTGGTGTGGGGGTCTGAGATGGAGGTTGGGTGCAGAAGAGAGTTTGGAGAAAGGAAGGGAGTTTGAGTGAAGGAGGCAGTTGTGACCTGGGGCACTGGGTGTAGGGTGTTGGATTGTGACCTTGGGCAGGAAATTGGGATACAGGAGGGGATACAGAGGTTTGGGTTGTGAGCTATGGTAGGAGGGAACTGTGATTTGGGCCAGGGGATTAGGGTGCTGGAGCTGGAAGGGGGTATGGGTGCAGGAGGGGGCAAAGGATTGGGGTATGTGGAGTAAGGGGGCAGGAGTGGGGTCAGAGGGTTAGGGAAGGGAGAGCCTGAGGTAACAGGGGCAAGGTCTGGTCAGGAGAATTACAGCCAGCAGCTTGTTCCTGAATCAGCATCCCTGTCTGCCCGGCCTCCGCACAGGCTGAAGCCATACACTCTGCGAATAACTAGTTCCCCGTATGCTTCGTGGCTGTCAGTTATTGAAATGGGCAGCTCCCATTGGCCAGTTTCTGGTCAGAAGCCAACCAATGGGATTGTGCTGGGGGTGGGAGCAGCTCCTAAAGCTTCCCCCTACCCTCCAGGCTCAGTTTTTAAAGTGAAACCACCCAGCAGCTGTGTTTCTGAGTGGTATGTGGGTGGAGTGAGGCAAGCAGGGAGCCTGCCTGGGGCCCCCCACAGTGTCCGCGGGCCAGATCCGGTGGCTTGGTAGACCAGTTCTGTCCTGTATTTTTCCCAGGCCTGTTGTAAGGAAAAATCCTTCATTGTTTATTTCTGTGAGCAACTCAGAAAATAATCATACATTTTTCAGTGCCACCAATCCCTGACAACAGGCTGACACCAATACCTTTAAGTATCAAAATCTTCAAAGAGTGGCTATGGACAGTAAGCCTCCGAGGCTTGGAATGAAAATATTGTGCAAGTAGGGTGGATAATCTCTTGAATATACTGTAATTTTCTGCAAATGCTTCAGATTAATTCATGGCTGCAGATGAGATGACCCATGCGGCTGTGTTCTTTCTAAATATTTTTCAGTAGAAATGCCACTGTATAGCTCAGTAAGCCATTCTGTCCATCAGTCAGGGACAATCTTACAGAGAAAGATAAAGTCTACCACATTTTAATCACTGCTGCTATATAGGCCAGTGGTCAAGCAGCTGATTAGATTCCCATCGTGGCACACTGAGCAATTTTACATTTTGATGGTTTTGCCCTGTCTAAATCACAGAAGATCAGGCAATGTGCAGCTCTCGCTCTCTCTCTCTCTACACACACACACACACACACACACACACACACACAAAAGATTTGAAAAAAATGACTATATTGCAGTGAAAGGCTGTAGGCATTTTATGTGCCTATAAGATAATAGCCTCAATAGTCTATAATATTTGTTAGAAGGTCTACAATAGATCTGGAATGTTAGGTTAAAGTACACAGCTCTGGCTACATAAAATACGTAGCTGGAGTCGGCTTACCTTAAGCGAGCTTGGCGCTGTCTTCACAGAGGGAGGCCCATGGAAGCAAATGTTCGCATCAGTTTCCCTTACTCCTCGCAACTGTGAGGAGTGATGGCACTGACCAGACCCATCCTCAGCATTTGATTTAGCAGGTCTTAACTTAACCTGCTAACTTGAATGCCAGAACATGGGTCTTTGGCATGACAAGTGAAGATGTGGCCTCAGTTTTGCTGATATAGAGCAAGGGGCTGTTGTACCGGCACATGGAATTTGATTTGAGAAAAGGACAGGCTTCTTTCTCTACCACCATCTTATTTTAGAATTCCACTGGAGAGGTCAGCTTTAACCTGAGCTATGGACTCTGGGATCCCTAGAAGAAAAGAAATTGCAGGCATGTTATGTATCATATTGCAGGCAAGTTTCCATAGTTGGGGAAACTTCATCCAGGCCCTAGGCTCATTTTAATGATAGCATCTGCTCTAGTGGATCTAGCCCATAGTGTATATTACAGTTACTTCAAATGTTATATGCTACAAAAGATATAAGGTGTAATTCAACTGGTGTAACTCAGCATAGCAGTATTGAAGTGCAGCTTCACCAACTGAAGATGTAGCCCACAGGACTGAATTCTGCTCTTCCAAGTACCTATGTGATTTTTTTACTTCAGCAGGAGTTGTGCATACATATGGTGGCCATTCTTCACTGAAAAGTCAGGTGTTTTCCAATGGTGACCACATGATAGTAGCTAAGATCTGCACAGTTTTCTTCTTGTGATGAAGTGGGAATATTTTGTAATATTTGTATGGGTCCTGTTTGTGCCTCACTTTCTCCTGCATGCTGAATTGTTACCCAGTGGATGGAAAAAGGACTGTTCTCAGAGTGGCCTAAGACACATAGGTGTGGGTGCCACTTACTTATATAGGACATTGGAGCATTTGAGAAAAACGGCAAATCCAGTTGCATGAACATTGACTACTTGCAGAAAGTACTCCAGAGGGAGGTGGTTTTCCTCACTTATCAGCAGGGAAGCTGAGCACAAACCTTAGCTTGAGAACAAAGGAGGACATGAGATTGGGAGATAAGAGCTGGCTGCAAAAAGAAGTTGTGGCTCTCATCTGGGGTCTGAGAAAGGATGTCAGATGGGAAGACAGATGTAGTGAACTCCTGGGTTTAAGCTCTAGCTTTGCTGAGCTCACCAAAATGAACTATGCTTTAGCCTTCTTTTCTCTATACTAACGTAAGGACTTAACAAATAAAACCTACTGTTTTGACAGTGTTGTGTGATTGTCAATATAAATGGTTGGTGTGGTGCATTAATTCCTGAAGAGAGTGCAAGTCCCCATCAAGTGTCTGTCTCCGTTCCATTTGCTGAATGGAGCTCATGGTGTGAAGTAGGAGAGCTAAAAGCCCAGAGGTCCTGTCTAAGAATTCAGTCAACCTGCCTGGCTTACCATGGAAGAAAAGCAAAATCCCTAAGGGTCTGGCACACTGAAGGAGTTCTTCCTACAGATTGTTCCAAAGCTGGGGCTGTAGCACTGATTCTGTAGATCTGTGACTACTCTATCCTATATAGAGAATGTGATTTAATGTGTAGCCCAGAGATGGAGGCTAGAACTGGGAGCTTGTGGAGCCAAGAGATACACCAGATGAAGATCCTGGAATAGGGAGACAGGAATAATGAAGCAAGTAAACAGAGATAGGACTAGGATAAAGACTGGTTGATGGCACAGAAAGGGTCAAGCTTAGGAGGAAACAGAGATTGTGCCTTCCATAGCACACAGTGAAACCTAGGATTCCGCACCCTTGCTATTGCTCTGCTGGCAGCAAATAGCTGTGAAATCCTCTAGCATCTCCTTTTCCTTCTAGCACTGGTCCAGAGAGGCTGACAAACTACTATTGTTATAATGTATTCCATTCACTGGAGAGGCCTACATGCTGGATCTTTTGAGGTAAAAAAACAACAAATGGTCTGGTAGCACTTTATAGACTAACTAAACATGTAGATGGTACCAGTTAACTCCGGTCATCTGAAGAAGTGGACAGTGCCCATGAAAGCTCATGGTACCATCTACATGTTTAGTTAGTCTATAAAGTGCTACCAGACCATTTGTTGTTTTTTTCTGTAAGGGTATGTCTAAACTACATGGCTCCATCGACGGAGCCATGTAGATTTGTTTGTTCGGCAAAGGGAAATGATGCCGCGATTTAAATAATCGTGGCTTCATTTAAATGTAAATGGCTGCCCCGCTCTGCCAATCAGCTGTTTGTCGGCAGATCAGGGCAGTCTGGACGCTCCCCTGCCGACATGAAAGCCCTTTATCGACCTCCCCAATAAACCTCATCCTACGAGGCATAACGGGGAGGTTGATAAAGGGCTTTCAGGTCGGCGCGGGAGCATCCAGATTAGCGCGCTGAGCCGACAAACAGCTATCGGCTCAGCGCGGCAGCCATATAAATTTCAATGAAGCAGCGATTTAATTTCCCTTTGCCAATCAGCCTAATCTACATGGCTCCATCGGTGGAGCCATGTAGTTTAGACACACCCTAACAGACTAACTTGGCTACCCCCTGAAGCTTTTGAGGTAAAGAATATATACCGTAAAGGGAATGTCATTTAAGCTTTTCACTTTTTTTTCTAGTTGTTCCTTAGAGTGGTGTACAGATACAATTACATCAGTCGACATTTTTTCATTTCCTTCTACGTGCTCAGCACTTGTGGTCAGCAACATGCATTTCATGGTTTCACAAAGCAGAGAGTTTCTACTTACAGTATGACAGGGCTTCAGAATCCAGACCTGTAACAAAAAGGCAGCTTTTTATTCAGACAAATAGGAAAGGGAAGCAAAGTGAATTGCTGCATCTAAATTGGTCTTGTATTTTAGCAGAGGTATGTGAAATCAGAGATGCATGAGTAAGCTTGTCACATGAGCTAGTCACCTCACTCATTTTGTAATCAAGTTAGCAGGGCATGTAAATGCCTGGATTAATTTTATTTTTTCAACAGTGATCCTTGTTCAGTTTGCTCATTTCCTTTAAGCACAGGTGATGAATCTGTAGGAATTAAATTGTTTACAGTAACTAGTCTTTTCTTCAATTGCAGAATTATCATGTATCACAATTATTATAAAGTGATTTATTTCAAATTGCATAATGAACAGCTTTTGTGATCACTTTTGTGTCTATACATTAAGGCACATCTATGCAGCAAGGGCAAAACTCAAGCTACAAAACTTCAGCTACATCAATTGTGTAGCTGAAGTTGAAATAGCTTAATTCAGCTTTTGGCGCTATCTACACATCAGGAAGTCGAAGGAAAAACACTCTCCCTTTTATTTCCCTTACTCCTTGTGAAATTAGGGTTACAGGAGTTGAAGTAAAAAGTCCTCCAGCTCTCCATTATTTCGAAATAATGGCTTACTGTGTAGACATGTTCTTTGATGTTTTGGAATAACTTCAGTTATTCCGAAATAATGCTGCTGTGTAGACATAGCCTAATGAGTGTTCAGTTTTCTTAAAAAAGGTTCAGTAGAAGATATTTGGAATTTGTTATTAGAACTGCATATACTTATATAAATCACATAGTATTGTTCCTTGATTAGATAATTTAATAATTACAAGATGACTCAAACAAGTTTTGTTCCATAAAAAAATAAACCTTTTCTTGGCTAAACAAAACTAATTATTGTTATTGAAGCTTACTGTTCTCAAATTATTCATTTGAATATACAGTAATAAAGTATAAAAAGTAGAATGCAAAATTATTTTTAAGATGAGCAATCTGCTTGTGAACAGATTTGTACATTATTCAACCAGCTCTGCAACTCCACACTCCCTCGCCCATTGGCTAATCTGACAGGGACCTGCACAGAAGAATTACAGAATCATAGATCTGGAAGGGACCTCAAGAGGTCAACTAGTGTTGTCCCCTGCATTCATGGCAGAACTAAGTATTGTTTAGACGATCCCTGACAGGCATTTGCCTAACCTGCTCTTAAAAATCTCCAGTAACAGAGATTCCACAACCTCCCTAAGCACTGTATTCCTCTGCTTAACTACCCTGACAGGTAAGAAGTGTTTTCTAATGTCCTACCTAAACCTTCCTTGCTGAAGTTTAAGTCCATTGCCTCTTGTATCCTCAGAAGCTAAGAACAATTCTTCTCCCTCCTCCTTGTAACAACTTTTTAGGTACCTGAAAATTGTGATGTCCCCTCTTTGACTTCTCCAAATTAAACAAACCCACTCCTTTCAATCTTTCCACATAGGTCATGTTTTCAAGACCTATAATCATTTCTGTTATTCTCCCCTGGACTTTCTCCCAGTTTGTCTACATCTTTCCCAAAATATGGCACCCAAAACTAAACACAATAATCCTGTTGAGGCTAATCTGCACAGAATATAGCAGAAAAATTACTTTGTGTTTTGCTTACAACACTGCTGCTAATACATTCCGGAATTATTGCTTTTTTGCAACAGTGTTACTCTGTTGACTCATATTTAGCTTGTGATCTACTTTGACCTTCAGAGCCAATTCTTCAGTACTCCATCCAGTGTTCCCTCTAACTGCTGGCAGCACTGCTTCCCAGGTGATTAATCAGCCTGGTCCACTCAGCTCCATGATGGGAGCCATGAGCCTCTGCTTGGGTGGGGCCGATTAAGCCCCTGTGAAGGTGTGCTGCCAGCAGTTTAGAGGGAACACTTGACTCCATCCTAAGAATTAATTTCCCATCTTATATGTGTGCAACTGAGAGTACCTTCCTAAACGGAGCACTTTGCATTCATCCTTATTTAATTTCATCCTATTTACTTCAGACCATTTCTCCAGTTTCTTGAGATCATTTTTAATTTTAATTCTATCATCGAAACCACTTGCAAACACTCTTGGCTTGGAATCATCTGCAAACTTTGTAAGTGTACTCCCTGTGCTCTTGTCTAAATCACTGATGAAGATTTTGAGCAGAAGTGGACCCAGAACTGATCCCTGTGAGAATCCTCTTGACATGCCCTTCCAGTTATCTGCTATCTACACTCTGGGAATGGTTTTCTAAAACGGTTTTCCATCCACTTTATAGTAGCTTCATCTACGTAGCCTTTCCATAGTAGGCTTATGAGCAGCTAATGCAAAACAGTATCAAAAGCCTTACTAAAGTCAAGATATACCATGTCAAATGCTTCCCGTCACCACATCCACAAAGTTTGTTGCCCAATCAAAGAAAGCTGTCAGGTTGATTTGACACTACTTGTTCTCATCACGGTTACTCATTACCTTTCTGAGTACTGAAGTTAAAGTGAATAGTCTGAAACTTCCCATTGTTCTTTATTTCCCTTTCCTTTTTATAGATTGGTATTATATATTGCCCTTCTGCAATCCCTTCCATCTTCCAAAACTTTTCATAGATAATCGCTAATGGCTCAGATATCTCCTTAGTCTTCTCTTTGAGTATTCTAGGATGTATTTAGTCAGGACATCTAACTCATGTAAGGAATTTTTAACTTATTCATTTTCTATTCTAGCCTTTCATCCTACCTTATTTTCACTAGCATTCACTATGATAGACATCCAATCACTGCTACCCTTTCTGATGAAAACTGAAACAGAAAGGGCATTTAGCACTTCTGCCATTTTCACATTTTTTGTTATTGACATTTCTCCCTCATTGAGTTATGGGCCTACCTTATCTTTGACCTTCCTCTTGCTTCTAATGTATATGTAAAATGTTTTCTTGGTACCCTTTGTGTCTCTAGCTAGTATAATCTCTAAATTTATATATTTTTGTTGTTTGTTTATATTCATCCTTTTCAATTTGACCTGGTTTCTACTTTTTGTAGGACTATTTTAAAAAGATATATATAATTGAAGATATCCTTGTTAAGCCAGGGTAGTGTTATGTCATCCTTCCTACCTAGTTTGCTCTTGTGCCTTTAATAAGTCTCATTTGAAAAACTTCAAACTCTCTTGAATTGTTTTTCCCCTTAGACTTACTTTCAATGGGATCTTATCTAACAACACCTTACGTTGATACTCTCCCTAATTTCCATTTGATTTCTGTATATGTCTTGTTATCTATAATTCACTATATATTTTAAATATAGTATGGATTTCTCACAGGTCCCCTTAGCTGGAAACGGTGAACTGGAACCAATAGGGCTTGCTGGCTACAGACACTTTAGGTAAACGAAGCAGCATGGGCCTGCTAGCAGCTTTCCCAAAGTGGGCCAAAGAAATACTGCTACAGAAGACTTGAAGAATTTTGCTATTGTTGTTTTACATAGAAAGCACTCAGTGTAGGAGCCATGAAGATATTTAAGCACCTAAGTCTCGGTCTGAGCTCACCTGTGCTCACCCCATAGGCACATACATCCAGTCAGCATCTAAAGTCTGTCAGAGTAAAACTTTCCTAGATGTCTATAGACAGCTGGATGCTCATCTCAGTCTCTCAACCTCAGAGACCTCCTATCAGAGCAGGTCCCATTCAAAATCCAGGGTCCAGTGGTATGACTCAAACTTATAAGATGGGCACCTTGACCACAACTTCCTCTTTCTTTGTCTCTGGACACTGTGTGCTGCAGGCCAGACACATAAACCATTCCCTCAGAAATTGGCTTAGACACCTAAGTTGCCTGATTCCAAGTGGATCACTCAGCTGCATAGGCTACACTCTGCAAATGGATTTTGGTGCTTATCTCAGAGAGGGGTAGGACCTAGGACAACCTCTCTTGTCAGCGTCTCCCATTGGATAGCTTGGGGTATGTCTATACAGCAAGGGTAAAGCCGAAATAAGCTACTCAACTTGAGCTACGTCAATTGCGTAGCTTCAGTCAAAATAGCTTATTTTGGCTTTCGGAGCTGTCTACTCACAGAAGTCCAAGAAAAAACACTCTTCCTCCAATTTCCAATGTTGGAATAACTGTTTGTATTATAAATGTGGACTATATTATTTATTCTGAAATAACACTGTGGTGTAGATGAACCCTTAGGAAGCTCCCTATCTAGCATGGTGGCTTTTTGGATCACCTATCTCTCCCCATTCATTGTAGCCTAGTCATGTAGCCTAGTGTTGTGTATCATGATGTTATTCCTGTGATTTTCCAGGCACATAAAAGTTAGATGCAGTGATGTTCAGCATTGTATTGTTTAAATTCTTTTGTGGATGCATCTTTGTTTAAATTCTTTTGTGAGGGACAGTATAACATTCTAAGACCAAGATTCTGATGAGTAGCCAATATGGGTTGAAAAATGTAAGTTGCATATCCATCCAAAGTGGACGATTCAGCAACAGTGAAGATGAAAACTAAGAATAAAAGTAAATATACCACTAGAACAGAGGTAATGATTAAGACAATGGGAAGATAACCCTCATACAGGTTAAATACAGAGTACGTATGTGATAAAATAGTAGGAGTCAGTGAAAATTAGAATTCTCCTACCTGACTAGGAGATGCTGTGGCTGCTCTGATAAGTGCTACTGTTTACGGTGCAGTAGAGGCCTCAGATAGTTAAGAGCCCTATTTAAGGCACAGTACAGAATAAATCCCAAAAAGCTTAAAATCTAAGGGGCAAGATATAGCAGGTGGGTAAAAAACAAGTAAAGAGGATAACAGCAGGATTGTTTAGCATAGATTATCTGGGTTCACAATTCATAGATACATTAAGCAGTAGCATTAATCACATCAGTTACATCTTGTCACCTGCTTAATCCTTATCATGATAGTTTTGTACAAGCATCACAGTAGAAGCCGATTCTGAGGATTTGCTTTATGTTATTTTCCTCATCTCTACTGGTAACTGGTTACAGCTGGACCAGAAAAACTTTTCATTACATTTATTTTTCTATCCTGAATATCCAGAATATCCAGAATAAAATATTAAAGTTACATTTTCACACTGAAACTCCATGACGTTTGTATAGTAAGTCTGTTCTTTTAGGACAGACATGCTTTCCCTATTCTCAAAGTCTGTTCACCATCTGCCCTGTCTATTGCTATGCTAATGGGGAAACAATATGGGTAGATAGGAAGGGCTCATGCTTTTATTAAGAGCAGAAAAGACCAGAGAGAGCTCTATTAAAATACAAGATATGTGTCACCTCAAAAGTGACTATTTCATTTTAGCTAACGTGATTACTGCATAGAGCGATCCTCCGGAATAAAGGGCTTTGAAGTAGGAATAAGAGATCCTCCGGAAAAGGGCTTTATTCCGGAGGATTGCGCCAGTCTAGACGCTTTTTTTCCGGCTTTTCCCCAAGCGGAAAAAAAGCGGTGGACATGTTTATTTAAATCAGCGGGGGATATTTAAATCCCCTGCGGATTTCCCTATCCTGACTTACCTGATTTGCATGGCTTTTCCGGAAATTGTGGCCAATGTAGACGTAGCAATAGGGTACGTCTGCACTTTAGAGCTATTTTGGGATACTAGACGTATCCTGAAACAACTACCCCTCGTCAACACAAGCCATCTGTTTTTTCAAATATTTTTGAAATAACGGCTGCACTAATTCTGCATACTGGTAACCCTGGTTCCATGAGGGTTAAAGGATGTCTCAAAATAGAACATTATTTCACAATTTGGCACTGTATAGACGTGCCAAATTTCAAAATAGGCTATTTCAAAATAGATTTGAAATAAGATATGCAAAGAGGAAATTGTTTGGCACATCATGTTTTTATTTCTCTCCCTATGGGTACAATCCTGCAAACCCTTATGCAGGTGACCAAGGACTTTCACTTTATCAGTGTGTCAAGCAAGATCCCTTTCCTTCTTCAAGTATGCACTTATATGCACAGCTTTGTCTTATTAGCTGTTCAACTCTGTTCTCCCTTTTGTTCTATCAATTATGTCTGTCAAATTAGAAAATGCCCTTGAGCAAGAACTTTGATTTCCTATATGGCCATAAGTCACTATGCAAGCTAAAGGTGCTTTATAATTTTTTAAAACCATGTTATAGCCATAGTAAAACAACAAATGTTATAATATTAAAAAATCCCCACAAAGAACCCTGTAGCACCTTAAAGTTTAGCAGATTCATTTGGCATAAGCTTTCATCGGCAAAACTTCACTTCAATAGATGCATGCCCCATGACACCTAAATCTAAAAATCTGTTAGTCTTTAAGGTACTACAGGATTCCTCATTGTTTGTTTTTGTGGATACCGTCTAACACAGCTACCCCTCAGAATATTTTCAGCTACTCACGAGTTACCTATTTCTTACTTTTTTTATTAGTTACAAATGATGTCTCTACACGTGATACACAAAATTGTCTATACTTTATCACTTTTTATGCATCATAAAAAGGTCTCAGATCTTTGTTTTTCTGTTTTGTTTTACATTGGAAAAAAATCTGGTCTACCCCTAATGGGTTTTGTCTATACTAGACTTCTTTTGCCAAAATGTTCCCAACTTTGTTACCCATGGCTCAGCTTCACTAGTGGTATCAATGGGAATGCTAGCTTTGGTAATTGTAGGCATGTCAAAAACTATCAACAGTTGTTCCTACTCTGAGGAAATTTAAATGACATGGTTGTTAAAGTGCAAATGGTGTTTTTGTGTGCAGAGTCTAGGAGTCCTTTGTTATCACCAATTAAGTTTCTAGCTTTAGCCCAGGGGTGGGGAACCACCAACCCACAAGTCACACACTGTACGTCAGGGTCAGCCACTTGTGGAACACCAGATGCTTTGTTTACTTGAGCATCCATAGGCAATGGACTTCATCGTTCCCAGCCAATGGGAGCTGTGGGAAGTGGTGGCCCGGGCTACACAGCTCCCATTGGGCAGGAATGGTGAACTGTGGTCACTGGGAGCGGTGGGGCTCTGTGCCTGCAGACGCTCAAGTAAACAAAGCTGTTGGTGGGCCAACAGACACTAACCCTGATTAACCGAATGTGGCTCATTGGATGGAGGTTCCCCAACCCTGCTTTAGCCACTCATATTTGAAAACATGCGCCATCTATACAAGTAGGGACCTGAGGCTGCAATAGAATTGACATATATGAACCCTAACACCTCAGCAAAAATCACTGATGACCTCTATGAGGGCATGTCTACCCTAGGACATTATTTCAAAACAACTTACTTTAAAATAGCATATCCACGCTACAGGGAAGCCTCAAAATTAGTCCAAGGCAAGCTCCCTTAGGCTACATCTGCACTGTAACACTATTTCGGGATACCTGAGTATCTCGAAATAATTATCCCGTGTCTGTACAACAAGCCTGTTATTTCGAAATATAACGGGCTCACTATTCCAATGTCCCTGTAAACTTCATTCCATGAGGAGTAAGGAATGTTTCAGAACAGCGGTTTATTTCAAAATTTGGCACTGTGTAGACCGCACCAAATTACGAAATAAACTATTTCAAAATAAGATCAAAATAAGATATGCAATTTGCATAGCTCAAATTGTATATCTTATTTTGAGCTACGGTGCAGCATAGATGCATCCTTAATGTGGACATGCTACCTCAACTTAGAGCCCAAGGAAGCAGTGGGGAATAATTACTTTGAATGTCTTTGGGGAGCAGTTATTTCAAAATAGCAGCAGCGGAGCATCCACACTACTGCTATTTTGAAATAACTATATAAGAATAAGTATTATTCCTCAAGGAAAGCAGGGTTATTATTTCAAAATAACGAGCTCCTTATTTCAAAATAACAGGCTTGGTAGTCTGGATGCTCCGTTCCTGTATTTTGAAATAAGGGGAGTTACTTCAAAATAACTCCCCAGTGTAGACCAGGGCTGAGGGCGTAAAGTCCCATATCTGTGGAATCAGGCCTATAGCTAAGACTGTGTCAGTGTCTCATTAAAAGTTTGTCAGCCAGATAGCTGGCATAGTATGGCATTAATGTCAATGGAGCTACACTAGTGGATGTCAGCTGAAGATCATCTAGCTATCTATTTTAGTATAGTGCACCTTGGCACTTAAGTTTATTTTTTCCTCAAAATGGCTCAAGTTAAGCACACTTTTAATTTCTTAGATTAATTGTTGTACATCATAACCTAATTTGTGTTTCCCATAGAAATATAGTAATGGTGGTATAGAATAGTATGTCAAGATATTACTGTAGTAATTTCAACATTATCACCAATAAATACCAGTGTAAATTTAAAAGCAAAACTATTACAATTCTAGTTCTGGGTATCTGTCCATCTGTCACTAATCTATCTATTTTTCCGGAACGAAAGTCAGAGAGTATGGTAATCTGCTTTCAAACATTTCTAGAATTTGAAGTGGCAGTAGTTCCCTCCAAGCATTTATGCCAATTTATGAAACTTTGCATTTTTTCAGTAGCTCATGTTTTACTCTTTGCTTTTGCCAGTTTTGACAGCTTGTTCACCTCTCCTGCACCTAAAACTGGCTTTTACCTACAGGAAAGGCAGGAAACTTGTCAATACTGCTTTAAAAAAGAGAAGATAAAACCTGGCAGCAAAAATTAGAACAGTTCTTCCTGACTTGTGTTCAGTGTTACCATTCAGTCTTCACAGCAGAAGCATTAGAATTAGTATAGAATAGCACTGTAACACATATGAGATGCATATATTGTTAGAAATGCCCATATCTCCTATATATGTATCCACAATTAACACTAAGCTTCCCACATGTAAACTTTCCTAATTTGCCAGATATCCCAAAGAAAACAAGTAGAAGATTTATCTCAGGATTGATCAAAATTTAGGATAGCAGAATAAGTTCATATGTAAATAATTCCCCACAAAATTGTTGTATGTTGTGTTTGTGTGTATATATATATTTGCAAAATTGAAGCCTTCTATTTGTATAACAAAGCACCCCCATCACTCACACCCATCCTCCATCTTACCTTCTCCAAGCATGATCTTAGGAACCAGTTACAGGGTGGATCTCTCAAAACTGGGACTCCCTCATCCAGCAACATCCATGGTCTGGCAGGACCAGGTGTGTTCCTGGACCAGGGAGTCCTGGCTGGGAGCCCTAGTGGCAAGAGGGCTGGTGGGCTCCCGGCTGTGCTGGGGTTGGGACAGGTGCCAGAGCCCCAGTAGCGCAGCAGGGGCTGCAGCAGCCACAATAGCAGGACAGGGAATGTGGCAGCAGCCACAGTAGCGGGGCTGGGGCCAAAGATGCAGCAGCTGTGATAGTGAGGCCTGGGCTGGAGACGCGACAGATGTGGTGGTGAGGCCCAGGCCTAAGTCGCGGCAGTTGTGGTGACGAGGCCCGGGCCTAAGATGCGGCAGCCCCAGTACTGGGGCTGGGGCCAAGGCAGTCTGGGCTGCTGGGGCCACAGCAGCACAGTAGCCCAGTGCGGATGGCAGCTGGGCCTGGCAGAGGGAGGCGGTCTGGAGAGCCGATAGCAGGGGACCTCCTCCAGTCCTGCAAATTCCCTCATTCCAGATGGTCAGGTCCCAAGGGTACAGGACCAGAGTGACCCAACCTGTAGTAGAAACCTTTTAAATATTTAGGAAGAGCTCTATATTTTTCTTTTAAAGAAATAAGAAAGATCTTGTATCCACATTAACATGTTGAAATGAAATGTATGATTCTTATCAATGGTATAAATAAAATAGCATCGTGTTCCTGCTAATACCTATCTCAGAAGGAAATTGCAAATATAGTAAACTACTCAGGCATATCACTTGCAGTATGAGAATGCATACCGGCATTGTCTAAATCCAATAAAATATGATGTTTGAGTAATAGATCTTAAATTCTCAAACTGTCTAAATTAATCAACACATAAGAGTAGATTATAGAATTAAAGTTGACAGCTAATAAGGCCCTCGAAGGACCTAAAAACCTATACACACCTCATTTAGAAATGCTTTGCCAAGTCTGTCATCTTATTTATTGAAGTTACCATGAACAAGTGGTCAGGACTGCTGATTCCTGGAAACACTGTATAGACACTATTATGCTAAAGGCAGCCTGTTAAATTATTATACAACTCCATGGTGTCCAGCCAGTTCTGAAGCAATAGCCATTATAGTGGCTGCTTCTATAGCAAACTAGCCACACTCAACCAGCCAAATAGCCACATTGTTCAAGCCAAGTAGTCACACTCAACAAGCCAAATAGCCACATATGGCTAGTGGCTAGCATTTTGGACACCACAGCCATAGCTAAAGATTTAAAGTTTTTATTTCACCATCTTTATAAAATGTTATGGAAACACAGCAAACATGTAAAAGTTTTGTATGCTGGCATGAATTTTCAGAGCAATGAACAACTTTCCTTTACTTTTCACTGCTAATGGAACCAAGTACTTGCATTGCCACCATAATTGCATAAATATTAAACAGTAGTTATGTAATAATTTTTGGTATAACAGAAAGCAAATTATATTTTACGTGGAATTGTATTGTCAGATTATAAATTAATTTGTAATGTTCTTATCTGTTTAGATCATTTATTACAGGGAGCAAATACTGTAAATATGAAGATACATAGACCTATGTGACTATTCACTACAGTAAACACTATACTCAGTATTGTTTGCAGGATTAGCCTATTATATTGTAATATTGTATGCAAACATTGTTTCTGAATATTTTCTGTGTTTGTTCTATCAGTAAGTCTTCGTTCTTCAAATCAATACAGTTAAGTTATCACAAAAGAAAACCACTTTTTCTTACAAAGAGAAATGAAGTGTTTTGTATATTTGTGTGGATTACATGTAAAATACACAAAGTACTCTTCAATTCACATTGCTTAAGGATTCAGGTTTCTTTTCAGAACAATTTTGTCTCTAGAACTCTCTTGATGTTTTTTTTTTACAAATTTTGTAGAAAAATATTTTCTGTAGGACTATAAGTGTCTGAAAATTCCAAGGTAACAACGAAAAATGTACAATGCTTTATTGACCACATTTTAAAGATGAACTTAATGTATAGTTTAGCTTTGTCTATTCATTCTGTTTTATTACTTTTTGGTAATAGTCCAGGAGTATGTTAAGTGCTGCTTCTGCAAAGAAGTCTAGGTGAAGATGTGTCACTTCATTTAGCATATATAATGAAAAATAGCCACCAGTTTTTTGAAAGATGGTAAAATGCAAAGTATAATTCTTGAGAGCATGTGAAAACTCCCATTCATTTAACATACAGTCATGTCCAGAGAATTGGTTGTTGACAAACATAAATTTCAGTGCCAACATTCCATCAGGGATGTTGCAACATTATAAACCTTAGCTGTCAAGTCAATTGTTGTTCAAAAGGACAATATTGATTAATATATCGGAGGCTTACCTGTTCCAACACTGGGACTCAATTTCAGATCCAGTTTTCTCGCAATGATGTTTTCAGGGTTAGTCAACTGATTTGGCAGTCCTGCAAGATCATTGCAAGTCTTTTCTTTCTGGAACAAACCAAAATGAGTACAGATAAGAACAAGCTGTTCACCAAGTTCAAACCATTGCTTTAGCAGGTACCATGTCCTTGTCCTTCATCTACTCAAGGTACTAATCTTGGCATTTTAAACTGTGGACAGCAGAATGCCCTGAACACAAGACTGCCTTGGTCTACACATTTCCTACACTGCCTGTTGCTGGTCAAGTTTTCTTCTTTGACTCTACAGTACTTACAAACTCTCCAGGGTCCTTCTAGACCCCTTATCTTTTCCCAGTTATTATTATTAGAAATATGAATAAATGACAGTTAATATGTTAATCCAGTCAGTCTTGCCTCATTTTACGATTGAGATCTTGCCCCAGCTAGATAACTTTTTCCTCCAATTTGTTATTCAAAATTAAAATTACTTCCCAAATAACTTCAATGAATACTTTGTGGTGTACATTTCTTTTACAAGCAGTTCATTAAGTATTCAGAATCAGCCAGTTGTCATAAACACAGGTCCCATGGTCCCCTGTGGATGAGCATAGCTTAAAATTAGCTTCCTGGTGTGTTTACGGATCATTACAAGTGTAAAAATTATTCCCTTTCTATAGACACTGTGCAGCATTCACTTAAAATTCATTGTTTTGGCAAACAAACATTCTTGCTAGTAACCTCATTTGGTGGAATATTTATGGAAAACATTACAAAAGGTATGTGGACACAGTCATACTCAATATGGTTCAAACTTCAAGTGATTAAAGATAGAAAATGTGGTGTGGTGTCTGCCCAGATATCTTTATTTTAGTTTGCAAGCCTTGTTTCCTTTTTTAACTCAAAATTAGTGTTTGACTTGAACTTCTACTGTGTAAATTCCATAGGTTAAGAACTTTGTTTCAGAATTACCTGCCAAGAACTTTAAGTGTCCTCTTATTTTTGTATCATAAAAGTGTATAAAAGATTATGAAACATAATGTAATAATTTATAAGCTTTCATATGTCAGGCCCATTAATTAAATCATGGTAAAATTATAAATGAATCCCAAAATCAGGCTTCACAGAAATCAAGCCTCAGGTTTATTTCTTGAGAGATACCACCTTCCCATAATATATTCCTTAACCACATTCTTCAAACCAGCACAGATTTGCTATGCCCATTCCTCCCATCCCATCCTTTGACCTTCTGTATATTAGTAATATGACACTAATGAAACTTAAGATCCACCACCTACATTAGTGTGCTCAACTGGGACTTGGGAAAGACCCAGTTCAATTCCCTCCTCCACCATAATCTTCCTTAGTGACCTTAAGCAAGTCACTTAGACACAGAGGCTACGTCTACACTGGCCTGATTTTCCGAAAATGCTTTTAACGGAAAAGTTTTGCGTTAAAAGTATTTTCGGAAAA
Source organism: Pelodiscus sinensis (assembly GCF_052426305.1). Lineage (NCBI taxonomy): Eukaryota > Metazoa > Chordata > Testudines > Trionychidae > Pelodiscus > Pelodiscus sinensis. The sequence continues at coordinate 101,505,910 of NC_143057.1, forward strand.
GCAAGTCTAGATTGGCAGGATGCTTTTCCGCAAAAGCACTTTTTGCGGAAAAGCGTCCGTGGCCAATCTAGACGCGGTTTTCCGCAAAAAAGCCCCGATTGCCATTTTCGCGATCGGGGCTTTTTTGCGGAAAACGCTACTGTGCTGTTTACACTGGCCCTCTTGCATAAATGATTGGTGCAAGAGGGATTTTGCCCGAACGGGAGCAGCACAGTATTTCCGCAAGAACACTGACGATCTTACATGAGATCGTCAGTGTTCTTGCGGGAATTCAAAAGGCCAGTGTAGACAGCTGGCAAGTTTTTCCGCAAAATCAGATGATTTTGTGGAAAAACTTGCCAGTCTAGACACAGCCAGAGAGTATCGGCAAAGTAGGAACTGTAGTACCACGCAGGGTGTTGCAAATTTAACTACATTCATAGAATCATAGGGTTAGAAGAGACCTCAGGAGGTCATTGAGTCCAATCGCTCCCCAAAACATGACCAACCCCAGCTAAATCATCAGCCAGGGTTGTGTCAAGATGAAACTTAAAAAAACTCTCGAGATGAAGATTCCACCATGTCCCTAGGAAATCCATTCCAGTGCTTCACCACCATCCCAGTAAAATAGTTTTTCCTGATATCTAACCTAAACCTCCTCCACTGCAACTTGAGACCACTGCTCCTTATGCTGTCATCTGTTACTACTGAGAACAGCCTCCTGATATCCTCATTGGAACCCCCCTTCATGTTAGTTAAAGGCTGCTATCAAATCCCCCCTCATTCTTCTCTTCTGCAGACTAAGGTCAAAATCCCTCAGCCTCTCCTTGTAAGTCATGTGCTTCAATCCCCTAATCATTTTTGTTGCCCTCAGCTGGACTTTCTTCAATGCGTCCACATCCTTTCTGTAATGAGTGTGTGTGTGTCCAGAATTAGATGCAATACTCCTGATGTGACCTCTTCAGTGACAAATAAAAGGCACTTCTCTGGTTCTGCTGGCAATGCTCCTCCCAATGTACCTTAATATGCCATTAGCCTTCTTGGCTACAAGTGCACACTTAGAGATTGTTAGGAAACAGAGATGACAAATGCCAACGGTGGATACATTATTTGCTAGACTTCAGATTTCATAGTCACATTTTGGGGTGCAGTCCAGACTAGTGAGCAATAGTATCAAGCCTGCCTTGTCACCTTGGACACCTCACTGTGGTTTTGCTGTAGGAGCTTCCAACCTACGTCCTGCTCAACCAGCCTATTAGGATGCAGGTCACACCCGATGTCTGTTCGTGTGCACTAGCCAACCCAGCAACCCGTCTACAGTCCCATGCTGGCTTGTACCAGACTTGATTACTATTTGAAGAGTTTCCCTGACACTTCCAGCCTAGGTTGTCCCCAAATGGTATGCCCTGTAATGTTTAGCCCTCTTTTGGACAGATGAAAGAAATAGTACGGTTTGTTTCTTGAGGAGATAGAACACACCAGTTTGTCACATTAACTGAAGTTTACATCCACTTTGATATAAACACAAAACTGTTGGTTTAAACCAATAGTAAAACAAATGTATTAACAAAAAATAGGCACTTTAAGAGAGAAGTTAGAAATTGTTACCAGCAAAGAAAATGAAAACACACATCTAAAAGTATAAAACTCTAATCTATCATGTTTTGTTTCAAGGCTTTGCTCAGACTGACTTTTCCTAGTTCCAGTCTTCCAGCAACAAGGAATGACCCTCTGAAGGGTTAAGATCTTTTTCAGAGTACCAAAGATGCTGGTGCTTTGTCATCTTAAGAGAAAGAGGTAACTTGGTGTTTTCTGCCCTGTTTTTGTATATTCCAGTGAACCTTAGAAATTGATTCTTTTGAAGGTTACCCCTCAAAAGTAAAGTTTATTTAAGCAGCGAGTAAGGAGGTATGGAGCCTAGTGCTAGATGAGGCTCCACACTTTCTTCTTCCACTTGTGTTTGCTGAAATGCAAATTGTTCTGTTTCCTGCCATTTCTTCTCCTTGCCACCTTGATGATTCTGTCAACTCCTTATATCTAAACTGAAGTATACATACATATTTTTAAATTAAAGATTGAACTGTTTCAGACCTTTTAAGTAAAGTAGGGTAAAATTTGTGAACATTTGGTTCTGGATCGAAAGCAACCCAGATTGAGTAGATTAATATCCATTTGATGTATTAGCTGTGCTACTGCCAGACTCTTGTCGGTGATCAAATAGAACATCACAGCAAGGAAGGTGGAGAAGAGCTCTCAGGGAATGACACCTCCCTTTTTCAGGCCTTTCTTGACCTTCAAAGGAGCAGTAGTAGATCCTTTAAAAAGAGTCACTGCTTTTATGCCATCATGAAACAGATGAAGAATGGTGACAGATTTTAGCGGACAGCCATACTTCAGAAAGATTCCATATAATTTCTGTGTTGACAGAATCAAAGACTTTTGTCAGGTCAATGTCCAATATAGTAGTCTATGTTGTTCTCTACATTTTTCCTGCAGCTCATGAATCGTAAAGGTCATATCAGTACTGCCGCTAGATGGTCTAAACCCACACTGAGATTCAGAAAGAATGTCTTCAGCAAGAGGAAGAAAACAGTTCAGGTCATTTCTAGAGTTCTCCTGAAGTGGCTAGCAGAGAGGTTCCTCTACACAATTTCCAGTCAAACTTTTCTTAAAGATCATCACAATTGTAACATTTCTAAATTCATCTGGAGTTTTTTCATGTTTCCAAATTTTCAAAATAAAAGTGTGAGGTGAGTCCCACTTATTAATTTCTGCTAGGACTCTATCCAGATGTCTTATTGTTCTTCATCTGCTTAATAGCGCTGCATGCTTCCAGGGTTGGAGGTATTCCAAGTTCATTTCTGATCAGGGGGATAAAGATGAAGACACTGTCATTAACTGCAGAGTCCCAATTGAGGAGATCTTCTAAAATGTCCCTTTCAGGGTACATTGATTGTTTCCATTTATTTGATCAACTTCTCTCTAGCCACCAATCTCAGGTTGGCTGGATTTCAGCTGCATGGGCCATAAATGGCTTTAACAGGATTAAAGAAGTCACATATCATGGGTTACAGTGAGGAGCTGAAGTTATTCAACTTGTCCAGCCACTCGTTCTTCATGTTGTGAGTTCTGTGAATCTCTGTCTTTGCATTTTGTTGAGCTGGCTTCTTTTTGCACTGAATTAATATAATTCTACTAGATATAAAAGCCTAATGTTTTTGATAGATTATGTTTTGTATATCCTGCTTTATATCTCATCAAACCAATCCTGATGCTTCCTAGAAGATAATCCTAGAGTCAATTCACAAGATGCTGCGCATGCTAGAATGGAGGGATTCCAAGTTACTGTTGATACATCCCACTAGTCTGTCTTTGGCATTTGTCAGTTTTTTTGCTAAAGCATTGATGGAAAACATTACAGATCCTTGGGTGCCTCTATATTGATTTTCTGTCTGCTTTGTTTCCATTGCAGCCATTATTTTAGTGGCCACACTGATGAAAATGGAGTGAATTGGACGGTGGTCAGTAATTACCACCAGTTATGATTTGACTAATGTGGACGTCTTTGCTATTCCTGATCTGGATAATAGCAATAGTCAGATGCCATTACTTGGATTCTAAATATTGCCATGGTGTCTTACATTGTTTCCCTGGCAGAACGAGGTGTGAATGACAATGAGTTCATGTTCTGAATGCTTAGTCAGAAAGAGGGTGCAATTTGAATTGTTCTTTCCTACACCTTCCTTGCTGATGATTCCATTGTTTTGAGTCCTATCCAACTCTATCATTAAAGCCACCAAGCAGAATAATCCAATCTGCTATTGATACACCAGAGAGGATTTGGTCACGGCTGGTGTAGAATTCTTCTTTGGTATCAGCAGCATTGTCAGGGCACACACTAATTACAGTAGCATATTGGTTCTCCACAAGCTTAAAATAGAAGCATCATGAAGCATTAATTGATTCTAGTAGGGGACAAGTTTTGTTTTGATGCCAAACCCAACACTATGAGTTTGACATTCCAATTCAGATTTTCCTTTCCAAAAGAAGGCCTATATCCTTGTTCCTTAAGATGTTCCTCTCCTGCTTGCCAGGTATCACTCAGGGCAGCAATTTCAATATCTTATTGCCTGAGTTCTTGGGCCATAATCGCAATATTATGCTCTGGGTGATCAGTATTAGGTTGGTACCCAAGAGATCTAATATTCCAAGTTCCAAATTTGATTGAACAACTTTTCTGATTTTGATTGCTACAGGATGATTCCTCTATATGCAGTAATCCAGATAAGTGTGAGGCAGGCTATGTTTGGGGCACATTTTCTAGAGTGTAAGCACAGTGGATCCTAAAAATGACTGCTCGGTCACAGTTATAACTTGCAAGAAAGCAATCCTGCTTCATCAAAATGCTCGATGACCATCTTGTAACTGTTGTCTCCATGCCAGTACATGACTAGGAGCTTCCAGATATCATGATCCTGCTGCTGTTGCCATTAGCTAGTTGCTGAAAGACTTAAGGTATATGCTTGTAGATAGTGGTTGAATGAAAGAGTCCTGTGCATGGATTCTTTTAATGAGAAGAAACTATTGAATACCAGTTTCTCCACAGATTCTTGATAGTGCAAGATCTTAATCCACTGGCAAGGAAACCAAGATGATTGGGGATCTTGCTCCCCAGCAGCTTATATCTGCCTTCACTGCTGTTGGGTCTATTACAGTTGACTTCTGCTTGATTGGCCATTAAAGGTCTCATTTCCAAGAGCATGGGGCTATGTAGGCTTATTAGAATGACTGACTGCCTGAACTTACCATGTCACAGCAACATCAGAGGACACATGTGGCTGATTTTCAATAGGGACAATATTGCCATCTGCTGTCCTCATCATGCACTGATGGTGGTGGTGCTGTTTGGACTATGACTGCTTACTCTTAACCCTCTGAAGCTTTTGAACATGTAAGGCAGTGCATTCAGCCGTATGAAGTGGAAATCCATCAACTACACAAAGAAACTTACACAGATCCAAACAGACATCATCTTCCTTTCCAAGTGAGAACAGATGAACATCATATCTAAGGGACTAAGGGTGAAAAGCCCACTGCAATCAATGTATCCCACAGACTACAGCCAGAGATTATGCCACACCCTCGCCAAGAAACTCAGGAACCACCTTATCAGCATTTTATACAACAAACAGAAGAAAATCAAGGAGGAGCTCTCAAAACTAGAAACTATCATAAAAAACCAAACTTCTATGCACACTTCATCTTTTCCAGACTTTACTAAAATTCAACAAACCACCTGCAAGGATCACTTCATTTTCCTTCAGAGGAAAAAGGACAATAAACTATCCAAACTCCTATATGCCTCAGGATCTCTCATTCCCGATACTTTCAACTCATCTAGCAACATTGTCAACCTATCCAACCACAATCTTAGTCCAGCAGAGGAATCTGTCCTATCTTGAGGGCTCTCCTGCCCCACCCTCACCTCCCACAAATATGATTCAGTTCTGTGGAGATCTAGAAATCTATTTTTGCTGCCTCTGCCTAAAGGAATATTTCCAACACACCGATGTACAACACACTGACCTGGCTGCTCCCCCAGCTAATCCCACAAGAGGAAGGCTTCTATGTGGACTCCTACTAAAGGTCATAATAAGAACCTTGATTTCTACATTGACTGCTTCCGCAAACATGCTCGAGCTGACATTGTCAGCAAACAACATATAACACATAACCTCAGCCATGCAGAACATAATCCTATATAGAGCCTCAAAAAAAAATTCTAACATCATAATCAAAAAGGCTGACAAAGGGGTGCTGTAGTCATCATGGACAGAATGGATTATGAACAGGAGGGCACCAGACAACTCACAAACACCAAATTTTACAAGCCTCTCTCCTGTGACCCCACTAAAGAATACCAAAAACCCTGAAACAGCTGCTCATGAGGCTCCCTGATGCTGCTCAGGACCAAATTTACACTAGCACTCCCCCTAGTCCCTGACCCAGGAGTCTTCTATCTGATACCCAAGATACACACACCTTAAAATCCTGGAAGACCCATCATCTCAAGCACTGGCACATTTACAACAGGATTATCTGGCTATATTAACTCTTTCCTCAGACCCTATGCTACCAGCACTCCTAGCTACCTTTGAGATACTACCAACTTCCTGAGGATGCTACAAAACATCAGGGCTGTGTCTACACTAGAACCCTTTTCCATAAAAGGGATGCTAACGAGACACTTCGGAATTGCAAATTCCGCAGGGGATTTAAATATCCCCCACGGCATTTGCATGAACATGGCTGCCGCTTTTTTCCGGCTCGGGGTTTTGCCGGAGAAAAGCGCCAGTCTAGACGCGATCTTGCAGAAAATAAGCCCTTTCCCGGAAGATCCCTTATTCCTACTTGAAAGGAATAAGGGATTCCTTGAAAGTAGGAATAAGGGATCTTCTGGAAAATGGCTTATTTTCCACAAGATCCCGTCTAGACTGGCGCTTTTCTCCGGCAAAACCACGAGCCGTAAAAAAGCGGCAGCCATGTTCATGCAAATGCCGCGGGGGATATTTAAATCCCCTGCGGCATTTGCAATTCCGAAGTGTCTCGTTAGCATCCCTTTTATGGAAAAGGGTGCCAGTGTAGACACAGCCCAGCAGTCTACCTGAAAATACCATCCTGGCCCCCATGGAGGTAGAAGCTCTTAACACCAACTTTCCACATAAAGACAGATTACAGGCTATCATGAACACCATCCCTAAAGACAGCACTGCACATCTGGTTACAGAGCTCTGTGACTCTTTGGAAGAAAAATGGACCTACAAACACCTCCTGCTTTCTACAAGTATGTAGCTTTTGCTTTCCCCTCCTCATCCCATCCCTTCTTGCTTTCTAAATCAAAACACTTCCTTGAGCAAATTTCCTCGCCCTTTCCCTCTAAGTATTTTCAATATATCATTTGCAGGTATTTTTTGTTACTACCCAACAACATGTCCTATCTCCATACCAGCAAGGATCTGGTTCTTTTATGTTGGCTGCATCCATCCCAGTAAGACTTACTCAAGAGTGCCTCTGAAAGACAAGCTCTAGACTCCTTTTTATTCTGGATAGAAAAGTGTGCTGAGCCAGTGCCAACCCTTAAAAAAGCCAGCATGCCCTACTACCCATAGATAAAACCTTGCACAGATACAAAATTTGGATCTGTATTCACATCTGTATCTGCAAAAATTATCCATGGATATCTGCATCTTCATCCACAGATGGGAATACCCATAGATATGCACAAATTTGAAGGTTCTAGATACAAAATTTGTATCCACATCCATATCTGCAAAAATGAGCCACAGATGTCTGCATTTACATCCAGGGACAGGCCTACCAATGGGGTGGAGAGCAAGGGAGCAACTGCCTCAGAGCCAAGTGATTCAAAAGGGCTTAGGGCTCTAGCAGCAGCAGCAGCATTGGTAGCCGGAGCCCTAGACCTTTTATATAATTTCTGGAGCCCTGTGAAGCATGAGTCAGGTGGCTCTGAGGGATGGCAGGGGAGGGGGCAGGATGTGACATAGTCAAAGTGGCACCATGAGCTGTCTGCCTCTAGTATCATCCCTTCCGAGTCTCCACCATTTCTGGGAGGGTGGAGCCAGCCCCCCCGCATCTTGCTCAGGGGCCCAGCAATTCTGTTGGTCCCCTATCCGTGGATGCAGATATCTGGGGATACAAAGCAGACGCCCCAGGGGATTTTCAGGGTTCTGCTCATAGAAAGAAACCACAGATAGGTCCACCTACAGGCATCACTCATTTGTGCACTCTTACAGTTTCACATATACAATAGAGTGCATGGTCAAACAGAGACTCAGAATTTCACACAAAAAAGCACATTTATTCACTGAGTCACAATCACGTAGGAACACAGTAATACATATTTTCAATATTATCCAGATAAAGTTTTGCTCATGCATATAGTATTACATAAAAAGTACATGAACCCCCCCCCACACACAATACCTTCTCTCATACATAACATACTGTAAGTCATAGTGCAAAATACAATAACATGTATACACTGTTTTACCAAACGACAGTTACAAAAACACCCAAGAAAAGTTACAGTCACGTGTGACTTTTTTTCACTGTTCAAGTTGTTTTGTAGGTGGAAAAAAATAACAGCAGTTAAGTATCTCATGCACATAACAGAAGCTGTGGAAAGACTGGGCCAATTTCTCATCTCATTTTCAACATTGTAAATGCAAAGTAATGTCATTGATGTGAATGGTGTTTCTTTGGAATAACATTTGTAATTTTATATTAGAATACATCTCTTGCTGTTTCTCTCACACATAAAATAACACAAGAGTTCAGGTCACTAATATTTTATTGTCAAGTGTTGTCAAAGTTTCCAGGAAACATAATTCCTTGTGATCTGTCAGGTAGGTACAACCTGCTCAGGACAGCTTCCTACAATATTTGGAGTTTCATATTCTGCGTCCATTTGTCATTAGTGTCCTTTTCTGCTCTGGGGGCAGGCTGCTATATCATGCTAGGCCCTGCCTCCTATTTCTTTCCTCTTTCCCAGGGGATAGCTTAAATTTTCCTATGTTTTTTCATCTGTGATAACTTTAATACCAGGCCTCCCACATACGTCAGACACAGGATTAAAAATCTCCACTCTTCCTGGGTTTCTCTCTAGTCAAATTGGTTACACAGATGCACACAGGCAGTCTCTCTCTCTCCCTTAAGCACAGAGAGACACAGAGCAGTCCCAGACACTAGACACACTCTGGCCTTACTTTGTGGACCCTACACCATGAAACAGGCCCATGTGCAACACAGGCAGGGGTAGGCGCCAGTGCTGCGCACACACACACTCACAGCTCTGCGATCACCTGGCATAACACAACAATTTAGAGTCTGTGGCTCCCAGTCGCGTGGACACACGCAGTTCCCCCTCCCCCCGAGGGGGACACGTGCAGTTAAAGGTAGACACACGGGAGCGAGGGACAGACATACGCCCTTCCGCTCCCTCCCGACCCCCTCAAGGACTGCGAGGCGCTCAATGTCAGGCCAAGGGAAGCGGGCTGCCTGGCGGAGCGCGGTGCGGCGTTGCCGCCAGCAGAGGGCAGGAGAAGGGAGCGGTGCGAGCGCCGCGGCTTCCCTCCCTCTGTCCGCGGCGAGTCAGTGCCGACTGGGCGCGCAATGCCAGGAGCAGCAGAGGGGCTGAGCTGCTGAAGGGCACCAGCGGCGGCAGGACGGGAAGGAGGGAGGCGGCCGGCCCGCTGGCTGCGCTGCCCGGACCCCTAGCGCCGCAGGAGCCGGGGCCAGGCTGGAGAGCGTTCCCCCCGCAGCATGGAGGCGGGCAAGCCGAGCTCCTCGCCCGGCAGCCGGGACGATGGCAGCGGCAGTGCCAACGCCTTGCAGGCGAAGCCGGCGGAGAAGGCGCTGGGCAGCCCGGGCGGCGGGAAGGAGCACGGCAACTCCGTGTGCTTCAAAGTGGACGGCGGCGGCGGCGAGGAGCCCGGGGCAGGCGTGGAGGAGGCCGAGGGGGCCGGGCGGCAGTACGGCTTCATGCAGCGCCAGTTCACCTCCATGCTACAGCCCGGGGTCAACAAATTCTCCCTTCGCATGTTCGGCAGCCAGAAGGCGGTGGAGAAGGAGCAGGAAAGGGTTAAAACTGCGGGGTTCTGGATCATACACCCCTACAGCGACTTCAGGTGAGTAAGCGCCCCCCCCCATCCCTCGGGGCCAGGCGCACCGGCACCTGCCTTCCGCACCCAGGGCCCCCACCCGCTCCAGCGTGGCGGCTCCCCCTGCGGAGAAAGAAGGGGGCCCTCCCCCCGGGCAGCGCGCTGGGCAAACTTTGGCACGTGAAGAAGCGCGGCCAGGCGTGCAGCGCGCCGCCCCCCATTGTGTGCCCTTACGGCGTGTCTCAGGGTTGCGCGGCGTGGGGTCGGGAGGAGAGGCGTGTGGGGCGCTAGGCAGGAGCTATCTGGGAGCCGGCGGCATGGCCGTGCGTAAAGGGTGGCTGGGTCTGTGTCCACCACTCGCACGCCCCGGGAGAGCCCGGCGTGTCGTTTGGCAGCTCTTGTCTTCTGGCGCCTTGTGAACCTAGTGCATGGCCAGCAGGCTGTGCGAGGGCAGGACCAGAAACCCAGCGCTGTGCTGCAAGTCCGAGAGAAAGAGGGAGGAAGGGGCGGGGGAGTCCAACCCTTTCCCCTCCCCAGCCTTTCCAAACGCTCGGCGACCTTGGCTACCAGTCGCTGATTAAAACTTTAGGGGGTCTCATCCGGTCCCAGATCTGTTTAATAGAGCTGCATGGGGGAAATCGGAAACAGACCGGGTAGAGAGGAGACGCTCAAGACGACAGTTGGTGCGGAAATAGTCAATCTGGAGGGTACTTTTTGCCAATCAGGGCATTGTGTGACGGTTGCAAACACTAAAGCTTCCACTTGAGACAGCCACGCTCATGATACCATCTACATGTTTTGTTAGTCTATAAAGTGCTACCAGACCATTTGTTGTTGTTTTTCTGTAACAGACTAATTTGGCTACCCCCTTAAAGCTCCTGTAGAGTGAGAACTTGCGGTTCGAGCTTTGCTGTTTCATACTGAACATGGCGTGAGCTGCTCAGAAAGATTTAAAGATTATATATTCATGTGAATAAAAGGCATGGACTTGAACAGGGACTAGGTGGACTGAGGGGGAATGGAAGTTTGCTCAGGTTCTTTTCACAAAAGGTTTTGTTCCTACTTAATTTACTTCGCGCTTGAAAGTCATTTAGCGAGCACTCGCCTTCTTGAGCTATACAATGCTATATCCTGGAGAGATAGAAAACAGGTAGAATTTCTACCCGGTCCCTAAGCGGGAGCTAGCCGTGGTGCTGAATGGGATGGTTTCTGTAAATTCCTAGCCAATGCTGAGCATAACCTTGGAATCTCTGCCCTTGTGTTTCCTGGAATATAGAGTAGATCTCTGTCCATATACTGTATACAGTGGAAAATATAACTGTGCTTTTCCTAGCCCTTTAAATGCTGCAGAAAGGATGCAGAAGAAGGAGGTAATGTTAAGAATCCCTGACCTTTTCAGTTGAATCCATTGATAGTGGATTTCCAAATTCACGAGCTCTGTCAGATAACACAAAGCCAAGAAGGTTTTTTAGTATTCTCAGAGTAGAGAAAAATGACCTTGCCCTTACCAGGAATAGATTATTTTGTTTCACATAGTGTCATTGTATTATGCCAGGAATATATTTAAGCACATGCTTCTAAGGAATTCAGAAATCATTTATTCATTTATATTTTTTTCACATACTATACACAATTTGCATATGACTTAAGTATCTTATAGACTTTAACTGCAAATGCACTTAAAAATAAAATCAAATAAAATTGGAGTACAATATGACCTTTTTATAGTTAAAATGGTAAATGCAGTATTCAGTTAGAATGTTAATTTATTTGATTGGATATTAAACATGAAAATACACAATTACATATAATATATTTATAAAAGATACAACAATAAACATATAGGGAGAACTATGGCTGTTAAAATCAATTAAAATAAAAAATAGTTCACTTTTACAACTTTAGTAAGGATTGTTTGGATTTATTTATAACATTTATTATTCACAATTATAGTAGTACATTTTAAAATTAGTATTGTGTTTAAAAGGGTTGATTGCATAAGTAAGCAATTTTATAAGTCTGTGCATATGCACAGAATTGTGTCTGTCATAGGAAGGGATACACTTGTTTAAATCGGATAGTTACACTGTTCTGTTAAAGAAATAAATAAGCTAAATAGTACATTTTCCAAAGGAAGCTAAAGAAAGATTCCTATTAAATCCTTGGTTCCAAAGGGACTATTTGGAGAGTGATGTGTCACTCAATAGGATGTACTGGAACCTTGCATTCAAGCTTATGTAAAGAAGAGCACAGTTATACTTTGGCCTTGATCACTATGGGAAGTAAGCTGCATTAGCTTTTTTTCTTGGAATAGTTGTATTTCCTTTCCATGCTAGCTCAGCTGCATTGGCAGGTGCATGGGAAGAGAGGAGAAAGGAGTCAAGGCTCCACCTATTTTCCTCTTGTCCACCCACACCCTTCCTGCCATGGCGAGGGATGTAACAGTCTGCACAGGGTCTGTGGATAGTATGAATAGGCAGTTAAGGAGGTTCATTATATCCACTTGTTTCTGTATATGAGTGAGCAGCCAGACTCACAGTTCAAACTGAAATGAGTAATGGTGGCAGAGTCTCAAATTTTAGGCTAATATAAAATGTGAGTATCTTTTACTGATATGATTATTCCTATTAAAGTCAAGTTGACTACTCCTGTGATGAAAATTATTTAGGAGAATAAGTAGTCACAGAAATGGGTCAGTAAGTGATATACTCAGAATAATATTTTATTTGATATTAGTTTAGGAATTAAATAGAAACATTTTATGCTGATAGGCTCAGATGAAGTAGATGACAGGTATACTTATGGTATTCTAACATGCAGTAAGGACTGGATCCTCACAATTTTTTTTCCAAGGAAAGCAAATGGTATTCTACCGTGGGTAGTATTGGGTTTGATATGTGCTTATACTAGCTGTACTTTGCAAATAGATAAATAAGAAAGGGGCGGGAGAGAAATATATTTCATGATGTCAAAACTACCTTTAATCATTCATGCGGATTAGTTCTACAGCTTCTCTTCTGAAGTTTAGCGGTGGTTCTCAGGCCAGCTCTATACAATTTTTATACGAATATGACTATTTCAGCTAGAGGTATGATGTTTATTGGAATAGATATACAGGTTGAATATCTGTAGTCCGTCACTCTCTAATCTGGCAACATCTGTGGTCTGACATGATTTTAGTTAGCTAGATGTCCATTTATCATTTGTGTGGCCAAGTTTCCCACAGTCCCATAAAGTTTGTTTACAATCACCAGTCCTGGGTCTCAGTGTTCTGTGCTATTATTTAGCTCTAATTTATCTCTAAATGTCTCCTAAGAGCCCAGCAAGCAGTGGAAGTATTGATTATGCTGCTAGACAATAACGACCTCCCATTATTTGGCAAATTCTCTGGTTCGGCACCAGGTTAGTCCCAAGAATACTGGACTAGAGAGGTTCAATCTGTACTTGTACAACTGCCTTAGTGTGAATGCAGTTGTACATATAAAAAGAGACCTTATATAGGTATAGCTTATTTCCCTTTCTATTTAGAAATAGAGATATCAATATATAGACCTTTATACTAACATAACTGCGTATCCTTAGGATGACTGAACCACTTTAACTCTGCAAAGTAGGGCAATTCTTGTGTGCAGATGAGACCTGATGATACCTTGGACTCAGAATTGCACTATGAATTGCATTGATAATATGGTATACAATCATTTTTCCTTTCATTGTGTTCCTACTTAACTTTCCTCTTCATGTTTCAATTTGACTACCAAGAAAATATTATAAAAACTAAATATTTGCCAGCATATGTCTGGAAAAATACTGAATAATATAGCTCCTAAAATAATAAAATTATTAGTGACTAATGCAATCAATAATACAAAATGTATAGGGATTTTTTAAAATGTCACTATACAAAATAAATTTGGCCATCAAGCATGAATTTAAAAAACATGTCAAATGTAGGCAAAATCTGAACTGGATTGATGTAAGTTTGTATTGTTGTTTTCCTCTGCTGCGGAAAATTTTCAGTGAATCACACTTGTTTGTAGCATTCCTTTTTGCTTTAGATAAAATATTAATAACATTTCCCCTTAAAAATACACATTTACCTTTCGTGTAAGATTACCTACTACAAAATATTTTGTTGTGTGAATATCATACTCTTAAAGTCCTTCATTCGCCTTCCTGACATTTTTTAAATGGTGTGAACAGCAGTGTGGAAAGCTCATTGCAGAATATGTACAAACTCAGTAATTTGATTCAGTTACTAAAATACTTGCTGTGTTTTGGCATCATGTTTTCTGAAAGCATTAACTTATCTCTGTTCCCAGAGAAGTCTGTGTTCTCCATCAGCTGTGTATGCTTTTGGGGAAAGAAGTTCCATAACTATTACGTAGTTTCCCCGTAAAGGGACCATTTGTTTCCGGTAGTCTCTTGCAAGAGAACAGCTCAATCTTCTGGGGTTTAATGTCTAATTAGCAAACCATTATGTAAGCTGTGTACTAAATTCATGTCAGAAACTCTGTAAAATGCCTCCATTTATTTCTTCACAATCTAGCAGTAATTACTGAATCTGTAACTCTGGATAAAATTTCCATTTGACTGCGATAAACACACTGTTGTAACTCATACAAGTGTTTTGGTTACTGTGTGTTTGTTGAAATGATGAGTGTGTCTTCTGTGGGATGTAAAGCATGCTCAGATCAATTGAAGTCAAAAGGGTTACCCAGGTAAATGAGAATTGCAGGATTGGGTGCTTAATCTATCAAGCATGCTGTGAAATAGAACACAGATGAGGAGACATTTGTGTTACTTTGAATGACTCATTTGTTTTTGTGTATGCTTTAATCATTTGATAGTATGCTGATTATTGTATTTAATGGTTAACCTTGAGGTACTGTGACTTACTCATTATTCACTTCCTCTATTAGGGATGTTTTATATGGCTGATTTTCAGTCAGGTGCTTGCCCCCCATTATTCAATCTTTCAATATTTAGAGCCATCAGTAGTCCTTTTAACATCATTGGGACTGCTAATTTGTGTTAAGGCCTCAGGGTCAAGCCCCATAAAATCTTTCTTTTACATAAGACAGAATCACAACTCAGCTCACATCTTCATAGAATCTATGCAATTGTGCACAGATTATATAATATCAGCCAATATACAAATAAGAGTGAATTAGGAAACACAAGAGAATCTTAGCATTTACCATGGTGAATATCTTCCACTATACAAAAATGGCATTAAATTCTTGGTAGTATTAATTGTCAGTATCCCAATACTGAAATCTTCTATTTTAGGGCTGTGTCTTCCGCAGCTGCTTTTGTGGAAAAACTTGCCAGTTGTCTACACTGCCTGCTTGAATTTCCGCAAGATCACTGACTTCCTGCTGTCTGAAATCAGTGCTTCTTGCGGAAATACTATGCTGCTCCCGTTCGGGCAAAAGTCCTATTGCGCAAAGCTTTTGCGCAAAAGGGCCAGTATAGACAGCTCAGATTTGTTTTGCGCAGAAAAGCGTCGATCGCGAAAATGGCGATCAGGGCTTTTTTGCGCAAAAGCACCTCTAGGTTGGCATGGACGCTTTTCCACAAAAAGTGCTTTTGCGGAAAAGTGTCCATGCCAATCTAGAGGCTCTTTTCCGCAAATGCTTTTAATGGAAAACATTTCCGTTAAAAGCATTTGCGGAAAATCGTGCCAGTCTAGACGTAGCCTAGGACTTCAAATCCTCTTTCTCCTTTTATGATACCTGACAAAAAAAAAAATAAAGCCAGTTCTAACACTTCAGCAAAATCTTTTGGGTTTTGTAAATGGAAATGGGGTGTACCAAATCTAAAGCTTAAATGCAACTAGTATTAAATAGTAGTGGTGTTTGTTTATATTGCATCTACTTAGATCCAGAAAAGTCACTTAGTCCAAGTTTTGGCTTCATTGTGATCCACAGAAATCCTGCTAAACCCAGTAGGGATTCACACTCACTTGATGTGTTCGGAATAAATTTTTTCTAGGTGCCCATCAGTCTGTCTCTGAGCTTGTGCATTACTGCATCTCAAACTGAGGTCTGCGACACTTGGGAATCCCTGAGAATACCCCAGGCAGCCCTGTCCATCAACTCCTTCCCTCCCATCACCAACTCAACAGTTCCCAGTGGCTAGGAACTGCAGCCAATGGGAGCTGCAGGGGCAATGCCTAAAGGTAGGGGAAGTGCATGGAGACCCTTTCCCTCACGTAGGAGCCTCTGCCAGTGTGATGTGTCAGTTGCTTTTGGGAGCCACCTGAGGCAAGTGCCACCAGTTTGGAGCCCATACACTGCATCCCCTCTTGCATCTCCACACCCTGCATCTAATCTCCCTTCCAGAGCCTGCACCCCACACTTCCTCCTGCACTCCAACTCCCTTTTCAATTCTAGTGAAAGTGAGTGAGGTTGGAGAAGAGAGAGTAATGGAGGGAGGGGGGATGGAGGGAGTGAGAAGCCTCAGTGTAGGGTGTTGTCTCAGGGAAAGGGGCAGGGCTGAGTAGGAGTTTGAGGGTTCCTGAAAAATTGTAAATCAAAACAGGGATCCTCAGGTTGCTGAAGTTTGAGAACTGTTGCCCTAGAGCAATTCACAAACCTAAGGAAGATAAACATTCGGCTGCATATGGACACCAGCTGATATAAATTGCATATGGAGCCTGAGCCAATATTTATGCTCATAGGCTTCCTGTTAGTTTGGATCCCATTGAAATCCGGTCAGAGGAGGTGGTGGTGCAACCCAATTTATTATATGCTTTAGCCCAGTAGTTAGACCATGTACAAGGAAAGTGGGCAAACCAGGTTTGATTTCCCTCTCATTTTCTAACACTAATATGGGAATTCTTATGAACAAAACTTGTACAGTACATGAATTCTTCCTTTTGTACTTTTCACTGAGCTCATCCTACTACATTTGCTAAGAGCTGACATGACAAAATTGCAGCCTTAACTCAGTTACTGAAGCATTCCCTCAATATCAGGGCAATAAGGTCTATTAGGCCTTGAAATAGTTTCCCAAGTGAAGTAGCAGAATCCCTGTCATTTCTGATATTTCAAAGTAGACTGGGCAAAGAATAGGAAGTGTAATGTAGGCCCTAAATCTTGTCTTCATGGAGGAGGGATGTACTTAATGACACAATAGGTGTCGTCATCTCTGATTTCTATAATTGTAATCTACATAATGCCTCACTGATGGCAGTGGCTATATGACTTGTTTGTATTATGCTCAATTATCCAACCTGACTGACTTGTTAATCATTGAGAGTCATTTTAGGCATCTAAATACCAGTTGCAAATGCTTTTGTTAAAATGTAGCTGCATCTGTAATATCCCATGGAAATGAGGGACATTTCTTGGCCCTTAGTGCTCTCACCATCATTCAGCACAGCTGATCAGACATGCAAGTGAAATGTTTCCCTGACCTAAGGCTACTGCAGGGGGCAAACACCCTCAGTACATAATGCTCTGGGAAGGGCTATGCCTTGATTTGTTTAAAAAAGTGTCATTTAACTGATATATTGTCCTTATGGCTGAAGATAAAATGCATGTCCTCAGCTGAAGCACTATTTCAATAGAGTGCTGTTGTATTATAATACATTTATTACACTGCTTCTCAGAATTAATATGCAATGTCCTTTAGCATTTTCCTTTTTTGACAGGCAAGTCAGTATTTCTAACTTAAAAACAAATTCTAAGAAAGGTAATTTAAGTAAGCAATATATCCAGTCACAGTAGGAACTTGTAACAAAATCCCAACTCTATTTTTTTCAATCTACTTTTAGTTTAACTTAGATTTTTCCCATAAATTCTGTAGCACCTGTGGAAAGTGCACATCAGTTCTTGTTCTTCTGAGGAAATGTTCACCTTTTAGTATTCAGCCTGTCTCTGCATATTCTGAACAAATAAACATGTGTACTATTCTCCTTTGTGCCTCTAGAACATGGTACTTCTTGGGCAGTTTTGAATCTTCAAAATTTTGCGCATGATGATTAATTTTATCACAGTAATCTTTCACCTTGGCTTCCTGTGCTGTTTGCTGACTTGTTTGGACTACAGTTATATAAAGTTATTGATTTTATTTTGAAATTATGTTAAACTTTGAAACTTGTATGTTGTGAGATAGTCACTGTATTTTGCAACCTTTGTGTTGGCCAATTATGTTAGGTAGCACTGTCATCCACTTCAGCAGATCTCTGTCCTTGTTTGCCGTTTTATAAAGGTATTTCTGGAGTGACCCAGTTGGAGGAATTTGAAGTTAGTGTATTGTGTGGTGAATGCCTGCCATAGTGATTAGAGAACAGAATTGAGAGCCAATTGGGTTTATTCCCAGCTTCACCCATAACTTGCTGTGTGTGATCTTTGGCAAATTATTTAGGCTCATGCTTTTCTAAAATGACATCTAATTTTGGATGTCTCTCTTCTGAGTGTCCAATCTGAGACAGGTAGGTGTCTCAAGACATTCAGAAATAATATCTATATACTTAAGAGGAATATTATTAGGCTTAATTAATGTTTGTAAATTTATTTTGAGAGTCTTAGATGAAAAGCAATACATGCAAATAATTATTTTTATGGGGAAAATATACATTTTAAAACAATAGTGAAAATTCTATTAGTTTGCTGATGTATGAAACTTCGAGCAGTTTACTAAATCTTTGCACTTTCATTCATAAATGCATGAGAGCTTTGCCTTTCTATCAACATGAAATGTTTAAGAGACGAAACTCTTAACCTACTTTTCAACATTTAATTTTTAACCTTACAATACAGTGCTTGTTAATTGCTTGAAAGTCATTTTGCTTTTCGTTAGTTCTTTCTCAGAGACTTGATTTAATTTAAAAAATTAGAGCATTCTAGTTATTGGAGGGCTCATTCTATATGCATAGTTAATGGCCAAAAATTGTATCAGCTAGAGTCAACATCAGTGGAACTTCAAAGACACTGTCATATAACTTTTACAAAAATTGCATATGAATGGAGTATAGATATTTTGAAACATACTTTTCTTTTCTAGATCGCTAACGTTACTGCCTTTGTTCATGGCACACCTTAGAACAAAGCCAGAATACATCTGTTTTTGGAAAATGTTCTTTCCATTTCCATAGGCATATTTTCCAACAATCTTCAGAATAAAATAATTTATGGCCAAATTCTGATCTCAGTTATACTGGGTTTGAAATTCCCTTTGGGTTTGTAGCTGTTTAACTGAAAGCAGAATGTAGCCCTTATTGTCTCTTCTATTCAATCTTATATGGAAATCTTTTCCAACAAAGTATGTTAGTAAGTTGATTGCCATCCTCATAGATTTCAACACACTGCTAAGTTACATCAACATATTTTCTAAATATGAAAAAATATCACAAATAAGCACATTACAATGGATACTTATGCCATGTAGCATAATTTTTCTTGAATAGATAAATGCTGAAACAAGACAGATTTCTTTGCATATGATAATATAAATGGACAAAGCAGTAAAAGAGTTTAATTATAGAAAAAGATAGAGTCAAGTTTGATAGTAATTGGAACTAATGTTTCTGCAGTTTTCTCCCTTTATCTTTTAAAATAGGAAATATGGAAAGCAAGCATTTCAAATATCCTTTAACAATATGATACTAAATACCATGGACCAACTTCTGCTTTCAATTACACATTTACAACACCATTGACAGCAAACCAATTTAAAAAATAATATGACTTGTTAACTTTTGAATGTTTTTTCTTTTTAATAGTAAATTTTAGGCTCAAATCCTGCCAAATTTTATGTACATGCTTAACTTTCAGAATATGAATAGTTCCACTGGATTTAAGAAAGCCTGTGTTTGTAGGATATCGAGCCTGAATCTCAGCTTATGTACATAACACACTGATGACCTACAGATTTGCTTCTTTCACCACAGTGAAGAGTTTGTTAACCTTTGAGTATTGACACTTTCTCTGGATTTAAAAGGCTTTTTGATTACATCCTTCCTCCCTCTAAACTAATAAAATCCAAGCAAGAGCCTCTTTGTACTTGAATGACTATCTGATTTCAGTGGAATTCAGGTGCCTAAATACTTGTGTATTTTGGGACCATAGATATGTAACCTAAGAAAGGTTTGAGCAGTCAGTTATGGGCAATATTAGGAGATTAGAACATAAGAATGGTCATACCGGGTCTGACCAAAGGTCCATCTAGCCCAGTATCCTGTCTGCCGACAGTGGCCAATACCAGATGTCCCAGAGGGAGGGAACACAACAGGTAATCCTTACATGAGCCCTCTCCTGTCATCCATTTCCAGACAAACAGAGGCTAGGGACACCATTCCTACCCATCCTGGCTAATAGCCATTGATGGACCCTAACCTCCATGAATTTATCTAGCATTTTTTAAACACTGTTAAAGTTCTAGCCTTCAGCGCATCCTCTGGCAGGGAGTTGCATAGGTTGATTGTGTGCTAAGTGAAGAAAAACTTCCTTTTTGTTTGTTTTAAACCTGTTGCCTATTATTTTCATTTTGTGATTCCTAGTTCTTTTATTGCGGGAATACGTAAATAACTTTTCCTTATTCACTTTTTCCATACCGGTCATGATTTTATAGACCTCTATCACATCCCTCCTTAGTCTTCTCTTTTCTAAGCTGAACAGTCCAAGTCTTCTTAATCTCTCTTCATATGGGACCCATTCCAAACCCCAATCACTTTTGTTGCCCTTTTTTGAACC
Source organism: Pelodiscus sinensis (assembly GCF_052426305.1). Lineage (NCBI taxonomy): Eukaryota > Metazoa > Chordata > Testudines > Trionychidae > Pelodiscus > Pelodiscus sinensis. Next base: position 101,526,272 of record NC_143057.1, read on the forward strand.
TTTTCCAAAGCCAGTATATCTTTTTTTGTGACCACATCTGTACGCAGTATTCATGGTTTTATATAGAGGCATTAAGGTATTCTCCATCTTATTCTCTTTCCCTTTTTTAATGATTCCTAACATTCTTTTTGCTTTTTTGACTGCCGCTGCACTCTGAGTGGATGTTTTCAGAGAACTATCCACAACGACTCAAGATCTTTCTCTTGAGTAGTTGTAGCTAAATTAGTCCCCATCATATTGTACATATAATAGGGATTATTTTTTCCAATGTGCATTACTTTACATTTATCAACATTAAATTTAATTTGCCATTTTGATGCCCAATCACTTAGTTTGGTGTGATCTTTTCTGATCTCTTCACAGTCTGCTTTGGTCTTAACTACCTTGAGCAGTTTGGTATCATCTGCAAATGTTGCCACCTCACTGTTTACCCCTTCCTCTAGATCATTTATAAATAAGTTAAATAGGATGGGTCCCAGGACAGACCCAAGTAGTTACCTCTCTCCACTCAGAAAACTTACCATTTATTCCTACCCTTTATTTCCTGTCTTTTAACTAGTTATCAATCCACGAAAGGGTCTTCCCTCTTACTCCATGACAACTTACTTTCATAGAATCATAGAGCTGGAAGAGCCCTCAGGAGGTCACCAGGTCCAGCCCCCTGCCCTGATCTTTACTTAAGAGCCTTTGGTGAGGGACCTTGTCAAAGGCTTCCTGGAAATCTAAGTATAATATATCCACTGGATCCCCCTTGTCCACCTGTTTGTTGACCCTCCTCAAAGAACTCTAGCAGATTAGTAAGGCATGATTTCCCTTTACAGAAACTATGTTGACTTACCGCCAACAAATTATATTCATCCCTGTGTCTGATTATTTTATTCTTCACTACAGTTTCAACTAATTTGCCTGGTACTGACAGTAGACTTACCGATCTGTAATTGCCAGGGTCACCTGTAGAGACCTTTTTAAATATTGGCGTCATGTTAGCTATCTTCCAGTCATTAGGTACGGAAGCCGATTTAAAGGATAGGTTGCAAACCACAGTTTATAGTTCCGCAATTTCCCATTTGCATTCTTTCAGAACTTTTATAGAATCATAGAATCATAGGACTGGAAGGGACCTCGAGAGGTCATCGAGTCCAGCCCCCCGCCCTCAAGGCAGGATCAAGCTCCGTCTACACCATCCCTGACAGATGTCTATCTAACCTGTTCTTAAATATCTCCAGAGAGGGAGATTCCACCACCTCCCTTGGCAATTTATTCCAATATTTGACCACCCTGACAGTTAGGAATTTTTTCCTAATGTCCAATCTAAACCTCCCCTGCTGCACTTTAAGCCCATTACTCCTTGTCCTGTCCTCAGAAACCAAGAGGAACAAATTTTCGCCTTCCTCCTTGTGACACCCTTTTAGATATTTGAAAACCGCTATCATGTCCCCCCTTAATCTTCTTTTTTCCAAACTAAACAAGCCCAGTTCATGAAGCCTGGCTTCATAGGTGAATGCCAGCAGGTGAATGCCAGCAGGTCCCAGGGACTTGTTACTGTTAAGTTTAGCAATTTGTTTCAAAACCTCCTCTAATGACACCTCATTCAGATTTGTCACCTAAAAAGAATGGCTCAGGTTTGGGAATCTCCCCAGTATCCTCAGCCATGAAGACTGAAGCAAAGAATTCATTCAGTTTCTCTGCTATGAGTTTATCATCTTTGAGTGCTCCTTTAGCATCTCCATCGTTCAAGGTCCCCACCGGTTGTTTAGCCGGCTTTGTGCTTCTGATGTACTTAAAAACATTTTACTATTACTTTTTGAATTTCTGGCTGCTGTTCTTCAAACTCCTTTTTGGCTTTTCTTATTATATTTTACACTTAATTTGACAAAGTTTATGGTTCTTTCTATTTTCCTCACTAGGATTTGACTTCCACTTTCTAAAAGGTATCTTTTTATCTGTCATTGCTTCTTTTACCTGGTTAAGCCACAGTGGCACTTTTTTGGTTCTCTTATTGTGTTTTTTAATTTGGGGTATACATTTAAGTTGGGCCTCTATTATGGTGTCTTTGAAAAGTTTCCATGCAGCTTGCAGAGATTTTACTTTTGTCACTCTCCCTTTTAATTTGTGTTTAACTAACTTCCTCATTTTTGTGTAGTTCCCCTTTCTGAAATTAAATGCCACAGTGTTAGGCTTCTGAGGTGTTTTTCCCACCACAGGGATATTAAATTTTATTATATTATGGTCACTATTTCCAAGCGGTCCAGTTACATTTACCTCTTGAACCAGGTCCTGCATTCCACTTAGGACTAAATCAAGAATAGCCTCTCCCTTTGTGGGTTTCAGAACCAGCTGCTCCAAGAAGCAGTCATTTAAGGTACCAAGAAATTTTATCTCTGCATCCCATCCTGAGGTGACGTGTACCCAGTCAATATGGGGATAGTTGAAATCCCCCTCTATTATTGAATTTTTTAATTTGATAGCCTCTCTAATCTCCCTTAGCATTTCATAGTCACTATCACTGTCCTGATTAGGTGGTTGATAATATATCCTTATTGCTATATTCTTATTATTGGAGCATGCAATTTCTACCCATAGAGATCCTATGGAACATTTTGGCTCATGTAAAATTTTTACTTCATTTGATTCTACATATAGTGCCACTCCTCCACCAATATGACCTGTTCTGTCCTTCCAATATATTTTGTACCCCGGTATGACTGTGTCCCATTGATTGTCCTCATTCCACCACATTTCCGTGGTGCCTATTATATCAATATCCTCCTTTAAAACTAGGTACTCTAGTTCACCCATTTTACTGTTTAGACTTCTAGCATTTGTGTATAAGCACTTTAATAATTTGTCAGGGTATGTCTACACTAGAAAGTTAGTTCGAACTAACGGACGTTAGTTCGAACTAACTTTCCTATGCGCTACACTAGCGCTCCGCTAGTTCGAATTTGAATCGAACTAGCGGAGCGCTTAGTTCGAACTAGGTAAACCTCATTTTACGAGGACTAACGCCTAGTTCGAACTAGCTAGTTCGAACTAAGGGCTGTGTAGCCCTTTAGTTCGAACTAGTGGGAGGCTAGCCCTCCCCAGGTTTCCCTGGTGGCCACTCTGGCCAACACCAGGGAAACTCTATGCCCCCCTCCCGGCCCCGGACCCCTTAAAGGGGCACGGGCTGGCTACGGTGCCCGTGCCAGGTGCAAGCCTGCCAGCACCCAGCTAGCAGACCCTGCACCTGGCACGGCACAGAGCCACCCACCCGATGCCCCCCAGCCCACCCCCTCTTGCCGGGACCAGGCTGGCGGCTCCCGGGAGCTTGCCCTGGACCGCAAGAGGCGGGCACCTTCCTGGGCTAGTGCGGACATCGTGGACCTCGTCCACGATCTCCGCACTAGGCACAGGAAAGTGGCCGTCTAGGGCAGGAGAGCTGCCAGCCTGGCCACCCAGGACCAGGTGTGCATGAAAATCAAGGGGGTCCACTGAGACCCCCGACACTGAGCCCTGAGCTTACAATGGCCGTCCTGGGTCAGACCAAAGGTCCATCTAGCCCAGTAGCCTGTCTGCCCACAGCGGCCAACCCTAGGGACCCTGGAGGGGATGGACCGAAGACAATGACCAAGCCATTTGTCTCGTGCCATCCCTCTCCAGCCTTCCACAAACTTTGGGCAGGGACACCACTCCTACCCCCTGGCTAATAGGACTCCATGGACCCAACCTCCATGACTTGATCTCACTTCCCTTTAAACTCTGTTCTAGTTGTAGCCTTCACAGCCTCCTGCAGCAAGGAGTTCCACAGGTTAACTATTTGCTTTGTCAAGAACAACAACTTTCTCTTACTAGTTTCAAGCCTGCTACCCATTCCTTTCCTTTGGTGTCCTCTAGTCCTTCTTTATGGGAACTCAGGAAGAACTTTTCTGAATGCACCCTCTCCACCCAACCCCTGCTTTTAGAGACCTCTATCCTGTCCCCCCTCCGTCTCCTCTTTTCTAAGCTGAACAGTCCCAGTCTCTGTAGCCTCTCTTCATCTGGGACCTGTTCCCAACCCCTGATCATGTTAGTTGCCCTCCCCTCTCCCAGCCTTTCTCTTCCCCTCTCCCACCTCCTTTTCCCAGTCTCCCCCAGTTTTTTTCAATAAAGACAGAGTCAATGTTGGAAGAAACGTTATCTTTATTTTGTACATCAATAAGAAGGGGGGCTAGGGAAGGGCAAGTGGAAGGAGGTGAGGGAGGAATGGGGTACGAGCCCCCGATGGGGAGGACTGGGCTGGCTCTGCGGGCTTCTGGGGGTGGAAGCTCTCCTGCAGCCCCCCAATTACTCCCTCTCCCCAGATGGCAGCCTGCGGCAAGTGCAGCCGGGCTGATGGCCGAGTGGTGTGATGTGCCCAGTGTGGGCACTCAGGGCACTCCAAGCCAGAACTTCTTTGCAAGCGGGGCACCCCTTAGAACTGTGTGTCCGGGGTGGGGGTCGGGACCCTTTAAGCGCAGCCCTCGGCTAGCCTGAGACAGTATCTCCATGCTCTAAGTCCTCCTTTTATGCCCTGCCGGCACTGCTTCCGGCCATCATTAAGCCCTGTTCAGAGTCCACTCAATGTGGACTTGCTAGTTCGAACTAGCAAAACGCTAGTTCGAACTAGTTTTTAGTTCTAGATGCGTTAGTTCGAACTTGCTTAGTTCGAATTAACTAATTCGAACTAAGTTAGTTCGAACTAGCGCTGTAGTGTAGACGTACCCTCCCTATTTATCCATCTGCTATTTCTTGATGCGTTAGACTCTTTTTCTTTTGATTGTGTCTCATTTGATCCAACCCATACTTCCATCCTCTTCTCCTGACTAGAACACAGAGCCTCTCTGTTAATAGAACTTTCCCTAATTGATGTGTCTGTCTGATCCATGTGCTCCTCCGCATCTGTCAGCTTTCCCTCAGAAGATGATATTGTTTTGCGCAATAATAAACATAAAATCCTGCATTCAAGGAGAAGGAATGAAAAGAATAGGTACAACATTTCAGTATCCAGGAAGATAATAGAGCAAATAATTAAGTAATCAGTTTCTAGTCTCCTAGAAGATAAAGTAATATGTAATAGTGAGCATGGATTCATCAAGAATAAATCATGTCAAACCATCATAATAGGTTTTTTTTGACATGATAACAAGCCTTGTGGATAGAGGGGAAGTGATAGATGTGGTATATTTTGACTTAGGTAAGAATTTTGATACAGTCTTGCATGAGCTTCTTATGAAACAAACTAGGGAAATGGATGGATTTACTATACGATGTGTACATAACTGATTGGAAAACCATTCCCAGAGACCAGATTATCATTGGTTCAAAAGCAAGCTGGCAGGGCGTATCAAGTGGGGTTCAGTAGGGATGAGTTCTGCGTCCATTTCTGTTCAGTATCTTCATCAATAATGTAGATCGTGGCAGAGAGTGTATCCTTATGAAGTTCACAGATGATACCAAGCAAGGAAGGCTTGCAAATGATTTGTAGGATGAGATTAAAATTCAAAATCATATGAACAAACTGGAGAAATGGTCTGAAATAAATGGAATGAAATTCAATAAGGATGAATGCTAAGTACTCCATTAGGAGGAACAATCAGTTGCATACATACAAAATGGAAAATGGCTGCCTAGAAAGGAGTATTACGGAGAGGCATCCGGGGGAGTCATAGTGACTCACAAGCTAAGTATGAATCAGCAGCGTAACACTGTTGCAAAAAAAACAAAAAAAAACAAAAAAAAAAACCCCCCCACACACACCAAGCATAATGCTGGGATATATTAGTAGGAATGTTGTAAACAAGATGTGAAAAGTAATTATTTTTTTCTACTCTGCACTGATATGGCCTCACTTGGAGTATCGTGTCCAATTCTGGGCACTGCATTTCAGGAAAGATGTGAACAAATTGGAGAAGGTCCAGAAAATAGCAACATAAGTGATTAAAGGTCTAGAAAATATGTCCTATGAGGAAGTTGAAAAAGTTGAGCTTGTTTAGTCTGGAGAAGAAAAGACTCAGAAGGAACATGGTAACTGTTTGCAAGTACATGTAAGGTTATTACAAGTAGGAATGTACATGAGTAACTGGTTAACCTTACCAGGTTATGCTTACTGGTAACTGGCCCAGCAAGAGCAGCCCCATACCTGTGGCATGCCATGGGTGGAGACCTGCTCTGGTCCAGCCAGGCCCACCACAGGGATGGCAGCTGACAGCCCTGTGGTCTCAGGAGCTGGGAGTCCCACAGTTAGTTGTGCAACCAATAGAATTTATATTGGTTACATGGTTAATAGATAGATAGATAGATTCCTAATTACAAGAGGAGGGAGAAAAACTGTTCTCCTTAACATGTTGACTTAAATTGCATTAAGAGAAGTTTAGTTCGGACATCTGGAAAAACTTCCTAATTGTCAGAGTGGTTAAGCATTGGAATAAATGACTCAGAGATATTGTAGAATCTCTGGCTACGTCTACACTGGCCCCTTTTCCGGAAAGGGCATGGTAATTTTTGAGATCGTAATAGGGAAATCCGCGGGGGATTTAAATATCCCCCGCAGCATTTAAATAAAAATATCCGCCGCTTTTTTCCGGCTTTTAGAAAAGCCAGAAAAGAGCGTCTACACTGGCCAGATCCTCCGGAAAAAAGCCCTTTTCCGGAGGATCTCTTATTCCTACTTTGAAGTGGGCTTTTTTTGAAAAGGGCTTTTTTCCGGAGGATCTGGCCAGTGTAGACGCTCTTTTCCGGCTTTTCTAAAAGCCGGAAAAAAGCGGCGGACATTTTTATTTAAATGCCGTGGGGGATATTGAAATCCCCTGCGGATTTCCCTATTATGATCTCAAAAATTACCATGCCCCTTCCGGAAAAGGGGCCAGTGTAGACGAGCCCTCTGTCACTGGAGGTTTTTATGAACAGGTTAGATAATACTGGATAATACTTAGTCCTGCCATGAATGCAGGGGACTGAAATATATAATCTTTGAAGGTCCCTTCCAGTCCTATAATTCTGTGAAAATGGGGGGGAGGGAGGAGAGAAGAGGAGAGGAACCAGTCTATACACATCTTTAATAAATCCAAGCAGTATAGGTGCTGCAAAGATCAATATTGGGGTAGAAAGGGCAGTGATTTATCAGAATGTTTCTGTTTTAAGAAGGGCTGAAAATATACAAAAATTGTGATCCAGAAGCTTTTGTCCAGCTTTGAAAGTTTAGAATAAATTTAAGTGCTGGAGTATTGTTAGCCATTATACATTGTCCATCCTACACACTGAATAAGGTAGGATTCCTGCAGAAAATATAGTGTCATCATGTAATAAAATTGCATCATAATGAATAAATCAAAGGGCAGAGTTAAGGTTGCTTATACAACCTTAACTTTGTAATTTCCTGTATGATTTATTGTGTTATGTATAGTTTTAATATTCTTTATTGCTTTGCTGTCAGAGAATGACATAAAGTAATATCTCTGTGAAAACCATTCCATCCACTGAAAGCACAACAATATTAATTTGTATATTCTAAGGTAGTACTAGATTGAGGCTAAAATACCAAACAGTGGTTGCAAAAGGTAAAACAAATAGATATGTTACTTTTATTTAAAGTTTGCATGTGCAAACATAGGCATAGAAACTAGAAGTCCAGCAGGTGTTGCAGCACCACCAGTTTACTGTGGAAAGTTTGACGGTGCTGTCACAAAGAACTCAGCATTATTTTGTGCTTTAGAATTCTGGAACTGTGCTGCACCCCTGTGGTGTGAATGGAAATTTTGCTTTTTCACACTGCTTTTGAACACACATGACTTACAGATTCATTAACTGGCTTTCAATGTCCCGGCTATAAAAAGTGCCATTGGATGCAAAATCTGGCACTATAACCCTATAACAGCTAGGGTTACTTTTAAAAAAATTGTTGATCTTTCAATGATGCCTTTAATTAAATATGTTGAAGATAATACAGAAAGGATTATCTGAAAATGTGTTGTATTACAGTCTCTATATTTATTGACACATTCAAAGTAACAAGGAACTCAGAGCAGATGAGCAGCCACATAAAATTAATCTACTAGGTAATCATGTAACTTGATGTAATAGTATCATGCTGCTACTTACTAATGCAGAATGTGAATGAATGTATCACATTTCAGCCACAGGTGTGTCTATTTAATAGGTAGGGCACCACAAACAACACGAGGGCTACGTCTAGACTGGCCCCAAATTCCAGAAAATGAATGCAAAGCAGGTAAGTCAGCATAGGGAAATCCGCGGGGGATTTAAATATCCCCGTGAGATTTAAATAAACATGTCCGCCACTTTTTTCTGGCTTGGGGAAAAGCCGGAAAAAAGTGTCTAGACTGGCGCGATCCTCCGGAATAAAGCCCTTTTCCGGAGGATCTTCTTATTCCTACTTTCAGGTAGGATTTCCCTATGCTGACTTACCTGCTTTGCATTCCTTTTCCGGAATTTGGGGCCAGTCTAGACGTAGCCTGGGAGTATTTGCCTTCTAGAGCTTTATGGATTTTAATATGATTAGTAAATAATATAAACATGTTGAATATGTTTTGCGTTTGTTTTCTGCAGTGTGTAATATATTTTCTGCAGCATGCAAAATATATGAAAGTCTTATTCATTTTTATGGTGTAACACCATTTTAGTGTGCTCTTTGCTTTATATTTAGTTTTGCATGTAACAGGCCCAGTTTTACTATGTGACAGCAAGACATATATTGACAATTGCTTGTCATTTCTGTGTAGATCCTACTTGGTGACTTAGATTGGTATGGAATACTTTTATATTCAGGCTAGGTTATTATCAACCAAAAGTAGTTACCACTTCATGGTTCTTTGGTGGCCTATATTAACACTTCTGTCCATGAGAAAAACACACTGAAGTGAACAACTTAGCACACATAATAAAAGTTGTTGGCAGAGGCAGCAAATATCAAAAGTATGTTAATTTCACCAAAGTGGTGTTATTAGCAGAGAGCTCAGGCATTTTGGTGATTCCATTGTTGCTGACTGTGAGGACACACAGAGCACATGTATTTTCCCTTGTGGCAGAACTTCAATGATTACTAACAGTGGTGGTGGTGAGTGTTTTGGGAAAGGACAGTGAATGGGTTATAGAAAGCTATTCTAGAAAAGAAGTGTGTGTTGGAATTCTGAAATGGAAAAATGGAATGAGGTGTATTAACATTTGCATACCATGAATCATAGTTTTTATCAATTACAAACATTACATAGTGATAGAAATGTAGCCGTGTTAGTCTGGTGTAGCTGAAACAAAAAACAGGACAATGTAGCACTTAAACCATCTTGTTAGTCTTTAAAACATTACATAGAACTACAAATTTCTAAGATATGGAGACATACTGAGTGTCTTAGCTTTGATTGTGCATTGAGCTGCTTTGTTGGCAAGAATTGTGGAGGCTTTCCCCAACTTTAGCTTCCATTTCTTTCCCAAGTGTGGGTTGTTGCTATTTGTGCAATTCCTAATAGACTTTTAAAATTAGATACCACAAAATTCTTAATTAATGCAACCAGGAGCTAGAGTATTTGCAGATGAATTATTTTTAGACAATGATCCCTCGCTTTCACACGCCTTGGGAGGCAGGCCAGGCCAGTCCTTGACCACAGACAACCCGCCAACTTGAAGCATATTCTCACCAGCAACTATACACCGCACCACAATAACTCTAACTCAGGAACCAATCCATGCAACAAACCTCGGTGCCAACTCTGCCCACATATATACACCAGCAACATCACCACAGGACCTAACTAGATCAGCCATACTGTCACTGGTTCATTCTCCTGCACATCTACTAACGTAATATATGCCATCATGTGCCAACAATGCCCCACTGCTATATACGTCGGCCAAACTGGACAGTCCCTATGTAAAAGAATCAATGGACACAAATCAGATATTAGGAATGGCAACATACAAAAACCTGTAGGGTAACACTTCAGTCTCCCTGGACACACAACTGCAGACCTATCGGTAGCCATCCTGCAGCAAAAAAACTTCAGGACCAAACTTCAAAGAGAAACTGCTGAGCTACAGTTCATCTTCGAGTTTGACACAATCAACTCTGGATTAAACAAAGACTGTGAATGGCTTGCTAACTACAAAAGCAGCTTCTCTTCTCTTGGAATTCACACCTCCAGATCAGCTACTAGAAGTGGGCCTCATCCTCCCTGATTGGATCCACCACGTCATCTCCAGCCTGATTCTGGCCTGCATATTTATACCTGCCTCTGGAAATTTCCACTACATGCATCTGACGAAGTGGGTCTTTGCCCATGAAAGCTTATGCTCCAACACTTCAGTTAGTCTATAAGGTGCCACAGGACTCCTCGCCGCTCTAAAATTAGAGTATTTAATGTTTGTAGATTGGTCATTCTAATTTGACAGTAAGAATGCTTTTTACAAGTTATATACTGCAGATGTTTTACTGACATTTAAGAAATCAGCAAACTGTCAATGTGTGATTTTAATTAAGTTAGAGGATAGGAATAAGCATTAGGAGATTCATTGTTTGTATTCTAGGATCTGTCACTGACCGACTGTATGATTTTGGACTCTGTCACTGATTCACTGTATGATTTACTGTTTTTTTGCCTTAGTTTGTTCATCAGTAAAATGGGCATGATACCTAACCATCTCTTTTCTAACACATGAAGCCTAATCTTTTTTATGAAGTGCTCTGTGTTATTTTAGATGACACATACTATACCCTATGAATTACTGTTCCAAGTTTATTTATTTTTTGGAATATCTGAACAGACTGCTGTAGAAAATACATAGAGCTGGGTGAATTTTTCTGCTAATAGTTAATTCTAATGTAAATATCAGTATGCCTGTGCCATATTCATGTCCATTTTCTATTCACTTTCCATGAACACTCTGGTGCTGGTTTTCCTAGCATTAACATTTTGTGTAGAATTCATCTTAGAAATGTGATGGGCTTGATCCAAAACCCATTGAAGTGAATGGATAAACTTTTATTTAGCATATTTAGCATCTATAGTAGGAAGAAGTAGTGGAAAGGGATTTTTATTGCTTCGGTCTTCCCATTGTCTACATGTGTATTTCTATCTCAGCAAATAGAAAATAAGAGAATAGTAATAAGAGGAAACATAGAAATTAAAACTCAAAAGTTGCAGTGAAATTCTAGGTCACAGTTATGAGACCCATTTATGTCATCTTCCCTACATTTTTGCAAGGTGAAATGGAGAGACAAAGAAATTTTGATCAATACAGAAGGATATTATTATATCAATAGTAACTTTCAAAATAATCTGAATCCCACAGCAGATGAAGAACAATGACATTTCAATGTAACAGAATTAAAAAGTTTTAAAAGCAGAAAATTGCTTCATTACATCTTCTGTTCCCACCAGCAGTTCCTGTTCAATCATTATGGAAGGAAGGAGAGAATGGAACGTAGGAAACAAAACCTGTGGTTTATATGCAGAGGTATCTCTAAACCAGGGGTGGGCAATAATTTTTTTTTTTGGGGGGGGGCATTCCAAGAATTTGGTAAATGTTCAGGGGCTGAACTCTTCCATGATATTAATGGATGAGTTGCTGGGTCTGGAATGGAGGTTGGGTGCAGAAGGGAGCTTTGGGTAAGGGACTGGGGTGCAGGAGAGGGTGGCATCTTGGAGGGAGTTTGGGTAAGAAGGGGGTTGTGACCTAGCACAGGAGACTGGGATGTATGAGGAAATGCAGAGGTTTGGGTTGTGTTCTAGGACAACAGGGAGTTGTGACCTGGGGCAGAGGATTGAGAGACAGTGTCTAGGAGGAGGTATGGGTTCAGGAGAGGGAGCAGAGGGTTTGGATTATGTGGGGTAGGGGGACAGGAGTGAGGAGACAGAAGATTAGCAGAAGAGAAGGGCTGGAATGCCAGAGGCAGGCGCTGTCCAGTAGACACTTGCCTGGGTGACTCCTGGCCAGCAGCTCAGCAAGGTTCCATGCTCCGGAAGGCTGCTCAGATCAGCCGACTGTGGGGCCAGGTGTGTCTGTGAACAGCTGCGAGCCTGAGGGGAGCAGGGATGGAGGGAATACTTTATACCAGGCCTGTTCTTCAAACAAGCATTTCCCATTGGCTGGATTGTGTTGGGGAGGAGGAGGGGAATGAGCGGGAACCTCTCTACCCAGCTCCCCAGGGCTCACAGGTGTTCACAAACAAACAGGGCTCCATAACCAGCTTTTTTTAGTGGCATGTGGGGAGGGAGAGAAAGGGGCAGACAAGGAGTCTGACTGAGGCTCCCACTGTGTCTGTAGGCTGGATCCAGAAATGTGGACATATTTTGCCTCGCCCTGAACTAGAGTGTACAAAGGGTAATAAGGTCTACATATCCAATAAGAAAAAAAAGCTTCCAAGAGTTTTATGACTCTGCATTGGGAGTACTAATATAAAGTTACCAAAATATTGCAGTAAGGAGTAATTAGAGCCAAATGAACTTAAAAATGTCTCTGCTGAGTCCCGGAGGTTCTAATTTCAGCACTTTTGCATTGCATATCAGCAATAGCTACAATGTAGTTATGGATCTGTCAGCACTATCTCTAGAACCTTTTATTCAAAGTTTAAAAAATTAAGTCAATTAAAGTTTTTTTGGACCTAACTAGGGATGTGAATGGTTAGCTGGTTAACTAGTAGGGGCTGGAGTAGCTCCCCACCCAGGAGGCACACCATGACAGGAGCTGCTCTGACTGGCCATTGCCCTCTGCTGCAGGCAGGGGCTGCTCTTATTGGTTAGCCAAAGCAGCCTTGTCAGTTGACTGATTAAACATTATGTTTAATCAATTAACCAATTAAATGGGATTTTACATCCCTAGACCTAACTGATCATTTCAATCTCTATCTCTAAAATGTCAGTTTCATTATTTGCCATTCTCAGTATATTATAGATGTTGTTGTACCTGTTAAAATATGTTTTTATTTATTCCAGTTTGGGTTGGTAACCCCTCCTATTATGGTTGCCTGATACTTATCTTTATAGACCTAGTTATCAGTTGTTTATAACGTTGCCAACATAAATATTTGGGCTGCAATTTTTCATGGCTGTTTGCATCAGATTGAACTCTTTTGGTTCAACAATTTGCAAGAACAAGGGCTGGGAAAAGTACATTGCTTAGCCCTTAGGTCTAGGACTCCCCTGCCCCTGTCTTCTCCTAGCAAAATAAATCTAATGATTGGGAGTTGGGGAAAGATTTGAAGTGTCTGGGAAAGACAGCTGACTGGAAGCCAGGGAGCAGAATGAGTGGGGAGGTATTGAGTTTATCCCAGCAGCCACGGGAGGAGGAGAAATAGATGGGCTGAACAAGCAGACTGGGACTAGGAACCACTATAGGGAGAAGCGAAACGGGTGTATTAAAGAGTTAGAGTGCAGGGCAAGAACCGGGACTGGCTGGACAGCCAAACCCATGACAGATATTTCTACATTACTGATGACATAGTGATTTTGACACCTCTGGAATCTACTGAGACTTTGTTGGTTAATTTATTGCCACAGGACATCCTAGTTAAGAGGAAGAACCAATTTAAAATGCATGCCTACCCAATAGTGATTAAGAATTAATTAGCATTACTTAATGTTTGTATAGCGCTTTGAATTGCAAAGCAGTATATGAGCTCTATGTAACATTTTGTTCTTTTACTTTATTCAACTAGCTTGGGGGAAACTGAATTTTATTTAAAATGATTTCAGTTTTCATTTATTTTATTTGTAGAGGTCCTGCTTATCCCAACTGAAAGGGCCATACATATTTGGGGGAACAATCACTCAGATTTGCTTTTCCTCACAATATTCCACTTTCTTGCTGCGTGGTGAGTAATGAGTGCTTCAGCAATGCACAATGCCCTTGATTATGTTTATTTTCAATCTATGATTTCTTCTTTAAGGCACTTCCAGGCTGATCTAATTACATTGTCAGCAGGCTCACCATTCTAATAGGCAGAGAGGGCTGCATTTCTAATAGGGCACAGGTTAGTGTGAGTTGAGGCTACACAACAATAAGGGCTTTGGCTATAATTATACTTGTCCTAATTCCATAGAGTAGCAGAATATTGTGAAGGTAAAACTTGTGTTATGGTTTATCAGGTGCAATATCTCAGCAGTATACACTGTGAATATCCTACCTAATTTTAAGGTAAGAGTCTTTGGCACCTACTTACTTATCATGTAAGTTCATTATAACACAGGGTCACAGAAATATCTTTCATGTAGAAGATGGATACATTATGTTACTAAGTAAAAGGCTCTGAGGTCTATTGAGCACTTACAGGTGAGCAGACATTAGGTGAGAGACTCAACTATCCCCTTGTTCAGAAACTGATCATATGGTACTTTGGCAGACTGAATAACAACAATATGAAGTCATTTTCAGAGCCGAGGAAAACAAAAACAGGGGTACGCATTTTATTTGAAAAAAAATACCCCTGCAAGAAATCTGTAGTCACAAATTCATGTTTAACCAGTTGTATAAATTGGGGAAAAAAAACCTATGAAAGGTTAATTTAAAATAATGAGGAAAAAATGAATAAACTATTTGTTGAATATAATTCAACCAGTCTTTCTATTAAATATGAGCCAGGACTTTGCTCCTCATCCATAGCAGAGAAGAGGAATTTTAGGAAATTGTCAAAGATTTACTCTACAAATCTTGTCTCTAGTTTGATTAAATCCCTTGGTTTCACGACTAGCATATTCCAACTGGCCAGTTTTTCCTTAAAGTACAATTTTTACTTTTTGCTTGATGAATGACCAACACCTGAAACAATGAAATCAATGTTCTGTGTAGAGCAAAACAAGTTTGCTAGAAAGACGTGTAATTTGAAATCTTTATTAAAAAATGTTTTAATAAATACAAATGTTCCTCTTATGCATCAGAATTTGGTTCTCATTAGAGATGCCATCTTTCTTTGGAATTCCTTATATATGCTATACTCTTGTAATAAGTTTTGGCTTTTAGTAATAGAATGGAACAGGGGTGGGCAATAATTTTTTGGCCAGAAGGGGCAGGGCCTACACTGGAAGGGGCGGGGCCAGAATGCTTCTGAGCTTCCACGTCCCCATGATTCGTCAGGGCAGGGCTTTTGCCTCCCTTCCAACTAGGCACCCATGCCCCTGGCAGGGCAGGAAGAGGCTACACATGCTCCCTCACCCCCAGGCCAATCAGAGCTTGGGGGTGGGGGAGTGCGCAAAACCTCCTCCCGTTTTCCTCCTCTCTTCACCCCTTCCTGCCAGGAGCATGCGGTACTTCCACACTCCTCACAGGGCGTGCACTCTTGAATATGTGCTTTATCATTACACACAATTGGCCCTGATCCTGCCAATGATTTCTCTAGCTCAGACTTCTGTGCCTGCTCAGCCTTCACTGACTTAATTAGAACTCCATGGAGATTCAACATTTTATCAGAATTTGTCCTTTTAATGCAATAATTGAGTATGAGAAACTGTACAATACCCTATGCCAGGCCTAGGCAAAATACGACCAGCGGGCTGGATCCGGCCCACCAAGCCCTTAGATCCGGCCCACCGAGCCCTTGGATCCAGCCCATGGACACTGCAGGCTCCCTGATTGCTCACTGCAGCCCCACTCAGGCTCCCTGATTGCCTTGCCCTGCCCGCATTCAGCTCAGAAAAGCAGCTGTGGGGCAGTATCTCTTTAAAAACTGTAAGCCCTGGAGGGGAGGAGGGGAGGCTTCAGGTGCTATCCCCTCCCCAGTATAATTCCACTGATCAGAAACTGGCCAATGGGAGTGGCCTGTTTGAATAATAGGCAGCCATGAAGCACCATGCCCCCTCCCCGCAGTAGCTCATAGTTATTCACAGAGCACATGGCCTCAGCCTGTGCAGGAGTGGGATAGGCAGGGAACCTGCTTCAGAAACATGCGGGGCTTCTGGTCAGGAGTCATCCAGGTAAGTCTCCTGGTAAGAGCCCGTCTCTGACACCTCAGTTTCTCCCTCCCCTAACCCTCTGCCTCCCTCCTGTATCCTACTCCATATACCAAAACCCTCTTCCCCCTCCTTCTGAACACGTATCCCCTCCCAGATCTGGCACCACAATTCCCTGCCCCAGATCACTATCCTCTCCTGCCCTAAGCTCACAACCCAGTCCCATGCACATCCTCCTGTACCCAATTCCCTGCTCTAGGTCACAGCCAACCCCTCTGCACTCCAGTCCAGTGCCCCAGGTCACAACTGTCTCCTTCACCAAGACTCCCTCCCAGATCCCACATTCCCTCCTGCACCCCAATCCTTTACCCCAGGCTCCCTCCTGAACACAACCTCCATCCCAGGCCCAGCACCTCCTCCATTGATATAGTGGAAGAGGGTGGCTCTCAAACACTTCCCAAATTCTTGGAGTGGCCCCCTGTCAAAAATGATTGCCCTATGCTAATATGATATTTTATAGTTTCTACTATGAATTCAAAATAATGACTCAAATTTAATTTTACATTAAGAGTATAACGAGATGCAGCACAGGTTCTTCTCAAATTGTCCTCTCATAGAATCTTAGTGTTGTTTTAGGTGAAGAAGAATCTTTATAGGATTTGTGGAACTCTAAATTTAAAAAGAGGGTTTGGTTTACAAAAAAACTAATGGTGTTTTAAAATGCAGTGTTCTGTTCTAATGGCAGCTCACAGCACTACCTCATGAAGCATTTAAGCATGCATTCTCTTACCTGAACAATAGAATGGTCTGATACTGTAGGTGGGATATGCACTTTATTACTTTCTAGTTGCTTCCTTTGTCTTTCTGCAGTAGAGACTATAAAAAAAGGTCCTGAACAAGATTTGGTGGTTGTGATTGATGATTAGCAGAACATGAGCTACCAGTGCGATGCTGTGGTCAAAGAGCTAATGAAACATGCTGGGATGCATAAACAGGGGAATCGGAGATAACAGTAGAGAGGTTATTTAGCACTGCTGTGACTGCTGCTGTAATAGTGTGTCCTGTTCTAGTTTCTACAATTCAAGAAGGATGTCGATACATTGTAGAGGGCTCAGAGAAGAGGCACAAGAATGATTAAAATGTTAGGGTATGTCTTCACTATGGGACAAAGTCAAATTAAGCGTAGCTGAAGTCAAAGTAGCTTAACTTGGCTTTTGGCGCTGTCTACTCTGCAGGAAATCGAAGGAAGAACACTCTTCCTTTGACTTTCCTTACCCCTCGTTAAAGTAGGGTTACCGGCATTGACTGGATTGCCCCTGTCACTTGGAATTAGCTGTCTTAACTAGACCACTAATTTGAACCCTGGAAGATCTACAGCAGCAGCTTTGATCTTCCTCTGTAGTGTAGACATACCCATAGAAAGCATGTCTTATGGTGACAGATGCAAGGAGCTCAATCTATTTATCTTAACAAAGAGAAGATTAAGGGGTGCCAATATTACAACCTATAAGTATCTAAATAGGGAAAACATATTTGATAACGGAAGAAGTTCATCTAGCAGAGAAAGATATAACATGATCCAGTGAGTGGAAGCAGAAACGAGACAAATTCAGACTGTAAAGAAAGTGTACATTTTAACCATTGGAACAGTTTACCAAGGATCATGGATTCTTCATTACTGACAATTTTAAAATCTGGATTGTTTTTCTTCTAAAAGATCTGTTCTCAGAATTATTTTGGGGAAGCGATGTGGCCTATTCTATACAGGAGGTCAGACTAGATGATCAAAATGATCCCTTCCGGCCTTAGAATCAATGACTCTAGATGCAAGGGTATGTGTGTCCATCCAATTCATTTTTTCTGAGAGATATCATATAATAAAAAACAAACAGAAGGGTATTGGAGAATTTTCTAAAGGAAAATAAATACTTTCAAATGAGATAGTCATCCATTTTCTTAATAGCTACTCAGATTCCATTTTTTTTTTGGAATAAAAACAGTCAGAACTTTGGTACAATCCTATAGTTTGGTTTTTTAATCTTATTTTGTTCTATAAAGCCTGATTTTAATAAAACTTTTTGCTGACCTTCAGTACTAGAAAGAGCATAGTGGTCTGCATAATCATAATGTATAATTAACTCATTTGTATGGTGGATTGTTTAGGGATGAAATTTCTCCATTCAGAATTCTGGGTTTTGTTTGTTTGGTGCTTGGCTCTGTTTGGGCTTAGTTATGTACCTACTTCCTGTGACTCTTAAGCTTCAAGGTCAATTAGAAGTTAAGCAATAACTTGCTTAGGAATGAACTATAGATATATATGCTTATTCTATGTGATTATTCTAGTTCTGTTCTGATAGTTTTCAGGATTTCTTGGGAGGTTCATAAATTCTTTCAAAGCAGTTAAATCATTAGCACAGAATTCTGTAGAAGTGATGCAGGGATAGTAATTATGGGCTACAGCCCTATTGTTTGTGAAAGTAGATCAGCTTTCTCATCTATTCAGTGATTCTAGCATATCTAAAAACCCCATTGTTATACAAGTTCAAGAACCTTTGTACTGGTTTTGCTAATGGACTGGTAGGCATTTACTCCAATGAATGTGCACTCTCCCAGCAATCTTATCAAGTTATTAATCAAATTGGAGCCACAAAATTTGTCTGGAAAAAATGAGATTTTTTTTAAAGTTTTGCTATCATGCTTTGTTTATTGCAAGTTTACAAATGCACTGGAAAGAAATAAGGATGCACAAAATAGATAGGGGATTATTTGCAAGGGTCTGATCTGTGTGAATTTTTGAATTTCACTTTAAAGCTACTTTAATAATAAAGACTAATCTATTTTGACTTTCATTGGAGCAAATATTTCTCACATATGGAATCTTTCTGGTTGCTCTAGAGTGTATTTTCTAGTTGGTTTTAATCCTTTGTATAATTAGTTAAATCATTTATCTTCTGCCTCATATAGATATCCAAATTAATAGGTAGCAAATTTAAAATAAACTAAAGAAAGAACTTCTTCACACAACACACTGTCAAGATGCCATGGGATGTTGTGAAGGCCAAAAGTATAACTAGAAAAATTCATTGAGGATAGGTCCTATAAACCCATGCTTCAGTTGTCCTTACTGTCCAATTGTCAGAAGTTAGCAGGAGATGGATCACTCAAAATTGTTTTATGCTCATTCCCTCTGAAGCATCTGGCACTGGCACTGTCAGAGATGGGACCATTGAACTGATCCACTATGGCTGTTCTCAAGTTCCTTAAGATATGGTACTACAGGTTGAACGTCTCTACTCCAGCACTCTCTGGTCCGGCAACATCCATGGTCCAGAATAATTTTAGTTAGCCGGATATCCACTTACCATGGGTCTGGCCTAGATTCTCGCAGTCCCATAAAATTTGTTTATGGCTGCTAGTCCTAGCTCATAGTGTTCCCTGCTGTTATTTAGCTCTAATTTACCACTAACTGTTTTCTAAGAGCCTAGTAAACAGTGGAAATGTTGAAAATGCTGCTAGACATTATTGACCTCCTCTGACCCAGCAAATTCTCTGGTTCCACACCAGTCAGGTCCCGAGGGTACTGGACAAAGACTATCTTCCCTGAGTTGTGTTCTGGATGGGGGTGGGGTGGGGAATCATGCATCCTTCTACTTAATGTCCCAGCCTAAGGCCTTCCACCTCAAACCCATGGATGCATATTCTGCATGGTAGGTTACTGACCTGACTACATTTCTGCAGCAAACATTAGGGATTTGAGATGGAGAATTGTACCTAAATGTAATGTGTCATCCTCAAAATGTTAAAGGTCAAGAAAACTGGGCAGTAGAATGGCCAGAAGAGCTTTATGGATCTTTCTGTTGCAGTATGGAGTAATATGCTACCTATCAGAAATCTAGAAGATGCAACTTGTGAGATTTTGACACAGGAGACCTACAACTATTTAATACCACTGAGTGAATAATTGATGTTTTCAGTTCATTGGCAATTCTGAGAAATCATGATGTTTCATTTACGGGTGAACCAAAAATGTTTAGAAATTTTCAGCAAATCAAAAGTTCAAGAAATTTTCAAGTTGAATTAAAACAAAATATCTTGTTTCAAGCCAACTTAGAATTTTTCATTTAGATTTTGGATATTTTGACAAAAGAAAACAGGCCTAGATTAACAAAATGGAGCAGGCTAACTCTTATAACTTTGAGCCTGCAGGTTGGGAAACTCACCCCAGATGTGAGAGCTCTGGAGTCAGTATTCATCTCTTCCTGAGAAGTGATTTGAATTAGGGATGTAAGTAACTTTATTAGAGTCAGCAAGTGGTGGGAGCAGGAGCCAGTGCTGGGAGGGGCCGGCTTAAAGCCGGTTCCCTCTAGCACAATCTCTGCGGGGGGGCAGGGCAATAGTGGGATGAGGCATGAGCCAAGAATCAGCTGATTCCCGGCTTGCGCCTGTCACAGACACTACACCTCTGCTTTTTAAATTTATTAAGGCCTGCTGGTTCTTAATACATTTAAAAATCAGAAGCACAGCAGGGGGAACCCAGGATTAGCCAGTAGGCTCTTAATACATTTAAAAGGCAAGGAGGGACTCAGCGTGAGCTGAGACAGCTGAACCCTGGCTTGTGCCAGGTCCCTCCTGCTGCGCACCAGCCTTTTAAATACATTTAAAAGGCTGGTGTGTGGCAGAGGGTAGGCCCTGTGTGAGCCGGGAATCAGGTGTCCCGGCTCGCACTGTGTCCCTCCTGCTGTGCATTAGCCTTTTAAATGTATTAAGAGCCCACAGGCTTATCGACTAATCAACTACAGGCAGTCCCCGGGTTACATGGATCCAACTTACATCAGATCCCTACTTACAAAGGGAGTGAGGCAACCCCGCACTAGCTTCTTCCCCCCAGCAGACCAGGGAGACGCGAAGCTAGCACCCCCCACAGCAGACCAGGGAGACGCGGAGCGGTTTTTCTCAGCAGACACCTCAGCTTGAGAATAAAGGACTGAGGGAAGTGAGGTGTGGGAGAATAAAACTGAGCTCTGGAGAAATGTTTGGCTAGAGTTTCCCCTACAATATGTACCAGTTCCGACTTGCATACAAATTCAACTTAAGAACAAACCTACAGTCCCTATCTTGTACATAACCCGGGGACTGCCTGTAGTCAATGGAAAATCCATTGGCTAGTCAAATAGTTGATTAAACTAAATTTAACATCCCTAATTTGAATATTGGTTTCCCACCTTTCAAATGAATAATCTAACTACTGGCTCTGGAATGTTTAGGTATTGGTCTTTCCCAGTCTCTCCTGTTGAAGCTGTTCCAGTGACTTTTCTCATTCATACTGGCAATTCATTGTCATAGGGACAGGGAGAAGAGCGTGAGAGATAATCAGTTTGGCTGAAAATATTAAGTGAATTCCACATACATTCATTAAAGTTTTTTGGATGATCAATGATGCATTTCTGAGGAAATAAATTATTTCCCAAAAGTATTTTCCACAACTCTACTGTCCAAACATTTCAGTGCCTCACAAAAGATAGTTTTGTTCAGGTTGAAATATTGGATGAAGATTTTTGGGTGTTGTTGTTTGGGGCTTATTTTTGCTTCTGGGTTTACAGTTGCATTCCAATGTAGTTATGATGTGGGTACATTATCTGGGTGCCTTGGCACATTATCTGCTAGCTTTTGGGTTTCCATTTGGATAGAAGGCAAGAAAGAATTTCATTAGCTTGCTAAAGCATTCATGATTGACACCAGGCATCAGTGCTTTTTATGTAAACACGCTGATAGGTTTTGACAGGAAATCTGGGGAAATCTATTGAATCACATTTTCACCTTTCAGATATGCCATGGAGGAAATAAACTAATGCCTTGTCACAATCCTTCATTTATCCCAGATGCCAGTCATTAGCAGGCGGATTGTGGAATGTTTATATAATTATTAGTTTTTACAGCGATTCTACATGTTTCAAATAGGTTAAAAGAAAGAACTCACATAGCCTTAATAAAATAAATAAAATATACAGAAGAGCTATTATTGTATATAGGACTCATCATTAGTCCTCACTTAGGCAAAATTGCGACTGGTTTGCATATTACCTGTAATGTACAGATGCAAAGACATATACATGATCCCAAAGGGCTTATACAACTAAATACTCAACATTAAATTGATGTTTTTTGAATTTTATAATTGCATAAATAATTCTGATGGTGATTTTATTTCTTCTAGGTTTTACTGGGACTTAATAATGCTTATAATGATGGTTGGAAATCTTGTCATCATACCAGTTGGAATCACATTCTTTACAGAGCAAACAACAACACCATGGATTATTTTCAATGTAGCATCAGACACTGTTTTTCTGTTGGACTTGATCATGAATTTTAGAACTGGGACTGTCAATGAAGACAGCTCTGAAATAATACTGGACCCTAAAGTCATCAAAATGAATTACTTAAAAAGCTGGTTTGTAGTTGACTTCATCTCATCAATACCAGTGGATTATATTTTTCTCATTGTAGAAAAAGGGATGGATTCAGAGGTTTACAAGACTGCTAGAGCACTTCGCATTGTGAGATTTACAAAAATCCTCAGCCTGTTACGTTTATTACGACTTTCAAGATTAATTCGATACATACACCAGTGGGAGGAGGTAAGGCATATATTTATATCTATTCACTGTGGTTTTATTCCTTAAAAAATAAAGAATTAGAACTCTTTAAAGAGTTATAAATAAACAAAGTGTGAAATCAATGAATCGGAAAAAGGCATCTTCACTGCCCATACACATAAGGGCTAGTTGATGTGCCAATTTGTATGAAGGTGGCATAGTGGTGTTACCAGTTTCTGTCCCTTCTATAAAGAGAAGTGTGGACTAAATATGGCAGAAAGTCTGAACCTTTTGTAAAATTCAGGGTCCAGTTGGTAAAACTGTTTCTTTACACTATCCCCATTTGTTTGTTTCAAACAATTTAGGGTATGTTTACATGGCATCTGGGAACGAACCTCTCAGCTTAGGTTGACAGATTTGCATTAGTGGGGCTTATGCTAGCACACCAAAAATAGCTGTGTAGATGAAACCAACACACAATCTAGGTGTGGTGTATTGTCCCACTTAGTGGCACCAAGACCACTTACAGAGAGAATAATGAGTCTGCTCTACAGCCTAGCTGAGAGGGGTTTTAGCTCATAAGTTAGAGGCTCATGTATTAAGCTTCTCAAGGTCCCAGGTTAGATTCCGCTTGTCATTACATAAACATTGTTGCTCAGTTTGGACTTGGACTCTCAAGTTCATCCTACCTCTTGTCTGGTTCAAGCCTGAACTACAATATCTACACAGATATTTTAAGTCTATCAACCAATCCTGGGAGACTTGCTTTCAGATGCAGTAGAGACGCCCACTGTGATTTGATGTCCATAAAAATCAATAGGACCTGCACAACTAAGGCATTTTGTTAATGTCAAAAGTTTTTACTTGTGCTGTGTTATAAACTTTCCATGTTATGACCTTGAAAATGGAAGACATTTACAGTCTAGCAGGTCTTTTAGAATACAGATGCCTGAATAAAGATGTTAAATATTGGTTAATTGAATAGTCGTTTAACCTCATGATTTCTTATCAGTTACTTGACTATTCTATAGTCCCCGGGGGCACGACTGGCAGCCAGTGTGCTGCAGCCCCACTCCTGAGCAGCTCCCTGTCACTCCACATGCTGATGCATTTGTATCAGAGGCAGCAGCGCAGTGCCAGGCGGGAGCTGGTCTGCGATGAGAGCCAGTTAAAAAACCAGCTCCCCTCGCAGACTGATTGCTTGCTGCTCCACACTGCTGCCTCTGATACAGAGGCAGCAGCGTGGGATGGCAACTGCCTCTGGGGGCTGAGATCATGAATCTGGGGTGAGCCAAAACTGAGCCCATCTGCCTGCCTGCCTGGCTCCTAATATATTTTAAATGAAGAGCTGCCGAGGGGGAAGTCCCAGACTTGGCATGAGCCAGGACTGAGTCAGGCTGCTGGCCAGCTTGCTAAAAAGTTTACTGGAAAAGGGAGGAAGGAATGCATGTAGTCTATAGTATTAACCTGTAAGCTTTTGCTTATCGGTTAATTGGTTAATCGACTGCACGATTACATCCCTATGTCTGAAGGCTTTTGTGGAGACTGAATATTTTGATTACTGACCTGGTTGTGAAAAGGTGATTGCCACAATCTTGAATTAGTACTTTCTCAACTACTTATTTCTAACATAATATATTAAGGAATGATCTCATGCTGTCTGCCAGCTTGGCAGAGGTTACATTTCCAGAGTTACAGGAATGATTGGAATGAAGGAATTCCCCTACTATTTGGCATGCTAGGAAATATCATAGCCAGCAAAAGTATTTGAAGAGTTTCTACACACATTATAAATCAATCATTTAGTTTCTTGCTTATCTCCATTTCTGAAATTGCAAACCATGAGTGTTTTTGTTTTGTTTTTCCCAGTGTGAGGGGAACTTCTAAAAGTAACAGCAAAACATAACTGTTGGCTTTTAAGACTTCTGTTAAGCAAGAAACATGAAGAAGGTTTTGTTTCTAAAGAATATTTGTTTGAAATGAATCTTGTAATACAGCGTTTCCAAAAGTGTGGTCTGCGGTGCAGCACTTGTCCTCGGAAAAAAGATACCGGTCCTCAGAAAAATTTTCACGCATAATTCTTGGGGGAGAGCCCGCTGCCACAGTGTCTCTGCTGGGCATGCTCCCAGGTGGTGGGTCTAAATTAGGCAGGCGCTAGGACCCAAGGAGAAGGCCGTGTGCACCAACGCAGAATGCTGGATGCAGCCGATAAAGCAGCCGGGATTGGGTTCCAGGGAGGGAGGGGACGGAACAACCCACTGGATAGGTAAGGCCAGCGACATGCCCCGGGCAGGGTGTGGCCTGTGGTTTCACCCAGAACGCAGGTGCGAGTGGGGGAGAGGACACAGGGCTACTCACCCGGCCTCCAGGGCCCATACGAGCCAAGTCACCCGGCAGGCCTGAGAGGGACCTTCTAACCTTACCAGTCCCGAACGGGAGTAAAGTAGATACCTCAGGGTTGGGGTCGGGAAACTGCCCAGGGCATTGACACGGCCCACTCCTGTGGGCACTGGGGGCTTTGGGAGGACCAGAAACAATTTATTTGCATATTCATCATTTGCTTAATGAATATGCAAATACACAAATAAATATTACTGGTCCTCCAAAAAATTGTGAATGGGTTTTACTGGTCCCCAGTATCAAAAAGATTAGAAACCACTGTTGTAGGATATTTTGGTGCCTTTTCCATCTCATATGTTTATCAGCTGTATCCTTTTAAATATACTAAAGTCTCCTTTTTAAACAATGAATTTGTTCATAATATCCAGCAAGCAAATCAGGCCTGACCCTGAGAAGTGCAGAGTATAAATCTCTAGTTCAGGTCCATGGTGGTGGTTGGAAAACAAAAAGCAGGTTTACGGGAACTGCTGATGCATTTCCATTTGAAATCAGTCCCTAAATTATCTTTATGAAATCTGGTTATTTCTACCTTCTAGAATGACATGGTAGGTGACCACTAGGATTGCCAGATTGTTTCAACAAAAATACCGGACACACTTGACATTACACGTCAATCTACATTACATCTTATTTAGAAAATACTGGACGTTTATATTTTCTCAATTTGTTTCCTGAACAGAAAGCTCAAATACTGAACTGTCTGGTTCAAAACTGGACACCTGGCAACTCTAATGACCGCCAAATTACAGAGTAATTACTGTTTATATATTAACAATACACTGTGCTTTAGCTACGGTAAGTGATTAAGAAACTCTTTCAGACCTTCCATGAACCTTTGCTTTTACCTCTGCAGTATTTTCTAGATGGACATCTTTATGAATTGTTTTCAATGGCATTATCTTGCTTCAGACCAAAATGAGTTAATGACATATATATTATATATATTCCGTTAATATTGGAAGTGAGATCTCAAATCCAACATGGGCCCACAATGTTTGTACTCAGAAAGGTTTCTTATTCAAAAGGCAACTTTTTTGTGCCATTTATCTTGGCCACTAAAATGGCAGAAACAACATTCCTTCCCACCCAAAAAAAAAAAAAATCCCTCAAAACAAAACCCAAAACCAACAACAAACGAATTCAAAGCAGAGATAATTGAGTAGATGCTTCATTCCATTTTCAACTGGCAGCCATTGAGAATCCCCATGGCAAACAAGCTCACCCTTGGGCTGCCAAATCATAACTCCATTGTTGATACCACAGAAATGTTTTTGAGTTGATAGTTGTTGTGCTTGTTGGACGTATAGGCAATGGCAGTCCATTTCTTTGGGAGTTTCTACCATGCCTCTCTATCATCTTGATATCTGAGCACCTCCAGGAAGATAGGAAAAAAAACCCAAATGACCTATTAATGGTTTTTAATAAACAAACACTTCACTTTTTGAGAAGACCCCAGTGACCTTGAAAATGTACAAATGTATTAACAATGTGGACTAAATCAGAAATTGTCACCCTAAGTACTGACGAATGCAAGAATGAAATGTATACAATGAAAAATATTTCTCTTTCCATTGTATGCATTTTTGACATTTTAGTTAACTTTCTTATGGATTTTCATACTTTGCTTTCATGTCCTCTAATAGCATATTGCTATTTTAAATTTGGTGAACTCTTTGACAGTGTTCTACATCATTATCTCAGCTACAGATTATAGACTACATTAGGATAAGATAATGGCTTAAAAGGGAACAAAAATAGTTTAAATGTAGGATGAGCTGTGCTTGAAAGAACATTAGCTGTATGGTCCCAAAGTGATCAGTTCTTTGACCTTTGCTGGTATTTATTTACACTGCATTAAAAGCACGCCTGAGAGAGAACAGTTGTTAACTTTGTTAATGACACAAAATAAAAATTTGTTTCTCTGTTTACCGTTTAAAGGATTTGATCCTTTGTGCAGATGGGCTGATGTGGGATTTTAAATGTGATTTAGAAAAATTAGAAATGGTATGTATTTCTATCAAGAATGGTGAATACTAGACCAAAAACACTAGACGGGCCATAAGTGAGTCCTTATTTTAATAAACTGCCAACAGAATACATTCAGGATAACAGTAATAGACAAACAAGCTTGGATAATAACATTTATCCTGATGAGATTTCTTTTATAGCACTAAGCTACAAAAGACAAATCAGAATTGTTTGAGATATTTCCAGAACTCTAAGATGAATAGGCTGCTATTATAAAAGGATTTTTATGGGATATTTTTCACACATGTTCACCTACTCTTCTTTCTCTTTCTTGATTTTTTTTACATAATTTAGTATCCAGTTCTAATAGCCACATTCAACAATTTTTGAGGCAGCAATGTGTGTAGTCCTGAACCTTTTCTTTTAAACTTTAACTATTACAAAGGAAAACAGCTGCAGCCTGCAGTATAGTTTACATAAATTCCAATTAGCTGTCATGGGGTATTTCCTTAGTCCTTCATGAATTAGTACAGGCCACAATACTTCAGGTCACCTTAACCACCACTGTGTTGTATTTTGTTGTTTTAGTACTTCCCACTTTCTTCTTGAAAACACAATGGTGCTAGCAAGGCCAGCTCTGTCTTCCACCACCTATGCCCTTTCCTTCTTCCAGCTCTCAGCAGCTGGGATTTCTTCCCCTTCTACTTAACCCCTTAGCAGTAACTCTGTGTTGATAGACATTCCAGTTAGGTCCCAATTAACCAATATTAATGGGGATTTGAGTGACAGCTCCCGTCTAGAGTTGTTAGAGTTTAACGGATTAATGGTTTAACCGATAAGCTGAGACTTATTGCTTAATGATATTATTTAAACTCAACTGGCTCCCGGGGGTGAGACTTTGCTGTGGCAGGGAAGCTAAGCCTCCTTCTGGAGAGCTGGGTGGGCAGGGGCTGCTGGCTCCACTCTTGGGGAAGCAGCTTCACTGCAGGCTCTGCAGTATTAACATTTAATACTGCAGAGCCTGCAGTGTAGGCTAAGATTTTCAGTAGTTCCATGGTAACCATATTGAATAATTTTTAACATCCTGCTCCTGACTCAGCACACCCTGTCACCTGAGCATAGTTAATGTCAAGTTATGTTAGTAGTTAGATCAGTGGTTCTCAACCTGCAGCTCGTGGGCTGCTTGTGACCTAAACACCCCACAACAGTGGCCCATGTGACATCCACAGGGCCATACAAGTAGTATCTTGGATGTAGCTCTCTTGGATTCTACCTAGTATAACTTCACAGAATTAAAAGAGTTGGACAGAAGGATCAATACTCAGTCCTGAGGGAATTCTGCAATTTTATTGTGACCCCAAATGCAGCAATTTCAGAATTTCCCCAGGACTAAATACTATGCAATTTAAGTGACTGATCACACAGCACAGATTTTGAATCATGGAAAGTGAATAATCAAATGCAGTTGTCACAATGAATAGTTCAGAAGCAAATTGATGGGGAAAACTTATTCACCTAAAATATTCACAAAATTTCAATAAACAAATTTTAAAATTATTATTTTTATGGTAAAATGTCCAGTAGAAAATGGGGTATGTTGGATCAGATTACTTTGAATAGTTCAGAGTTTTGTATGGACTAATCAGCTACTAAAGAAAATTTTCTGTCAGCTTAAAGGGATGGGCTGTTAAGTAGAGTATAATGTAGTTTGGCTTGTGGTTTTACTTTTTTTCCCCCTCCTGAATAATTCCTACTTTACTGACAAGACTTTCAGTTCTTATTGTGAATCTGGTATGTTATTCTTGAGTTTTTATTCAGCTATTTTGGTTGGATATATTTCTTTCAAACTTCTTCTTTCTTCAGCAAGGTACTTCTAAACATGATTTGTAATGGACATAGGAACGTCTGTTTTTATACTGTTACTTGTAATTACAGAACAGGCATCAATAATATGCTCCTTTAGGCTGAAAGCTTAGGCAGTGTTTGAGTCCTCTTAGGTTTGTTTCAGTTAAGAGGAGAAATTTTATGATGCAAATTAGGTATATTTTTGTGATCAAGGCAGTTTATTTACCAAAAAGATATAAAACAGTGTTTCCTTTAACATAGTAGAAACAAACAATATAAGGCAGTTCTTGCCTATAATGCAACAAATAGTCTAGTAGCACTTTAAAGACTAACAAAACATGTAGATGGTATCATGAGCTTTTGTGGGCAAATCCCACTTCTTCAGATGACTGGAGTATTAGAAGTCCAGATCCAAGAATAAACAAGGGAAGGGAAGGGAAGGGAAGGGAAGAGGGGAAGGAGGAAAAAAGAGACACAGGGGGAAAAAAGGAGACAGTGAGTAGATTGTTCAAGTAGTTACAAGAGGCTGATAAGAACATTTAGCACCTTTATTGTTTGGTTGTTTGGTTAAGTCATTAGGATGTGGAAGGTAGTGTGCAAGCCAGCAGATGTCTCTGTTCATTCCATTCACATAAGAATTAAACCTATAAATGTAGTTAATACCTTCCCTATGTATTTGGCTTGTGGAATTGGCCTGAAACAACACGGTGACTTGGAGATCTACTAATTAGTGCCCGGGCAGGTTAAAGTGTTCTCCAGCACGTTTCTATGTATTGCCTTTATGGATATCTGATTTGTGTCCATTAATTCTTTCCCGTAGAGATTGACCAGTTTGGCAGTGGGGCATTGGTGGCATTTGATAGCATAGATCACATTAGTGGATGTGTGGTTAAATAAGCCCCTGAAGTGGTGGCTGATGTTGTTGAGTCCAGTGATGAAATTGCTGGTATAGATGTGTGGGCAGAGTTGGCACCAGGGCTAATTCAGGGGTGGGTTCCTGCATGATTATGATGGAGGTGTGTTGTGTGGTTACTGGAGAGAATTTGTTTGAGGTTAGGGAGTTGTCTGTAGGCGAGGATTGGACTTTCCCCCAAGGCCTGTCTAGTCCCTCCCTCTCAGTACCATGCTCATGATTGCTTCACTTGCTGTCTATTCACTTTTTCTCCTGCCTTTTCCCCCCTAACATGTTCATAAAACATGCCAAACCATCCTTTATCCTCTGCATTTGCTCAGTTCTTGCTATGTGGTCCATTGACTTGGGAGGTGGCTTCTGTTGTTTCCGGTGATTGAAGTACATTAAGGAACTTAATTACCTTCCCTGTATCCAGAAAAAAAAATTCCTAGCACACCCATTGAGTTTTAACCATGTCTGTGATTTTTTATGAGTCAAAAACCCACTTGATGGCTGGTGTTAATACCTTCCAGACTAACAATAAATAAAACTATACTCCCAGAAATACACCATAAATCTGTGATGTTGAAACATCTCATTTATTCGGGATATAAACACGTTTTTAAAATGCTAACCAACTGCTAACTTCAGCTGAGTGGGGATGGGCAAAGAAGGCTGTGTTTTGTAAAATTCAGATACCAAAAGTAACTAAATTTAAGTAAAGCCAAAATAAAATATGGATCACATCTGGTTTAAATTTTACCTGAACTGTTCAAGCTTTCAAGGGGTAGCCAAGTTAGTCAGTAATTGGAAAAACTTAAACAATGAATAGTCTAAGCAGCACTTTAAAGACTAACAAAACGTGTAGACGGTATCATGAGTTTTCATGGGTACAACTCACTTCTTCAGATGAGTCAAGAGGATTATTTTAATTCTACCTTTTGCTAATAATATATCAGAGCAAATCACAACTTCACAAAATATCTTACTGTTTTACTGATTGCCATAGTGTTGTAATAGCTGATTTTTATAAGCTGCATGATAGTGGGGTGTCCACATTTGAAACAGCTCATGCTTGTCGTCTAGAAAAAGCATTCAGAAGTATTGAGAGACCCAAAATAAACTGTCTTGATTTGGAGCAGTTCGCCCCCAAAGCTTCTGAGGCCATGGCTTCATTATGTGGAAGATCGATGCTGCAGTGGTCAATCTTCCAGGGTTCGATTTAGTGGGTCTAGTGAATATACACTAAATTGAACTCAGAGTGCACCAGGAGTTCACGAGGAGTAAGGGAAGCTGACAGTAGCATTTGTTCCCATTGACTTTCTGTTGTGTGCGCTGCATGGAAATGTGACTTAAGATCCATGTACTCCAGTTCCATAATTAACGTAGATGTTGTGTATCTTAATTCAACCTTCTGCTGTATTGTAGACCAAGCCTGAATGTTCAGGTAGCATGTATCACCAAAATCCACTTTTGTATGGGTATTTGGCTAGAAGATTTCAGCCTTTTTTAGTATGTGAACCACCTGGTTATGGTGGTTGTGAGACATTCCAGGATACAATCCAGACTAACGAATAGCTGTGTCATGCCTGCCCTATAACTTGGAATGCCATTTACAATGCCTTGCTGCTGTAGCTTCAATGTGGACTACTCACAAATAATTTTCATCATATATGTTACCCTCAGCAATGTCTCTGTGAGTGCTGTATCCAGCTACTCCAGACCTTGGCTCTCACGAGCCTTGGTTATGCTGCAGAATGACCTCTCAACAGGGGCAGATGAGAGTTTTGAGAGGCCCAGGTCAGCACAATTTTGTGGGGCCCCCCTTGGAGAAAAAATTGAAAAAAAGCATTCCTCCTGTGCCCACTCCTCCAGTAGCCCCACTCTGATCATGTGAGCTACCCCTCCTCATCCCCTCTCCCTAACACCTCCCTCTACACACCTGCCCTGCCTCTCTCCTCTGGTGCTGATTCCTCCCCTGCAGGTGTCTGCCCTTCTGCTTCACCCCCAGAATTCCCTGGCACCTGCACCTTCCATTACCCCTGCACCGTCCTGGTGCCTCCCCCTTCTCTCACTGCCCCTGTGCTCTTTGCCCTCTTTTTCCATGATGCCCATCCCCTCACCACCCTCTACACCCATTCCTCTCATGTCCCTGTGCCCTCACACATGCCTTGCTCCATCCCCACCTTACTCATGCCCACCCCTCCTTTGAAGTCTTCTCCCAGCACCTCCCCCTCCTCCCTTTAGCCCCCAATGCCCTTACCCTCTCCTCTCCCAGCATCACCCTGTCCCCGCTCCGACTGACACCTCCCCTCCTGCCCTTTTCCTCATCGTCTCCACTTGCCCCCCTGGCATTTGTCTCTCCTCCACCCTGTCCCTTGGTGCCTTCCCCTTTCTTCTCCTGACCTGCCCCCCTCCTCTCAGCACAAGCCCCTTCCTCTGCCATCCACCTTCTGTCTTTCAGTTTGCAGGGCGGTTGCAACCCCAGCCCAGGCTCCAGACCATGTGCCGAACTGAGCAGTGCAATTCTGGGCTGCGTGGTTTTAAAGTTCCGGGACGTGGCATCATGCCACGCCCGAGCGTCTCCCTTCTCAGCTGTTGCCCAGCATTTCAGCACACCGCGCATGCACTCCCCCGACCCCACATGGCCCTTACTGGCTGGCGCTGGGGAATTTAAAGTGCAGGGCTGTGGCGCTTTGTCACAATCCCCCTCCTCCTCCAGCAGCCACCTGCCGGCCCTTCGGCAGACGGCCCACTGGGAAATTCCCAGGATCCTGCAGGGCCAGTCTGCCCCGCGAGGCCTATTGAAGTGCGGGGCCCAGGGCGGCTGCCCTGCTCGCCCTGCCCTATATCCCGCTGCTGTCTCTCAATACCCCGTTCATGGATCTTCTCCCAGAAATGTAATGTTCAGCCCCCCCTTGAAGAGCATAAACACAATAAATCAATATTCCTGTAAAGGAATTATATTTGTACAATTTGTTACCCCAAATGAAGCAAGTGAATACATTAAATTAGCTAAAACAATAAAACAAGTTTATTAACTATGAAGAGATATTTTAAATGCATAGAACTGAGTCAAAAAAGTAAAAAATGGTTACAAAAATAAAGATAAAATAACTGGTGCCTAAATAAAACTAAATTAGATAAAAGCAAAGTTTTATGACTACATCATACTCTTGATGACAGGACTGCTCCTCCAGAGAATGAAAGCTGCTTCCTTTCATGCTTCAAGTGAAGTGAAAGCAATAGGCAGGGGAGAAAGAGGAATGCCTTTGGGTTGCTTGTCCTCCTTTTTATAGTTTTAAGTCTCCATCTTGTAAAATGTTTCCATCTGACACCCAGGAGACAAAGTATATGTGGAAGTATTCTCTGCTGATTTTTTTTCACCTGTACTAGCTACCTTTGTTTTTCCTCCCTGCTTCGTAATTCCGTTTACTACTTAAATGCAAATTAAGGGCAAGCACACATTCCTTCCTTTCTTTTAGGAGAGATTTGACTTCTGCATGGACAGGGCTGTGGGATTTGGAACACATTTAATAACACCATACAAGGGGATCTTATAACTTCCTATATAGTATGGCCACATACTGTACCAGGATAATCCTGACTTTCGGATGATACCTTACAAGTCATACTTTGGACAAAGATTATTATAATAGCATGTAGGTTGTGAATACAGGGTATATTCTGTCATAGGTGCTCATCAAGATCAGATTACTATACTCTACCTGGGGCTACCCCAAAAGATTATTTAGAAGCTCCCAGGAGTGCACAGTGCAGGAGCCAGCTTGTTTAGCCTTACTTAGCAGTATTTCCTGTAAGGAAAAAAATTGCTCATGTTCTGCAGTAATTGCCAGTTCACTTCTTGATGCAAGCTACAGTACTACTCATCTATTATTGGATTTTGGGTCTTGACAGATTCTCAGCTATTTACAGCATTTGAAATCCACCAGTCTCAATCCTACAGAACCAGAATCTGTTGAATGTGAGGTTACGTACAAATTCCATCTTATTTTCTGGGCATTTATGGAGCAGCTGGATTAGTTATAAGTGAGTAAAAGAAGGTTGTATTTATTTAGCCACATAGGTGGCAAGGCTAAGGACAGTTCAGACTGTGTTTTTGGTTTAGTTAGTATGATTCACTTATGTTTTTAAATGCCACGTGTGCGCAGAGTTAGGGTATGTCTACACTACGCTCCTAGTTCGAACTAGGAGGGTAATGTAGGCATACCGCACTTGCAAATGAAGCCCGGGATTTGAATTTCCCAGGCTTCATTTGCATAAACCAGGCGCCGCCATTTTTAAATCCTGGCTCGTTCGAACCCCGTGCCGCGCGGCTACATGCGGCACGGACTAGGTAGTTCGGACTAGGAAGCCTAGTCCGAACTACCGTTACTCCTCATTCCATACCGTTACTCGTGGAATGAGGAGTAACGGTAGTTCGGACTAGGAAGCCTAGTCCGAACTACCTAGTCCGTGTCGCGTGTAGCCGTGCGGCACGGGGTTCGAACGAGCCAGGATTTAAAAATGGCAGCGCCCGGTTTATGCAAATGAAGCCTGGGAAATTCAAATCCCGGGCTTCATTTGCAAGTGCAGTATGCCTACATTACCCTCCTAGTTCGAACTAGGAGCGTAGTGCAGACATACCCTTAAAGAGTAGGTATAGTTTAAAAATCCACAAATTTATAAATATAATATCATAGAATGGGAGGAATCCAAAAGATGCACAGTTTCTCTATGAATAATAATCAGTCCCTAAATATAAAAGTATGCAAATCTTAACTCCTTTTCCGCTGTGTTAAATTTTGGTGTTTTATGGTTTAGAACTCTAATTTATATATAATTACATAAAATACATATACTGCCGTATTCAACAATCTGGTAGTGTTCCAAATGAGACATAATCATAATTTTTCTTTTCTTCAACTATTTTGGTCTTCTGGGAAACTGATCATATTTTGCATATTATGGAATAGATTCTCTTCCAGTTACACCAGAACAATTCCATTGACATCAGTGAAGTTACATTGGCCTAACCAAAAGGAGAATTTAGTTTTGAAGTAGAAATGCACACTCATGATTTATGGAGTTACTGGAATGTTCTTTGGCGTGAACTGTATTTTTTGAAATTCATGAAAACCCACATAGCTAGAAAATAGAATTAGAAGCCTTCTTATTTATGATCCATGAAAATCCCCTTGATGAAATAACAGATTTAAAAAAGGCACAACACAGCTTGGTTTTTGTAGCAAGGAGTTAATAAAATGCTGGAAAGACCAATAAAATTGTTGGTTTTTTTTAATACCTTTCACAGAACTGATCTAAGCATAATTGCTCTTCTGAGGGGGAAAGAAACCTCCTTTTACTCCTCAAAATTAAAATATTGAATATGAGATATTATTGCATAATAATTTCTTACATAATCTTTTTATGCTACATTTTGATTATTTGAACTGGGCCTCCTTTAGTTTATAATTTGTATATGTTTGTAAAACTATAACATCTCCAATAGCTGAGCCACAAAGGAGAAGGGCCAATAATACAAGCAACCATGGGAATTTCCCTTTAATCTCTGTTTTGGCAATTGAAGGATGAGGGTTCCAGTAGCGCTTTTCATCCCCCAAATGTGTGACTGTGTGATTTTATGTACTAATATTGTCTGTTGTCTGCAGTCATGGGTTCATTACACTGCCTCTTTGTATCTTACCTAGAGTAGCCAGGCCTGCCAATGCAGGTGGGTGGGGGGGAACAGAATAACTGCCACAGGGTCTGGCAGTTTGAAAGGGCCTGGGGCTCCTGGACACTGTCACAGCCTGGAGCCCTGGGCCTCTTAAATCACAGCTGGAGTGCTATGTGGAATGCTCCACGCAGTGCTGAAGGCTAAGGGTAAGTGGCCATGCTGTGGCCCTGGTGACACTGAGGGCTGGCTGCCCCTCGCTATGCCCCTTCACCCCAGGCTGCATCCTTTCTGGGAGCATTCAGACAGAGGAATATTTACCTAATTCTAATAGTCTTGGCTAAACTTAGAAATATAATTATGGCGGTGACTGGCAAAGCCATGAGGTTGTTGTGTTTTGTTATGGCAAGATTAAGGATGTTAGTTTTCCAGAAGATGGTACCTAAAATATAGGCCTTATAATCAGTTGATGTCAGTTCTATTCCTGGTTTTGGCATACATTTGCTGAGTGAACTGAGGCAAATCATTTAACTTATTTGTATTTATCAAGGTAGTCAGGCATCTAAGGATGTGTACAGGTGCCTAGTAGGATTTTTCAGAAGTGCTGATGTGCTTTACTCCCAGGCTACGTCTAGACTGGCCACAAATTCCGGAAAAGGGATGCAAATCAGGTAAGTCAGCATAGGGAAATCCGCGGGGGATTTAAATATCCCCCGCGGATTTAAATAAACATGTCCGCCGCTTTTTTTCCGGCTTGGGGAAAAGCTGGAAAAAAAGCGTCTAGACTGGCGCGATCCTCTGGAATAAAGCCCTTTTCCGGAGGATCTCTTATTCCTACTTCAAGTTGACAGAATGTGGCAGTTTTGACAACCATGGTAAACCTCATTCTATGAGGAATAATGCCTTTTTTCGATAGTACTCTGTTGAAAAAAGGCGTTATTGCATGCAGACTGTGCTTTTTTGAAAGAGAGTGTTTAGACTCTCTTTTGGAAAAAGTGGCTTGCTTTGTTGACAGTACTGGTTGTAGTCTAGATTCTCTTTTTTGACAGAGACATGCAGTCTAGACATACCCTAAGTGTAGCAACTTTTAGGCATAGTGATTTTTGTCAAACCTGTTAGGAATTGCTGTTACACAACAGTGAACCTTATGTTAGCAAGGGGCTTCTTTCTATGATACCTCCTAAGTGTCTAAGTCATTTTGAAAATGGGAATTTGTCTATTAATATTAGATGCTTTTTGAAATTTTACTCTAAAGCACCTTTGAAAATCTGGTCCTAGGTACCTAAATACACATTTTGGAGCCTACATTCATCCAGGATTGAAATTTGTATATTGTAATTGTAACAAGATCTTTCAATTGATTATGTATTTTTCTCTTTCTTTCGCAAATCCTGCCCACAAATATGAGAGAAGAAATGTGATAGGATCTTAAAAAATGGAAAGCCTGAGCAATAAAATGTTCACCAAACAATTCACAATATGACATATAAAGTACAAATGCACTGCTGTTGTCACCTAGTTATATTCCATGTTGACCATTTCAGATTTTTTTTTAAATTTCTAAAACGTACTTTGAACTGTAGTCATATAGTTAAAGCATTTCACACATTGTGCTACATGAACATGGTCTGACTGTCAGTCCAGAGGGGAGCCATATATATCAAATAAGGGGGCAAAGATAAACCCCTGAGGCAAACATCAAAGTTGTCCGAAGGACTTGATCACCTTTCAGAACACCAGCAATTTGTCTAAAATCAGACAGCACAGGAATTGCTATGTCATTTGAATTCAAATAATACATTTGTTTTTCATTAACTAGTGACTCAAATTATGACCAAATTCAAATTCTGCTAAATATTTTGAAACTGGATCATTGGTCCCATTTAATAGCTAAGCTGATTTAAATTAAATAAGTTGGCAAGAGCCAGTGAGGTCTGTACTGACTTTTTATTTAGATATTCAGTGAAATGGTCTACATGTTAATTCATTTTATTTCCATAGTATTGCTCTATGTAGATGGCAATGAGAAGAAACAGACTGAGAAGTCACCTAAAGTTTTTCTGTGACTTATATTTGAATAACCTCTGTGGAAATTTTATGATTTCCTGTAAAAATGCTTCTTAATGAATTACAATAATTCAATCAGCTGTCTAGAAAAAATAAAAACACCGAGGCACCATTTTCTTGCTTCCATGGAGAAAGTATTACAAAATATTATGCTACAATGGTGCTCCAACTCTTATTACACTAATACCAAAATATATTCCATGCCTTAGGCTACATACATCTTTTCTTATCGGAGGATTGAGACTCTGGCAATCAATCTTCTGGGGTTCACTTTAGTGGGTCTAATAAAGACCTACTAAACCAAATGCTGAGAGTACCCTCATTGGTGACAGTACTTCTCACTGCTGTGAGGAGTAAGGGACGTTGATGAGAGCATTTCTCCCATCGACTTCCCGCTGTGAAGTTGATGTCAAGCTTGGCTTAAGGTATGTCGACTCCAGTTATACAACTTGAGCTATGTAAATAATGTATCTTGAGCCAACCTTCCCCCCACAGAGTAGACCTAGCTTGGCTAGAGATGGAGAAAGGAACCATACTTTATTTTTCAGACAATGTATTTTATGATTATCTTATTTTTTCAGTTGAATGTTAAAGGGGCACTATCAAGGTGAGTGAAATTAGACATACTTTAACACTTGCATATGAAAGTTTAATGGTCTTTTTGATATTAGAGAAGCATATTTTACGTTGTTTGAATTGCATTATAGCAACTAGGATAACTGTAATGTACATATGTGTTTTGTTTTATTAAACCAGATTTCTTCATAACTTTCAATGATCTGGGAAACAACGCTTAACTTATGTGCATGAAAATTATTAGCATGGAGATCTTTATTTAGTTCCTTATTTTTTCATAGCCTTATGCACAACTGATTATACAAATGCATGCATAATTCCATGCCTAAATTGTGCATGCAATTTCCATGTGACTGCAAACTGGGTGAATGTGTGTTCAGATTATTTATAGTTTTGCTTGGTTATTGATTCTTGACAATACCTGATTGTGTACAGTTTGCACCTGTTTAATCTAACTGCATATCTCCACCATCAAAGAATGTGAGTGATTTGGGAGCCTCAGATTTGAAAATCGGGGGCAAAGTTTGTCTGTGGTAGAAAAATGCACGTCACTATCAAGCAAATCAATCAATTAAATGGTGCCAAATTCAGTGTACAGGTAGTTGCTGCTCAGTTCACACCCTCCAGGTTTTAATTTTGCATGTAGCTTTATTTCCTAGACACAATATTTTTCAACTATCTTTTTTTCTCACATGATTGCACATGCACATACATATGCCTGCACTTTTAACTTGTGCATACACTGTAATACACTCAGATACACAAGTCTTAGGCTTTGCATTCACAAACACAATTTGTCCCAATGAATATTTGGAATATATTATCTAGTCAGTGTGATGTTTTATCTAGGGATATTTGAGTGAAAATGACTAATCATTTAACCGATAAGCATCAGTGTCATTTACACTTAGCAAAGCTTCATCCCTGGGAGCCTCAGGGAGTGTGTCTGCTGCCTCGGCTCCTGGGGAGGAGGTTTCACTGTAGCAGCCATGTCTCTACCCTTGGAGCTGGGCTGGTAGGGGATGGTGGCCCGACTCCTGGCTAAGCTTTATACTGCAGAGCCCACAGCGTGGGTAACAATATAACTGCTGAGATTTTCAGCTGTTATCCCGTTACCCTACTACACAATTTTTAATATCCCTAGTTTTATCACTGTTCTCCATTTAATACTTCACACTCAACTTATTGATTAATCTATATTTCTCCCAATTTTTTCAAGAATGTAAGGTCATGTTATGGATTCAGTTTAAACAATAATCATTTAAAAATGTTTCCAATATCAGCCCAGATATTTTTTAAGACCATGCCAGAAAATAGAACATTATATACAGCAAGCATCTTCTTTTATTCTTTTGCTCCTGCCAGATGAGTAGTTCATTGGCACACAGGTATTTATAGACAATGTATTAATGCAGTGTGACATGATGCAGCCACTTCTGGGGCATTAAGTTGCTCTTTCCATTTATTCTGTTGATACTGCCACAGTATAGATGGGGAAGATGCATCATAGGCAGCTTTGCTAACCTCAGATGTTGAAAAAAATAAGAAATTACCTTATTTTTCAACCTTTTTTTGTTTTGTAAACTTTTCTCTACAGCCATGAGGGCTAGTGTGGTGGGGCAGATTAGGCCCAGAGGCCACTACTGGAAGCCTCAGGATCTTGCCACAGCCATCCCAGGAAAGGAGCAGTGGAGTGAAGGTTGCTTGGAGGACTTAAGAGACTGCACAGGAAGCAGCCAATCAAGAGGGGAGGCTGTAAGGGGTAATCCAATCAGAGTGTTAGACTATACAAGGAGCTACATTGTATACTCACGCAGTCATGGACAAATTACTGGTATTCTAAAATGACACCCACAGAGTGCAAGGTGCATGCTGATTGCACACATTGACTGTGAGAGCTGTGTACTCCCTCTGCATCCTCTCAAAGTGCAAAAAGGTTCAATCGACACCCTGCAAATAGGGATGTAAAACATTAAGTTTAACTGTTTAACTGATTAAATGAGGGCAGATGGGAGGGCGGGAGGAGGGCTGGGTAACCAGTTCACATTCTTATCTGCAGTTGTAGGCACACAAGTGCAGTTAGCAGAACTACCCTATTCCTGTGGTTACAATAGTCTTGCAGCTCATTGAGATATATATATGGTCCACTGACTACCCATTACTGGACTAGAGTCAGTTCCTCACTGGAGCTTGTAGTGTAGATTAGTGGTGGGCAACCTGTGGCCCATTGGCATAGGCAACGTGACATTTGTTTTTGTTGGGTGTCTGTAGGCACTGCCACCTGCAACTGCCAGTGTCTGTGGTTCACCATTCCCAGCCAATGGAAATTGCACAAATTTGGGGCTAGCACATCCCTCTCAAGTGCCACTTCCTTCAGCTCCCATTGGCCAGGAATGGGGATCCTCAACCACTAGGAGCTGAGGAAGGTTGTGGCTGCAGGCACTCAATGTAAACAGTTTCGTGGCCTGCCAGTGGCTTACCCTAATGGGCTGTGTGGGGCCCATGGGCCACAGATTGTCCATCACGGGTGTAGATGGTGTTCCTGGCTGGCTGGCTAGAGAGCTGCACACCATGGACAGCTCACTGTTGGCAGGGAGATGGGGAGTGAGAGAGAGAGAGAGATCCTGGCTGGCTGCTGGGTTGAACATACAAGAGCCCAGAGGTAAGGGTGAAACATTGAAATGTCCAGGGCTTTGGAGAAGGGGGCTAGGAACTAAAAGCAGTTTCTTTAAAGGCACATGACTGCTTTTCTTAAGGTCCTTGGACTTATACTCAGAGTAGTGGGCAGGCCTGAGTTTCCCCCATTCTCCATATGCCACAGGGGACTTGGCCTACAATTGGACAGTGATAAACCTCCAGAAGCGAATCTTAATAGGGGCGTTAGATAGTGTGTAATTGAATGTACCCACAAAAACATTATTGGTTACACAAATATTTGGTAGTCCCCGGGGTTGGGGCTGGCAGCCAGCGTGCTCCCAGCCCCATTCTCGGGGAGCCCCCTATCTCCGCATTGCTGCATTTGTATCAGCGACTGTGGGTTGCTGCCTATGTTTTAAAAAACAGCTACCCATGCAGACACAGAGGGAGCAGCATGAGCAGCAGCAGCCTCTGTCTGGAGTGGGTCTGAACTCCCTGCAGACAGAGGCTGCTCCTCCATCCCATGGAGCAGCCTCTGTCTGTGGTGAGTCCTGGCCCTCCTTGGACAGAGGCTGCTATGTGGCAGCCTCCCTTGCCCTCCTACATGCACTGCCTCTGATAGAGCCAGCTCTAATAGAGGCAGCTGTGCGGGAAGTCAGGTGGGCTGGTGCTTGTGGTGAGCTGGCTTTTAAAATGGCTCCTCCCGAGCACTGGCTCCTGCTTGCCACACTACCGCTGTGAGAGGCAGCAAGGGGGGTGGGTAGGTGGCTCCATGAAGCCAGCCTGTACAGAGAGGTAATTTAAAAGCCAACTCCCTACCTGTGCTGGCTCCCATCTGCCCTCCTTACCTTCTGTGCTGCTCACTTGCTGTCAGAGGCAACAGTGTGGGGGTGGGAAGGTAGGTGGCTCCATGAGCACCAGCTTCCA
Source organism: Pelodiscus sinensis (assembly GCF_052426305.1). NCBI lineage: Eukaryota > Metazoa > Chordata > Testudines > Trionychidae > Pelodiscus > Pelodiscus sinensis. The sequence goes on from NC_143057.1 coordinate 101,567,750, forward strand.
CCTCCCACTCCCCTTGCGGCCTCTGATACAGAGGCAGTGGAGAGGGGTGGTGCGTGTAGTTGATAGACTTAATGGATAATCCTAGCCTTATCAGTTAATCATGTAAGTCAACTGCATGTTCACATCCCTGCTACAGTACTTAGTAGCCCAGCTGGAAAGTTGGGAGCAGAAGGGTCCAAAAGGGAAAAACATTTCCTACAACAGGCCTCTTATTGCCATCCCCTGTCCTATAGGGATATAATTAACATTCCAGTACCACAAGTAAGGTGGGTGTATTTATGGTTCTTTTGGAAAGCATTCTCTGTTGCAAACTCTTCATTTTTTATAGTGTCTCATGATATTTGGTGTTTTTCTTAAGCTCCTAGATTAATATGATTATATCAGAATCATCAGAATCATTTTTGAAAAAAAATTTTCTAGCTCTAATGGCGTGGCACCCTCCCCCTCTTATGTGTACCCCTTTTAGTTGAATGTGTCTATAGTCACTGCTTATCTGATATTTTTCCATAGGAAGGGATGATTAGACTCGAGCAAGTTTTCACTGAAAACCTGAATATCTACAGTATATTAAGCTGTCTCTATACCAGAGACTGTACAGTGGCACATCTATACCGATGAAGCTGCTCTGCTGTACTCTGTGCTGCTCTCCTGTGTCAGCAGGAGAGCATCTCCTGCTGATGTAGTGCTGTTCACATTACCACTTCTGCATGTGTAGTTTTTTTGGTCAAGTGTGTGTGTGATGTGTATGTGTTTCTTTCCCCACTCCCACATCTCTGACTGACAAAAGTGCTAGCATACACATAGCCTAAATTAGGACACAAAGTCCTTGTTGTTTGGCTATTGAGTAATGTAAAATCAGTTATACTAGTCTGATGAAACAATGCCATTTTTTGAGAGAATTCACATTGGGGAAATTGTGATAGCTCTAAGTATTGAATGCTGTACTGGTACACTTTCATCTGGAATGCATATCTCATTTGTTGAAGCTAATATGCTAGTAAATCCAGATTGCTTTCTAGATATAAAAGAGAATCTAATCCGCTCTCTTGACAGCTAATAGAAAAAAATAAAAATGAGCATGCCTTGTTAGTAAACCTTTATTATATTGTTGGTCAAATAGTTGTCACCTGAAATCTTCCAGTTTCCATGCTGAGGAAGGACCCAGAACAATTATATCAGTAACATTCATCTGAAGAAGTGGGTTGTGCCCACGAAAGTTCACAATACCGTCTACATGTTTTGTTAGTCCCTAAGGTGCTGCAAGACTATTTGTTGTTTTTTAAGTTTTTCCATGCCCTACATCAGTTCTGACATATTACAACTCTTGCCTTTAAGCAGGATGCCTTATATTGTCTCGGATATGTCTGACAAAATCTTTTTTTTTAAAAAAAGCACTGAGTGGCTAAAAGGCTACAGGAGAATTAATGCCTGGGGGCATTTTCTGGGTGTGAATAACTTACAGGAGCACACCTAAATATATACTTAATATTAGGCATAAATCATGTGTATGAAGTGCTTCATCAGCACAAATCATCCTAAAGGTGTTAGAAACTGTAAAATGTAAAAAGCTGTAAAATGTTACATTCACATACCTGGTGTAAATCCCTAAAATTGTTAGTTCGAAACAAATTATGCTGCAAAGAGAGTAGTTAGGAATGTACAACACTAATCAATAGGAAGTGTCCACATGAAATAATAAAATATTTAAAAGAGTTACACAACGAAAATATGGCATAGTGAACATTTATTGTTCCTGAGAGGTGATATTCAGTGAATGTATCTCTTTAATCAATTTGTGATTTAAAGGTTATTGATATGGTACAGGATGGTACTGAATTAGGCTAGCAGCCAGGTATATGATCCTGCTGAATCAGGGACCAGCAAAACAGGTCACTCTCCTGTTCATACCAGTCAGATGTGTTTGCATTAATGGGTGTTGCAAATTTAACTTGCTGACCCCCAAGGTCTCCATTCTGGGAAATATGTCTCCCAGTGATATCCTAAGTGAATGTGGTTTGCAGGCTAATCATATGAGAGTAAAATACAAGCAGGATCTGTTTAAGAGAGTGAATTCATAGGATGGAGAGAGTTAGGGAAAACACAGGCTGATCTCAGATTTAATGTTTGTTGAAAATTTCTTTTGTGAGCTAACTTTCATATTAGTAAGTAAAGCCCCAAAACAGATGGAAACAAAGGCTTGTCAGAGTTATAGGGTCCTAAGAAACAACATACACATAAAATTAATAAAGATGATTTTTTTTTAATAAGAATATACTTTCAGTGTAAATATGTAATCATATGCCTTTCCAGACTGGTATAAAAGAATCCACTTAAGACATAAAAGTTGACACACTTAACAAATATAGAATCATAGAACTGGAAGAGACCTCAGAAGGTCATCAAGTCCAGCACCCTGTTCTAGGCAGGACCAATTCCAACTAAATCAACCTGGCCAGGGCTTTGTCAAGCTGAGACTTAAACACCTCTAGGGATGGAGACTCCACAACTTCCCTAGGTAATCCATTCCAGTGCTTCACTACCCTCCTAGTGAAATAGTTTTTCCTAATATCCAACCTGGACCTCTCCCACCACCACTTGAGACCATTGCTCCTTGTTCTGCCATCCGTCACTACTGAGAACAGCCTCTCTCCATCCTCTTTGGAACCTCCCTTCAGGAAGTTGAAGGCTGCTATCAAATCCCCCCTCACTCTTCGCTTCTGCAGATTAAACAGACCCAAGTCCCTCAGCCTCTCCTCATAAGTCATATGCTCCAGCCCCCTAATCATTTTGGTTGCCCTCCGCTGGACCCTCTCCAATGCGTCCACATCCTTTTTGTAGTGGGGTGCCCAGAACTGGACACAATACTCCAGATGCGGCCTCACCAAAGCTGAATAAAGGGGAATGATGACATCTCTGGATCTGCTGGCAATGCTCCTCTTAATGCAACCTAATATGCCATTAGCCTTGTTGGCTACAAGGGCACACTGTTGACTCATATCTAGCTTCTCATCCACTGTAACCCCCAGGTCCTTTTCTGCAGAACTACTACTTAACCTGTTGGTCCCCAGCTTGTAACTATGCTTGGGATTCTTCCGTCCCAAGTGCAGGACTCTACACTTGTCCTTGTTGAACCTCATCAGATTTCTTGTGGCCCAATCCTCCAATTTGTCTAAGTCATTCTGTGCCCTATCTCTGCCCTTAAGCGTATCTACCTCTCCCCCAAGCTTAGTGTCATCCGCAAACTTGCTGAGGGTGCAATCCATCCCCTCATCCAGATCATTAATAAAGATATTGAACAAAACCGGTCCTAGAACCGAACCTTGGGGCACTCCGCTAGAAACCAACCGCCATCCTGACATCGAGCCATTGATCACTACCCGCTGGGCCCGGCCTTCTAGCCATCTTTCTATCCATCTTACCGTCCATTTATCCAATCCACAATCCCTTAACTTGCTGGCAAGAATATATCTAATGCTACTTAGATTAGTACTAATACAACTAGACATTAAAAGCAAAACATCTCTATTTGCAAGTGGAATACAAGTGGAACACTGTTCCATGTGCAACAGGAATGTATTCACACCAAAACAAACATCCCTTGCTTTTATTCCAGAACTTGAGAACACGAAAGCTACCTCTACACTGGAATGATTTTCCAAAAATGCTTTTAACAGAAAAGTTTTCCATTAAAAGCATTTTCGGAAAAGCATGTCTAGATTGGCAGGATAGTTTTCCACAAAAGCACTTTTTGCGGAAAAGCGTCCGTGGCCAATCTAGATGCGGTTTTCCGCAAAAAAGCCCTGATCGCCATTTTCGTGATCGGGGCTTTTTTGCGGAAAACAGTACTGTGCTGTTTACACTGGCCCTCTTGCGCAAATGATTTGTGCAAGAGGGCTTTTGCCTGAACGGGAGCAGCACAGTATTTCCGCAAGAACACTGATGATCTTACATGAGACCATCAGTGTTCTTGCGGAAATTCAAACGGCCAGTATAGACAGCTGGCAAATTTTTCCGCAAAATCCTCAGATTTAGCAGAAAAACTTGCCAGTCTAGACACAGCCAGAATAAAGAATAAATAATTTGTGCAAAACAACCCTGAAGAAAACTGGCTTGTTAATAAGAGGATTTTTCAGAAAAAGAAATCCTTCACTTTTGTGATCATAGTTTAATAATATACCAATAATGGCACTGAAGAGGTGCCCATCAAGATTGGGGCCGTAACTATGCTAGGAAATGCACAGTAACATGATAAGATGTCCCAAAAGGATCACAGTCTAATTAAGTGAATGAGTAAAACTTCAAACAGTCTTGAAAATAAATTACAGGCTTCCTGATTTTTAGTGATTATTCCTCTTTCCCCCACTCAGAGTTTTCTCATCCCCCCTTGAAAATCCAGTGTTCATTTTAGTTAACCAGCCTTGTTATGCCACAATCACAGAGATCTCTTAGCCCTGGTCTACACTATGGTAGTAGTTCAAAATAACTCCCTTTATTCTGAAATAACAGGCAGAGTGTCCACACTACCAAGCCTGTTATTTTGAAATAAGGAACTGGTTATTTCAAAATAGTAACTTCTGCTTTCCTTGGGGAATAAGCTTATTTCAAAATAGTTACTTTGGGAGTTATTCTTTCAAAATAAGTTATTTAAAAAAATGTCCTCGTGTAGACATTCCCTTATTGACATGAGCAATCGTTTACAGGTTAACCAACATGAAAAACAGAGATCAACAAGTATGTTGAAACAAAACATTAATTGAACTCCATCTGACAGGATATGATAGCAGTACAGAATGCTTTCTCCCATTAGTGTTCAAAAAGGGAGACGTGGTCTTATGAGGCAATTTTTACTTATTTTAATGCATGCTTCTTCCTTCATTAGATATATTTCTTAGTGCATTTGAAATGGTTAGAATGCAGTTTTATGCAGAGAGAAATAGGGTGTCAATATTACTCTCTTTAAATACAAAAAATCTTCTCTTTGCCTGACTAATTGTCCTTCTCTAATTTTCATGTAATTTGTACTAAAAGATGGTATTCAAGGGAAAACTCTCATTGGAACAATATGATTTTGATCCTTGCCTGTATCTTGGGAAACATACCACATATGTTGCCAGCATTGCCAGCAGATCTAGAGAAGTGATTATTCCCCATTTTTCAGCATTTCTCATCAGGCCACATTTGCAGTACTGAGCCCAATTCTGGGCTCCCCATTACAGAAAGGATGTGGACCCATTAGATAAAGTCCAGCGGAAGGCAACAAAATAATTAGGGAGCTGGAGCACATGACTTATGAGGAGACACTGAGGGATTTGTGGTTATTTAGTCTATAGAAGAGAAGAATGAGGGCAGAATTTGATAGCAGTCTTTAAGTACCTGAAGGGAAGTTCAAAAGAGGATGGAGAAAGGCTGATATCAGTAGTGACAGATGACAGAAGAAGGAGCAATGGTCTCAATTTGCCATAGGGAAGGTCTGGATTGTTATTAGGAAAACCTATTTCACTAGGAGGGTGCTGAAGCACTAGAATGGGTTACCTCGGGAGGCAATGGAATCTCCATCCTGAGAGTTTGTTTCCTCTTGACAAAACTCTGGCTTGGATGATTTTAGTTGGGAGTTGGTCCTGCTTTGGGCAATGGGTTGGACTCAATGACCTCCTGAGGTTTCTTCCAACCCTATGATTCTATGTTGTGGCAGTGAAGTAGAAGTGATTATTAGAAAAGGGTCAATATTCCTGTAGGCTACATGTTTTAATTTCTCTAAAATATGTTAAGATATTACCCCAAAGGGAATGAATTTTCCTGATTGCAATTTTCTCAGCAGACCTATGGCTTGAATTACTATAGTTGTTTTCACAAGGATGAGCTACTCTCTTCTTGAACAGTTACTTTCCAATCTATTAAAGAAATGCTGGCTTTTCTTCAGCATGAGTCATATACGGATTGTCTTTTATTGCATTCTATTTATTTTGCCCATGTCAAAACAAATCCAAATTGTTATAAATGTTTGCATCTCTTTTGTCCTTTTTATAGTATCACATATTAGATACTCATTACAGATTTTAGTTCCTCATTAAGTATTTTTTGGAAGTCTCCCCAATTAATATTCAAGTAGCACAAACTACATGGTCATTTTTTTGGTTCTTTCTGAATAACTAGCTTGTGTTGCCAGCTCTCATTATTTTATAGTGTTTCATGATATTTGATGTTTTTCTTAAGGTCTCAGATTCTGGATTAATATGACTATATCAGAATCATTTTTGAAAATAAATGTTTCTAGCTATAAGAGCATGCCTCCCGACTTCGGATGAGCACCCATTTTGCATGACTACCTAAACTGAATTTTTCTGCTACACTTGTGATAAGGATGAGACATCATTTATGCAGTTTACCAACTGATTATAGATTTCATAGCCTGAAACGCCTGTTCCATCACAACATTAGGTAATATAAGAACAGAAGTATAATTGAGTGGAAGGGAACCTATTTCCTTCATTCGATAGGTGGGAAGCTAACCCCCTTGGTTAAATTCTGTATAGCAGAATTAAAAATCACAATGTATACCTACTCCTTTTTTATATTCTAGGTACTTTTGTGTGTCTGTTAGTTGTTACAAAGTTACAAAGTTTATGCATTCTTGAGAACCAGGTGATCTTTTGATGCTATAACTATGTACTGAACAGACAAAGCTTGTATCTAAATCTGTAAAAATTCTAGGACCCTTGATCCAAATTAGCTTCTCTCTACAAATAGGTTTTCCTCTTTTAAGCCAACCTTAACAAATATTTGTAATTACTAACAAGTAATTTGTAATTCAAGGCATTACTTAAACATTCCTTAATTTGAGGAAGTTCACCTTATATTAAAATAGCAGATCCCACCTTTTATTATAAATTATAGCCAAATGCTATAATGGCTGATGAGGATAACAAGAATTAAAGACAGGCCAATGTCGTCTTGTGATCAGCATAATTTTTTCATAATGTAAGAATTCAGATGATAGCTATTTTTAAAAAAAGACTCTTATTTACTCTAAGGCAACTTTACACTGCTCTGATAAGAAAGCTATTATAAGAGTTCACTTTACAATCACTTTTCACTAGACCTGGGTGAAAAACTTTTGCACTAAACTTGTAAGTGAAAAATGAAGATTCAGTGACACCAAAATATTTTACAAATCCATGTTTTTTTCTGAATTATTTTGTCTGGTACACTTTTAAGAATATTTTAAAATAAGTTGCTTAGAAATTGTTGAAACAAAAATTGTAATTTCTATTTGACAAACTCAATTCAAAATACAGTATCCTTTAATTGTATCTTAAAAAAAACATTTTCAATGGTCAAAACCAAAATGAAACATTTTTGTCTAATGCAAAACCATTTTTAATAGTTGTTTGATCTGCTGAAAACTTTGAAAGTTTATTTATAGTTTCACCTGAAATCTTTTTTTTTCAATTTTTCAGAACTGCGTGGAAAAACAAATTGTTTGTCAGTTTCTCTTCACTGCCAGAACACCGAAAAGTGGTCTTAGAAATTCTCGGCTTAATTTTTATTTATACTAACAAATGTAGTACAAAGTGTATGAAAAAGTTATTCACATATGATATGGGGACATTAACATTTCTAATATTAAATTAGCTTATATCTGTTGAAAATCTACCATTACAAAATGTAATTAACTTGTAGAATAATTATAGTCTTTGTACACTTCAATAAAGTTATGAGACAATTAATTAAAAAGTTATCTAAAATACTTCTAATCTTTTTGCCGGTGCTTGGTGTTCATATTATCAACTTATTTCTAAATACTATTTCACCTGATAAGTTTATTCTTTTTAATATCACACAACTCTCAAGGAAGTAGAGACACGATGGACCCTGGTGTAATTTATCAGTGGCCTAATATGATCCATTAATAATATCTAAATTATCATTACAACTAACTGGCTAAAGTCATAGAATTCTTCTTTAGCAGAGTATGAGCCTTAAATTAGAGATTGGTCTTTTATTCAGTTTGATCACTGAGTTCAGTAGTGCTACTTGTGAATGTAAAGCTGCTCATCCACATAATTGTTTTCTGGTTTGGAATTTTACACTGCAAGCTCCCTTGGGGGCAGGGAGCATCATTGAATATGACTCTGTGCACATGGTGCAGCACAAGAATAGTGATCAGGAATAGGGAGAATGGAACTCAGATGGCTTTGAGGCACCTTTGAACACAACTATCCCTGGGCTGCTCTGTGGGTTGGTACAGTTTCTAACGGAAACTAGACTTCACAGGGGACTTAACTTTCAACAGCCTCCCTAGTCTTCCCTGTGGCATGCAGCACTGCCTGGAATTTCCTTACCACTATATGCTATGGTCTTATAGCTGTTTTCCTCAGTTTCTATGCCAAATAAGTCCTCCCCTGACCTGTTCTAGAACTTTTGGGCCCCTTTATGCTCCTGTGGTCGTCTTACCTGGAATAAAGTTGGTAGAGCAAGGGTGAAGATTTCTCCTGATGCCACGATTTGTTGGTGCTTTAACAATGATATAACTAAGTTATTATAAATGACTGATTATCAAGAAATATTGAAATTAAGTAATTTATCACTGGATTTTTAGCTCTCCCCTCCCCCCTCATTGTTAGAATAGTTATCTTTGCACCCAAGTTCCAAACAAGTGACAGTTTAACAACCTAATATGCCATTAGCCTTCTAGGTTACAAGGGCACACTGTTGACTCATATCCAGCTTCTCATCCACTGTAACCCCCAGATCCTTTTCTGCAGTCGTGGTCACGCACAACTTTCCCTTTTTGAATCCATGCTGACTATTCCTAATCACTTTCCTCTCTTCTAAGTGCCTCAAAATAGATTCTTTAAGGATTTTTCAGGAACTGAGGTAAGACTGACCAGGGCCTATAGTTCCCTGGATCATCCTTCTTCCCTTTTTTGAAGATGAGCACTACATTTGTCTTCTTCCAATCATCCGGGATCTCTCCCAATCACCACGATTATTCAAAGATAATGGCCAAAGGCTCCTCAATGACATTTGCCAACTCCCTCAGATGCATTAAGTAAACAGATTGTAGGTAATGACGACAATAACATTAACATTTCTTTGGTAGTATACACAAATGATTTGGACTATGGCTTTGATTTGAGTAGGTCTGTCAGCATCACACTGAATTGGTTTATCAGCATCACAGGCCCTCATAATATTGACACATTTATGTGGTGGAACAATTACAAGTCCTTTTAACATACAAACACGTTTCAAACTAATCAGATTTTGCATATGTTGGTAGTAGTTTGTAGTCCATCTAAATTAAATGCTCTTCTGATAGATGTTACTATTTTTAAACTAGTGATTATATAGTATTTCTGCCAGTTAGCGCACATTTTATTTTATCTAACTTATAATATAATGTGCTCAGTCTGCACCATTAATAAGATGTCAGTGAAGGACTTTGGTGACTTAACCTTCCATTTCAAAATATGATGCAGTAAACCACGTATACTTGGAAAACAAAAGAGACAAATGGAAGTTGAATAGTAATCATCATAGGACTGGTAGTGGCCTCAAGATGTCATCTAGTCCTGCCACAATTGCAAAGGATTGGACTAAATATTATCTAGACCATCCCTCATTAGGTGTTTGTTTAACTTGCTCTTAAAAATCTTTAGCGATAGAAGATTTCACAAACTCCCTGGAAAACTATTCCACTGCTTAGGCTTCTTGACAGGAAGTTTTTCCTAATGTCCAACCTAAACTGCCCTTGCTGCAGTTTAAACCCATTGCTTCTTGTCCTCTCCTCAAAGGTTAAGGCAGTCCTGGAAAAAATGCAAGCCACTGAATCTGGACTGCAGATGCTGTGGGGAGCGCCAAGCAGGTTCCCCACTTGCCTTCCCATACCTGTATGCCTCTCAGAAAAACAGCTGCGGTGTGGTTTCTCTTTAAAACCGTGAGCCCGGAGGGAAGGGAGGAAGGCTTCATGCACTGCTCCCACCCCCAGTACAATCCCATTGGCTGGTTTCTGGGAGCTGCCTGTTTGAACAACATGCAGCCACAAAGCACCCCGACCCCCTTCTCCGGGGTTCATAGTTATTCACAAAGCACATGGCTGCAGCCCATGTGGGAGTGAGTCAAGCAGGGAGGCTGCTTCAGAAACCTGCTGGGCTGCTGATCAGGAGTCACCCTGGTAAGTCTCCTGGCCAGAGCCTGCCCCTGGCACCCTAGCCCCTCCCTTCCCTAACCTTCTGACCTCCATTTCACATATCCAAACCCTGTGTCCCCCCTACTCCCATATCTCCTCCCAGATCTGGTACCCCAATTCCCTGCCCCAGATCACAATCCTCTCCTGCCCTAGCTCACAATCCAAACCCCCTGCACCTCAGTTCAGTGTCACAACCACCTCCTTCACCCAAATTCCCTTCCAGACTCCAGACTCCCTCCTGCACCCCAATGCTTTACTCCAAGTTCTCTTCTGCACCTAATCTCCATCCCAGAGCCCACACCTCCTCCATTAATATGGAAGAGTGTGACCCTCAACCACTTGCCAAATTCTTGGAGTGGTCCCCATCAAAAATTATTGCCCACTCTTGGGTTAAAGAGAACAATTTTATTCACCTCTCCTTGTAGCAATCTTTGAATTAAAAACTTATGTTTCCCCCACAAAACTTCTCCATACTAACAAATCCACTTTTTCTCATCTTCCCTTGTAGGTCACGCTTTCTAGATCTTTAATCATTGTTGTTACTCTTCTTTAGTCTTTCTTCAATTTGTCCACATTGTTCCTGAAATGTGGCACACAAAATTGACACAGTACTCCCGTTGATGTTTTGTCAGTGTGGATTAGACAGAAAAATTACTTCTTGTGTCTTGCTTAAAACATTCCTGTTAATATATCCCAGGATGAGGTGTGTGTCGTGTGGGTTTGGTTTTTTTAGGTTTTTTTGCAACAGTGTCACACTGTAGATTCATATTTAGGTCACAATCCACTATGTCTTCCAGATCTCTTTCCACAGTACTATTTCCTATGCAGTCATTTATCATTGTGTATGTGTGCAATTCATTGTTCCTTCCTAAGCAGAGATCTTTGCATTTGTCCTAATTCAATTTCATTCTGTTAGCTTCAGACCATTTCTCCAATTTTCCCAGGTAATTTTGAATTATATCTTCCAAAACACTTGCAATTTCCCCCACCTTGGTAACTTCCACAGACTTTATAAGTGTACTATCGATAAGATTACCTAAATCATTGAAGATACTGTACAGAACAGATCCTTGCAGGACCCCACCTGATGTGTCTTGACTGTGAACCATGGATAACTATTCTCTGGGAATGATTTTGCAACCTGTTAGCACCCACCTTATACTAGTTCTATCTATGTTATATTTCTCTAGTTTGCTCATGAAAAAATAATACAATTCAGTATCAATAGCTTGACTAAAGTCAAGATACAACACATCTGCTGATCCTCCCAATCCAAAACATTTGTTACCCTGTTGAAGGATACAGAGAATATAGATCTGTTGCCTCCAAATAACTAATCATCATAACAAATAGCAATGAGGCAAATTCTCTCAGAAAAATGTGAGTACTGTGTTCAGAGGCCTAAGGTAGAGTCAAAAGTTTGCAGTCTGTACCTCTTCATAATCCCGCTTCCGAGGTTTTTTACTAAATATGGTACTCTGAATGTGTATTATCCATAGGCTTCTGTATGTTAATGTGTAGGACTATAACCGTCTCAGTTAATGACACATCACCATCATTAATAACAGCTGCTATCTTGTATTAATAGACACTAATTTTTGATGGGAGGGGGCACTCCAAGATTTTGGAAACTGGTCAAGAGCTGCACTTTTCTATGGAGAGGGTGTGGGGTCTGGGATTGAGATTGGGTGCAGAAGGGAGCTCAGGGTATGGAACTGGGATGTAGGAGAAAGTGTGAGGTCTGAAAAGATGAAGAGTCTCTGGGGCGGAGTCTGGAAGAGGGGTCTGAGTGCAGGAAAGGATTCTAGTCTGGGAGAGAGATGTAGGAGGTGGTGCGGGATCTGGGAAGGAACTGTGACCTGGGGGAGAAGGAAAAGGGGATTCAGAGTGTTTGGATGGTCACCTGGGACAGGAGGGAATGGTGACCTGAGGGAGGGGTCAGGGGGTGGGCAGAGGGAGGGGTCAGGGGGTGGGCAGAGGTAGGCTGTGGCCAGGAGGCACTTACCAAAGCAGCTCTTGGCCAGCAGACCCTGAAGGCCTGCAGGACCCTGAAGTAGCTTCCCTGTCTGCTGCAGCATCAGGCTTCTCAAAATGGCTGACTGTTCTCTCCTTTGGGTGCTAGGGGAAAGGGGAAGCTTTCATGTGCTGCCCTGCTCCTAGGAACATTTCTCAGCTCCTACTGGCCAGTTCCCATGAAGCTTTCCCTGCCCCGAATGCCCGGAGCAGAGGGCCACAGGGAGCAGACACTTAAAGTGATGTGGGGCTGCTCTAAAGCAGCAGGCTACTCTGTGCCTGAGAGTCCTGGCAGGGTGGCCCATGGACTGAAATGGATAGTCCATGGGCCAGATCCAGTGGCTTGATGGGCTAGATCTGTTCTGAGGGCTGTATCTTGCCTTCCTTGATACAAATGAATAGTGTTCCTCATTGTATACAATTGTGGCCTTCAAATATAGTTTATAATATAAATTTTATTCAGAATATTATTAGGTCTCCCTCCTTTGTGTGTGTGAACCTATTATTTCCACAGTTGTTTATTTAGGCTAAATTTTTCTATGGTAATCATTGATTTTTAGGTGCCTCTCTTGACACATCTTAAGCCTGACTCTGCAGAGATACCAAACACCTGCTATTCCCAGCATTTCTTGACAAAGGCTGGAATGTAAAGGAGTCCAAACTCTGAGTTGAATTTGGTATTAGTGTAGTTTTAATTAGGAATGCTAACAATTGTGTATTTGTGTAAACCTATAACCTCTGGAATTTTTAGTAGTTACACCAGGGGTGAGCAATAAAAAAATGGCAGTCTGTAGGGTTTGTCACTGGTGAGCCGCCACCACTATGTTTACCTGGACTCCACAGGTATTGGAGGATCATAGATCTGATTGGCCTCAAATGCAGTTTGCGGCCAATGTGATTGGTGAGAAGCATCGCCAACTAAGACGTCACTTCCCATTGCTTGCATTGGCTGTGAATGGCGATTTGCAGCCAGTGAAAGCCGCGATCCTCCGATAACCGTGGAGACGCAGGTAAATATGGAAGTGAAAGTCTGCTATGGACTAACCCTGCGGACGTGATCCAGCCTGCAGGCTGGAATTTGCCCACCCATTGGTTACACATTTTACCCAAGGGGGCAGGCAGGAGCCAGACAGTACTCAGCAGAAGCCAGCATTTAAGTTGGCTCCCTGCGAGCTCCAGCTTGAGCCTGTCTTCCTCTGCTGCCCCTGATAAAGAGGCAGCATCATGGGAGGGGGGTATCAGTTCCACAGGAGCCAATACATGGAGGGAGCTGACTATTCCCCGCTCTGCTGTAGCATGCGGGTATGGAGGATAGGTGGCTCCTGCCTATTCCCCACACTGCTGCAGCATGCAGGTGTGGGGGATAGGCGGCTAGTGGGAGCTGATACACGCCGGAAACTGGCTTGAAAGCCAGCCCTCCACATATGCCTGCTTTGCAGAACTGTCTGCTCCACCTTTGCTGCCTCCCACAGAGGCAGCAGCACAGAGAAGGGATGCAGATGGGAGCTAACAAGCATGGGGAGCTGGCTTTTAAGCCCTCTCTCCACATGTGCTAGCTCCATATAGCTGCCTGCCACTTCTCCTGCCTCCCACAGAGGCAGCAGCATGGGAGGGGCAGGCAGAAACTCCACCCCATGCTACTTCCTCTGTAAGAGGCAGCAAGGAGTGGACAAGCAGCTCCATGGAGCCGTCACATGCAGAGAGCCAGCTTAAAAGCCAGCTCCCTGTGCATGTCGTCTCCCGCCTGCCTCCCTCATCCCCCATGTTGCTGCCTCTTTATAAGAAGCAGTAGCATGGGAGTGGGGAAGCAGGCAGCTCCCAACTGTCCACTGTGCTGCTGTGTCTGTCGAAGCAGCAGGGTGGAAGGGAGAGGCTCCGCGTGAGCTGGTACGCCCAGGGAGCTCCCCCCCCCACTACCTCTGATACAGAGACAACAAGGGGAGGTTGTGTGTAGTTGTTATGATTAACCGATAAACCCAGGCTTATCAGGTAATTGTGTAACCGACAACATGCTAACATACCTAGTTTAGACTAGTACAGGTGCTAAGAAAGGTCCGCATTTGGAAAAGACTCCTCTCTGCTACATAATAACCCAAAGAATGAACAGAATAAACACAAAGCAGTTTCTACACCAAGTGAGCTAGTGTGCTAGCTTTTTTTTTTAAAAAAAAATCATAGTTTCTGTAAAAATATATCTAAATAGTAGCTTTGCATGCAGTTATTTTATCATCACAAATAAATTAGCAATAAGTAACCCAACATCTCACTGAGCACGGCATTATTGCTTAACAGCGAACCATTTTTGAACAGTATACCCAGCATAAATTGTCACAAACATGTTCTGCTTGAGAGTAAACATGCAGGATATTGTGTTCAGCCTCTCTTTTTTGGGTGGTGGGGAGGGAAGAGGGTATTGTAATGAACGAGGAAGCTCAGTCCTAATTTCCAGTGGCATATACCTTATCCCTTAAACCAGGGATGATCAATAAAAAAAATGGCAACCTGAAAGGTTAGTCCTTGACGGGCCACTGCTACTATGTTTACTTGATCCTCCCCAGGTGTCAGAGGATCACAGCTCTGGTTGGCCACAGATCGCTGTTCACAGCCAATGCGAGCAGCGGGAAGCATCATTGACTGCGAATGGTTATTCGCAACCAGCGAGAGCTGCGATCTTCTGATACCTGTGGAGGTGCAGGTAAACATGGAGGTGGGGGTTAACCCCGCAACCAGATCTGGCCTGCAAGCTGGAAGTTGCCCACCCCTGTCTTAAGCAGTAGTGGTGTTCATATTATTGTCTGAGTTTGCCATAGGGGAAAGAGTGATTTCTGTGACCGCAGTACTAATGGTCATTTCTGTGACACAGTACTACCTTTGTGTGTGGATAGTAGTAGCAGCACAGAAAAGTGGTATGCTGCTCTTGTGTTTGTTTTCGCTGTGGTAACTCTGGGGATGGTAGGATAAGCAGAGGATCATGAGTAGACATGCACATCCTGAATCTGGGATTTAACTGCAAAATCCCTTGTATACAATTGAAACTGATGTGAGGGAGCTTTCTAAATCAGAAGATCCATCCTGCACACCTTGAAGATAGATCTTTCTCCTCTTGGTTTCCTAAATCCTTGAGCCTTGCTGGTTGTCCCATCACTTGTGTGTCTGCCTCAGTGATAACATAAGATGTGGAAGTAGTTGTTCTTAGGATATCTGAACTGGCATAATAAGAAACATTAGTATGGACAGGCTTTGAGACAGTCTTGCTGCTGTTTGCTATGAAAATGGCCAGCGCCAGTATAACACTGGCAGACCCCAATTGTCTGCAGATGAAATCAGACCTGGGACCTTTGGAGTTTAGTACATGAGCTTCTACCACATGAACTAAAAGCCAGCTGGCTGGTAGCTAAGGCTGTAAAGCAGACTCCATTTCTGTCAGTGATTTCAGTGTCAATAGATGTGAAGGTATATCATACCCAGAAGATGTGTTGCACCAGTGTACATAGTAATCTGATTGTGTAAAGTGACTAGCCTTCTTGATATTGTATATCCAGAAATGCCTTCTGATATTTGTAAATCAATATTCAGATTGGTGTAAACCACAGTATTTCTTGCTGTGCTTTGTGCAACTAATGCACCAATTCTATACATATAAATTCAGGGTAGGGACAAGAAGTAGAAGATGAAAATATAAATTCCAAGATCATAGTAGATCACATCTTCCTTATTTTGCCAAGGGCTCAAGAGAATATGGAGACTCACTGCAACCTGTGTTGTTGGAAGTCATGTCTTGTTATAAAAATATAAAATTATTATGAGAGATAGTGCCACAGTCCTCACAGCTACTTACACTGTTATGTTTCCCCTGTTCATTTTTGTTTCATTTGACAACATCTATTCCAGTGAATGTCTTAATTTCATATTACATATCATACAAAATAAGATCAAAATGTAAGTGAAAATGTAGAAATGGGATTTCTTGCCATTGTTAGAGTATTTCCCCCTGATTTTCTTCAAAACCATCTATGGTGAAATCAGTGCAATTTCATAGTGTTTTGATTTCAGTGAAGCTGAATTCTCCAACAGAAAATAGTTCCACCTTATATTTTTCTGACCACCTCTATTCCTTAGACACGAAAATGGACATTATCCACAGGAGGGTGTATGCTCATATGTACATACACAGAGAAGGGTTAGCATGTGTTTGTTGAAATGTTTCATTTTCAGGAACAAAGAAAACAATAACAGTGTCTGGAACAATTATGATGCTCTTAGGCATTTGTTTTTTGAATTACTGCATACCTTCCTTAATGCTAAAGCATTACTTTCATGTTAAACACCTGATGCCATCTATGCATCATTGCTAGGGGAAGAAATTAGGAACTTTGGAAGAGACTAAAATTAGTCATAAATGATATTTGAAGAGGCATCCCAATGGGTAATTTTTATATAGTATTATGTCTATAATTGTCCAAGAAGATTCTTGCTATTAATGGAGATCTGAGGATATTATCTGGAGATCTAAGGTGCTGTGATTTCCTGTTTGGAAAGAACTTGCAGCCGTGAGTGGGAAAAAAAAGACTTTTTTTCTGTAACCTGTTATACATTGTTTTATGAATTGTGGAGTTTTCTTCCCTTTCCAATTAAGTTTAATTAGCCCATCAATCTAGCACATACTGTCTGTGCTGTATGTCCAAAGAAACACATGAGATCAGTTTAGAATCTTAATGGTCTTCAGTACTCACACACAATAAAGGATTTCTCCTTCCTCCAGCATAATGACTGAGGTGTACTTTTCACTGTGGGAAAGTGATTTCAGTTTCCCTAAAAGAGGAATAGGCAGAATTCCTCAAAAGAGTGGCTGACACCTTCCTGTAAAGCTCAGCTTTACAGTTTTCTTATGTTTTTATTTATTTATTTTGTGTGCAGTCAAATTCACTTTTACTTAAAAATAATAAATATGGAATTCCTAGCTCTCTGGATATTTAGACTTTTACATGAACCCTGTTCCCTGAAGAAGCTGTGACATTTCCATCCTCTCTTTGGTTTTGAAGTTAAAATTAAGGTAAATTTTTAACTATGATTAAATGCTGCATTTATTCTTTCACCCAGGGTATGTCTACACTACAGCACTAATTCGAACTAATTTAATCGAATTAGTTAATTCGAACTAAGCTAATTCGAATTAGTGCATCTAGACCTAAAAGCTAATTTGAATTAGCATTTTGCTAATTCAAAATAGCATGTCCACATTGAGTGGACCCCGAACCGAAGTTAAGGCTGGCCAGAACCAGTGCTGGCAGGGCATCAGGTTAGGACTTAGAGTGTGGAGCTGCTGCCTCGGGCTTGCTGAGGGCTGTACTTAAAGGAACCAGACCCCAAGCCCGGACAGACTGTTCTCAGGGTTACCTGCTTGCTTGTTTAACTTGATGAGGGACAGCAAAGCAGTCCTGACTTGGAGTGCCCTGAGTGCCAACACTCGGCACATCACAGCACTCGGCCATCAGCCTGGCTGCACTTGCTGCAGGCTGCCATCTGGGGGGGTCAATCGGGGGGCTGTCAGGATTCAGGAGGCCCTGCAGGAGAGCTTCTACCCCGAGGAGCCTGCAGAGCCACACCAGTCCTCCCCATCGGGGGCTTGTGTCCCATTCCTCCCTCACCTCCTTCCACTTACCCCTCCCTAGTCCCCCTTCCTGATGTAAAAAATAAAGGACACGTGTGTTCAAAAATAGAAACTCTCTTTATTTAACAAAACTTGGGGGGAGGGGATTAACCACTGGGGAGACTGGGAAAAGGCGGTGGGAGAGGGGAAGAGAGAGGGGGAAGAGAGAGGCTGGGGGAGGGGGAGGGGGAAACCTGGGAGGAGGGAGCTGGAAGGGGGAAGCCAGGGGAAGGAGGAGGAGAGGAAGTATAAAACTATGGTACGCCATATCTTCAGTACTGTGTACAGATGTGGTCTCCTCACCTCAAAAAAGATATTTTGGCCTTGGAAAGGGTTCAGAAAAGGGCAACTAAAATGATTAGGGGTTTGGAACAGGTCCCATATGAAAAGTCCCAGCACTGTAGCCAGACCGTGCCCCTTTAAAAGCTCTGGGGCTGGGAGGGGGGCAGAAGAGTTTCCCTGGTTTGGCCCAGAGTGGCCACCAGGGCAACCTGGGAAGGGCTAGACTCCAACTAGTTCGAATTAAGTGGCTACACAGCCCTTAATTCAAACTACTTAATTCGAACTAGGTGTTAGTCCTCGTAGAATGAGGTTTACCTAGTTCGAATTAAGCGCTCTGCTAGTTCGATTTAAATTCGAACTAGCGGTTTGTATGTGTAGCCCCTATTAAAGTTAATTCGAACTAACGGCTGTTATTTCGAATTAACTTTGTAGTGTAGATATAACCCCGCTGTGCTATTAAATTCAGTCCACTTCTGTCTCATTCTATTCTGTTACTGTATTTTTCTCTAGGACGCCTTTCACACAACCATTCTTTTTGATTTGCACTTCATTTTATGTTGGTAAATTTTACCTATAATGTGAGACGGGGAATCATGCTATAGTGTTTTAATAATAAGAATATAACTGTCATCTTCCTGAACCTGAGCTCTGAATTTACCAAGTTATCTTCCTACCATAAATCTGGGGCTGTTGTTGGTGTTTCTAATGCATATTTGTTTTCAAGATATTATTGGAAAACCAAGATTTTTTAATATAATAGGCATAAATGGTATTTTTCATGAACTACCTTTTGTTTCTCCTCCCCACCACCACTCATTGAACACACATTATTTTTGCATAAGGGAGGCTATTGCTTGCTTTCCTTCTTTGAATTTTGTACAACATTTATGTGATTCTGTGCTTATCAACAGTTAGGTGAGGGCAGGGACAGTGTATCATCTTCAGTTTGTAACTAATGAGAATCAGTAGGATAGGCTTAAACCAATTCATGCATGTCTGTAATTAGACTTTATAAAATGGACCAGTTACTGAATTTTATGGTCATTTTAAGTTGTTGGATATTCACTTAAGAGTGAGCACTATTAATTTCTCTATTAAGCTACTAAACTAATCCTGAAATGCAGTAACTTGAGTTGAGATTGATAATTTTTAATTAATAAAATGGGAGCTATTCATGAAGACAGCAACATGAAAGCTTTGGGAAAAATAGTGTTCTGATTTTTCTAGTGAAAGTAATTTGATATCATTAGACATTAATGCATACCGCCATAGTTTTGTCACATCCATTACTTGAGTCATGAATCACCATCTGTTTCCCAATAAACTGAATGAAAATCTATGAATTTTGATCCTCTGGGGGAGAGAGAGAACACAGTACGAATGAACTGAATAAACTCATTGATACTTTGACAGAACTACAGTACCTGAAAGAGTTGTTTTAGCCTAGGCAAGAGCAAATTGGTAGGAACTCTAAGGACCAGAGGGCAATTCTGAAACATGGCAAATGCCAAGCGTCTAATAATATCAGTAATTTTTATAGCCTGATTTATAGTCTTAATTTATGGAAATAAAAAATACAGACTTTGAGTCTTTGCCTTCTATATTTTGATCCTTTAGGGTTCACATTTTTAAGGTATTTTTCCTGAAATGCTGAGATATAGAAGCTACTTTTTTTTAAAAAGTATCAGATAATTCAAAGTTGATATTCTCACAATTGTAATACTCAGAACACCATAGATGGCAAACTGAGACATAGACACATGTGACTTACCCAGGTTACAGGAAGCCTTTGGCACAGCAGAGTATTAAATGTTTGGGTATTAGGTCCCAAACCACTTCCCTATTCACTAGACCACCCTCCCTCCTCTAGAGTTTGTAAGTATGGAAAATGCTGCACAATCCTGGTTGAATATTTTGTCAGGATAAGATGAGGTATGGACAGGGTCAACTCTAGGGCTGTGTCTACATTGGGCCAGCTGTCTACACTGGCCGCTTGCTTTTCCGGAAAAGCAATGACGATCTACTGTAAAATTGTCAGTGTTTTTCCAGAAAAACTATGCTGCTCCCGTTCGGGCAAAAGTCCTTTTCCGGAAAAACTGTTCCGGAAAAGGGCCAGTGTAGACAGCACAGTAGTCTTTTCCGCAAAAAAGCCCCAATTGCGAAAATGACGATCGGGGCTTTTTTCCGGAAAAGCACATCTACATTGGCCACGGACGCTTTTCTGGAAAAAGTGCTTTTCCAGAAAAGCATCCTGCCAATGTAGATGCCCTTTTTCTGGAAATACTTATAATGGAAAACTGTTCCGTTTTAAGCATTTCCGGAAAAGGGTGCCAGTGTAGACGTACCCTAGGTTTTTTGCCGCCCCAAGCAAAAAAAATGTTGACTGCCTTCCCACCCCCAATTTTGTTGGCTTTTACACGTTTCCACTTTGCAATGTTTTTGTTTTGTTTTGACTGTTTAAAATTTAAAAAATCAAAACAGAGTATTTGTAGTTAGTTAAATAAAACAAATTCCTACTAGTGTACTCAATTAATTTTAAGAAAATCACAATTTCAAACAATTTGGGTTCAACTATGCACTGTAATGAAAAACGTTAGTGTCTTCCAGTGCGCCCAGTTTCTCACAAATTAAAAGAATTTATATGAACTGAATTTTTCTGGTTTTTATACTTGTGTAGCCTTTTAATAATTCAATAAAATCTAAATTTTTTGCAATGGTACTTTTAATTGAAATTAATGCGAGTCCTGAGAAACGATTTTGAGACATGGTGGACCTCAAATAATTTTTTAGTAATTTCAGTTTTGAGAAACTGCACTCCCCAGAAGCTACTGATACTGGTAATGGTAAAAGAATGTGTAATGCTATAGCAGTGTTTGGAGTGAAAAAATAATTTCTTGCTATACATTCTAATACTTTTAGAGGAGAAGTTTTAGGACTTATTAGCTCAGATAAAGCTATTAATTCATCGTACAAATATAATTTTAATTATTTTTTTTCCATAAAGGCAAATGCATTTCAGGTAAACTCCCCTTACCCTTTCACATGCTGCTGGGTCACAACAGCCTTTTCCCTGCCCTGTCCAGCCCCTCCCTCTGGACAATCACCCCTCACTCCCAACCCACAGCCAGCCCAGCCCTGCCCTCCCCCCACCTGCTGGTGCCCCTCACTTCTGACCCACTGCCCCCACAGCCAGGCCAGCCACGGGCTCCCCCCACCAGCTGCCGGTGCCCCTCACTCTCTGACGCACAGCCAGCCCAGCCCAGCCCAGGCCTGTCAGTGCCCCTCACTCCTGACCTGGGGGTCAATACCTGGAGGCCAACCCCTCCTGACAAATTCCCTCGGAGTCTCCCTTGAAGAGCTTGGTGGCCTGCTTGGCCTTGCACTAGAGGTTGCTGATGAAGACGGGCAAGTAGCCAGCCTCCCAGAGGTGGCTCAGGCTGGCCCCGGGCTGGCCCCGGATCAGCAGCAGGTGCTGGCATACCTGGGGCAAGAGCTGGGGCAGGCAGGGGGGTTGTTCCTTAGCCACAGGCATGGCTGCTCCACCAGTACCTGCAGCTTCTTCAGCTCCTGCAGGGCCTTGTCCAGCGCAGTCCGCATGGCTGTGGCTGGGGCACAGGGACCCTGGTGGGTGCCTGGGCACCCCTGCAGCTGCCATGGCCCTGGCTGGAGGGGAGAATGTGCTTCTTGCACCAGGGCCATCCCCCCGCAAACCTGCCCCAGACCCTCGTGGGCAGGGCTGACCTGAAGTAGGCGGCGGAGCCGGGCAGCAGCAGGAGGCAAAGGGTGGCCAGCAGGTTCTGGGCGTGCATGATGCCAGCGCTGTGCAGTGGGTAGTGGCGTCTCCTGCGGCCCTTTAAAATCGGCAGGGAGGGGTGGGGCTGGGCATTGCTGGGGGCGGCTGCTTACCTGTAAAATGCCACCCTTGGAAATGTGCCGCCCCAAGCACATGCTTGATTTGCTGGTGCCTAGAGCCGGCCCTGGGTATGGATCAATTAAAAGGTAAAAACAAAACCAAGCAAACCAGCACAATACATACAACCTGCTCACACGTGCCTTTTGCAAATATTATTTATGTGTTTCTGCAGAAATATTTTTAGCCACTGCTGTAAAAAAAACTTGATAAATTCTAAGTACAGGTATACTGTACTGCTGCTTTGCTGACAAATCTGTCCCTAATGTATATAATAGTTTTAGATGCTAGTCACATTTTGAAATGTAAATATTTTTATATGTAAAAGGAGACAATTGTAGCATTTAAGAAAACATATAGTAAACACTAACTAGTAAGAAGTGTTTATTAGTATTATTATTATTTATTATTTTTTATTTTATTTATTAGTTCTTTGGAATTCTTAACATTTTCTCCCAATTATATTTTCAGCACCATTATTAAAATAATCTATCTGAATGAATGGATGAGTGTGAAGTAGATGTATACTTATATTACATTACTTTTAGCCCAAATAAGATAAAATAAGCAAGGGCACAAATGATATTTATAAAATGGGAAAGCAGATTGCAAGCAATAGTAAATAAATACTTATTCCAGAAAATATATAGTATGGCTACGTCTAGACTGCAGCTTTTTTCCGGGATAGCTTTTCTGGGATACCAGAAGTATGCCGCATCCAAGGAATATGTCCGCTTTTCCAAAAAAAAAATAAGAAAAGCGGACGTGCTCTTTTGCCATCCCTGTAAAACTTGTTTTATGAGAAAGAAGGGATGTATTAAAAGAGGAGAGCTTTTTCCTGAAGTTTAGTGCCATTTAGACACTTTTTTCTTTGGAAAAGCCTTTTTCAAACACAACATGGTTTTAGCTGGCTGCCTACACTTTGTGTTTTGTGTGTGTGTGTTTCCAAGGTGAACCCTAATACAAACATAGAAAAGCTTTTGGAACTAAAAAGCAGATAGGCTAGGTCTACACTACAGCTTTTTTCGTACATTTATGAAACTGGAAAACAGGATTGGATGTGAAAAAAAGATAAAACATTGCAGGGATAGAAGAGCAAGATCAATTATCTGAAAACTATGTAACTGAACAGTAAAGGCAGTTTATAGATCTGTGGTTATATGTCAGAAAACTATTGATGAGAAAACATAGATAATCAAGTAAAATCCAGTCACAGAATCATAGAATACTAGGATTGGAAGGGACCTCGAGAGGTCATCGAATCTAGTCCCTTGCCCTCATGGCAGGACCAAATACTGTCTAGACCATCCCTGATAGACAGTTACCTAACCTACTCTTAAATATCTCCAGAGATGGGGATTCCACAACCTCCCTGGGCAATTTATTCCAGTGTTTGACTATCGTGACAGTTAGGAACTTTTTCCTAATGTCCAACCTAAACATTCCTTGCTGCAGTTAAAGCTCATTGCTTCTCGTTCTGTCCTCAGAGGCCAAGATGAACAAGTTTTCTCCCTCCTCCTTATGTTATCCTTTTAGATATCTGAAAACAGCTATCATGTTCCCCCCTCAATCTTCTCTTTTCTAAACTAAACAAACCCAATTCTTTCAGCCTTCCTTTATAAGTCATGTTCTGTAGACCTTTAATCATTCTTGTTGCTCTTCTCTGGACCCTCTCCAATTTCTCCATATCTTTCTTGAAATGTGGTGCCCAGAACTGGACACAATACTCCAACTGAGGTCTAACCAGCGCAGAGTAGAGCGGAAGAATGACTTCTTGTGTGTTGCTCACAACACACCTGTTCATGCATCCCAGAATCATGTTTGCTTTTTTTGCAACAGCATCACACTGCTGACTTATATTCAGCTTGTGGTCTGTATAAGTCCTAGATCTCTTTCTTCCGTACTTCTTCCTAGACAGTCGCTTCTCATTCTGTATGTATGATTGTTCCTCCTAAGTGGAGCACTTTGCATTTGTCTTTATTAAACTTTATCCTGTTTACCTCAGACCATTTCTCCAATTTGTCCAGATCATTTTGAATTATGACCCTATTCTCCAGAGCAGTCGCAATCCTTCCCAGCTTGGTATCATCTGCAAGAGTATTAGGTATCACACAGTGAAAGACTCTGTGGCTTTATTCAGTTTTATGATTGATCTTCTACAAAAAAATTCATAAATCAAAATGTAGATGATAACCCTGTCTATTGGAGAAATCCTATTTTATTCCTATCAGGAAAGTTCACGATAAAGCCAGGAAAGTACCTTAACATTCTGATCAGACGTATCAAGATCAAATTGTTCATTCAAAATTAATAAAATGTAAAAGGTCAAACTCTAATTTTGCTAGATCTTTGTCTACTTTATATACTTTTTCCAAAGAAGTATTTGGTCAAATCAGCTGAAGCTTCATATATTTTTCTCCAGCAAAACTGTCACTTCTGATGGGAAATTTCATACATTCTAGAGCCAAATGTCAATATTTTATACACTAGTCAAAGCATTAGTCAAAGCATGGAGTCCTAAGCTTGGTCTACACTACATGGAAAGGATGAAGTAAGATACGCAACTCCAGCTACATAAATTACATAGCTGGAATCGATGTATCTTAAATCACCATCCAAACAACGGGAGGTCAATAGCTCCCAATGGCTTCCTTTACTCTTGGCAACAGGGGCATCCTTTCAGTTTGATCTAGAAGGTCTATACTACACTCGCAAAATGGAACCATGAAAGATCGACTGCAGCAGCATTGATCTTCCATGTATTGTGGACGTGCCCTTATAGAATAAATTAATCCTGACTGAAATAGGAGTTAATGTATAGAATAGTAACAGTAACCTTTTTTTTTTCACTTCTTTTGCGAAAATGGTGAGTCTGTATCAGGGGTCAGAAACCTTAGGCCCTGGGGCTGGATTCGGCCCCTGGCTTGCTTGGTTCCAGCCCTGGAGGTTCAGGGCTCCCCTTGCAACTTACTCCTGTGCTCTTCTTCCCCACACTCAAAGCCTGCTTCCCTGTAGCCCTCTCCCCCACACTGAATTCCTCCTTTTTGGTCCCACCTCAGAGTCTAGGACCCCGTAGGCTTGTAGGAAGTGTCTTTCTCCTTCTCTGTTGGGGGGCCACGTCAATGAGGGTTTGTTTTTTTACTTTTCACTTTTGTGCACCCTCCACCGCATTGTTATTTCTGTAGGTCAATGGCTCCTGGCCCCAAAAAAATGTTCCCCACCCCACTCTAGATCATACTTTATGCTGCATAAATAAGTTAGTTATATTTTCTATATTATATATAAAGTGGGTTCTCTTTACCCAGATGGTGGACACTGACACACAGTAATTTGTTTCTCACAAAATGGTCATAGGTTACTAACAGTCCTAGGAAATATCAGTGCAAGAGTTCAAGTTTTACAGTAGTTTTTTTTCTTCCTCACTTATGGAATTACAATTTTTTTACATTCTTGTACACAAATTATCTAGTGTTTTCACTTGCACTAATGCAAAGTGAGTAGAAAAATAGGTTTGAAATACAGCCAACCCAAAATGTTTTTGGGAAAAAAGAAATAGTTCTGTGTTGGAATGTTTGTAACGGAATGACTGGTTGGATCAACCAATCATGCACCAGGACTCCATTGTACAGGTTGACCCTCTCTCATCTGGGACTCTGTTGTCCAGCAACATCCATAGTCTGGCAGGACCACAGATGTTGCTAGACTAGAGAGCCATGGCCAAAGAGGTTGAGAGTGATAGCCGGTCTGGTCAGTGGCAGCCTACAGGACCAATGACCAGGAGGGCAGAGAGCCCCTGGAAAGACTGCCATCTGTAGGGGACAGGGGCAGAGAGCCCCAAGAATGGCTGCTGCCTTAAATGGGACCAGACGGCTGGGGGCAGGGAATCCCGGGAGCAGATGCCACTCTGCGCAGGGAACCATGGGAGCAACTGCCACTCCGTGTGGGGCTGGGGAACCCCTGGAACAGCTGTTACCCCATAGAGGACCAGGGGCAGGGACCAGCAGAACCAGGCAGGTGAGCCAGAGGAGGGGAGCCCTGGGAGAGCCTGGATGCCTGACCTCCCCTTATCCAGCAAATTCCCTTGTTTGGGACCACTCAGGTCCTAAGGGTGCTGGACCTGGGAGGGTCAACCTGTACTAGTATTATTGATCCACTGTACTGTGCCTCTATTTAACTTCAGTGGGAGTTGAACGGGATACTAAATTCTAGCCAAAACCCCTCATTTTCAGACATCAGATTCAGTGTCATATTGGCAAGAGTATTGGCTTCCAAATGATAGATCTGTATACTTACTTTTTTCCCTACTGACCAAGCTCTTGCATTGCAGCATGTTGTTAGCTAACATACATTTCATTAGAAATTTTGTTTTTAATATTGAATAATTTAGGGGCTTTTTATTACTTCCTCTGGGAAAATGTAAATGATACTGGACATCAGTTGGCTTGCTTTCATCTTTAATGCTCTTCTATGTTCAGTTATACAACATGTACTCTGGTAGCTCTAAAGTCAGAGTCAGTAAATGACATCAGAATCATTGTACTAACTTCTGAAGAAATATATTGTACTATGATGCAGACAGGCCTACTGGTTTAGAAATTCAGAAACAGAAATTTGGTAAATTCTCAAAGACTAATTAAAATTTCAGCAAATATCACCTTTTGACCTATTCATGAATGGTTCAAATTTCAAACTATAAATTTTATTTCTCCTTTTTATTTCTGTAATTAACTCTTGGCGTGTGTCTACACTGCACCATTATTTCAATGTGAGCGTCTGCACAACCATTCCTTTAAAAAAATAATTAAGAAATAATGGATGGCTTATTCTGAAATCTGTAAACCTCATTCTATGAGGAATAATGCCTATTCCAAAATACCTATTCTGAAAAAAGGCGTGTATAGATGCTCCACTGCTGCTATGTCAAAATAGCCGCTCACCAGGGCCATTCTAATTTATTCCTCCCAGTGCCTCCTGGGACTGTAAATCGAGATAGTACATCTACATTAGGGAAGCCTGCCTCATACTAATTTTGAGGCTTCCCTGCAGTGTAGATATGCTATTTTGAAATGAGCTGTTTCAGAATAACTATTCTGGAATACAGGCAGTCCCCGGGTTACATGGATCCGACTTACATCGGATCCCTACTTACAAACGGGGTGAGGCAACTCCACACTAGCTGCTTCCCCCCAGCAGACCAGGGAGACGCGAAGCTAGCGCCCCCCCTCACCTATCCCCAGCAGACCAGAGAGACGTGGAGCGGCTTTTCTCAGCAGACACCTCAGCTTGAGAATAAAGGACTGAGGGAAGTGAGGTGTGGGAGAATAAAACTGAGCTCTGGAGAAATGTTTGGCTAGAGTTTCCCCTACAATATGTACCAGTTCCGACTTACATACAAATTCAACTTAAGAACAAACCTACAGTCCCTATCTTGTACGTAACCCGGGGACTGCCTGTAGTTTATTTCAAAATAAGTGTGCAGTGCACTTACTCCCTGTCTGCAGATTATTTTAGTTTACTAAAAACAAACCTGGTCTTTTAAATTTGAACTGGTTTGATTGAACAAATTGGTCATACAAAGTTTCTGTTCCCTGACTCGTAGTCTGAAGTATGTGCCTAAAATTTCTTGGTTTTGAAAAGTATTCTTGACACAAACTAGACTGCTGGGATATTAATTAGAAGTGATCAGAAGATGGTTAGAAACAGAATCCAAGTGATTTTGACTAAAAAGTCACATTAATATTGACTGAAATTGTTTGGCAGCATTTGCCTAGCTATAATATTCCTCTGTCTAGCACACTAACTCATTCAATTGTAATAAGGATTTTTAAATTTGTGACATGATTTCAAATATAGCCAGTTCACTAACTACTTCAGAGCCACTTCAGTTTCAGAAAATAAGAAGGAATTCATCTACACTGAAATTCTAACAGTTCTCCTAACACATCTCATTTCGACAACTGTGTCTACAAAAGAATACTTCAAGAAATGTTATCACAGTTGCTGGCAATCAGGGTTTCCTTTGCTGCAGTATCCTACCCTAAAAAATGCAGCATTTGATGGTTGAGAGTATTTTAGGAATAACATTAAAAAACAAATGAAAACATGTTTCAATTGTTGTTCAAAAACGCAGTGAATAATAAAGTATCTCTGAGTACCTACATTTTTCTGAGCATATTAGATTATAGAATAATTTTCATTTTTTATTCTGCTTTGATTCTATTTCCCTGGCAGTCTATCTTTTGCTCCTAATCTGGTTACAGAAGTAGTGAGCCAACTTCTCTACCAAATTGTTTTATTTATTTATTTATTTATTTATTTTAACCTCACCAGCCCAACTCACCACAAACCATTTCTGTTTTTGTCCACCTCTTGTGTCCTCTCTGAATTTTTAATCTCAGAGCTCTCTGGGGCTTGAAATTCTTGATCAGTATAATGCTAACATAGTTAAATGCCAGTGATTGATTTGAGTTTCAAGGCACTACTGTAATACAAATAATACTATTAATATTTTAATCTGCAAGCTGATAACTCACTGCCTAAGAAACTGTTGGAGCCTCCAAGGTTGTAAGTGGTGCTTATTTTTGTATTACTGTGATACCTAGAGTTCTAAACTACAATCAGAACCACATTGTGGTAGGCACTATATAGACACATAGGGACTATGGCTGTCAAACAATTGAAAACGTTAATTGTGATTAACTGCAAAATTAATCACTCCATTGAGTGATAACAGAATGCCATTTAGTTCAAATATTTTGGATAATTCCTATATTTCCAAATATGTTGATTTCAATTGCAGCACAAAATTCAAAATATTCAATGCTCACTTTTTATTTATTTTTAATACAAATATCTATACCGTAAAGAACAAAACGTTTTTTTCAATTCACCTCATACAGGCACTGTAGTGCAATCTCTTTATCATAAAGTTGAACTTACAAATATAGAATTATGTAAAAAAAACCCCCACTCTTCATTCAAAAACAAAACAATGTAAAATTGTAGAGCTAACAAGTCCATTAAGCCCTACTTCTTGTTCAGCCAGTCACTCAGGCAAACACGTTTGGTTATATTTTGCATCTGCCTGGTTCTAGTTTACAATGTTACTTGAAAGTGAAAACAGGCATTCAGTGGTGTTACAAGATAATTTTGTGCCAGATGCACTAGAGATTCATGTATCGTAGAATCATAGCATACTAAAACTGGAAGGAACCTTGAGAGATTATAGAGTCCAGTCCCCTGCCTTCATGGCAGGACAAAGCAATAACTAGATAATCCCTGACAGATGTTTATCTAACCAGCACTTAAAAATATGTGATGATGGAGATTCCACAACCTCCTTAGGTAATTTATTTCTGTGTTTAAGCACTCTGACAGGAAGTTTTTTCTAATGTCCAACCTAAACCTCTCTTGCTGCAATTTAAGCTCATTGCTTTGTGACCTATCCTCAGAGGTTAAGAAGAATAATTTATCTCCCTCCTCCTTGCAACAACTTTCAGGTACCTAAAAGGTTGTTATCATGTCCCCTGTCAGTCCTTTGTTTTCCAAAACTAAACAAACACAATTCTTTCAATCTTTCCTAATGATTTCTAGATCTTTAATGATTTGTGTGGCTCTTCTCTGGATAAGGTATATGAAAGTGTAAACCTATACACAGTTAGCCAATGAGCCTGGGTTCATCAGTTAACTTTCATGGTTGGATGCAGCCCCTCCTCTCCACACACACTGCTGTCTCTGTATCAAAGGCAGCTGTGGGAGCCGATACACATGGGGAGCCAACTTTTAAGCTGGCTCACTGCACGTACCGGATCCCGCAGAACTGCCTCTCTTCCCCATGCCGCTGCCTCTGTATCAAAGGCAGCAGCACTCTAGGGGCTAGGAGGGAGCTGGTGATTGTGGGGAGCAGACTTTTACAGAGGCAGCAGTGCAGAGGGGAAGCAGCTTCATGGGAGGTGGTATTCCCAGGCAGTTGTGTTCCCCCCTGAATTTAAATGTGTAACTGCTGAAATTTTCAGAGGTTACACGTTTACATAAATAAATATATTTAAACATCCTTGCTTTGGCCTTTTTCCAGTTTTTCCACATCTTTCCTGAAATATGGTGCCCGGAGCTGGACACAATTTCAGATGAGGCCTAATCAGCATAAAGATTTACTTATCATGTCTTGTTTACAATACTTCTGTTAATACATCCCAGGATCGCTTTTTTTTGCAACAGTGTCACACTCATATTTAGCTTGTGGTCCACTTTCTGCAGTGTGAAATTGATCGTTCCTTCTTAAGTGGAATTCTATCCACAGACCATTTCTCCAGTTTGTCCAGGTCATTTTGAATTTTATTCTTCTCCAATGCATTTGCAACCCCACCCAGTTTGATATCATCTTCAACCTTTATAAGTGTACTTTCTATGCCATTATCTAAATAATTGATGAAAATACAGAACAAAATCAGTCCCAAAACTAATCCTCGCAGAACTCCACTTGATATGCTCTTCCAGCATCGTGGCCCATTGATAATTACTCTTTGGAAATGAACATCCAACCAGTTATGCATCCACCTTATAGTAGCCACATCTAGGTTATATTTTCCTCGTTTATTTAAAAGAAGATCATGCAAGACTGTATCAAGTGCTTTACTAAAGTCTAGATATACCACATCTACCACTCCCCCCTTATCCACAAGGCTTGTTATCCTAACAAAGAAAGCCATCAGTTTGATTTGACATGATTTGTTCTTGACAAATCCATGGTGACTGTTATCCCTTTATTATCTTTCAGATGTTTGCAAATGGATTCCTTAATTACAGTATTTGTTCCATTATCTTTCCTGGAACAGAAATTAAGCTGACTAGACTGTAGTTTCCTGACTTGTCCTTATTTCCCTTTTTATAGATGGCCATGGTGAGTTGAAGACATCTAACTTGTCCCTTCATTCTTCAACTATCATTCCAGATAATGTGTCTTTATGCTGATGATGGGTTCTGCTTATTACTGCCCAAAGCAGTGTGGATTGATACATATTCATTTTCATCTTCTGTGTTAGATGCCATCAGTAGAAAGTTGATTTTCTTTTTTGGTGGTTAGAGTTCTATAGTTTCTGCACTGGGGTGTTGCTCTTTTAAAGCTTCTGAAAGCATGCTCCATAACTCATCCCTCTTAGATTTTAGATGACACTTCAGATTCTTAAACCTTGGTCAAGTGCTGTAGCTATTTTTAGAAATCTAACATTGATACTTTTTTTGCATTTGTCAAATCTACTGTGAAACCATTCTTAAAACAAACCTGTGCTGGGTCATCATCCAAGACTTTTATGACATGAAATATATGGCATAATGTGGGTAAAACAACGCAGAAGATACACAGTCCTCGCTCAAGAAATTCAGTTACAAATTTAATTAATGCGTTATTTTTTTAAAGAGCATTATAAGCATGGTAGCATGTCCTCTGGAATGGTATCTAAAACATGAAGGAGCATATGAATGTTTACACACCTGGCAGTAAATACCTTTCAATGCAGGCTACAAAAATGCTATGTGAACACCTGTTCTCACTTTCTGGTGATCTTACAGATAAGACATTTTCATCAATGTACAGCTTCCATTGGCCATGGTTCCAGGCCATTGAGAGTTGTGGGGATGGCGCTCGGGGTAGGGGCAGCATGCAAAGCCTCCATGACCATTCCTATACCATTCCACTTGTGGAAACTGGGCAGAGCCAAGTAGGGAGCCTGCCAGCCTTGTGCCAACTGACTTTTTAATGATCTAGTCAGTGGTGCTGACTGGAGACACGAGACTCCTTATTCAAATAGGCATTCCAGTCAAAAGTGACACATCTGGCAACCCTAGTAGCAAGCAAACAGCATTCTGTTTATGGTAATATTTTTATGATTAAATAAATTCTAATGACCAAATCATTACAAGTAACAGCTTGTAATAGAGCCAACAAAGTTCAGAAGGAAAAATTGAACCGTGGTGTAGAAAGACTGTCAGATCCATTGATTTTTGTTTTTTAAATGAATCCCTATTCACATACATCATGACTGAATTTAGCCTATAATAGTTATAAGAAATGATTATTAGATGATTAGCCTTTATCCAGAAAATGCTGGCAATTCAACACTGAACTCTTTATTGTCTAACATGTTTAAGTTTCAGAAGCTCCTTCTTCCCAGTAAAGTTAATTACTGTAAGGTGTTTATCTAGTTCTCTTAACAATAATACCCTTTGTTATGTAGCTTTAAAACATTGCTTTAAAAATAGGGCAGATTAAACAAATCTCTTTACTTGTCCTGTGAAAATAGTCATTGTAGTTTTAAATTCCACCAAGGGATGAGGGGTAGAGTGACCGGGGGCAGGGCCTTCAGGATGGGGAGTGGCCTCAGGGAAGAGTGGGAACAGATGGGGCAAGGGTGTTTGTTTTTTCTGCTATTAGAAAGTTAGGGACCCTATTTGGTACACTTCAATTGTGACAATATTGTTATAAAACTTACAAATCTTAGGTTTTCCATCCTTTCTGGTAATAAATAAGGACAGTTTGATATAAAGTAGATGAAAATTCCAAACTAGCCAAAGCCTTGCTTTTTGCATGCTCATATTTTAGCATGCCAGATATGTACTAAGTAGTTATTTCAAATTCTGGTAATCATAAGATGATCTTATTCTTTTATTTGTATCATGTTTTCCTTCATCATTCTCTTTCTAAAAGGTTAATGCATCCGCTCTTGCCTTTGCTCTTATTCAGCTTTCACCTTTCTCTGAATGGATTATTTTGAGGCAGCATTTTTTGCACATACTCTATTAAGCTGTACTCATTTCTCTCAGAACATTTTCATGTGAAGCAGACAGGATTTTTTTTAAGGTCACTAGTTATAATGCTGCCTCCATAAAGAATCAACAAAGATGTGGGCTTTAGCATTCAGAAGGTAGGAGATCAACATAAAATTCTAACACTTCAGAATGCAGTGAAATCTTTCAGTGCTTTCTACTTTTCCCTTCCCATCTTTGGGTATCTAGTAAATGCAGGTTAAATCAGGATTAGTGTCTATCCTTTAAACATGAAAGTTTAGAAAGTATTCCAGCTGCTGTGAATATTTTCCAGCTTTGCCATCTCACTAATATAGCTTTCCGTCAAGCTAAGTGAACCTCTCATGAAATTTGAACTTGTAACTTGCTAATGTGACCACACTGTTGTATGTTTATGTGCGTGAGTGCCATTACTCTTTTAAAAGGGGAACTATAAAAAGTAGTTGTGCGGGATTATTCTAGGAGGGGTGGCTGAGATTTTGTGGCGTGCACTGTGCAGGGGGTCGGACTAGATGATCATAATGGTCCCTTCTGACCTTGGAGTCTATGAGTCTATGAGGAACTTTATGGAGAAACTTTATGGAGAAAAGTGAAAAAAGCTAAATATCAGTTACGTATATTCCAGGTGATCTGGATTCTTTTCGATAAATATTCAATTGTAGTCTTAATTTTTTTTAACAAATCCTAAAAATAAGAGATAAAGAAGTCTTAGAGTACATTAGGCACAGTGGTCTGCTCAAGATTTCATCATGAAAAACTGAGTGGCCATTGGAGCACTGGTAACCCTAAATGCTTTTTATTTTTCCAGTTAGATTGCAATACCTCTTTTAGATCTTTGCTATTTGAGATGCTTAAATACAGTTGTGGGAACATTGGTGGCTTTTGCTCAGAGAAATGGAAAATCTATCATATGAGAAGAGAATCAAAGAGCTGGTTTAGCCTAACCAAATCAAGGCAGAGGGGAGATATGATTGTTCTCTATAAATATATCAGAGGAATAAGCATTAAGAAGTAGAAGAGTCATTTAAGGTACGTGTAGCCAGCAAGACATGTCCCCCCAATGGAGCATAGCTTGCTGGACACAACCCTTCTCTATCTCCCCACCCCCATCTGCCCTCTCAGCTGCAGTTTGAGCAAGAACCTTTTATGTTAAACAAATGTGGTTTAGACAGTTCCTGTTAGCTGAGCAAACATGGTTTAAATAGTTCCTGTTATGTTGGAAAATCCCTGTAATGTTAAATGTTTTGCCATAATAGGATTAATTATATTCATGCTTATGAACATGTATGTAACCTATGGAATGCGTGAGGAAATGTGAATGAAAAACACCCAATCATGAAGCAGAGTAGCATGTAATGCCTTTTATGGCTCCTAAAAAACTCCTGTGAAGTGCTTAAATTAATGTAACAGGCAGCCATGTGGGGTCTCTTCCCTTGGAAAGATGTAATAGCACACCAAGCTCGGGACCGCACTGGAAGCAGTAGAGCCCTTCCTGTGGATCTGAAGGGACCCCAGGGAACTGTCATCGCCTCGCGGCTGACTCTCTGAGGGGCTGTCACCTGGCCAGCCTCAGCCACTTGCGAAATCTAAACTAACTCTCACCGTCTGCAGCCTGCTTCCAAGCTGCTGGCATGAATATGATAAGTGTGTGTGAGTACTGCTGTATCATTAAGAATCTGTACTAATAAACACGCTTCAGTACTGCTCAAGTTCACCCTTTGTCTAAATTTTTTCCCTTGGCTAGTCCAAGGACAGGTAATAGTAAGCACAAGAACAAATAATTATAAACCGACCATCAACAAATTTAGACTCCCATCAGATAAGTGAATTTCTAGAACAGCCTTGTAAATGGAGCAGTGGGGGTAAAAAGCCTACTGGCTTCAAGAATGAGCTTGATAAGTTTTTAATGGAGAGAAGGTAATGATGAAACTGCCTACAACAGCATGTATGTGATCTGGCTATGGTACACTAGATGGGGCGGGCCCTGAGTTAGTACAGAGAATTATTTTCCAAGTGTCTGACTAGCAGGTGTTGTCTGAAGTGTTCAGGGTCCAACAAACTGCCATATTTGGGGGTGGGAAGGAATTTCCTGCCCTCCTCAGGTTGGATTGTCAGAGACACTTTTTTTTTGTTTGCCTTTCTCTGCAGCAATGGTCAGGGATCACTTGCAGATCTAAACTAGTCTAAATGGTAGATTTTCTGTAATATGAACCCTTTAAATCATGTTTTGAAGGCTTTGGTAACTCAGCCAGAAGTTATAGGAATAGGTGGGTGAAGTTTTGTGCCCTACAATATGCAGAAAGTTATACTAGTTGATCATGATGATGTCTTCTGATCTTAAAATCTGAGTCTATATGTCTCAGCAATAGATGATTAGGTAAATCATCCTAGGCAAAGAAAAGCTGCAAACCAAATAACAAAAGAAATTAAGATTATGGTAAAATGGTACACAAAGAAAAGAATAGTAGGACATTGAGAAAAAGTTATGAAGATCTAAATTCTAGATCATGTGTTAATATAGAAGCAAAGAAATACTATAGTATTTCTTTTTTATTTATTTACTATAGTATTTCTAGTTTTATTCCTTATTTTATTTCCAATATGCAAAATCATATTCAAATACAGGAATTAAAATTTTAAACATGAACTCTGAAATAGTTCTGAATATGGCAAATAAATCACTTTTAAATAAAAATAAGTTTGACATTCTGTACTTTTCTTGCTGTTGTAGTATTAATACAAGTTATAATAAATATAATAATGAACAAGAGATACTGTCCAAACTATGACTTCAGATTTCCCAGCAATGTGTTAAAGATGTCACCAGTAAACTTAAAGCACATTCCAGAAAGTGATTACAGCTGATTCTTCTTGGCAATGAATGTAAACTGACATTAGTCTCAGGCATGATAGTGAAATATTTAAGCCTTTTGACCTAACATGTAGTACGCATTGTTCTTCCTCTGCTACCATGGAGAAAATAAATGCAAGAAGTAAACTTCACTTCAGGCACACTTGGAGATAAACTTGCA
Organism: Pelodiscus sinensis; assembly: GCF_052426305.1. Classification (NCBI taxonomy): domain Eukaryota; kingdom Metazoa; phylum Chordata; order Testudines; family Trionychidae; genus Pelodiscus; species Pelodiscus sinensis. The sequence continues at coordinate 101,603,629 of NC_143057.1, forward strand.
GTCTTTTAGTCAGGCAAAAGTCCCAGGACATAAGTGGGAATTTGTCCTAAGTAGGACTGTAAAGTAGTCTCATATTTCAAGGTCCAGTGGAATATGAACCAAAGACAAATTGCAATGGATGCCCTGTGTCAGGCTATCACTGTAATTTGGGTAATACACCAGTCCTCTCTAAGTGTCTGGCTCCATGCCTGAATATCATATGTTTGGAAGAAAGCACTATAGGAGCTATAAGCACTGACCTTAGCCCTGAGTGGATCTGCATAAGTGCTCACAGACTAAATTATAGGATGATTTTCCTAGGGGTTTCAGAAATAAAGGATATTTGCACTCTACGTGCAGTGATTTTTAACAGTTACCATAATATAAACAAACAAATCAGAGGGGTAGCTGTGTTAGTTTGTAGCTGTAAAAACAATGAGCAGTCTGTGGCATTTTTAAAGACTAACAGATTTATTAGGTCATGATCTTTTATAGGTAAAACCCATTTCATCAAATATGTTGAACTGCTCATTGTTTAAACAAAATTAGTTCCAGATCCAGCTCATTATGTTGCCTTCTCTCAACAGCCAGCTCCCACGCTGCTGCCTCCAGCTTCCTGTCTGCTCACCTGTACACTCTGGCTGTCCCCTGGGTCTGATCTCCTCTGTTCTCAACAGACTACCTCAGTTTCCTCAATGCTAGGGATCATAAAGCTTTCTACAGATTGGATGTTGAATGGGGTAATCAAGCTCTTCACAGATTAGATTCTTTGCCTCCTTCAGCTGGAGTGAACTGAAAATACCCATTAATAACCTGACAGGTTCATTACAGATTGTTTAGTTCATTATAGGTTCTATTTAGAAAAGCTAGACATACACAAATCCATGGGTCCAGTTTTAATACATCCAACGGTACTGAGGGAGTTGGCAGATGTCATTGCAGAGCCTTTGGCCATTATCTTTGAAAACTTGTGGAGATCGGGAGAGGTCCCAGATGACTGGAAAAAGGCAAATGTAGTACCCATCTTTAAAAAAGGGAAGAAGGACAATCCAGGGAACTACAGACCGGTCAGCCTCACCTCAGTCCCCAGAAAAATCATGGAGGGGATCCTCAAAGAATCCATTTTGAAGCACTTGGAAGAGGGGAAAGTGATCAGGAATAGTCAACATGGATTCACCAAGGACAAGTCATGCCTGACCAACCTGATTAGCTTCTATGATGAGGTAACTAGCTCTGTGGACATGAGGAAGTTGGTGGATGTGATATACCTTGACTTTAGCAAAGCTTTGGATACGGTGTCCCACAATATTCTTGACAGCAAGTTAAGGAAGTATGGATTGGATAAATTGACTTTAAGGTGGCTGGAAAGCTGGCTAGTTTGTTGGACTCAACAGATAGTAATCAACAGCTCATTGTCGAGCTGGAAGTCAGTTTCAATCGGAATGCCCCAAAGATCAGTTCTAGGGACAGTTTTGTTCAACATCTTTATTAATGATCTGGCTAAAAAGGGGTGGATTGCACCCTCAAAAAGTTTTCAGATGACACTAAGCTATAGGAAGAGGTAGATACGCTGGAGGGCAGGGATAGCATCCAGAGTGACCTAGACAAATTGGAGGATTGGCCCAAAAGAAAACTGATGAGGTTCAACAAGGACAAGTGCAGAGTCCTGCACATGGGACAAAAGAATCCCAAGCACTGTTACACCTGGGGACCGACTGGCTAAATGCCAGTTCAGCAGAAAAGGACCTGGGGATTACAGTGGATGAGAAGCTGGATATGAGTCAACAGTGTGCCCTTGTAACCAAGAAGGCTAATGGCATATTGGGGTGCATTAGGAGGAGCATTTCCAGCAGGTCTAGAGAAGCTATTTCCCTTTATTTGGCATTGGTAAGGCCACATCTGGAGTATTGCCTCTAGTTCTGGACCTTTCCACTATAGAAAGGATGTGGACGTACTGGAGAGGGTCCAGCAGAGGGCAACCAAAATGATTAGGGAGCTGGAGCACATGATCTACGAGGAGATGCTGAGGGATTTAGGCTTATTTTGTCTATAGAAGAGTAGAATGATGCGGGGGGGGGGGGCTGATCGCAGCCTTCAACTTCCTGAAGGGAGGTTCCAGACAAAATGGAATGAGTCTGTTCTCAGTGGTGACAGATGACAGAACGAGGGGCAATGGTCTCAAGATACAGTGGGGAAAGTCTAGGTTGGATATTAGGAAAAAGTATTTTACTAGGAGTCTGCTGAAGTACTGGAATGGGTTACTTTGGGAGGTAGTGGACTCTCTCTGGCTAGAGGTTTTTCAGTCCCGGCTTGACAAAGTCCTGGCTGGGGTGATTTAGTAAGAGTTGGTCCTGCTTTGGGCAGGAGGCTGGACTCAACCTCCTGAGGTCTCTTCCAGGCCCAGGATTCTATGAAAAGGAAAATTTGGATATTGCTTGAGTCAATGTGAAAGACGGAGGCATTTTGATGTAAGTTGTCCCACCTATATGCCATAAGACTGGCTAGTTTGCAGCCAGGCGTTCTGAGGCACATGATATCCAACTTTGATAACAAAGGAATAAGTGGGTTGGGGAAAGAAAATGTACATGGATTATGTATCACTTCATAAGCATTCAGCATCACAACAATAGAATAAAGGAGAACGAAACTTGGGGGCTGTGTCTACACTGGCATGAATTTCCGGAAATGCTTAAAATGGAATACTATTCCGTTTTCAGTTTTTCCGGAAAAGGAGCGTCTACATTGGCAGGCTGCTTTTCCGGAAAAGCCCTTTTTCCGGAAAAGCGTCTGTGGCCAATGTAGACGTGCTTTTCTGGAAAAGAGCCCCGATCACCATTTTCGCGATCGGGGCTTTTTTCCGGAAAAGACTACTGGGCTGTCTACATTGGCTCTTTTCCGGAACAGTGTTCCGGAATAAGGACTTATGCCCGAGCGGGAGCAGAATAGTTTTTCCGGAATGGCGGCTGATTTTGTACAGTAGAGCATCGTTGCTTTTCTGGAAATTCAAGGGCCACGTAGACAGCTCGCAGCTCATTCCGGAAAAGCGGCTGATTTTCCGGAGTAAGTGGCCCAGTGTAGACACAGCCGAGGAGATATAGGAAGAGAAGTGCGTCCACGACGATGAGTGCTTGAGCGGCCACCCAAGAGAGATTCAAATGCCATCCAGCTGATTAGCAGTGCGCCTACTGCCGGCAGCATGTGCTTCTGCTGGTGGTGCACATAGAAAAATTTGGTCCAAACATGGTTGGAAAAGATTAGAGAGAACATTGAAGAGGAGCACTGGTATCAGGGTGTTTTCTAACTGGGAAGAGCAAGAAGACTGTCAGGATTAAAGCCCTGAAAGCCTAATGAGCATAGCTGAATTGTGTTAGCTAGACCAGTGGTTCCCAACTGCTGGTCTGTGGACCAGTGCCAGGGTGCGAACCACTGGCTGTTGGACTGCAGCACATTGCCCATGCCTTGATGATTAGCTCAGCAGGACTCTGGAGCAAGGCCCAGTCTGCCTAGAAATCCCCTTCTCCTCTCTCTGGGATTGTCTCTTCTCCCTGCACCCAGCGCTGCGTTGGCTTCTCCGCCTGATGCTGCGTTGATGCAGGAGATGCTGCCTAAGCCCAGCTGTGGGAGGGCCCCTATGGGTAGGGGGTGCAGTGTGGTGGGTTGCTCATTAGGACCCAGCAGCAATGGGGAGGGGCTCTAGGAGTCAGGGCTGCGCTTGGTCCCCTGCAGCAGGAAGTGACTCAGGCTCAGGGCCGGATCCCTGAGTCCCGGCAGGGGCTGCTTCTGGGCCCTTGGGCCCCTGGCTGTAGCCTCTAGCAGGGCTAGTCCTGCTGCTCTGTAGGAATCTCTCCCAGGGCAGTGCCCCCAGGCTGGCCAACCCCTGCCTGGCCCAGCCCCTGCCTCAGGGCGGGCAGCACTTGAGGGGGCAGGAAAGAGATACCCTCCTTCTCCCTGGGAGCAGTTCCCCCAGTGCCTCAGGGATGCAGAGGGAGGGTTTGGCCCTGGGCTGCTCCCAGCAGAGCTGGCTGTGATCTCTGCCCAGGCCCAGGCCCAGGCCCAGGCCCAGGGAAGCTGCCACCAGCTCTCAGCATGTGCAGAGCTGGGGAAGCCAGCCCTGGGGGCATCAGGAGGAGGCAGAAGTGGGGTGGGGGAAAGAGAGGGTTACAGGAGGTGCTGACAGAAGGTTGGAGGGGGGATTCAGGGGAGACTTATAGGGTGGATGGGAGCAGAGGTGCAGTGGAGGGAAACTCTGAGGCGGGCACAGAGAAGGAAAGGTGGGATGTGGGGAGGGGAATCTGGGAGGGAGACTGGAGGAACAAGAGCCGCCTAGCTGGGGAGGGGAAGACACAGGGCAGGGTTTTTTCAGAAGGAGACAGGGGAGATACAGTGGCAGCTCCCCAACCCGATGGGGCAGGAATGGGGGAGGGCAGAGGTGACTGATGGCAGCATTTGGGGACGGGAGTGGCCCGAGGCCGGCTACAGCAGCTGACACCCCAAGTGGAAGGCACAATCAGCGCCCCCGCCTGCGCGGCCGTCAATGGCAGTGACGTAATCATCGGGCACCCGGGTGCCCCGTGACATCAACATGGGCACCCCGGGCCAGCAGCACCCTAGGCAACTGCTGAGTCTGCCTAGGCTCACGGGCCGCCGCTGTTTGGGGGCACCGGCTCCTATGTCTCTGACAAAATTTCAGTTGATAAATAGGGTGCCTCACATACCCCCTGCTGCTGTGGGTGCCCCTCCCTCTGCAGGCACCAGTCGCCTCTGGGGGAGAGGCTGCCCCACCCAGCAGCCAGAGGGGAATTCTTTCTGTGAATTATTTTTAGTGTTGTAGATATCTGCAAACTCTGATCCATAACTATGACATGTATTGTGTGTGCATAGATGCAATGTAAAATAACATGTGACTTATTTAAATTAATTACCATAATGAGTATGCAGTTATTCAAATAAAATGTTACTGGTTCACCAACGGTTTGTGGATGGGTTTGCCAGTCCACCGTATGAAAAAGGTTGGGAACCACTGAACTAAACTGCCTGAAAGAACACCTCCCCCACATCTGATTGACTGGCTTGCTCTGAAACTCAGCAGTAGCAGTAGTCTGTTGACTGCTCAAAGCACTGAGCCATTATTGTGATAGCTCCAATGACTACTTGCTCTCAGCTCTGCCTTACCTCACTTCAGGTAACATGGTTCTGGCCCTGAGCTCTGACATCTACTTGGTCTCTGATCATGGGCCCTCATTCCTGTCTACCAATGCCTGTGCTAACCACTAGTAACCAATGAATGTTCTGTTAAAAATCAGTGGCACATCATGGTTTTGATGTCTTGCTCTCAGCAAGTTAGTTAGTCTTTTATTTCCACCTGTAAGAATTCTTGGTAATTCTGTGGGATGAGATATTTAATTAACAATTGGTTGTTAACAGAGAGATACTGCTCATCACTTCCCTTCTTTGTTTTTCCCCATTGAATTTCACATTTTTTCTAAATTCTCCTTTGTCTAAAATAACTTGCTTTAATATCTGATCCCTGTTACTCATTTCTACTGGTCACGCATGTGTATTATTGTCTCCTACAACTTGTAAAGTCTGTCTGCTCTCTGACTTTCATTCCTGGCTCTGTTTCTCTTGTGTATCAACTTGTAATGAGTCTCAGGATTTCTAAACCATATGGTGCTTCTTAGCCAACTCTAAATCTCTTCCCACACAAAGATCATCCCGATTACCTTACAAGGTACCAGACAAACACCTTGATTCTAGCAGCAACTGGATTGGATGAGTCTCTTTATGACACTTTAACAGCTCTATAGCTAGATAGGATTTTATTGCTATAAATGTGTATAGTATTCAGGCTTTTCTCTGCAAAATATACTGTTTTTAATAGGAAGTCAAATATGCACTGCCTTTTTTGTAGGACACTATTTTCCACTATACAACTCAACACTAATCAGCATATAAATAAACTTTGCTCTGATGGCATGATATCATGTTTAATACTTTCTTCCCCTCTTGCTTTGCTGCAGAGGCAGATACCTTGTCTGCCGGGCCACTGGAGGAGCCCCATGGCCTCCCTGAATTCTGGGCCCTCCTTATCTGTCTTTTGTTCCAGGGATGTTGGGTCCATCCATTGCCAGGCTCCTGTTGGATGGGGGGGAGGGGCTTGAACCCTTGATCTTTGGCTCTGGAGGCTTTTTTTAATAACTTTTCTTAATAACAGCTAAATTTTTTGGTCAATAGTCCAAAAGCATTTGAGATCTCATGACTAGAGCTGAGAAAAATGTTTCTGCTGAATAGCAAATTTACCCCCAAAATGTATTTTGGAGGCACAAAAATTATTCCTAAATTTGGGACAATATGGCAAATAATTTAACTGGGGGAAAAAGATAGAAAAAGATCTCAGAAATAGCAGACAGTGTTTTGTAAATTCAGATATGTCCAAACATTTCATTATCTTGTTTTGGATCAACATTTTAGAAACATTTCATTTCAACAAAACCTTTTTTTGTTTTTTATTTTTTGTACTAGGACATTTGTTTGACTTTCTTTTTTTCAGTTCAGCAACCAAACTGAAAAAAAATTATCATCTCACACTGCCAGCTTTGCCAGGAGAGGCATAAGGATCTTGTGCAAAATGGGGTTTTTGTGCCCAAAAAAGAGTCCGCACTGCTTGTTTTTGTGCAAAAACACCTTGAATAAATTATGCAAATGAAGTGTGCATAATCCACGCTTCATTTGTATAGGCTCTTGTGGCAAAAGCTGCAGTGTAGACGAAGCCTCAGATCTATGCATGATGCTATTTTGGCCAATAACAGTTAAGAATATAGAGAAGTATGTACTAACTTGTCCATTCTAACAATTAAGTTGTCTATATAACTGAAAAGCATTAGACTTGCAGAATAGTACCCCATTAATAAATCCATTGTACGATACCTGTGTCTGAAAGATTTAAGTCATACTTGCAATAATGTGTGCATTATTCTTTTCTTTTCACTGTCAATTAACATTTTCTGAGCTTAAACTCTGATTTGTTCCTTAGAAACTCACTAATACAATAGAGGACTAGGCTGAAAAGTTCAGGAAAATTAGTATTGATTAGTGTTGAGGTTTCAAAGTCTCAGCACCAGTGGACAAGTAAATACACATGTATTAGATCATTACTTTTTTCTGCTGCTGCTAGAACAGGATGTGTCATCTCATCAGAGCTAAGCTTAGAGAAGAAATATGTAACTTGATATATCTATTAGTTCTTGGCACTGCTGCTAGTAGCTTCAGTTTATCTTTTAAGAGATGGGAAGCAATATGTTCCTGCTACTGGGGAAAAGAATCTGCCGTTCAGCTACATATGTGAGTAAGAGTTTACATCAAGATCAGTTGGTATCTCTTCCAACTTCCTGGCATGTTGTATGAGTAACTAAGGGTATGTCTACACTACCCTCCTAGTTTGAACTAGGAGGGTAATGTATGCATACCGCACTTGCTAATGAAGCCCGGGATTTGAATTTCCCGGGCTTCATTAGCATAAGCGGGGAGCCGCCATTTTTAAATCCCCGCTGCTTCGAACCCCGTGTAGCGCGGCTACACGGGGCTCGAACTAGGTAGTTCGGACTAGGGTGCCTATTCCGAACTACCGGTACTCCTCGTTTCACGAGGAGTAACGGTAGTTCGGAATAGGACCCTAGTCCGAACTACCTAGTTCGAGCCCCGTGTAGCCGCGCTACACGGGGTTCGAAGCAGCGGGGATTTAAAAATGGCGGCTCCCCGCTTATGCTAATGAAGCCCGGGAAATTCAAATCCCGGGCTTCATTAGCAAGTGCGGTATGCATACATTACCCCGCTAGTTCGAACTAGCGGGGTAGTGTAGACATACCCTAACATACAGGGAAACATCCATGTATCATCTCCTTCCCAAGAAGAGCTGGAGGTAAAGGTCATCTTCAAATGAAGATATCAGCTAGCAGGGAGACTCATCAGAACAAAGAGATTTATTACCAAGGAAAATAAGTTGTAAGGGAGGTCAGAAGCTGACCGTGATTCCATTTCTTGACTCCAATAAGCACCAGTTTTGGGGCTTTCCCCAATTCTGGCTCTCCTGTCACGTATATAGTTCCATGTCACAGTTTGAAGGGTAGAGAACAGGAGTCAGCATTTGCAGAGAACCAGTGGGCAGCACTAGGAACTCATTTATAGAGATGGTTGGAAAATTTCTGTCAGTGTTTTTTCTATGAAAAATATGAGTTTATCTCAGTAAACACATCATGCAGGAATGGCTCAATTTTTAACTAAAACTTTTGGATGGAAACTTGAGTGGTTTTGTCGGGGATTTAATTTTTATGTGACTCCAAACAGAAATATTTTCAAAATGTCCATGGAATAGAAATTCTAAGTTTTGACCAGCTCTATTTAATTGAATGGGCTCCAAAGGGAGTAACTAACAGGCTTTGTCAGTTGTCATTAAGGGTCTGTCTAAACTACATGGCTCCGTCGATGGAGCCATGTAGATTAGGCTGATCGGCAAAGTGAAATGAAGCCGCGATTTAAATAATCGCAGCTTCATTTACATTTAAATGGCTGCCACGCTGAGCTGACAAACAGCTGATCAGCTGTTTGTCGGCTCAGAGCGCTAGTCTGGACGCTCCCGCGCTGACCGTTATGCCTCGTAGGATGAGGTTTACCGGGGAGGTCGATAAAGGGCTTTCATGTCGACAGGGGATTGTCCAGACTGCCCCGATCTGCCGACAAACAGCTGATCGGCAGAGTGGGGCAGCCATTTAAATTTGAATGAATCCGTGATTATTTAAATTGCGGCTTCATTATCCTTTGCTGAAGAAACAAATCTACATGGCTCCGTCGACGGAGCCATGTAGTCTAGACCAGTGGTCCCCAACGTTGCATGGCTGCCGGGCGCCCGGGGGCGAGGCCACGCAGGAGCCGGGCGCCCAGGGGCGGGGCCACGCAGGAGCCGGGTTCCCGGGGGTGGGGCCACGCACGAGCCGCGCGCCCGGGGGCGGCACTGCGCATGTGCCGCGCGCCCGGGGCAGGGGCACGAGCCACGCGCACCAGGCCGGCACCGCACATGTGCCCTGGGGCCAGGGCTGGGGCCGCCCACGCGCCCCAGGCCGGCCCTGCGCATGTGCCGCACACCCAGAGGGGGGCCGCCCATGCGTCCCGGGCCTGGAGCCGGCACCATGCGTGTGCCGCGCGCCGGGGGCGGGGCCAACCCAGATGTTCCAGCAGGCGCCCAGAAATCCCCCGGCGGGCGCCATGGCGCCCGCGGGCACCGCGTTGGGGACCACGGGTCTAGACGTACCCTAACAGCTGTATTATCCTCAGGCTCTTTCAGTTTGTGTGACATTTCCGTTTGTGAAATTAGGTGCCCTTCAGTCCCTTATTGGCCCTTATCACTCATATACAAATTTAATAAACCAATGTCTCTTTCCAAGTCTTTTCCTTGTGTAATATTTTGTATAGCAGAGATGCAATGTGTGTGTGATATAATGCCTGAAGCAAAATACTCCATTATCACATTGTCATACTTAAGAGTACTTATCACATTTTCTGTGATGGTTCCATTTCTTTGAGAGAGGCAGAAATCAGTGTTTCAAATAAGAACATCCTCACAGTGAACAAGATTACATATTAATGACCTGACTGTGACCTAAACCTTTTTATGCAGATATGTAAAGGTCTGTACTGCTTACACTGTCCTGGAGTCTTACTATCAGCATACAGCTTAACTCCAATGTTTGTTTTCTCAGAACCATTGAAATACAGAATACTTAGGTCAATATTCCACAAGCAGCAGAATTTAAGGCAGATACATTTATTTGGAAATAATTGTTAGATTGTTCCACATAGTTAAAAATTAAGAAAAACCAAAAGAAGATTACATAAACTATATACAATGTAGAGGCTTTTGTGCCAACACTTAGAATTTCAGATATAGTTTCAGAATAAGTGGTACCTTTGCCCTGATAGCAAAATGTCCTGTAATAGCATGCTCTATTGATTACTGAGAGCTGTGATACTGATTTCAGTAGACACAGAATCAAGTGCTCGCTCCATCCGTCTATCTCTCTCTCCTCCTACTGCCTCCCCCCTCTCTCTCTCAGCTCTCCTACACCTCCTGCTTCTCTCTCTGTCTTTCTCTTTCACTTCTCCTCCCCCTCCTGCCTCTCACTCAGGGGACCGCGGAGCCCAAATGGCCGTTTGGGCTCCACACTCCCTGTGCTGCATGGGGGGTGCGGAGCCCAAACGGTCGCTTGCTCCCACGTGGCGGTCTGGCTGAGCAGCGCAGAAGTCAGCCGAGATCCACAGTGGGAGGTGAAGGGGGGCGGGGTGGTGATGTTCACAGCCAGGGGGCGGGGCCTGGAGCTGCTGTCACACCGCACATCACTGCCCCGCCCCGCTTTGCCTCCCACCATGACAGTCGGCTGACTTCTGTGCTGCTCAGCCGGGCCACTGTGGAGGAGCAAGCAGCCGTTTGGGCCCCGTACTCCTCATGCAGCACGGGCTCTCATACACTGGACTACTATATATATGATGATTTGGGATCAGGTTGATATGGATTCCATACAAAATAACACATTGGATTGCTACATTATTTTCCCTTCTTAATCTATACTGATGTACCATCCTTTCCTGTGCCACTAGGAAAGTTTATCTCAGAATTAAAGCATAGGACTGGGCATGAGGGCTCTTCCATGTACTAGCTGTGTGACGTTGGACAAGAAATTGTGATTTGTCCACAGAAGGAGTTTAAAGTGGAACAAACCAAGTTTACCCAGTTTAAATATAGGTGTCTACCCACAACAGAATCCATCACTGAATTGCTAACTCTGCCTTTGCTGCAAACTCTGGAGTCCTTATTAGTTTGCTGAAAATTGAATTAGTTCAGGCTATTGTTCATGCAGACTGAGTTACTGCACACCACATTTTTCCATGTTTCCAATGCTTTTTCTACAGTGCTTTGCAGGTTGACTATTACTGAGCTGTCTACTCACTGAGGTGTCTTCTGATCTTAAGTCAAGTTCTCAGGCCATTCTCCTGGAGGCAGATTTTGCCCTTTTGCTCCTGGATTTGGAAGTATAGTCTCCCTTTACTATAGGAGCCTCTGACTTTTACTGGGAGGATCCTTTGTGCTGCAGTCTAGCCCTAGAGACTACAACTCCCAGGAGCACTTGGGAAAAAGGAGGGAAAACTGTTGCTCTCTTCCATGCAGTGCAGGGAGAGAGTTGGTGGGCTCCAGTTTGGAGATAGGAGCCAGATTGTTGGTATGGAGCTTTTTCCAGTCCATGGGCTACTGCTGGAAGCTAAAATCTGAGAGCCTGCCGAGGCTCGGATCTAGCAGGGTGCATCAGAGACTATTGGTGATTGTTCCTGGATGGGAGAGACTTTGGCTGTGCCTGTGGCAGAGAAGAGCCAGCATAAACTTTCATAGAAGGTACTATCAGTAACTGTGGCTGTTTGGGAAAGTGCTGCCTGGGATGGAGTACAGAAGACAGGCTGATTCTGGGTCCAAAAAGAGGCAGAGTGATCTGCCCAGTGAACCAGAGCCACTGGCATTTGGTGGGGCCATCTCCAGTGGCAGAGGGATTTTGCAGTTGCTGCTTGGACTGGCACACACACAACCTTCACAGTGCTGGTCTCCATTTCAGCCTCAGATCTTTAAGTGTGTCCACCCAAGCATCTGGGCCTTGAGATCCAGAGGAGTGCTTGCTCTTGGGTGGGACAAATTGTGGCAGTGTAGATGCCAGTTAGATAAGTTTCCTTTATTTCTATGTATTCTGTAAATTGATTGTATTCACTTTTGTCTGTCAAACTCTGTTTAAGTTAAGTAAAAGTGTGTTAATTCTAATTTAATCAATTACATGTATATTTATAATTGTTTCTTTAGAAGCAAGGGACTGCAGCAGAGAGGGTAGACAAGGGATCCCCAACTATCCACCACTGTTGTATTCAGGGTCTCTTTAATGTTAAAAAATCAAGTGCCCAAGCACACAGGTGATTGTGACCTGCTCCCAAGTAACCCATGGTGGAAAGAGGGGTTATGCAAATCTATTAGCATTCTTGTGTTTCAACCATGATAGCACTTCAGTAGACCCATAACATGGTTTGCACAGTTGCTTGGAGTTATGCTAAAACCATGGAGCTCATCTCGGAAGAAGCATCAGTACAGGAAGCTCTTGTTGTTGATTTTGCCAAACACCTATCTGAGGGGGGACATGACCAGGAGACCAACCAGCACTGGATAAAGAACAAACAGCTCAGGAGTAATTATGCTGAAATTAGGGACAAAATGAGACAATCTGGCAGGGGACATGTGACCTTCATTTTATCATAAACTAGATAGGATCCTACACAATTATTTAGTGACACAAACAAGACAACCTGTGGGGGCTGCTCACCACAAACTCCTTTTCTCCTCCAGCAAGACCCAGACCCACTTCTGAGGATAGGCAGGAGGATGTGGGAGAAGAGCTGTCCTCTGAGACCCAGGATCCTTTTGGGGCCCAGGATGTTGTGCGTAGCCAACTGGGAACCCAGGCACATTCATTTTCTGCTGTAATGTATCCTGATTCCTGCCCTCTAACAGCCAAGTGTGAGTCCTGGCTGCTGTATTTATTTATTATTGTGCTATAGTGTCTTTTTATTCCAGATGCCCCATGGACACGAGCATTTTAGATGGATATGAACTTGGAGCCCTTTCAAGTTTCCAGACACAGTCTCTCAACTAGTGCCAACTGCCAATTTGGCCTCCCTTATATGTTTGCAAAATAGTGGCTGTTCCTCCCAGGCCATTGACTTTGGACTTATGCTAAAGCCATGACATTTGACAGTTTTCAAGTCTGTGGCAAAAAGGGCACTTGCTCATATAAAAGTACAAAGATATAGCATTGTTCCCTGCAGAGGTAGGGTTGCCAGGTGTCCTGTATTGACCCAGACAGTCCAGTATTTTGCCTCCTGTCCGGTAAAAAAATTCAGAAAATACCGGACACCTAAAATGTCCGATATTTTCTGATTTTTTTTTCTCAGCCAGAAGGCAAAAATCCCAGGTGCTTACCAGGTTCCGCAGAGGAGCTGTCCAGCCTGGAGAAGGGAGACAAGATGACAGATGGCCGCCAGCAGCCTGTTAGGGCCAAAAAGCCTCAAAAGCATTTCTTAAAGGGGCCACACTCATAGACTCATAGACTCATAGACTTTAAGGTCAGAAGGGACCATTATGATCATCTAGTCCGACCCCCTGCACAGTGCAGGCCACAAAATCTCACCCACCCCTCCTAGAATAATCCTCTCACCTATATCTCAGATATTGAAGCCTTCAAATACTTTGAAGACCCCAAGATGAGAGAATCCTCTAGCTGTGATCTGTACCCCATGCTACAGAGGAAGGCGAAAAACCTCCAGGGCCTCTGCCAATCTACCCTGGAGGAAAATTCCTTCCCGACCCCAAATATGGCGATCAGCTAAACCCTGAGCATGTGGGCAAGACTCATCAGCCAGACACCCAGAAAGTTCTCAGACACTGTTTTTTTTTAACTTTGGTCGCCCCCTTTTTTTTGTCTCAACAGAATTTTTCCCCGTTGTTTTTTTGGGGGGGGGGTTGGGGTCGGGAGGCAGTGTTCGGTATTTTTGGTTAAACCATCTGGCAACCCTGTGCAGAGGTTTAAATGGTCTCTAACATGCATTCTAGCTGACTATATTTGCAGGATCCTATATGTTTTTCTCTGCACTTTCTCCATGTCTGTAGGGAATGATAAAATAGGGTAACGACTACTTGCAGGTTCCAGCCCAAAGCTGCAGTTGCACAACAGTTTTGGGAGCTAATAGATCAAAGGGTTAAAAAGACTTTTACTGTCTGTAAAGTGAGGTGATCACAAATACTTAGCTGCTTTTAAAGGATAGACTCCCAAAAGCAGATGGGTGTGAACGTTGGAGCTGATTATGCCTCCCATACCTTCTGAGGTATTGGAAGGGGAGAGGACAGGTGATTATAGGAAACACAGTCCTGCCAGGATCTCCAAGTGGAAGACAGATCGATGTAAGCTGGATATAGGTTAAATATGTATTGCTTTCATGATCTCTTTCTCTGAAATGCTTTTATCAACTATATATTTGGGAGTTTGTTTGTGTGTCTGTCTGTCTGTTCAATAATTCCTCCTCACTCTAGCTGGGGAGCGCAGAAGAAAGATGAACCTGGATCTGCCCCATCCCGGGGACATGCACCCCTCCTTTTGGCTGTGCCCACTGGAGGTGCAATGGCCATCGAGGTGTATTTCACCAGGACCTAAGCTGCTGCAGTGGGAAAAGGCTGGGGTAGGTCTCTCCCTGCGACAGCCTGCATACTGAGCCCCCCATTCCCAGCCTGACCCCAGAGCAAGGATTCCAATGAAGAATATACATTTTCATTTTATTCCCCCCGCCCAAAAAAACCCCCCAAAATTAATTGAGTTAAGGACCTGCATAATCTTGGGTAAATATTCTAGTTTAAATAAAAGTTTTGCTTTAACAAAGATAGGAGGAGTGAAGTTGTATCTTTTATGGAACCAAATTCTATAGGCAGGAGAGAAAACCTTTTGAGATTACATAGAGATTTTCTTCAGACCTAAAGCTCTTCAGAAAACAAGCTCTGTGTAAGTTTGAAAGCTTATCTCTCTTGCCAATAAAAGATATTACCTCGCCCACCTTGTCTGTCTAATATTCTAGGACTGACATAGCTTCAACAATATTGCTTTAAGAAGGCAGTTTGATGATTTGTTACCACTGTGAGTGCTCCTGATGAGAAGAGAATTGCAGGTACTGAATGTAAGTCAGGCCTGGTAAAATAATTATAGTTAGAACCTGGGGTCTGCAGCCCAAGGCTCAGTCTGAGAGGAGGAAAATGTCATCAGAGATGTGATAGACTGAGATTCCACACTCCCAAAGAGACCAGGAGTGTTTGCCCAATAACTGACATGCAGTATCTGTTTAATCTCATCTTATAAAATGCTTAAACAACATCCTGCTTTGAAAACTGATTCTTGATAAATAAGATAAGTAGACTGCCCTTGCTAATGAAAATGTAGATTCTTAAATATTTTGAAGGAGAGCCTAGTTTAAAATATATTTATTTTAAATCAAAGACTAATCTGTTATTGCTTCCTTAGCAAGCTTCCCCTCTTGCAGTCTTTCTCCCATTTTTGCATATTGGCACAATTATTCAGGGGAGCTCCTTTCAGTAATAACTGTTAATTGTATTTATCTTTCTCATGCATCTGTTTGCTGTCTTGATAGCAAAGTCACATTGTTCTGCTTTTCTAGGATTCTGAACCCCATTGCATTGTCATCATTTTTCTTCATGAGCCTGCTCTCTTCTAATGTTTGAGGGTATGTCTACACTGCCACTCTAGTTCAAACTAGGGTGGCTAATGTAGGCATTCAAACTTGCAAATGAAGCCCGGGATTTAAATATCCCTGGCTTTATTTGCATGTTCCCAGGCACCGCCATTTTTAAATGCCCCATAGTTTGAACTCCCTGCCCATGGCTACACGTGGCACAGATGGGATAGTTCGAATTAAAGCTCCTAATTCGAACTACTGTTACTCCTCATTGCAGGAGGAGTAACGGTAGTTCGAATTAGGAGCTTTAATTCAAATTACCTAGTCCATGCCGTGTGTAGCATTTAAAACTACGGGACATTTAAAAATGGCGGTGCCCGGGAACATGCAAATAAAGCCTGGGATATTTAAATCCCGGGCTTCATTTGCAAGTTTGAATGCCTACATTAGCCACCCTAGTTCAAGCTAGGGTGGCAGTGTAGACATACCCTGACAGTTCCTTCCCAGAGTTCTGCCTGATCATTCCCTCTGGTTGGTATCTTGTCCATCATGCAAGACAGGATATAGCTTTGGCCAGCTGACACTGCTGGTGCTATTAAATGGATGTCTGCCACCCCTCAAAGCCCCTTTGTGCTTGCCTGATTTCTTACATGGTTGCTACTCTCTCCACCAGCCATCCTGTCATTCTCCAATAGCTGTTGCTATTTTTCTCAACCAGCTAGGGACACAATAGAGTGGAATACCAATCTACAAACCGTGAAATTACAAAATTCTGGTAAAGTCTTTATGGACCTCTTCTGAGGTCGCAAATAGCTTCACTTCTAAAGGCTGGTCTATACTGCAATCTACCTTATGCAACTTCAGCTACACGAATAAAGGAACTGAAGTCAACATACTTACTGTGGTGTCTTCACTGCAGTCTGTTGGCTGAAGATGTTGTCCCTTTGACTCCCATTGCACTCCTTATAGAGGTGGAGTACCAAAGTTGATGGGAGAGCAATTGAAAGTCAATTTATTGTGTCAATACTAGACCCGATAAATCAACCTCCACTGAATTGCTTGCTGCGCCATCAATCTGGCCCATAGTGAACACATCGCCTAAGAACCTCTTGATTTATATAAGTTGCATATATCTTCAGAAACTTTTGTAAACCTGGGCATAGGGGTCTGATGTGTGACAAGTGTGCATCTTCGCATCCTCAGAATTTCCAGTAAGCATTTATAGACTGTGTTGAAAAGCTGTAATTGACCATGATGTATTCCTACTTTGTTATGATGAGAAAAGAGCTACATCATAAGCATAATGTAGTGGTTTTCAGACTATGGGTTATGACTCAGAACTGGTTTGTGGAATGTCAGGCACTGGGTCTCATTGCTGCAGGGTGACCAGTGATGGTGACCAGTGAGGGTGCTAAGGCAGATTAGCTGCCTGTCCTGGCACTGCAGACTGTGCTGCACCTCAGAAGCGGCTGCTTCTGAGGGTGGGGGAAGAGTGCACAAGACTCTGTGCACTGCCCCTGCCCTGAGCGCTAGCTCTACAATCCCATTGGCTGGGAACCTTCTGCTGGCTGCTTCTGGGGTGCAATATGGTCTGCAATGCTAGGAGAGGCTGGAAGCCTGCATTAGAATCCCTGCTGTACTGCTAACTGGAAGCCACTCAAAGTAGGCCCCTTCTGCCACAGTCCTGACACCCCTAAAGCCAGAGCCTGCTCCTATACCCCAGAGCTCTCATCCTCAGCCCCACTCTGGAGCCAAACGCTAGACCAAGGCTACTCAACACATGGCCCATGAGCTGCATGTGGCCTGTGGCCCCTTTGCAAGCAACCCACGGCACCTTGAGCTGCTTCCCAGGCTGCCTGTCTGCCTCATGGATGGGGCTTTGAGACAAACTGCCTTTGCAGGAGCTGCTGGCCGGTGGGGGGAAGGGAAGGCTGCACAAGGCGGCAGCAGAGCACACCTGCTGCGTCTGCCACAGCAGCAGCACCTCCCCAAGCCAGGACACATCAGTATGTGCACAGGAGCTGCTGGGGGCGGCAAGAGGCAGTGGGGAAGTTGGGCAGCAAGGCATGTGGCAAGGCAGTGGCAGAGCAGGGCAGCAAGAGAGCGAGGTGGCGGTGGAGCCAGGCATCGAGGCCAAGGTGAGAAACATCTGTGCTGGAGTTGAGGTAAGGTTACCATACGTCCGGTTTTTCCTAGACATGTCCTTGTTTTCACCTGTTAAATCACCATCTGGACAGGTTTTTTGAAAGGCAAAAAAATGTCTTGGATTTTTTGCCTTGCAAAGGGGATCGGGAAGAGCATGGTAGCACATGCCTTCAATGGAACGTTCAGAGCTGCACGCCTGGACCATTCACAGCTGTTCTGCGCACGGGCCCCAGTGCCTTGAGGGAAAAGGACATGGCTCCGTTGAGACCCAGGGTGTTACCCTCCACCCCACTAGATTTATGTACTCTGTTCTGAGGGAGGAAAAGGGCATTGAGTTAGAGTAGGGAGGCTAGGGGTGCCTGGCTCTGGGGGAGAGGAGGAGCATTGGATTGGAGCAGGAGGCTTGAGGGTGCCTGGTTCTGGGGAAGGGCTGGGGCACTGGGTTAGAGCAGGGAACTAGGTGTTAAAACTTCTGGCTTCTTTCCTTTTCTGTATTTGGGCAGTAGGTCTATTGGTTAGATTTGTGGGTTCCAGTCTCTGCTCTATGAGCAGTGTGGGAGCTGGTGCTTGGTAGGGTGGACAGGGGAAAGGAAGGGCTTCTGGGAATCAGGATTCCTGAGTTCCTTTTCTAGCTATGCCACTTCTCTGCTCAGTGCCTTCAACTTCACATTGATTGTACTTATATTTCAGTAAATATTGTATTGGCAGTTTTTGTTTGATTTGTTAAAATTGTGAAGCCAAAACAAAAAAGTAGTCAATAGAATTGTCTTCTGTTGATATGTGTTTTAGTAGTTAAATTCCTAGACTGTCATTGCTCATTAAAAGTGCTGTCATATGGGTGGAAATCGGGTAAATATTGCATTTTATTAATATCAGCAGAACTGATTTAAATGGGGCCTGCATATGTCTTACCTTAATCTTTGTATTCATGCCCGTCAGTATGAAAGAAGTTATTTGAATATATTTGCAACCACGCTTAAGTTGTGGCCCTCGGCATGTGCTGTGGTATCGTTGTGGCCCCTGGGGCTTCCAAAGTTGAGTAGCCCTGTGCTAGTCAAACTATATTGGGTTGCAGGCATCAACTATTTTCCTCAACTGGGTCATGAGAAAAAATGCTGTTTCTGAGTTAATATGACACAGCATGAGTAAGCTTTTGCATGGTGCATATGGTATAGATAAGTTTTACTTACTTGCTTAACTGACTACCTTCTTAGGAATGTATAATGTGACACATCTGTATTATTTTGGCTCAGAAATTTTCCACATGGATTAAACATGTTCAAACACACAGAAAAAGAGAATATTTAGTGTGTACTTCACTTGTAACAAAGGTTGAGAGGTTTTTTTTAATGCGGATGAAGAAAGGTATTTTTTCTATTTAAGACCATTTCAAAACAAGAATAAATTATTCTTGGATGAGAGATGACTTGTTTACCTGCAAAGCATATTAATTTTCAGTAGAATTGAATGAGATCTTAATGTAGGTAAACAAATCCCTTAGACTTGTTTGGGTAAGACAGAAAACTCACTGTTGGTTCACCCATTAATTTCCTGGTAAAGAGAGAACCTAAAAGATGAGAATACTGATATATTTGCCAATGGTGTTTAAATTATCTTATCTGAAGCCATGAAAATAAGTATGCATGGAGGAAGTGGTTCAATAAGTGTCAAACAGAAAAAGCACATTCCAGAAACAGACCCAAGATGCACTCTCACCATAGTCTCCAGAGGGCTCTGTCTGATTACATAGCGAAGCTCTCCAATAATGCAAGTATTAATAATTCAAACATTTTACTGCACACTACTTGTAAGTATGTAAGGCACACTGGATATGCTGGATATGCTGTAGTAAAAAAAGCAATTCAGGGAGCTTTTTTTTTTTTTTAACATGTGTTCACTTTTGTGTTTAAAAAAAGCTTGTCATTTTCTGGTGTGGCTCTATGGGTTTTTGAAGCAAATGTATCTTTCAGCTGACTGTTTTTGTTACACATAGTTACAGGTTTTAATAGGGTTGCTTTGCAGTTCAAAGGTATTTTTGTGCTGAAGGATGAAAATGATAAAATAGTACAACTTAGAGCTCATTCTACAGTATAGATGGAAATGTACAATTGTACCAGGAAAGGCACTGAATTTCTAGGAAAATTACTAGAGATATTATGAAGATTCTAAAAAATGTCTGAGTTAGTCTAGATTGAAGCTCAAAGGGATGCTGGCTTTATATAAGCATTCTGCTAAAAAACATAAACTACCTTTTAGAAAGACCTTTTTGTGAATGGTATTAAGTGCCCATAATTCCCATTAAGAATGATCCTTAAAATAGTAAAGAGAAAAACAGGAATTTGTAATTGTGGGGGGTTTGTTTTGATGCAGTAGATTTGGTCAGGAAATTTTGATGGAAGCAGTTTTTAATGGAAAATGTTGATTTGTCCAAACTGAAACTTCTCATAGCAATCATAGAATCATAGAATCATAGGACTGGAAGGGACCTCAAGAGGTCATCGAGTCCAGCCCCCCGCCCTCAAGGCAGGACCAAGCTCCACCTACACCATCCCTGACAGATGTCTATCTAACCTGTTCTTAAATATCTCCAGAGAGGGAGATTCCACCACCTCCCTTGGCAATTTATTCCAATATTTGACCACCCTGACAGTTAGGAATTTTTTCCTAATGTCCAATCTAAACCTCCCCTGCTGCACTTTAAGCCCATTACTCCTTGTCCTGTCCTCAGAAACCAAGAGGAACAAATTTTCTCCTTCCTCCTTGTGACACCCTTTTAGATATTTGAAAACCGCTATCACGTCCCCCCTTAATCTTCTTTTTTCCAAACTAAACAAGCCCAGTTCATGAAGCCTGGCTTCATAGGTCATGTTCTCTAGACCTTTAATCATTCTTGTCGCTCTTCTCTGTACCCTTTCCAATTTCTCCACATCTTTCTTGAAATGTGGCGCCCAGAACTGGACACAGTACTCCACCTGAGGCCTAACTAGTGCAGAGTAGAGAGGCAGAATGACTTCACGAGTTTTGCTTACAACACACCTGTTGATACAACCTAGAATCATATTTGCTTTTTTGGCAACAGCATCACACTGTTGACTCATATTCAACTTGTGGTCCACTATGACCCCTAGATCCCTTTCTGCCATGCTCCTTCCTAGACAGGTTAAACCTCTCTGGTCAGGGACTCTCTAGTCCTGCAACATCCATAGTCCAGCAGACAAAGAGCCTGGTGGCCACGGCTGGTCCTGGAGCTGAGAGCTTGGCAGAGCCAGAGACTGCGGAGCCTGGGGGTAGCAGAGTCTGCTGGCTATCTATGGTCTTCAAAAATGTTAAGTGATGTTATTAAAAGAGGACAGTGATCAACTGTTATCTCCGTCCGCTGAAGATAGAACAAGTAGTAACAGGCTTAATTTTCAGAGGCTGTTGGCTCCCCTGCTGGTGTACAAACTGTTAGAACTAAATTTACTGGCAATAAATATTGCAGTGACTGGTACGCTAGAGAGACAACCTCAGAAGTTTAATCAGGTTGTTCTCTGAGTCACTGTACTGGTAACTTGGCACCTGAAGCTGATCATATGTGCGTATCTCCTGCTCTTTTCCCATTCCAGTCACTGTGCTGGCACTGATTCCTTTGGCCAGTGTCCATGTGATGCCTCAGTACTTGCATCAGATTTAGCAGTAGTCTGGGGGTCATTGGCAATAGTGGGAGTATAAGCATCAGCCTGTGGATTTAGTGAGCTGGTTGGCATAGGTTGACTGTCCTCCATATATTGTTCACTAGTGCTAACAGGCATGGTTTTATTCTGGCTTTGAGGATTAAGGAACTAGCTGAATCTGTATGGAATCATCTGAACTGACAGAGGAGTCCTGTTCTTAGGAAATGCATATCTATTTATGCTTTTCCTTGTTTTCTTTTGTTGTCGTACTGTCAGTAGGCTAGTAATCATTGGGCAGTCGTAGATTATGATTTTATACTCTGGCTTTTCCCTGCTGACTGTTGGAAAGCACTTCATAAACTGCATTATACCTCCCATCATTTTTTTTTAATAATGTGAACCTGCTTTTCCCAATAGGTTTTTAGTTTTAAATGTTCTCTGTGACAAATTTTGGACAAGTTTGTAATCTCCTGATGAGGGAGAAGTACTGTGAACTGTGTGATCCCTTGTTACTGTTTGTTTTGTTTCTAAATTTTCATTGCCAAAATCAAAAGCTCTTCTCATCTGTGCTTTCTACTTTTGCACGTAATTACCACAGTTCTCCAGTAATTACTGATTCCTTGTTAAATCATATATAAGCTTGATTGGCAAGAAGGGTGTACAAAAAGGTAAAAAGGAGAAAATCCTGTTTCATTATGTGTTCATTGATAAGCATATGTGAGCTTGTTTAAAGACTCTTTCCAACTAGATTTCTGGTCTTCCAGGACAGTTCTTAACATGCCCAGTTTTTATTAAATCAGTCAGCTTTCCCATTTCCCTGGGGATAGATGGGTTTAATCTCTGCTCCACACGCTGGCAATATCGACATACTATGGATAGTGATTAATTTGTAATGAAAGATGTGCCAGGGCTCAAGCAATAAGATACCAGAGCTCAAAGATGTATTTAACTTCCATAACTGAGACAAAAAGTTCAGAGGTGCTGGGCTATGAATTGTCAAGCCTGGAGATGTCAGGATTCAATCCTGCCACAGATTAAGCATTGCTGATTGAGCAGCTGGTTTTCAAATTCAACACCTTGATCATAATGAATTCACTTAGGTAATCCAAATTTTAAAACAAAATAAGCAAAAATGTTGTCAGATACAGCTGTCTTAGATTTGTTCCTTGTGAGATTAGCCTTTGCATGCGGGGTAAAGTAGTCCATATATTCAGAACCTTGAATGCTTTTCTCAAGATGAAAAACATAAACTGAGATTTAATTCAAATGGGTTTGGTGTGTTGGGTCAGTCTCCTCCCTTTCTGGCACTGACGGAACTGAGTTACAGAGGTCTCACTATCCTCTTAATATTGAACAAATGGAAATTATCTCTAGCAAAGCCAATACCTATGCACCTATGTAATGAACATTTTTGTGTTACTCTGCATAGACTAACCATTGGCACTTTTCAGATACTATCAGTTGATTGCAAGATGTTGCTGTGTAGACGTACCCACAAGGGCCTTGTCACTTTTGAAAAATCTTCGATGCACTGTAATAATTTACATTAATTTAGCAAGCACAATATTTTTTACAATTTATTCATGCTGTAATGTGTGTTGTTTTTTTCTTTCAATGTTTTTACTGCAAACGTGTCAGTTGGGTCTATTTTATATTTCTTAGTTGTTACCATAGTACCCAGGAATCAGACCTACTTTTAAATAAGTCACAAGCTCCACATATTCTTTGAAAGTTCTACTATAGACCAGGGTATCATACAAATACTGGACACAACTTTTCTCTCTCAGAAACCTCAAAGCATGCTCCGTACTGCTGGCAGGAGCATTCATAAGCTCAAATGGGGTATGATATAATAAAAACTCTCATGAACCCTTGATGGTAGGCCTTGCCCTATCTAGAACTGAGAACCATGACTTCCCATCCAGGACATCTCATACTTCCTATATATAGGGAAGGGCTTGACAGTCTTGTAGAATTTTTGATACACCTCTTCATAGACATATGAGCCGTAAACTATCATTCTCCTTCTATAAAGATAACTGGTAGAGAGAGTAGGGAGAAATAGACATAGTGACTAACACATGATCCCAAACACCTTGTTAATATATTTTTACTTCGGGTAGGGGGAGTAGAGGACTGCTAGATAACCATTCTCCATGGAGTGGGAACCATGGAGCTTTATGTGCATTTCGAAACTCTCAGCCTGGCTTCTTTTATGACTTTTCTTTGAAAAAGGCCTAACTCTTTTCATAAGATCCATTGGATGGCTGTCTGCTTCTCTTTACTAATATGAGCAAGGTTAACTAGTAGTATCCAGTCTAACACTTTATGACAAGGATGTTAATTACCACCAAGAACAGGGTCACATCTAACTCTCTTCACTCTTTGACCCTCTTCTGGTTCAGGGATAGGCCTGTGGAATTGCTGTTTGGGTCATGTGTAACCATTCTGCTTTTGTGTGCAGTAAAGTGTAAAATCATGTTGGGTTGAACTACAAATGGGAATGTTGTCTTTGTGATAACCCCCGAATGTAAGTACTGATTCTTCAGATGATCCAGGGCCAGAGCATTGACAGGAAAACATTAGCAGGTGCTTATCACCTACTAGCAGCCATATCCCCTTCCCTCACAATGTCTCAATCAGCTGTTCTGTGGCATTTAGGAGTCTCTGGAGGGGAGAAACAGGGATGGGGAATGCTCAGGGGAAGGCTGTAGAATGGGTGGAATGAGTTCAGTTGGGGGTAGGGAGGAGGCAGGCCTGATACTGAATGGGAGTTGAACACCTTGGGCAAAGGAAAAAAGCTGGCACATATACCTCTGTGGAATTTTTAGAATGGTCTCCCCTATCTTAAAGCCTTTTGGCCATTGACCAAGGCTCAGAAATGGCTGATGTTCCAGAAGAAACAATTTGAGTCTAACATTTCAAATGTATCTTGTCCCCTTTAAAAAAAAAATGATTCCACATTTTCTTACTCACACTGTACTGAGGTCACCAAACTTAGTTTTTAGAAAGTGTACCAACACATTCATATCTCCCCTCCCCCACTCCCCATTGAACATAGAGAAAAGCCATAAACAAATGGCCGTGGTAGTTTATGGTTATCATCTGGCCATTCCTGACAATACTGTTTAATGAATGACCTCTGCAGTAGCATGATCACCAATGATAGAAAGTTCTGTCTCAAGAGTTTTGACCAACATGTGGATTGTCAATGATTTCCCACCATTTAACAGCTGAAACTATATTTCAGGCCACCATCATAGGGTATGTCTATGCTACAGTGTTATTTCAAAATATTTTATTTCGAAATAATGCATCTAGACACAAAATGCATTTTGAAATAGAGTTTTGCTATTTTGAAATAGCGCATCCACACTGATTGGACGCTGAATCGCATTTAAGGCTGGCTGGAACCGGTTCTGGCAGGGAAGCAGGTCAGGAGTTACCTTGGGTGGCTGCTGCCTGAGGCTATCTGAGACCTGTGCTTAAAGGGACCCTCCTGGACAGACAGTTCTCAGGTTTCCCTGCTTGCTTGCCTACCTCGCTGAGGGACAGCAAAACATTTTTTTCTCTGCGTGCTCTGGTTGCCCTCACTCAGGATATCACAGCACTCTGCAGCATGGAACAGAGTGTTTCCACCCTAACATCCTGGTGTGGCAGATGAGACCATAATGGGAGAATCTGAAAACAGTGTTTTCAAGAATCTCCTGACTTGCCTCCAAGGAACCACATCCAGTTTTGCTTTATATTTAATTTATTTTAGCTGAAGTTGGGATTTCATGGTAGCTGTCAATAAAAGAAAATGTTCACAGTAAAGGCAGCATTTTATAATTGCAAGTTGAAGATTATTAACCTGAACCTGGAAAGATTTACACATGTTCTTTAAAATTACACAAATTTGTAAGTCTTCGCAGGAATTCATCTTAGGACTTTGGCATGCATAAATTCTTATGCAAATATCATGACTGAAACACATTATAGTTCTAACAGTTGGTCTTCACCTCTAGGAAAAAGATCACCTCTTAATTCCTTGAAGATAAATTGGAACATATTACACCTCATATTATTTTACAAGTTCCCAGGTTCTGAAGAGTTTGGCTCACTTTATCTTTTTCTGTTTTTCCAAGCCAGGCTTATAAATCTTTGACTTCGTCCTTGAATCTTGTAGTTCCTAAATATTTGTATTTATTCTTAGTACCAAACCCTAGATGTGTTATATCTGGGTATGCAAATAAAGAGATTGGATATTGGGCAATTTTATTTTAAGAATTGGAGCTGAAATAAATTATAGACTTTGTAAAATTTGATATTTTGTCCTGATTCTCACCCACTTTCTCTCCATTATGAGCGTAAAAGATTCCTTTGACCTAAATTTTTATTAATTTATATATTGACAATGTGAGAAGCATTTCACCACTGAAGATGGGATAGCATTCTAAATTCTTCTGCAAATGGAAGCAATATGTTTCACCGTGGAGCTTAATGGCACTTAATGCACAATCAAAGAGAGCAAAATAGAATTAAACATTAAGAGTGGAGTTCAAAAATCATGAGTTGTACATCAGAGTCATGAGACTGGCTCCAAAATAATGATTTTTTAAAAGATTATATTCTGTTTTGTGTTTGTCTTTGGATTTGGAATCCTCTCTGTCCACCCCAATAAGTATTTTGGCAGGTAGTGTTGTCAGCTATCCAAATTTTAGACTAAGATGACTTTTGGCTCCCATTTCAGGAACAGGCTGGAACTAAGCTCCCAGTTTTTTCCCAGACCCAAATATTCTAATGAATTAATGATATGCCCTAGTAGCCTGATATCTCCCTATCTCCCAGCTCCACAATGAATGATATATTCCTCTAGCCCCACACCTGCCCATCCCACAACCCAACAATTATTTATGTATGAGCCTACTGAACTATATTATTATTGGCTGCTTTTCTCCAAGAGGTGAGGAAGTAGAAAAAGCCTCCAATCGGAATGTTGTTTTCCCAGGCCAGGCTTAACATTGTGTGAAGGCTGAGGCTTCTCAAAATGTTGTCATTACAAGCCAAAACTGCCTTATAGGTTGAGCCTCCCAATCTGAGACTCTCTGGTCCATCAACATCTATGGTCCACCAGGGCCACGGATGTTACTGGACCAAAGATCCTTGGAGGTGGAAGTAGGAGCCAGCCAGAGAACGCAGGGCTGGGGAGCCCTGGCTGGGCCTGAAGTGGCTGGGCCAGCTGGCAGTTGGGGAGCCCCAGCCCAGTTGGAGAAATCCCAGCATCAGTGGGGCCATGTGGAGGTGAGGAGACCCGCCTTGGCTGGAGAACCCCTGACATCAGTGGGACCAATTATCTGGGCCAGGCTTAGGGTTATCTGGGCCTGGGAACCCTCGGCATTAAAGGGGCTAGGTGGGTACCCCGGTGGCAGTCAGGCAGGGGTGACTGGATGCTCCCAACCAGAGAACCCCCGCTGGCAGCAGGGCCAGGAAGCAGCAGGGGACTGATCATTTAGTAGGGTCAGCTCCAATGGCAGAGGGATTGTGCAGCTTGTTGCCTGCCTGGACTGACACACATATAACCTGTACAGTGTTGTCTCTACTCCAGCTGCAGATCTTCAAGCATGCTCATGCAAGCATTGGGACTCTGAGATCCAGAGGAGGGCACACTCTGGGGTGGTATAAATCGTGGCAGTGTAAATGCCAGTTAGATAAGTTTCATTTATTTCTGTGTACCTTAAAATGGAATAAAATGAAGTAACAGTCTGTTAAACTCTGTTTCTTTAAGTTGTTAAGTAAAGATGTGTTAATTCTAATTTTATCATTAATCATCTAATTTTAGATTAATATGATTTATAATGGTTGTTTTGGAGTTAGAGCCATATAATTACTGAAATAAGTTGATTCCTGGAGGCTCGCATGGAACAACAATAAGTGTGTACCAGGGCCAGCCAGGTGGAGGCACTGTCATTGTATAGTTCTTTAGAAGCAAAGGCCTGCAGCAAAGGGGTAGATAGGAGATCCCCAACTATCCAATATCACCACTGGGGTACTCAGGATCTCTTTAATATTAAGAACATCAGACACCCAAGCACACAGGTGGGCACTATCTGCTCCCGAGTAACCTAGGGAGAGAAGAGGGGGTTACAGGGGTTTATCTAAACTATGTCTGGAAACACAGACTCCGGTTGAAGTATGCATGCTACCTGTATTTGAGCTAACACACTAAAAATAGCAGTGTCTTAGCAGCAGCTCAGGCTAGTCACCCATATACAATCCCATCTGAGATCCTAGATGCGAACTCAGATGGCTAACCTGAGCCTCTATCCATTCCACCACAGCTGAACAGCTATTTTTAGTGTACTGTCTGTGTCAAAAGTTGCACATGTATGTCTACTTGAGTTGGAAATTATCTCTAGGTGTACTATAGAGATACCATGAGTATCAGAAAGGAGGAAAGGCATGGGGGAGTGGGACAGGTATTTTTCTATATACTGAAATATAAGGCCAAAAATGTTGCTCAGAAAAATAGAAATTCAGGAAGTATAATGTTATCTATATTTTCCTGCTGATGCATGTGAAATATTCTGACCAGCTTCTGTGGGAATAGAATCAAACGTAAAGGAAGCACTGTATAGACCGTCAGGAAGGAAAAAGATATGATCTAAAAAGAAGCCTAGCTTACCATCTTCCTCTGCAACATTTGCTCAGCAGTGCAGGATAAAAGATGAGCAATTTGCAATGCTGAAGAAACAGTGAGCTGCAAAGGGAGCCAAAAGGGTAGTTTTATGTCCAGCTAAGGTCCGTGTGGCTCTGTATACCATGGTTTAGCTTTTCCATGCTGGGAGTCTAGGTCAACAAAAGCCTCCTGGGGTATGTCTAGACTGCAGGCTTCTTTTGAAAAAGCTTCTTTTGAAAGAGAGCATCCACACCTCAAAATTGGATCGAAAAAGCGATTTTTTTTCGAAAGAGAGTGTCCACATTGCATGGATGCTCTCTCGAAAGAAAGCCCTGATTGTTATTCATAGAAGGGCCACTAGGGCACTTGTGCTTTTTTCGATTGCCTTTTCTTTTGAAAAATGTCTTTGTTCTGCATCCACACACACCTTTTTTCGTAAGAGCTCTTTCGAAAAAGGCATTCTTCCTTGTAATTTGAGGTTTACCAATGTCGAAAACCCGCCTGCGTTCTTTTGATTTAATTTCGAAAGAACACAATTGCAGTGTGGACACGGGTGAAGTTTTTTTTTTTTTTTTAAAGGGCAGTTTTTTCAAAAAAACAATGTAGTCTAGACATGCCCCTGGAGAAAAGCGAAAGTGGACATCAATTTGAGCAACATACAAAAAGAAGCCACAGATCTGAAGAAGGATGGAACTTTTGAACTTTAATTTAGCTTATGTTTCACTACAAGAGAATCTTATTATTTAAGAGGACTAATGTTTACCTTATTTGGTCCTATGGAACAGTTGAAACAGTAAATGCTGTGGGTTAACAGTTATCATAAGGATAACATCATTTTACTTTCACTTTATACACAAAGCTGGATAGCAAAATAATGTAACATTTTAAGGCACTGATCTTCAATCTTTTTAAGCACAATATCACCCAGATAGCCTTGCCCTGCCTCCTTTTGTGCCTCTTCTTTGAGGCCTTCCCCAGCTCACTACATTTACCCTTCCCTCCCAAATCCTCACTCACTTTCACCAGGCTGGGATAGAGGGTTGAGGTGCAGTGGGGTGCAGGCTTTGGTCTTGGGACAAGAGATGGAGTGTGGGAGGGGCTCTGGGCTGAGTCTGGGATGGGGGATTTGGGTACAGTAGGGAATTTAGGATGCAGTCTCTGAGGTGGAGTTTGGGTGCAGGAGGGTGACAAGGCTCGGGCAGGGCTACAGGATGTAGGCTCAGTCTAGGCACTGCTTACCTGAGGTGGCTCCCAGGCAGTGGCACAGTGTGGCTTAGGCAAACTCACTTCCACTCTGGCCCTGCACCACTCCTGAAAGCTGCCTGTATGTCTAGCACTGGCTCCTGGGTGTGTGGGGCAGGTGGATCCTGGCACTGCTCCCCCATCTGCAGGCACCACCCCAACACCTCTCATTACCTGTGAGGTTCATTGGCTCATTGGCCCCATTCTTGGCCAATGGAAGCTGCAGGAGTGGTGTCTGTAGGCAAGGCAGCATGTGGAGACCCTCTAACCCATCTCTCCTGGATGTGCCAGCTGCTGCCACAAATGAGGAGCTTGTATATGGTCATAACGAAACTTATTCATTCAGGTTAAGATGTATGGAAGATAAATACCTGAGTGGGTTATGTAATTGCAGCTCCACCCACATAGCAGAGTTTAAGCAGGGAGTGGAATGAGGGAAATTGAGTTGGGTTTTTGCTTGCTTTTCTATACAGAGCTTGGAAGCTTTTTTTTTTTTTTTCCTTTTCAATGGGCTGTTTGATACAGAGCACTTGAAAGTCCTTCACACACTTGTGAGAAACATCCATACAGAAGCAAGGTGGAAAGGTCACTTACTGATACCAACTCCTATCTTTGGCTCTATATGAAATATAAACTAGTCTCCTTTGGGATTATGTATACAGAAAGCCAGTTTTGCTTTTAGTTTGTTTAACGTGTTCTGTTTCCCTATACGCAAATGGCAAAATGTGTATTTGTTACTTTAGAAGACAGTTATTTATCATGAAAGAAACACTCCCCCCAAAAAAACAAATATAAAGGTTTGTTTATAAAGGAATGCAATATAAATTAAATTAAATGGTTGTTTATAAAGTTTTAGAACACAGAAAGTCTCTCCTTTCAGTAACATAAGTAAATACAACAAAATGTATGGAAAAATGTAAAAAAGGATGACATTTTGTTTGAGAATATGTGTAACTAAATTACAGCAGGCAGGACAGATGAGAACACTTGAAGTGAGAGCATGCTTTTGGAAGTGCAAGGAAACCCTGAATCTAGATGCATTGCATGAGGCTAAAAATCTTCAGGGTTATTCATAACTGTTCTCTTTGTCACACTATCCATTTTCTGCAAAGTTGACAGTCTTGCCAGGCTCTGGTCTACACTAGGGAATTCATTTTGAAATAACCTCCCCTATTTTGAAATAATAAGCATAGAGTCCTCACTACCAAGCCCATTATTTTGAAATCTGGGCTGGTTATTTGGAAATTTGTCCTGGTTATTTTGAAATCTGTACTCCTGCTTTCCTTGGGATTAATGCTAATTATGAAATAGTTATTCTGAAATAGCTTTAGCATGGATTCTCCACTGCTGCTATTTTGAAATAACTACTCCTCAGAGTAATTTGAAGTAATTACTCCCCAGTGCTTCCAGGGGCTCTAAGTTGAGGTAGCGTGACCACAGTAATGGAGCCTGCCTCAGATGAATTTTGAGGCTCCCCCGTAATGGGTACATGCTATTTTGATTTTGTTATTTCAGGAGTTATTATTTTGAATTTAGGTATTTCAAAATAATGTCCTAGTGTAGACATGTTCTAGGAAAGGTCGGGGGGGGGGAGGGGTTCTGTTCCCTGTCCCCAGAAGGAGCAGGACCTTGAGCAGAAGAGGCAAGCTTTTCTCCTCAATTATGGGTACTAAAAAGTTACTTTATTTTTCATTTTTAATAAAACCTGATACTCTTTTAATCATACAGCTTCAGGATCTGAGACCAAGCAGTAAATACCATGAGGCTTGCAATATTACTGAGAGAGCTGACAATGCTGAGGCTACTCATGTAAGGGCCTTTAAGACTGTTTCTTTAATTAACTTGATATTAGCTCTCATAATAAGCAAATACAAGTTATTTCACTGACTTATATAAAAAGTAGAAAATTATTTAGTGAGAAGGGGTGTAAAATATAGGTCTTGTATTAATACTTTGGAGTAAAAAAGATGTAATGCAACTTTTTACCCAGAATCCATATCAAAATGGAAGTGTGGCGTCTGCAAAATATCTGGGCATGTTTCAGTCTGTATGATCCATTAGGTTTATTGAGTGTTACTATGCTTTGATGGTAACGTAAGTCTTTCATAGGTGACATTGGTCATCAGCAATCGCATTATATCTTCATAACCTGTGTTGTAAAGTAACAGAGCTCAAGTACTGAAGAGGCAATGTGCCACAGATAGAATGATGGAGATGTCAGATTTTGTCATTTGACTTTGCAGTCTGAGAAATATGAGAAGGTTATTTTTAGAATCCAGTTTCACTGATGCAGAGTTGGGAGAGTTCTGGACAAATTTTCCTTGGTGAGCAAGTTCTCTCTTTGTGTAGAATGATCTCCAAACTGACCCACTACAAAGCCAAATTAAACATGAGAGATGGAGGTGGAATTAAACACAATAAATGTGTTTTGATTTTATTTGATAATCTTTCTTTCCTTCTTCCCAGCTTGCTCTTCAACAACCTTATAGTCTCTATTCTTATACTCCTGCCACCAGCAGTTTTGGTGTTTGGAGGTGGGGTGGTGGAGGTGATGGTAGTGAAGACCTCCACCAAAAATACAATATTGGATGCTGTACGTCTGTTTTTTTCATCCCAAACTTAACAGCAATTAGTTTGCAAGATTCTCAGAATAAACTTGAAGGTTTAAACTGTTACTGTTTTAATCTGTAGTAAGTAATTTGCTGAATCTCTTTACTGAAGCTGAATTGCACAGAGAGAAAAGATAATTGACAGTAATATGAACCACTGCAGAAAAATATGCCATAATGGCAAAATGAGTGTCCTATAGCCATGAGATTTAATGTCTCCCCTTATCTCAACTGTGAACAGGGGCAGATGACCGTTTTGCGGGGCCCTGGGCAGCATAATTCCACGGGGCCCCCCTTTGCCACGGCGCATGCGCAGTGACACCATGCGCATGTGCAGCGGCGCCACGGCGCATGCGTGGGGCTTTCTGAAGCGCAGGGTCCGGGGCGGCCGCCCCGTTCGCCCTGCCGTATATCCGCCCCTGACTGTGAACAACTATTAATATTATTTTAAATAACAGAGTGTTGTTATACCTACTTCACACCATCCTTAAGAAATGAGGAGGCATTAGTATTTTTCTTATGTTTTTAGGAGAGTATCTTATATGAAACAAAGCAGGTCTTCACCATAGAGTTTTAGAAACCACCTTCAGGATACAGATTGAATTTTTGCTTTTGTGGACACTTTTTAGAGGCCATAGTGCTAGGCTTTATAGTATTTAAATCCCTTGGAATCAGAGACGTCATGTGACAAATTTGGCTTTTCATCCTTATAATGTAAGTTTGTTGGGAACACTTTTTTGTCAGTGTTTGTGTATTGCTTAACAAAATAAGATCCAGATTCAGGTCCATGACTGCAGCCCACACTCACTTCCACAATGTAAATAATAATAATCCTCCCAGAGTCCATAATTAAGCATCCATGAAGAGCAATCACAATCTCAGTTTGGAAGGTTGTAGCTTCCCAGCGGGGTGGGTTAGCGCTGTCTTTCTGATGAAGCCTAACAACTGAAATGGTTTTTGTTCTTCATGGAAAATTAAGTACTAAATTTTATGGAAATATACTTTTTCATAGAAATGTGACTGGTTTCATATATTAGAGAAATCTGTGTGGCTCTTCATGATGGAAGTTTTCAGAAGAGGAAAAATAGGTGATGGTCCAGTTGAAAAGAACTATTTAAAAAGAGATTAACATAATCTTTGAAAATTGAAGATTAGAGAGTAGGGCCTTTTAGTAAATGTTGGGGTGAACGTATTTTATATGTATACACTAGGACATTGTATGTTTATAAAATAAAATAACCTGTTGGAAATAAAAATGCTAACATCTTTGATATGGAATGTAGATGAATGAGCTGTAATGTCTTTGACGCCATGGGCACGTCTACAAAGCAGTGTTATTTCAAAATAACTAGCATTGTTTCGAAATAACTTAGTGAGCATATAAACAGCAAGCCCATTATTTCAAAATAATGGGGGTCTTATTTTGAGTTCTGTAACCCTCATTTTATGAGGAATAATACTTATTCTTAAATAGCTATTTCAGAACAGGGCATGTGTAGGTGGCGCAGTTGTGGTTATTTTGAAATAAGTGGCCTCCAGAGATTCTCACAGGTGTCCTTCTGGCCACACTCATCAGAACTCTACAGTTCCCCTTCTCCTGCAGCCCTTAAAGCTGCAGCCACAGGGGAAAAGGCTTGTGGCAAAACACAGACCTTGACAGCCCTGTGCCACATTGTAGCAGCCATCACAACTGTCCCTGCTGCCATGAGTGACCCCCATGCTCCATCCGAACCCTCCATGGCTGCAGCCGAGCAGGCAGCCAGCTCCCAGGATCCTGCCTGGCAACAAAAGAAGCATGTATCTTCCTGGTGTGGAGATCCTGGACCTCACTGAGGTCTGGGGAGATAAGGCAAACCTCCAGGATCTCTGCACCTAGTGCAGGAATGTGGATGTCTATGGCCAGATGCCTGACAGCCTGGGCCACTAAGGCCACTTGTGCTCCCAGGAGCAGGTGTGCACGAAGATCAAGGAGTTCAGGCAAGCCTATGCCAAGGCCAGGAGCATAGCTCTTGCTCCAGGACAGCACCACAGGCCTGCCCTTAGTATGACCAGCTCCACTGCATCCTGTGGGGGTCAACCACTTCTCGCCATCCCCAGTTGTGGACTCTGGACTGGAGATGCCCATCGGGGGGCAGAGTCAGTGCAGAGGAGGAGGAGCCAGACAAGGCCAGCGCCATCTCAATTCCTGCCAGCCAGGAGGTCATGCTTGCCCTGGAGCAAATAGCCCCCCACCCAGGATGTCTCCCAGGTTTCGACTGAAGCTGTGGAAGGCCCATCAGGTAGGTGCTAACTCCTGACACCAGGGCAGGGGGTGGGACACCCTGCCACCACAAGCCACCACTATAAGGAGGCTGGGGACATGGAGACAACCTCTTTCCTTCGCGCCCTCCACTTTCCCCCACAGCAGTGCCTCTAAAATCTGGGACACTCTACTTTGACAGCATCTTTCCGGACCATGATATTGCTGGACCAGAGAGTCCCAGCTGGCCAGGTCCAGGGGCTGGGCTGGTTGTGGGAAGCACTGCCCCTGAGGTAGCAGGATCACTGCATTGGGGTGCACAACCCCACCCTGGATCACAACTCCAGCAGCCCTAACTGACAAGAGTCAGGAGGGCTGGACGGAGCATAGCCCCGCCAGGCCATGGGCAGCAGGGTGCACACCCATGACACTGGAGCCTGGGAGTGAAGCCCTGGCCAGGAGTGAGAGCACATCACTAGTTGCAGTCAGCACACTGGGGAGTGTAGCCCTAGTTCTGGGCGGGAAGCACATCCCCATTTGGGCTTGGGGCAGCAGGCCTGTGGCAGGGAATAGGACCAATAGCCATGAGGGAAGCTTTGGCCTCCCCTGGTCTGGAAAACTCTGTTGTTCAGGACTGCTCAAGTCCCTAGGGCAATGGTCTCCAACCTTTTTAAACACAAGTTCACTTTTTGAATTTAAGTGCAATCCAGGATCTAGCTCAAACCCAAACACCCTTGCCCTGCCTCCTTCCCACCCCTTCTCTGAGACCCCGCCCCTCTCACCCCATCCTTCCTCCGTCCCCCATCCTCATTCACTTTTATCAGGCAGTGGCCAGAGTGCCTGATAAAAGTGGGGTGAAGGGAGGGGGATGCAAGCTCTGATCTTGGGCTAAAGGATTTGGAGTGTGGGAGGGACTCTGAGCTGAGCCTGGGGCAGGAAGTTGAGGTGCAGGAAGGGGGTTCAGGGTGCAGGCTCTGTGTGAGAGTTTGGGTGCAGGAGGACTCA
The DNA here is from genome assembly GCF_052426305.1 of Pelodiscus sinensis. Taxonomy (NCBI): domain Eukaryota; kingdom Metazoa; phylum Chordata; order Testudines; family Trionychidae; genus Pelodiscus; species Pelodiscus sinensis. Next base: position 101,638,471 of record NC_143057.1, read on the forward strand.
GAGCTAGGACAGGGGTTTGAGGTGCAGGAGAGGTTCAGGACTGGTGCCAGTGTTCAGAACGCAGGCTGCAGCTGGTCACTGCTTACCACAGGTGGCTTCTGGATGGTGGTGCAGTGGTGCTAAGTCAGGCTCACCCCTATCCTAGCTCTTCACCAGTCCCAAAAGCAATCAGCAAACTCTCTTCATCCCTGTCCCCATTCTGCTCTGTGATGGGATACAGAGATAGCAGCATCCCCTGCTCTTCCCCATGTCCTGCACAGCGAGCAGGAGGCTCCCAGGGAGGTGGGAGGCAGCTCCAAGGCAAAGGTCAGGGCCAGCATTGCAGTGCTGAGAGTGGCAGATAAAGTGCCAGCCACCTGGCCAAACCTGTCAGGATCACCTGTCAAAGGCTCCAAGATCTACCAGTAGCTCTCGATCTACTGGTTGGTGACTACTGATCTAGGAGTACATCTACACTGCACACTTATTTTGAAATAAGCTATTCCAGAATAGTATTCTGAAGTAACTTATTTCAAAAATAGCATGTTTACACTGCAAGGAAGCCTCAAAATTCGTCTGAGGCAGGCTTCCCTAATGTAGATGTGCTATCTCCATTTAGAGCTCCAGGAGGCACTGGGGAGGAATAACTTAGGATGGCCTGGTGAGGGGCTATTTTGAAATAGCAGGAGTGGAGAGTCTGCACACGCCTTATTTTGAAATAGCTATTTCGGAATAGGCATTGTTCCTCATAGAATGAAGTTTACAAATTTCAGAATAAACTATCCATTATTTCAAAATTATTTTGAAATAATGAAATGGCTGTGTAGATGCTCACATTGTTATTTTGAAATAATACAAGTTCTCTTGAAATTACAGTGCAGTGTAGACGCACCCTAGGGTACCAGACCAGGGAGGTCCCACCTGCAGCACAATCACAAAGACAGCAATTTGTGCAAATCAAAAGTGCAAAGGGGCCTTAAAACAGCAATTTGACCCACAGTCTCCTTCCAGAAGTATGGGGAAATGATACTATTAGTGACAGAAGTAGAAAAGTTGAAAAGGAAATCAACTTTAGTTGTATTTTGCAAAATGAAATGCATACTAACCAATGGGTTGTAATTACTCCCCTAGCAGAGTTGCAGAGACTGTAAAGGCACATCCCCTAACACAATGTAAAGATAAATAAGTTTTTGTTCTTCTTTTGAAAGTTTTCTGAAGGTTCATTGGATGTCTGTTTGCATAGCCTACACAATTATTACGTTCAGACATCCCAACAAGCTGTCTCAGCCGCCTCAAAATAAAACTGGGCTACAAATTCCATAATATTCTTTCCACTTGAATATTTTACCCATTTGCTTTTTGTGTCCATGTAGAGCATGTTCCAGTTCCCCATCAAACCTCCTAAATTCAGCTCAATGGTACAAGGGAGAAATCTTTAACAGAGCTTAACTTTGAAATCAAACATGGTAAAAATGACAACAATTAAAATACAGGGAGCAGGCCACACAATGACTCCATATAAATTCTAGTCTAGGAGACTCAATCCTTTGGTTCTTCAGCCAAATATAAATAACAGACAACCGCTGTTGCTACTGCTGCTTCTCTGTTAACTGTCACCAGGGTTACATTAATCAAACTAACACCTCAGAAAAACATCAGCAGTGTGTCCATTCTAGCTGCCAACCTGAAAGAAACCAGCCACTCTATTGAACCACTCCCTTTACTTAACAAACCATTACAAACCCTAAGTTTGTTGCCGAGATAATATGTAGCAGGCTACTTGCAGTAAGGACAGAGAACATTACAAGATATGTGTGTATATAATTCAAACTAAAAAAACACTCCCTTGTCAGATTGTGAGGAACATAGGGAAGGCCATGATATTCCTGACCATAGGTCAGTAGAGAGAAGTATGGTAAGGATCTAAAATAGCAATATAAAATCCTGTTTAATCAGTTAATTGGTTAAATGTTATGTTTAATCAGCCCATGAGGGTGGGGTAACGGTAACTGGTAAGCATCACCTGGTAAGGATGATGCTTTCCGGTTAACTGCTTAGCCATTCACATCCCTAGATCTAATCAGTGAGCTGAGACGAGAGCAGTGGTAAAAATATATAATTAGGAAATGAGCTCTCTTTAGGTGTGGGGGTTGCTAATTATGCTAAAGGGACACAAGGTGTGACAAGAGCCAGTTACTGCAGACCAAGATCACTCCAAAAAGTCAGTGCAGACTTCTGCTTCCCTGGAATACAAAAGAGTGAAGCACCTAGCAGGCTTTTATTTTTTTTATTTTATTGTTGTGGTTTTTTTACTCTAATCCTATGAAAGATGCTTGTCTGACAAATATTAGGGTTCCTTCATTATTACACTGTGTAGCAGACCATTTGTAGCATTTGTGGCACAAGTGTCAATTGAAAGAAACAGAGACATTTTAATGAGGTGATTAGGAACACTGAGCAGAGTGAATGTGTGTATGACTCCTGAGCCTAGGAAGCTTATCTCATTTTCTTCCAGTGAGTTTCATAGCCTACACAATTATTAGCAAATGCACAGTTAAGGCTGGGAATTGAATCTTGACAGGACTGATCCTTGATTCCTTTTTGAGACAAACTCCCACTGAAGTCAAGAAGAGGTTTTTAGGAGTAAGAATTACAAAGTCTGGTCACAAAAAGTCAGGGATTCTCAATGAAGGTGCATGCAAAGTCATGACTTAATTATTCTGTGTTATGTGTGTGTGAGATGCTATAAGGTCATTATTTATATCCTCACAACATACCTACAAGAGAATGATACCAAAATATTGTGTGTCTGAACTTAAGAATGTGTTTTTATGTTGCTTTATAATTACTTTTTTTCTGTCATCTAGGGATGGGGGAGCTGTATTTTCTGCATATAAAGCTGATGGTTTAAAACTTGTCAGTTTAAATTAGCAAATATTATTTGGAGATTTGGTGTACTACACCAAATCTGTCCTAGCCAGATTTGCTCTTGTTTCAAGGCAGCAAGGGTCATAGTGCTTTTGCTAAGACTGCCATGACAAGGGAGTACTTCAGGAGCACAGGATTGGCTGGATATAGTTAACATCTTTTTTTTTTTAAAGCACCTTTTTGCTTCTCTCCTCTCCCCCAACATGACTCCCATTTTTGACTTTCACCACCCTTGTGTTGAAATAAAAGGACTGGTTGTTTAGGTGTGTTACGTGAACTGGGAATGTATGTTTGCTAATGTTGATGACACTTTATTTTCTGTATGGCGAAGTTGGTGATGTAAGATGTCTCTTATTATTTGTTCTAGTTTACAACTTAGTGTTTGTGGGATAGTTCCTACAAAGGAAATTTGCAAGCTCAATGAGCAATTAAATTTGGGTCAGGTATTTTTTTGAGGCAGATACTTTACTTGATGTCAGTGAAGCTATGATAATTCAAAATAGCCCTTTGTCCTTCTGGCATTTGGGAGATTGGAACTGTGTTGTCTTAGGACAGTGAAACCTATGAATGACTCCCTATTCTAGACTTTATCATAATTAATATGTTCTTGCTTGTGGTTTCAACTAGGGATGTGAATGGTTAACCAGAAAGACTCATCCTTAATGGGTGAGCCTTACTAGTTACGGTTAATTGATGGGAGCCTGCTATAGGCAGGGGGCACTCCAGCCCGGCTGGGACAGCCTCCACCTATCCCCATTTAAATCAGTTAATTAGTTAAGGCTGTAAAATCCTATTTAATTAGTTAACTGGTTAAATTTTGTGTTAGTCTGGACCAAGTTACTTTTTAGGCTACATGGCTAAGTTCATAAGTTCTTCTGCTGGAGGGAAAAAGCTTTGCAGTCTCGTTATTATCATGTGGTCCTGTGATCAGCTACAGTAACACCTGCCTGTCAAAATATTCTGCATTTTCCCATGTATATTATTATTGTGTTAAAAAATGTTATGACCTACTGGTCACTCTTTTTCAGTCTGTGTGAGAATTAGCCTTGTGGTATCTGTGGCAAATCTAGGGAATACTGTAAGTAGTAAGATAAATTTGTCAAGGCAAACTCGAAAAGATTTTAAGCCCAGTCAGTGAACATTATTTAACTTTAAAGTATTAAAATTATGCCATTTAAAGAGAGGCGGACATTTTGTGAAAAATTAGGTTGCTTATGTTCGTATTTTACCAGTGACTTTAAAGGTAGGAATATAATTAATGTGTATGTATTATGTAAGTCCACACAGCTGTGGTGATCAAAGATGCATTTCATTTCATTTTGTTTTTGCAGTTTGTCCCTATTTCTAATTTTGGGCTTCATACATTTTTGGTATTTAGAAGCAAATTTCTTGCAGTCCAATCAAATATTTATTTGCAAATCTGCTGTTGCTGTTTACATAGTCCAGAATATCAGGAGAACTTTTCTGTGTTATTGTTTATCACTACAGTCTTATTCTTCAGCTACAAATATATTGCATAACTAACACAATACAGTACATAGTGTGTCCATACCAAGCAATGAGTTAACTGAAATTAAGAAATGGGTTATTGTATTTGGGGGTACAAATAAGTGGATATTTTCATATTAGTCTATATTTATTTACAAATATACAGTTTATGTACATAGGCCTTGAAGAAAATTTGATCTAAGCAGGACAATATTTACAAGGCTTTTGACATATCACGAGATTCTTCAACTCTTTCCTTTTCTACAGTTTTACAGATCTCACTGTAGAGGTTCTGGTCAAAGTTTTCAAAGACTGATGCTTAAAGTACTGCTACTAAATCCATAAGGATGTCCTGCTTTTGAAATATACAAAGGAACCCCAGCTTCCAATTGAGTCAATGTGACTTGATCTGTGTTCAGCACTTTTAGAAAATCAGCCATTTAAACAATATAAATATGGTGCCCCAATTTTGGAAAATATGGTCCTAGAATCTTATTCTGTGTTCATCTCTGCAGTATTTGAGCACCTCCATGTAATAGCTAAGCCCTTGTTGTTAGGAGGGGTAACAAGGTGAGTGCAGTGATGGGAAGCCTGTTTACTAAATAGTGAAAGCAATGCGCCAAAGCAATGCGCCAAATCCTTTTCTCAATGGGCTATGATGAGCCATCTAAGCCATAGCCTACTTGGGCACTAGAGAGCAGATTGTATTATAAAGAGCAGTTTAATAAATGTTTCTTGGAAGAGAAGTTTGCAGAAAGACATTCATGTGCAATATACAATTGTTCCCAATCCTCTTCTTGAATGATTTCCCTGCATTTGCATCCATCACCAGGGATCCTGGAAATCCATTTCCCATTGAAAAACACAATATTTGCATTTTTATAGAGAGTCTTTTGTCTTTTACATTTTGTGAAAAAATAAAAATGGTTACAGTAGGACCCTGTTTATCTGAGCCTCCATTATCTGGCTTTCTATTTTAACCAGACAGAGGCTGTTGGCCTGGCATGGCACAGCTGACAGACAGAAATATTTGGTATAGATAAGAAATACAAATTGCAATTCTCTTATTTTTATTTTGTTACAATGATTAATGGCCTGGTAGGCTTCTAACTTGTTTAAAAGTGTAAATATATCAATAATATATATGCTGGGGCTAGAAAACATAAAAATAAGCATATTTTAATCACAGGAAAAAAACAGATTTTTATGTTTGTTTTTTAAAATCTTACACTTCTCTTTTTTTTTAATCACGGAAAACAAGAAACCTTGGTTATCTCATCAGCGAATCAAAAACCAGAGTTTCCTCTCTCTTTGAAATGTACCATAAGTATTTAATTTTACAGACTTTTCTTTGTGTATTCATTTAAAATAAGAGGAATGTTTTTCTCATCTTTTTTGTTCTGTTTTGTTTCCTAAAATATAAAAAGAACTGCAATCACTGCAACAAGATTTCAGTGATGTAAACTTTCTCCCCTGTGTATGGAGAAAACAGAAACTTAAATGAGTCATATGTGCTGTGCATTATCTGATAAACATATACCAATACCAAGGTAATATTTAGCTCAGACAGAAACATTCAGTCACTGCTTCTAGAGAGTGTTGATATTTTAAAATTCTCTATTCAATTTTATTTTTGTTCCTAATTTCCAGCAGAAAACTAAGTTTTGGGATATGCACTTCTGTATGCACACATGCGCACACACGCACGTGCACACACCCACACACACTCTAGTCAACTCCCAAAGTGTTAATGTTCTTCACACACAAATTATTTAAACTTTTTCAGCATTTTAAAACAAATAACTAATGTTTCAGAATTATTTGCCCAAGATCACGTGAAAATACAATAAAGGAACTGCTGTGTAATGTGGATGAAGGTTTTTAGTAATGGTCATAACAAGCCCAGCAACTCATTTCAACAGTTGCATTAAACTTCTTATCTAGAAATTACTTACAGTCTCTGGGCCAAACTTTGATCTGTTGCAGGAAATGCCATCTAAATAATCCTAACATTGATTTTTAATATACTCTCTATCATTAAAACCACATAAGCCAGGCAACTCAAAATTCTGAGTTTGGCTTTAAAATCATGAGATTTTAAAATAATAAATACAAATAACTCCTGGGGAGTTTAATTGTCTTCTCATTTTTTAGCTTTTAGCATTCATGTTTTCAAGCTTTTTCTCTGCAACCACAAGGTCTAGAAACTTTTTAACGAAAGCTGAGATTTTTCACATGACTCCACGGGTTGGGACTTTAAGAACAACACTAAATACCATAAAATTGCAAGAATTGATAACACTGTAACAACCTTGTTAAGCAATACTCACATCCTGTAGTTTGGAATATCAGTGTTCTTAATCCATATAAAACCTCTATTTGGACTAGGATGAAGAGTGTTGTTGGAAAATGAGCATTCTGCAGCTTACATAAGAATGGCCGTACTGGGTCAGACCAAAGGTCCATCTAGCCCAGTATCCTGTCTACCGACAGTGGCCAGCACCAGGTGCCCCAGAGAGGGTGGACCGAAGACAATGATCAAGCGATTTGTCTCCTGCCATCCCTCTCCAGCCTCTGACAAACAGAGGCCAAGGACACCATTTTATCCCCTGGCTAATAGCCTTTTATGGACCTAACCTCCATGAATTTATCCAGCTTCTATTTAAACTCTATTATAATCCTAGCCTTCACAGCCTCCTCTGGCAAGGAGTTCCACAGGTTGACTACACGCTGTGTGAAGAAGAACTTTCTTTTATTAGTTTTAAACCTGCTACCATTAATTTAATTTGGTGTCCTCTAGTTCTTCTATTATGGGAACTAATAAATAACTTTTCTTTATCAGCCCTCTTCACACCGCTCATGATTTTATAGACCTCTATCATATCCCCCCTCAGTCTCCTCTTTTCTAAACTGAAAAGTCCCAGTCGCTTTAACCTCTTGTCATATGGGACCCGTTCCAAACCCCTAATCATTTTAGTTGCCCTTTTCTGAACCCTTTCCAAGGCCAAAATATCTTTTTTGAGGTGAGGAAACCACATCTGTACACAGTATTCAAGATGTGGGCGTACCATAGTTTTATACAGGGGCAGTAAGATATTCTGGGTCTTATTTTCTATCCCTTTCCTAATAATTCCTAGCATCCTATTTGCCTTTTTGACCGCCGCTGCACTCTGTGTGGAAGTTTTCAGAGAACTGTCCACGATAACTCCAAGATCTCTTTCCTGATTTGTCGTAGCCAAATTAGCCCCCATCATACTGTATGTATAGTTGGGGTTATTTTTCCCGATGTGCATTACTTTACACTTATCCACATTAAATTTCATTTGCCATTTTGTTGCCCAATCACTCAGTTTGGTGAGATCTTCTTGGAGTCCCTCACAATCTGCTTATGTCTTGACTGTCCTAAACAGTTTGGTATCATCTGCAAACTTTACTACCTCACTGCTTACCCCTTTCTCCAGATCATTTATGAATAAGTTGAAAAGGATTGGTCCCAGGACTGACCCTTGGGGTACACCACTAGTTACCCCTCTCCAATCTGAAAATTTACCATTTATTCCTACCCTTTGTTTCCTGTCTTTTAACCAGTTCTCAATCCAAGAAAGACTTCCCTCTTATCCCATGGCCATGTAATTTACACAAGAGCCTTTGGTGAGGGACCTTGTCAAAGGCTTTCTGAAAATCCAAGTATACTATATCTACTGGACCCCCCTTGTCCGCATGTTTGTTAACCCCTTCAAAGAACTCTAACAGATTAGTAAGACAGGATTTCCCTTTACAGAAACCATGTTGACTTTTGTCCAACAAATTATGTTCTTCTACATGCTTCACAATTTTATTCTTTACTATTGTTTCGACTAATTTTCCCGGTACTGAAGTTAGTTAGCTTGATTTAAAAAAACTCTAATAATATCTTTAAAGTTCCCAGCTAGTGAACGTAATAGTACTCCAGAACTTTATTTTAGCAAGCTTAATTTTTACTGTTGGGCATACTACATAAATTATTTATTGAATACGGTACAGGTTGGAACTCCAGACCACGGATGTTCCCGGGCCAGGGAGTCCTGGCTGAGAGCCACAGTGGCAAGAAGGCTGGCAGCTCAGAGCCCAGAGTACTGGGGCTGGGACCGGAGCTTATAGATCATAAATTCATAGAAGATTAGGGATGGAAGAGACCTCCACAGGTCATCTAGTCCAACCCCCAGCTCAAAACAGGACCAACCTCAACTAAATCGTCCCAGCCAGGGCTTTGTCAAGCCTGGTCTCAAAAACTTCTTAAGAATGGAGATTTCCCCCCACCTTCCTACGTATCGCAATGCTTCACCATCCTCCTAGTGAAATAGTTTTTCATAATATCCAAACTAGACCTCTCCCACAGCAACTTGATTCCATTGTTCCTTGTTCTGTCATCTCCCACCACTTAGAATAGCGTAACTCCATCCTCTGTGGAGCCCATTTCCCTCAGCCTCCGTGAACAGTACTGCTCCTTTAGTATAAAAGGGCTGTAAATATACATCGTTATCACTAACACTAGATGTTAAATAGAGTAGTATGTTACCTTAGTTGAACCCCAAGAAGCACTGTTTATAAGTAGCATTGTGTTTTGCCAGAAGCCATGCGCATGTGACTGTGTGTAATGGATGAGTCTTTTAAGCTTGTTTGCTTCATGAATTCCTTTCAGAATGTGCCACATTTCTTCTCATCCTATGCTGTCTTCAGCAGTCATTTAACTACTTCAGGCTAATATGAAATTTGCTGTCTAGCCAAAATTTCAGGCCCCCTGTCCTGATTTTGTAACCTCATTATTAATCCTAAATTGTAACCTCATTATTAATCCTAAATTGTATCTGTTAGTTTTGTTTCCAGGCCCACTGAATTCACCATAAAGCCACATGCTTTATCCTTTAAGTTTTTCACATAACTTAAGGCATTTGGGAATGCAGGCTAATCTTGCGAGACGCCACCTCAAAAATTGTTAGACATAGCTATATTTAATGTTGATTTATTGTCAAGCCACATAGGTAGTGATTTCCTTCAGATTTTTCACACCAAAAGTATTGTTTTTATACTTATCCTATCTACTCATGTTTGCTGTCCTTTAATTGTCTCCATAATATTTTTAACTGTAATAGTAGTCTCATACCTAAATAGGCTCAGTATCATATTGGAAACCTATATATGTTTGCATAATATAATATCTGCCAGATTGCAGTGAGCCTATTTGTAAGTACAAGGCATATTGTTGTTTTTAGCAATTACACACATGTATATTTAAATATTTTAATGTTCTATAATGCTAAAATGGAATAAACTGAGATTTCATACTAAGCTTCAATGAGAATTACTTGAAGAAAATCCTTAGATTAATTTCAGCTTTCTGACTACAGTATTAATAACCAACTGGTACATATCTGTAAATAAACTGTTCAAAAGTGCAAACAAAATCTCTTAATTTGTCAAGCACTTTGTTGTTTTGTTTTGTTTTGTTTTGTTTTGTTTTGTTTTGTTTTGTTGTGATGCACAGAATAACTATGCTACTTACTAAACTACCTGCCTGTACTGTAACCAGTTGAAATTCTCCCCACAAGTTTAAAAATAGCAACTGGTAAATAATTGAAGAATTATTTGCATGCCTGTACCTCTTTTCTGGGTATTACAAATATATATATATATAATACAGGCAGTCGCCGGGTTACGTACAAGATAGGGACTGTAGGTTTGTTCTTAAGTTGAATCTGTATGTAAGTCGGAACTGGCATCAGCCACTCCTGAAACTGATCAGTTTCAACAGCCGCTGAATCTGGACACCAGTTCCACTTACATACAGATTCAAGGTAAGAACACCAGGCGTCCCCAAGTCAGCTGCTGTTGAAACTGATCAGCAGCTGATTCCAGGAAGCCCAGGGCAGAGCAACTCTGCCTCGGGCTTCCTGTAGTCAGCCGCTGGTCAGTTTCAGCAGCGGCTGACTTTGGGACGCCTGGGGCAGAGCAGCTCGGGTGCTGCTGGCTTGGTCCAGTAGCGCGGCCGCTCCTCGGAGCTACTGGACCAACCCAGCAGCACCCCAGCTTCTCTGCCCCAGGCATCCTGATTCAGCCACTGCTGAAACTGATCAGCAGCTGAATCAGGACGCCTGGGGCAGGGCAGCTGGGGTGCTGCCGGGTTGGTCCAGTAGCGCCAAGGAGCGGTGCTGCGGGACCAACCGGCAGTGCCCCACCTGCTCTACCACAGGCCCCCGGCTTTGCTCCACGTCTCCCTGGTCTGCTGGGGGGGCACTAGCTGCGTCCCCTCCTCCCCCAGCAGATCAGGGAGACGTGGAGCAGCTTTTCTCGCCCCGGAGAAGGCGGGTGGCGGGACCCGGCGTCCCGCTGCTCTAGTTCTCCGGGGCGAGAAATCCCCGTTCGTAACTGCGGATCCGACATAAGTCGGATCAGCGTAACTCGGGGACTGCCTGTATGTATGTATGTGTGTGTGTGTATATGTGTGTGTGTGTGTGTGTGTGTATATATATATATATATACTTTTTAAAAGTTCTAGATTGTACATCTGTAATTCAGTCTGTATAAAGGGCAGTAGTTTGCTGAGCTTTCCCAGCAAACAAGGCAGCAATTCAATTGTCATGTTTCTCTTTTGCTCCTAGTTAGTGTGTACTTCATCTGTCAGTCATTTTGGTGATGCAGATTGCATCTCCCTCAGCATCAGCTCCAGAACACTTGCAATGGGGGAATGGACTGGATCCAAGGGTCCACCCAGTTCCTCACCCATTGACGAGAAACTCCAGAAAAGCTTTATCATGGATCCATGAGTGGGAATAAAGTGGCTCCTTAAATTTTCATTCCTCAGCACAAGTGGATACCAGGTTTTACTCCTAAACTGTAGAGAAATACAGTGACACGAACCAATAGGTATTTGGGTTGCATTAGCCAAGGCATTTGCTCAGACACTAATTATATGGTAGTCTACAGAGAGTGCTCTTTAAAAGGTGGATCCTTGAAAAATGTATGTATATAAGCAGGAGGGGGTGCGTAGATCAGGAAACAGCAAATAATAATTGAGAGAATTGATCTATACAGAGAAATTAAATGGAAACAGCTTCATCTAAGATGTAAATGAAGCGATTAACAGTGTTGCATGTTTAAAGTATCAATGGCTGAACCCTAATTTCTTAATCTAGCAAGGTCAACCTAGGTACCTGCACAAAATAAATTTCAGGATCTAAATTTCCACAGCTTCATTAAACAACTACTGAGCAGGATTTGTTAATAATCTGGAAGTGTATGAAGTGCCAAACACTAAAGAGAGAAAAATGAGAGATGTTTCAGGTAGCTATAACTAGGGAAAGATGTCCTGTAGGGCTGTGGGGGGAAAGTGAGTGGCATGTGGGAAAGTACTTGTGTTCCACCAAACCTGGAAAACCTTTAAGATTCTGAATATGTAATTGCATTTCTCTCCTCTCTACCCTATTCCTGTGTTCTGTCTGTCACAGGAAACATTATAAATTCCTTCCGACCTTCGCAGACTATAGAGAATGAAATAGTGTGGGGATAATTTTCTCCAGATTGAACTCAAACATCAAAAGAGAAATATCATTAGCTCTTTTGTTTTGAATTACTTCGACTTTTCAAAGCCAATTAACAGGAAATGTTAGGTAGAATTTTTCACAAAGTGCGCTAATAGACTATGGAATTATCTTCCAAGGAATGTGGGACAAATCATATTTGTTAACTAATTTAAAACTAGACTAGCCAAAACACATAAACATACACTATAGGGAACAAATGTTCTCTGAGAGCTGGAAATTGTTACTGTTGCATTCAATATGAATAAGGACTTATACTTGGTATACAAAGATTATTTTGAATATTGTGGTAATGTTGTTTAGTTTTAACAAGGAACGTGAAACAACTTTAAAAATGTTTCCCTCTTCCCTTCTTTACTTCCCAGTATGTTCAACTAATAGCTTTATCAAACCACTCCAGGAGTGAGATGATTTCTGGCCTGCTTTGTATCTCCTAGGATGTTTGGGACCCAGAATTTTCATGCATTCTGTGGAAGAATGGACAACAAGATAGGCCTGCTGTTGAAAGATCCATTCAGCCTTACTGCAACTGTCTTTGTATTACATAGCAGTGCTATAGAGTATGGTAGTCCTACGGGGACTCTTTTTGCTCAGGATGAGACAAAGGTCAGACTTATTTCATTGGTTCTCCCAAAACCAAGATGAAATGAGAACAAAATAGTCAACTTTCCTTAAGCAGTGAAGTACAAGATAGAGTCAAACAGAATAAGATTGAAGTGATAAGGCCCTAGGAAATTATACAAGAGTGTGAATATAAAGTTGGTGGTTCTGATGAGAGTTTTGCTATCCTTCTCACTTGGGCTAGTGGAGGAAGAAGCAGTGTGTAACTAAGGGTGTGTCTACGCAGCAGGGCTTAACTCAAAATAAGCTACGCAAATTGAGCTACATCAATTGCGTAGCTTATTTTGAAATCGCTTATTTCGAAGTAGGGAGCATCTGCACAGCACTTATTTTGAAACAGAGCACTCTTAGGCTGTGTCTGGACTACATGGCTCCATCGACGGAGCCATGTAGATGAGGGTTGTAGGCAAAGGGAAATGAAGCGATGATTTAAATAATCGCCGCTTCATTTAAATTTACATGGCTGCCGCGCTGAGCCGGCAAACAGCTGATCAGCTGTTTGTCGGCTCAGCGCGCTAGTCTGGACACTCCCCTGCCGACATCAAAGCCCTTTGTCGGCAGCCCCGTTATTCCTCATGGGATGAGGTTTACCGGGGCTGCCGACAAAGGGTTTTGATGTCGGCAGGGGAGTGTCCAGACTAGCGCGCTGAGCCGACAAACAGCTGATCAGCTGTTTGTCGGCTCAGCGCAGCAGCCATGTAAATTTAAATGAAGCGACGATTATTTAAATCGTCGCTTCATTTCCCTTTGCCCAATAAACAAATCTACATGTCTCCGTCGACGGAGCCATGTAGTGTAGACATACCCACACTCTGACTTTCCTAATTCCTCATACAATGAGTCTTTCAGGATTCGGAGTAAGAAGTCCTCCAGCTTGGCAATTTTTTGACACTATTTTGAAATAACTGCCTGCTGTGTAGATGTGGACTAAGTTATTTCAGAATAGCACTAGTTATTTCAAAATAGTGTTGTAGTGTAGATGTACCCTTAAAGAGTGAAGTGAAGTTTTTGTTTTACACTCTTAACTCATCCCCTGTGGCTACTAGGTGGGCTTTTCCTTTACTTATTTGGCCCAGGGAAATGAATAAGGACTATATGTGGCTTGGATTTACCATCTTTGTATATGGTCATGTCCTCTTCTGCGCCACATGCATTCTGGTGATCAGAATACTAACAGGTGTTTTTCTTCTACCCTTCTGAGAGAGGGCTAATACTTGCAGTGTTGCAAAGCAGAGAGGAGAGTAGACAGCTGAATTGGAAAATGCTGCATATTCACTTAAATTATTATTATAATGTCAAAGATTATTAATAGCATATAAATGGCACAGTCTGAAAATGCATTCTTAATCTATTCTTAATAAACAGTATACCAGTTGGGTGAGTGCAATATTACTCTTGTGCTTACTAATTCATGCCTGAGGAGATGGACTCTATTAGTTATAGCCCTTACTTCAAATGCAAGTTCCAACAGTTACATACATATTAAATTAACTCACTCTCAGTGAAGGATGGTGCCCTTTAGAAAGGCATGCATGTTCAGAACACTGCAACATGATGAACATACTATTCAAATTTCATGTAGGATGTCAGGCTCTGTAGAATGTAAAATACTAGTGATTAATTAGATATTACTTTTTGGAGTGTTATGCTAGAGTCAACACAAGTGTATAATCTTTCACTGGAGAAATTTGCATTTGAATTTCATTTTCTTAAATCTCAATCTCCTCTAGTTGGAGTGCTTTTTCTCTTGTCCTGGAAGTGGACTTTTCATTACAACTTCTGAAGTAGAAAGTAAAATAGAATCATAGCAATCATGAACAGACTAACTGAAGTACACTGACTAGTCTGCCTATTTTTTTTCCCATTTCAAGTTCATTTGGTTAGCCTTATTTGCAGCTTTTGAATTTGTTTAAAAGTGTCAATATGTTCATAACACTTGCAGCTCTGTATTAAGACATAGACTATAATCAATTTTAACTCACATCCCTGGCTTCCCCCATTCCTTGTCTGTGTCCACTCCCTTTGACCAGTTAGCTCACAGGTAGGATAGAGGAAATGGACCCGCTGCACCAAAGATCTGGTTTGTCCTGATACAGTCAATGTAGTGGATTGGCTCAGATGGACGGGGCAAATCCTTATTCCCCACCACCCATTCTTGTGTGCCTGTGCTAGGGCTTGGGACAATCCTGTCCCTTGTCTCTACACTTCAGATGTTTGTTGTCCTGTGAAATGGCCAGTGCTTTGAGACAGGAATTGAGTCTTAATAAATGTCTGGAAAGCACCTGGCACACTGTTTGTACTATCCGTTGCCAAATTATAATATTCTGCAGTGATGGAAGCATTCTACCTGACTGAAAGACAGTTTTCTGGAGCCTAGCATAGTAACCAGTGGAAAAGTACCTGGAGAACAAAATGCAATAATTTACAGCCCAGTTGTTTTGTTTAATACTAGAATGTAAAGTGTAATTATTTTGGAAAGCAGTATATTGAGCTTAGAGTCAGAGAAATGTACTTACGGTTTTTGGTTTTAGTTGTGTCTAGCAGCTGGGTTTTGAATTGCTTGCAGTCCACTAATCAGCTTTTCTAATAGACCTGCTCAGAGAGCATTATAGCTATCCAGTGAAGACATGAGAGAGAAATGCATGGATTAGCTTTTTGAATCAATTTTGGATCTATGTTGTATGGTTCTACGAGCAACGTTTCTTACATGGTGACAAGCAGATTAAACAGTGCCAGTAATGAGTTACTGAAAAATGAGCTAAGTCAGAGTCATTTTCCCTTTTATTCTTTAAGATCTGCAGCTCAAAATTTCTAATTTTCATTGCATATGATGTGCAAATGGAATATTGTAACATTCTGTTCTCTGATATTGATATATTTAATCTGTATAGGTCTGAGCATTAATGTTTTTGAAAATTTAATCCCCATGCATATAAGTGACATAGGAACCTGAGTCCTACTATCAAAAGTTGACTTAGACCCTAAGTTTAATTGAAAGTTAATGGGAATTAGATCTTGTTCTGCACACTGGGGCGATGCAGAACCATGGATCACCCTTCTCTCTGTTTCTGTTGGGGCTTTAGAAACTTTAGGGGAGAATAGGGGACATATTATTTTGTTCCTTGAGTGTAAGGATGGCTGCTGTCACTGGTTTCATACAAGCCATGCAGGGAGAGGGACAGTTCCACCAACTCGTAGAGTTGCCAGGTGTCCGGTATTGACCTGGACAGTCAAGTATTTTCGTCTCCTGTCCAGTAAAAAAAAAAAAAATCAGAAAATACCAGACACCTAAAATGTCTGGTATATTCTGATTTTTTTTCCCCCCTGCCAGGAGGTAAAAATACCAGATACCTGGCAACCCTACAGAAACTCAGCAACTGGGCCTAGCCCCCTCCTGGATCTCCCGCTCTGCCCCCCCACCCTCCCAGATCCCTCCTCCACCCCGCTTACCTGGTTCCGCAGGGGAGCTCTCTTCGGCTGTGTCCAGACTCAGGGTTTTTTTTGAAAAAAGTAGCCTTTTTTCGAAAAAACTTCACCTACGTCTAGACTACAGCCGCGTTCTTTCGAAATTAAATCAAAAGAACACGGCTTTTCTTTCGACGGTGGTAAACCTCATTTCACGAGGAAGAATGCCTTTTTTCGAAAGTGCTCTTTCAAAAAAAGGCGTTCTTGAATGCCAACAGGGCTTTTTAGAAAGAGAGCATCCAGACTCACTCGCTGCTTTCTTTCGAAAAAGCGGCTTGCTTTTTCGAAAGTTCCGCTTGCAGTCTAGACGCTCTTTTTCGAAAGAGGCTTTCGAAAGTATCTTTCGAAAAAGCTTCTTTCGAAAGAGTCTTGCGGTCTAGACATAGCTTTTCTGCATGGAGTAAGAAAAGATGGCTGTCAGCAAAATAAAAGCTCCAGAGCTCTTAAAAGGGGCCATGCTGGGTGTGTGTGTGTGTGTGTGTGTGTGTGTGTGTGTGTGTGTGTGTGTGTGTGTGTGTGTGTGCTCAACAATTTTGGTCTCCCCCTTTTTTCCTCAACAGTATTTTTTTTTGGGGGGGGGGAGGGTGGAGAGTGTTCTGCATTTTTGGTTAAACAACCTGGCAACTCTACCAACCCGTTCTTCCCACTTTGTACTTGTGGACAGTCTGGCCCTCCGTGATGCTATCAATATTTAGCCAAAACCAGGTACTGTATTAGAATTTTCATTTTTGGCCTGTTTACAGAGGTAGTGTCAGAGTGTGGCCAAGGGAAACTTGCAAAAGTTCCAGTTAGGGGCAGCAGCTCAGTTCTTAAAGACGGAGATGCAGGACATGGGAAAAGAAACTGGAGAGCATCTGAGCCCAACCAACAGATAGTTCCCTAGTTCACATACCCTTACATCTCAGCAAGGTCCATGAGCCAGCAGGCATCTCCTGAGAGCATGTTCCAGGCCTAAGGTGTTCTCCATTGTTACTGATAGACAGCTTGACCCGTAGCTTGAAATGGCCTGGAGAAAGAATGGAGGAGGGATTGAATTTTTTCCCAAGCATGTATCCATCTAGGGATCAAGACTATTACTCTGGGATAAAATATGCTTGCTGCCACATGATTCTCCTTCTTAAAGCCATATCCAAATACTTGCATATTTCATTCCCTGTAGTTCACATTATAGCCCTCCAAACTCCATTTGATCCTTCCTCTCCAGATTCACACACATGGTTTGGTTTCATGTTGATCTGCAGGCTCCATGCATTAGTTTTGCTATGATCTCTGCCAGTTGTTAATTTCTACTGGATTTTCAACTCATGGGAAGTGACATGCAACAGCTTTTACATAGGAACAATCCAGAGTTTTTAACAAATTTTCCCTTTTGCCTATCTTTGCCATTTTGTCTTAAATGTTGTATATGATCACTGCCATAGGGACCTAATGAAAGGTGGTAATAAAAAGAGGTTGGTCAAGTAGTTAAGAGAAACAGGAGGCAGGAAAGTGGTAGTGGGGGTTGCAAGGATTAGTACAGGATTAGGGATGTTATTTTTAATCTTCATTAAAGCTCCGGAAAAAAGAGCGAACATCATATTAGTCAGATTCACACAGAATAGGATATTCAATTGAGAGCTGTTGCATATATGCCAACACAGGTCAGGAAATAATACATTGTCTTAATTTTTAAAATACGTTCAATAAGTAAAATGAAACTCTTTTTGGAAAATAGGGAAGCTAGGAAATCAACAGGAAAATAATTAGAAACTTGGATATTTGATGAGAGGGAGAAACCTGGAAAGAAATAATGTCAATAGAAATTGACTCATTTGGTTCAACAGGCCATTAGTGTTATTCACTCAGCTTAGCAAACCAGAATCCTATTGTGTGATCAAACACAGTGCTATTTGACATTTATTTGTGTGCATTTTTTGTATTTATGTTTTCAATAAATAGCACATCTCCCCCACTCCCCATTGCCCTATACATGAAAGAATATTGTAGAAGCACATAAAGCCTTATAAACTGCTGCAGTAAAAGATTAGGTGCATTTGAAATAAAATACAGCAATAAAACTACAAATACTTAGTTGGATTGCATCAAGTGGGTTTCACATCATGGAACAGCAAAATGATAGCTCCTCTTTTCATGACACTCTGTTGAGTTGACATTCAGAGAAGAGGAACAAAAATAATTAAGGGGTTGATTTATGACATAAGATTTAATGAGTTCTCCACTAGGATACAGCAGGGCCAGCTAATTCTCCTTCTGACATGTTAACCTGCATCTTAACAGATGTTGTGATGGCTTTTCAATCAAGTTAAGCTAACTCTCTTGACCTAACATTGAAAACTCCCCTTTTTTTTGCCATCAGGGTCAATAGGATTACATACATGCTTAAAATAAGGCACATGCTTAAGTGCTAACTTGAACTAGAACTGGAATAGTTAGTAGTTTGCAGGATTGGGCCCATATTCAGTATGTGAAAAATCCAATGTTGTTAGGATAGTCGTTTGACTAGGATGCTTTTTGTTTCTTAATGGGGTCCTGATTTATTGGATTTTACTGTAGCATGCTGATGCACTTGAGCACTTAATATATAATGAAGACTCCTGCAGATTGTTCCATAGTATGTTTATATTGACATTTGCACTTAAAACAGGACTAAATCCTTCTGCCTCACAGTTTAATGACTGTTATGCATATTTTAAGGTAAAATAATAGCTAACATTAAACATTTGCTGAATAGTTTGCTGAAGATAGCAGAACCCAATAAATGTGAGGATAATAGAGACTAACTAAACAAGTCTGCATAAACTCAGAGGGTATATATTTTGGGGGAAGGTGTGTTTAGATGGAAAGGAGGAAGTGGAGAGAGAGAAGGGTAATTGATATGTGGATTGAAGATACAGTGTTAATCAACTTACCTACTTATTTCCTTTTTAGTACACATTCCACTGATGGGCTATGAAGTCTTTAGGGTTGCCAGGTGTCCGTTACTAAACCGGATAGTCCGTTCTTTTCACCTCCTGTCTGGTTAAAAAAAAAAAAAAAAAAATCCCATCCCCGCCATCCTCCAAGCCAGCCCTGCTCTCCCCTTGCCTCGCCCCACCCCCCAGATCAAGTGTGTCTGGTATTTTTTCTGAAGCTACCTGGTAACCCTAGTAGCCAATCACACACTTGGAGTGAGGGATTAACCTGCATGTTCCCTCTCCTAGATAAGTTTTCATATCCCTTTTGACTAACATAAACCAACTCATAGATATTAGAAGAATTCAAACCTACAGTCCCAGTGCCACTAAATTGTATAGGAACCTTTCCATTTAAGTGATCATTAGCTGGACTGGCAGGACAAAAATGGTGAAAGTATGTGCATCTGAGGATTGGCTGGGAGTATAGAAGAGCCCTGATTGTAGCAGATCTGTTCTCAAAGTCAGCTGCTCTGTATGGACAAGATTCTGTGTTAAGAGTAGGAAAATCTGCTAGCAAACTACTATTGGGCTGTGTTTAGATTGGCAAGATTTTGCGCAAATTCTTTTAACGGAAAAGTTTTTCCGTTAAAAGTATTTGCGCAAGAGAGTGTCTACACTGGCACGGATGCTTTTGCGCGAAAGCATGCGTGCTAGTGTAGACGCTCTCTTGAACAAGAAAGCACCAATGGCCATTTTAGCCATCGGGATTTCTTGCGCAAGAAATTAATTTGTCTGTCTACACTGGCCCTCTTGCGCAAGTGTTCTTGCTCAAGAGGGCTTATCCCTGAGCGGGAGCGTTGGAGTATTTGCACAACAACCACTGATTTTGTACAGTACAAAGTCAGTGTTCTTGTGCAAATACTTGCGGCCAGTGTAGACAGGCGGCAAGATTTTGCACAAAAGTGGCCACTTTTGTGCAAAATCTTGCCAGTCTAGATGCAGCCTTGGTGTTTCAACATCTAATTTAAAGTGGATGTGCCACCACTTTTATGAAACAAGAAGTCTTCCAACATAATAAATCACTAGAAACGTAATTCAACCAAAGGAAGGGGTTTAAAACAAGATATCACACCACACATGTCCTATGAAAGTGAAAATTGTTAGATAAAAGTGTGTGAAAGTAGACATTAAAATTGGCTTACTTTGCAGTGATTATCAAGTTGATAAAGAATACATAAAACCTCAGTGGTTGTGGTTCCTGGAAATACCTGATTAGATTAATTTTCTTTGTTTTTCATTATTTCAGTGGGCTTGATTCCTCGTTATATATTTCTTTTGAATGTGTGCCAGTCATTTTGGGGATTTTCTGTATGTCTATATTTTAAAATGTATTGAGTAAAACTTGGCATTATTTTGTGCAATATTATTAGAGTAATAATATGGTGTTAAATAAATCTCCTCCAACATAGATTTGCTTCCTGAGATTATAGTTAAGAAAATCAAAAGTAATTCATAGTACTTGATCTCGCATTCCAAATTTACAAATTAGTGTGTACCCCTAGGTGGCACTATATACTTTTTTGTATAAAAATAAATTAAACAATGTATCTCAAAATAAAAGGGAATTCAGAACAACTTAATACACCTGATACACTCTTAAATGTCAACTGTAAAATACATTTTGCATTTTTCCCATTAAAAGATTCCATCGTGTCCTTTCCTTGTATATTAAACAAGACTGTTGATAGTCTTAATTCTATATGGCAGACCATTTTAGGACTCATAGCAAAAAGATTATGGTTGTTGTATATCCAGGGGTAATTGCTGGGCAAATATGAAATGCCACTATCTTTTAATATCTAGTTGTTATTCTTAGCTTAAGTGGAGAAAATAGTTAAGATTAAAAGATGCCTTTGAATTGCACTGATTTCTGTTTTACTTTTAAAAACGTCTTTTAAATAAAATATTTTAAACCTAATTCAAATGGTAGATAGATGTGACTATCTTTCTTTATTTTGTTAAAGTTACCGAAGAAATAATGTTTTTCTTGAATTAAAATGTCAAGTTATTTCTGTACCATTTATCTACATCAGGGGTCATGAACCTCCGTCTTATGGGCCACACACATTAGTCAGGGTTAGTCACTTCTGGGCTACCAGATGATGTGTTTGCCTGAGAATTTGCAGGTCCAGTGCTTGCAACTCCCAGTGGCCATGGTTCACCGTTCCTGGCCAATGAGAACTACGAGAAGCGGTGCAGGAAAAGCCACCAATTCCTGCAGCTCCCATTGGCTCGAACAGCAAACCGCAGCCAGTAGGAGCTGCGGTGCTCCATGCCTACAGACACTTAGGTAAACAAACCTGCACGTAAGCAGCTAATACTGACATACCACAGGTTCCCCACACCAACCTACATGCTTAATTTTACACTGTTTTAATATCTGTTTTTCAGTTTGAAGGTGACTGACGAGAACTGATACACATAGCAGTCTTACTAACTTCACAGTTCATTCATTTAATTCTTAAGTTCAGGTATAATCAATCAAAATGAAGGTAGGAGGTATTCAGTGTAAAGCTGACTTAGGAAAATTGACATATCAAAAGTGAAAGGAAGAGACATGTAAGAGTATGAAATAAAATGTGTACTTTTTTACACATACTGAAAATATTACCCTCCCTTTTTTATGCTCTGGAATAAACAAATATTGCTTTGTTATGAGGAAACACTCATGTAGTGTTCATTTGGACACTTTTCATAGTTTGTTTAAACAAAGTTCTATGTTTATAATGAAATTTTGAAATTGTTATAATGTAAACTTTAATTAAGCAAAGGATGGAGAATACACTGCAATTATTCTAAAACTCTTCTATAAGTTGATAGTACCCCTTCACTAGTGTCTAACTCTGTTCAGCCCATCTCACAAAGGAGAGCACAAATAGAGGTTCAGGAACTCCTACAAAAATTATTAGAAGCCTGAAAAACTTACATATGCAGAAAGATTAAAAATATTAGATGTAATCTGAGAGGAGAGAAATAAAAGCTGACAAGATAGAGATATGAAATATAACGAATGGGTTAAGGCAGGGGTCCTCAAACTTTGTGATACCGCGACCCCCCCCCCCAAGTTGCTACAACCTCCAGGGGGTCAGGACCCACAGTTTGAGAAACGCGGGGTTAAGGGTTAGTTTTACCCCTAAAAACAAGAAGTGGACAAAAAAATGAAATTTAAGTGTAACAAATGTAAAACTGTTACAAGAAATATTTTTGTTATAGAACACACAGGGGCTATAACTACACTCACTGCTTCTTGTGCAAGAACATCTTGCGCAAGGGTTCCTGTGCAATAAGTCTTGCGCAAGAAAATGTCCATACTGCCATGTGCGAGCTGTGCTTTTGCGCAAGAGCGCCCGTGGCAGTGTGGATGCTCTCTTGCGCAAGAAAGCTCTGGTGGCCATTTTAGCCACAGGGCTTTCTTGCGCAAGAAATCCTCGCCGAGTGTCCACACTGCCCGCTTGCTCAAGAGCTCCTGCGCAAGAGGGCTTATATCTGTTAAAAAAGAGCATAGCTCTTGTGCAAGAAGACCTCTCTTGCCATGCCGTTCTGTAAATTTCCTTGCGCAAGAGCAGGCAGGCAGTGTGGATGCTCTGCAGATTCTTGCGCAAGAATGGCCATACTTACGCAAGAAGCCGCGAGTGTAGACATAGCCAGGCTGTGGAACTCATGGCCATAAGATAGTAATGAGTCAGGGTATATCTACACAGAAACATTATTTTGAAATAACTAGCTTTATTTCAAAATAATTTAGTCCGTGTCCATACAGCAGGCAGTTATTTCAAAATAATGTTGAAATACTGTCAAGCTGGAGGAGTTCTTACTCCAACTGCTGTAACCCTCATTGTATGAGGAGTAAGAGTGCTCTGTTTCAAAATAAGTGCTGTGTTGGCGCTCCCAATTTCAAAATAAGTTATTTTGAAAAAAGTTATGCAATTGACATAGCTCAAATTGTGTAGCTTATTTCAAGTTAGTCTGCTGTGAAGAAGCACCCTCTAAAAGAAAACTGAAAGAAAGATTACATTAGTATAAATAATTATGGGACTATCTACAATTACACGAGATAAAGTAATTCATTAGAGGTAAAAAGCCTTGTTGTTTTTTAACTGAATAATTGTCCATTACAGAGGTTTTGAAACTTTCCTCTGAACCATCTGTCTAAGACAGAGCAGAAGAATAGAATTATTCTTCATTCTGATCAGAAATGCCAATTCCTACGTGTCTGCATTTAATATTTTGAGTCCATTGATTTTCAATGAGGAGTTATGTTCAGAAATCAATGGCACATTATGCCCCCTCTGTGTGAATGCCCTGCTCTGATCATCTGAACCAGATTACCCTATGGGGATTGCATGTAGAAGGATACCTCTCTGTCTGGGTCAGCCTCTGCTCCTGATTTGGGGGGGGGGGAGTGATCAAACTACCTCTGCTGTAAGGCAAAGGGTCTATGTGTTTGAAGAGACTCAATAGAGTGGTATGGTTCCTCCCTGCACCTTCCAGAGCCAATGGAAATGCTTTTGCAAGTTAGTAAAGTTTGAGCATCTATGTTTAAGTGGAATGAAACCCTTTGCAATACAGAACCTACACGTTAGGGTTCGGGAAGTGCCAGAGGCCTAGGGCACGCTGTTGAATTAGGAGAGGTGCCATGGTGTAATGGAGCTCTGTAATGCTGTAGTTTGTGTAGACTGGTTTTGTTTTGTTTTGTTTTTTGGAATGGGTAAAGAGGGCAAACCTAGCCGCCTTGTGGAAAAAACTGCAGGGCAATGTGACAAGGGAAACCTCCGAGACTTCCTTCCCCCAATGTACCTGCCAAACGTTGGGTAGCATCATATGATACTTTAAGCAAATGTGCAAATATATAAGCTAGCATATTAAATATGTAAATAATTCTGTGTAATTTTATAAAAATGTGAATTTCTTTCCCTGAGTCAGTATACTCTGACCTCATTATGAAAGACTATCTAGAAGTGAGTATCTAGGAATGGGACTCAGTTGCTGAGATATGGGGGAATGGGGCCAGTATTGGATCCCCTCACTTCTATCCTATTACCTGCTGCTGACACCCTTTCCTCAGCCCCGCTGCTTGGATGCTCAGATGTTCCTTCCTTTTTCGTCAGATCTAGCAGCAAGATAGTGACTCCTTTATTATTTGTGCAACCAGTTTCATAGCAGTTTCTCCTAGCTAAAGCAACAGCAGCCTAGGTAAATGCATGACACGCAGAATGGGCATGGATCAACATTCATATTGCACTTCCCATCAGTAACTGGCCTGGGCCAGGAAAGATAATGACTTGACCCGTGGAGCAAATTCAGTGATGAATCTTGGTGACATGCTAACTGAGGCATCTAGTGCATACTAAGTCTGGGTTACAGGAATGTGCAAGGGTTGGCTTGCATGTCACTCAAGATACACCACATTTAGTTCATTTACAAATTTGACACTATCAACTTAGTCTTAAATGAAGATATTAGTGCACCTTAAAGGCAATTTCTGTCACTTTTGATATTTGCATTTCCACAATAAAAACTATGAATGGGACACATCCAGCTTGACTTAATTAGCTTAATTAACACTGGTCCTACAATTGACAGGTAACTACTTTCGCTGTTATATATAACCCTGGATTTTGTGATTTCCACTTCTACGCCTCTGAAGTGGGATTTATCCACAAAAGCTCATGATTTAATATATTTGTTAGTCTCTAAAGTACCACAGGACTGCTAGTTGTTTGTAACGCTTAGTAGGTCTGTCCTGTCTATGGATGCTAGACAATAATCAATTAACTGTTAACTGATCAGAAGCAGCAGCGCAGGGGTAGGCGGAGGCAGACAGAAGCCAATATGTGCAGGGAGCACTCCCTGAACACGGGCTTCTGCCTCCCCCTTACTGCCTTTATGGGAAGCAGCGAGCACGGGCAGGCAGCTCTGTGGGAACCAGCACACGTGAGGAGCCAGCTTAAAAGCTGGCTTCCCACAGGCACTGTCTCCCATTTCCCCTTTCTCTCCTTGCTGCCTCTGATATAGATTAATCATTTAAACCAGGGATTTCCCCCCCCTGAATTTCCCCAACACCCCCCCGGTTTTGTGAACTATGGTGCCATACCGCCTCATCGGCCCTGACTCCCTCCCCCCCTGTAAATTCAAACACCCCTCCCCCCAACTTCAATTCCTGGGGAGGCTACTGATTTAAGCAACTATACGCTAACATCCCTAGTGTGAAGGAGGAAATAATCCTCCCTAAAGTTGCTCAGTAGGATTACGGTGGTTCCATTTACCAAGCAGGTTATCTGTTCCCATTTTCCTAAGCAGAAAGATACCAATTACGGAGAGACTGGGGATGTCATCGGGAAGAGTGGAATAGTCTGCAACTGGGCCTTTAGGAGGAAGTAGGGATTGTATGTACCTGAAGCATATACCATAGGGTCTTGTATACACACTTTAATAATGGTGGCTTATATGTATAGTGCCTTTTGTAGTTCAGAAGAAAGACAATAATTATTTAAAAGGGAAAACAAGGAAAGGTTAATAGTGAATATTCTTGTAAACTAGGAAACTGAAACCAGCTAATATCTTTAATGTGGATGAATGAAAATGTTATTGGCTGTCCTTTAAAAATATAGACATGCATATTTCAATTAGTGTGGAGGATCATCCAGGCATATTTTCTTTGGGGTTCTCATAATTTATGTTGTGTCTCAGAAAACCTCATTTTCTGTTTCTTCTGAAATATCTTTGGGGTCAAGTTATGGAGAAAGTGTTTCC
Organism: Pelodiscus sinensis; assembly: GCF_052426305.1. NCBI lineage: Eukaryota > Metazoa > Chordata > Testudines > Trionychidae > Pelodiscus > Pelodiscus sinensis. The sequence goes on from NC_143057.1 coordinate 101,664,236, forward strand.
AGCATCTGTGCACTAGCATTTAGTTTTTGCTAATCTTTAATTCTGTGACTGTCTGAGTGGAGAACACACCCTGCACAGGTCACTCAAGCCTCTTTGGCTACACATTAATAATACTGCAATAATACTTGGTTAGGAACCAAGATGAAAAGTTTATCTAACTCTTTCGCTTCTGTTGTTACCCTGAGCCACCTATTCAGGAATGTGCCGACTTTCCTTTTTTAGTCATGCCTGGGTTGGGTATGTGGGTACAAGCCTAAGAACTCTTTGTGGATGTTGTTAAGGTGCATTCAGATTACTGTCAGCCCCATGCAAAGATCACAGCCAGCATCCTCACCAACATTCTATGCATTTATCATAATATTAGAAGTTCTGTTCCTTATCCAGTATAAAATGCTTTCAAATCCTGGGTGTTTTATCTCTGGCCCTTTGCCATCCAGGGCTCTGGACAATATCATAGTTCCTCAAGCGCCACATTTTACTGAGAATGAGTTTTTTCATGTTGTCTGAAATGTGATTGGTGTTTCATATCAAGATACTGTTATCTGAACCTTTTCATGAATTGTCCTTTATTTGTATATCGTTTCTTGGCAGTGATCTTGTTCTGAACATTTCCGTACTTTTTAGTAGTGCTCTTTTTTACCACTTCAATTGATAATCTGAACACAACACCTCCTATAGGAGCCTTTCATGCTTAGCACTTTGCTGCTATAAAACTGGATTTCTCTACATAGGATAAACCGACAACATAACATCCTTTTATCTTATATTGATGTAATCATGTGAGGACTTAATTTAGGATCAGAGCATACATAAAGTCATATTAGTTATTATCTGAGTGGTCATGAGATGGAAGACATAGTAGAAACAATAATTAAAACAGTTTCTGCATGAAGAGAAAATGATTAAAAGTATTTGTATGTACACTAATCATACTATCTAAGAAGCAAAATCAAATGAATATTCCCTGAACTTGCTACTTTCTCTGAAAGTGACTACTCACTGACCTCATTCTTCAGCAAAGGATGGGAAACATTAGGTGAAATCTTGACCTCATTGAAGTTAATAGGAGTTTTGCCATTTCAGGAGTCTCAAGATTTCACCAATCACATCTTCATATCTTAGATATTTAAAGATATTCTTTTTTAAACAAGAAGAAAAGTATAAGTAGTCCTCAAAAATAACAATGTACATTCCTGTGTAACTACTTTTTTAAGAGGAGTAGCTCCTTGTGAGGTGTAGTCTCACAGAAATTTGGGCTTTTGGTAGATTTAGACTAGAGCTTTACACACTTAAAGGTCTGATATTGCATCCAGTAGATTAAATTGTCACACATATGCATTACCTAGTACATTATGTGCACTTTTGGAGCAGCACACAAATTATGGAATCATTTAAACTTTAGAAATTACTATTACACAATAAGTGAAGATCAAATAGATTACTAATGGAATGGCATTTATACACTTTTGTTGTTATTCTAAGGGAATACTTAAGGATACCAGATAATTGTTTTACAAATCTTCTTCCTACGGGAGAGAATCAATAAGTGCTAAAGAGAGAAATCAATTGAAGGGAAAATTAAGAAGTTTGAAAGGAGAACTTCAGAGAGATCACAATTGAACTTGAATGTTTAGATTGTATACAGGCAGTCCCCGGGTTACGTGGATCTGACACTTTGGATCCCTACTTACAAACGGGGCTTTTCTCACTGCGGAGGACGTGGGCGGCAGGACCGCCCACACACGCCGTGGTCCCGCTGCCCCCGTCCTCCGTGGCGAGAAAAGCCTGGTCTGCTGGGGGAGGGAGGAACTAGTGCGCGGACCAGGCTTTTCTCGCCGCTGGTCAGTTTCAGCAGCGGCTGAATCAGGATGCCTGGGGTAGAGCAGCTGGGGGGCTGCCAGGTTGGTCCCCGCAGCGCCGAGGTGCGATGCTGCGGGACCAACAGAGCAGCACCCCAGCTGCTCTGCCCCAGGTGTCCCCAAGTCAGCTGCTGCTGAAACTGATCAGCGGCTGATTCCAGGAAGCCCGGGGCAAAGCAGCTCTGCCTCGGGCTTCCTGTAGTCAGCCGCTAGTCAGTTTCAGCAGCGGCTGAATCGGGGACACCTGGGGTACATATGTACCAGTTCCGACTTACATACAAATTCAACTTAAGAACAAACCTACAGTCCCTATCTTGTACATAACCTGGGGACTGCCTGTATAGCAAATTAGGAGAGAGTTCCTTTCCATTACTTGAAAAATAACCAAATATTTAGTTGGTTCTTTATTTATTCATCTTAACCTCAGGATTTGCACTGCTTTTGTAGTTACCTTGATGCCATTAGTTATGTGTTGTTTCTGTCTGTCTGTCTGTCTCTTTATTTGAGGATGTAAGCAAGGGGCTATTTATTCCTTTTTAGTATAAATATTATTTTATTTTGTTTCTTTCTTAAGACCACCAATACTACTTGAGGATTGTAAAAAAATTGAGTGCTAATATTCCTTTTTTTTTTAATGATTAATGGGGTTGAGCATTTGATGCATTTATAGTACGGTTAGATTTTTAAAGGAATGAGTTCAGTCATAGCTTTGGCACAAGTCTAGTGTATGGAGTAGCTTAATCTCATACTGTCCCAGGCAGCAGATTGTGACTGAGCCCTACATCTGGAGCTGCATATGCCCCAGGCATATGCCCATACCAATGCAGGCTTGACGCATTCCCTGCCTGTTCCTGCTCTCTTATATCAATATGCCCAAGGAAGGACATAATGGCCTATTCTCTCCCCATCACACAGCTGTTTTTAGCATGAGTAGCTGAGGCAGGCACCCCTTTACTCCCCAGGCACAAGTCCACAATCATTGTTGAACTTTTGCCAGGAATATGCCCCTGGACCTCTAGAATTGCTATATCAGTTCTGAATCTGAAAAAATTGCACGAGGTCTGGCACCTCTTTCATTACAAATTAAGCATTGTCCATAATTTGGCCAAATATTATTTATTCAATGTCTTTTTATAGACTAATAATTAATACCAATTAATAATTTGAAAATGTAAAGTATAAGTGAGGGTCCAAAATTTCACTCTACCACTTTAAGAATAGCATTAACCTTTGAACTGAAGGTGTGAGAGACTCAACTTTAAAAAGTCTTTTAGGCAATCTCTGTGTGTATTTTTAAAGCTTTATTTCCTTAAAAAACAAGGAATACATGGAAGGGTTTGGTACAATATAAAGGTTTTATCCAACATAATTAGGGATGGTTTCATTACTAGAGAGCAGCAAAGTTTATAATCATGGCATTTTAATATCTAGAAAAACTCTGGCTGGTCTCGGACTGATTTTTTGCTTGCCCTGGGCGTCAGACAGGGAAAATTTAGGAGGAAGACTCTTTAGTAGCTTGTAGCTACTGAGGGCTTTGGAATGTTAGAACATGTCCCAAGGAGATGGAGTAGTAGACATAGGAGGGATCTAAGTATTTGATAAATTGTTCATGCAGCTTGTCTCCAGAGTCATTTCACCATTGCATTGCATGATGCTACTCCACATAGAGTGCAGCCTTGCAGAACTGGCTAGTTTCCACGAAAGCTCATGATACCATCTACATGTTTTGTTAGTCTATAAAGTGCTACCAGACTATTTACTGTTTTTAAGTTTATTCTGTACAGCCATGGTCACGAATCCGTCGATCGCAATCGGCTGGTCGATTGGGAGGGCTCAACCAGTCTATCGCGAGGCGTTCGCCCCCCCCCCCCATTTCTCCCCACCCACAGGAAGCCCCACTACCTACCTCCAGTGACAAAGGAAGTAGTGTCGGCTTCCTGCGGGGTGGATGGAAGTCCCACAGCTGCATGCCACTTCTGGGGTTTCAGGAAGTGCGCTGGCTGCTCCCCTCCCCCAAACAGCCAACGCGTTACCTAAAAGGCCAGGTGTGTGGCATGCTGGGGACCTCCTGGGGGTGGGGGGAAGAGTTAGGAGTCCCCAGAAGAGGCACGCTCCGGGGTTTGCTTTGCAGGGAGGAGGGTAGGAGTCTCCAGAGAGGCGCACGCCGGGGCGTCCCTCCTCTGTGGGGGTTGGGGAGAGGTTAGGAGTCCTCAGAGGAGGTGCGCTCCAGGGCTTCCTTCCTCTGTGGGGAGGAGTCCCCGGAGGAGGCGTGTACAGGGGATTCCCTGCCCCCACGCCCCCTCTGGCACCCTGCCCCCACCCTAGCACTCTGTCCCCTGCTCCCACTGGTACCCTGATCTCACCCCAGCACCCTGTCCCATGTCCCCTGCAGCAGCACCCACTGGCAACCTGTTCTCCCCCCAGCACCCACTAACACCTTTTGCCAGTACCACATCCCCTGCTTCCACCAGCGCAGTTGGGGCCACATTAGTGAGGCTTGTGTGGTTTTGGAGGAGTTATTTTTTTGCATCTCACTTGTGTGGCCCCAACTGACTTTTCTGTCGGTCAGTAACCCCTGTCTCAAAACATGTTCTCCGCCCTTCTCGTAAATAAAGACAATGCAGAAACTTTTTTGTGTTTGACATAGTATTTTATTTAAAAATGAAGCCTGGCCAACAAACCCCTAATTGGGGCCAGACCCCCATCTGGTACATAACACTCCTTTACTGCCCTCCCCCCCAACCACAAATCTGACCCTATCATACACTGGAACCACCTGTCCTGAGCCTCTCTCATCCCCAAACTCTTGCACCCACACATCCTCAGTCTTCTGCCACAACACTTCGACACCCTCTATACACTGCAAAACTGTGTCCTGAGCTCATCATACTCCCAACCTCCCTGTCCTGAGCCCCTCACAAGTCCCAACCCAAACTCCTGTACCCTCACATCCCCAAGCCTGTGGCTTGCTCGGCACTCCAACCCTCCACCTGACCCCAGTACTCCTCAGCCAGGAATCCCCTCCCCAACCCAGCATCCCCTTCTCTACCTTCTCCTGCACCCAAATTCCCTCCCAGAGCTTGCACCTCTCACCCCATCCCATACCAAAATCCCTCATTCCCACCCTAAAGCCTGCACCTCCTATGTCAACCCAGTGAGGGTCCAGGGATGCGTTTGTTCCTCCGCTTTTTTTAGCAGAAGAGCAAACATGCTCTTTCGGCAACCCCTGTATTCCTCGTTTCTAAGAAATAAGGGGGCTTCCAAAAGAAGAGATTTTACTAACATTTGGCCCAGTCTAGACAGGCCAAATGTTGGGAAGACCTCTTCCTATAGAAAAATCGAAAAAACAGCAGTGTAGCTGTACCCTGGAAGTGTATATGGGCTGTGGATAGCAAGTGATGGAGAGGAGGAGAACAGAGAGGGAAGGGGTGGGGTCTTGGGGGAAGGATGGGGCTGTAGATCTTGGCTTGTTCTGACGTTTAAAAAGTTATATTGGGCGTAAAAAGTTTGGAGACCACTGCTGTACAGACTAACTCGGCTACCCCCTGAAGCTTCCGTTCACAGCATGTGTGCATCAGACAAAGACTGTGGGAATTAGACAGGAATGGGTGTCAGTTCAGGGCAGCTTCACCACCTTCAGTGTTTTAGCAAAGGCACCATTCTCAGGCTCCCCAGCCATTGGATTTCTTAGGTTGAGACCCATGTTTTCTTCCTTTTCAAATGGGATATTTTCACATAGCAGAGTTCCCTGCTTTCATTGCTATTCCCAGGACAGACAGGCCTGCCAAAGCTTGTTTTCTGTTCAGAGACAGCTAATTGCAAGACTGCCCACAGTTGTAGCTACCACATAGTTCTTTTTGTACACACCTATTTTATTCTTTTAAGGTAAAAAACTACCAAGAGATTATATTAAAAACAATAAAAGAACCTTCCCTGCTTGCTAATAAGCTTAGCAGAGATCATCCCCTTCATTTTGATGAGGGTGTAGATTAGTGGTTAGTCCTTTAGTTCTTCCAATGTCTCCCTAGGGATTGGGGCCTGCCTTGGATCAGAGGTGATCTCAGTTGCTGCTTCAGATAGGTGGCACTAAGCCAGTTTAAAACAAGGCTATTGGTCCAAAGAATCCTCTCTTTGTCTGTTGGTGCCTGGAAAATACGGCTTGAACTAGTGTATGTGGATCTTTCCTTGGACATGTCCTTCATATTTTGGGATATTATCAGTCACAAATAGGTTTAACAAGACTCAAGGATCACTTCTCCCCACACTATAAGGTCAAAAAATCTATGAAATGGGGAGTAGTAAAATAATACTTCAGACTGAGAGATGGAGTAACTTCCAGGGTATAGCTGTGCTTCAAACAAAGCCCAGGTTCTAACTCAGGTTTGAGTCCAAACCTATCATCTACACACAAATCTGTCTCACTTGGGTAAATAGTAAGTATCAGAACCCTGACCCTAAGATCCTGCTATGATTGGTGGGTCAGAGCCCCTCGGATTCACAGAGCCCTGCAAATGTGGATGCAGATACAAATTTTTATATTCAGGAAGGGCTCTATGGATCCAAACCCCATCATTTTGCAGTCTGGATGTAGGTCAAGCTACAGAAGGTCTGTGCAGTGCAGTAGGGATGCGATACTGTGAGGCTACGTCTATACTGCAGAGTTTTTTTGCAAAAAACTTGTGGAGCGTCCACACTACAAGTGCGTTCTTGCTCAAGAAAAAATACAGTAAATAGTAAGAACACAAGGCTTTTTGCACAAGAGTTATCCCTCTTTCTATGAGGAATAAGCCTTTTTGAGCAAGAGCTCTTGTGCAAAAAGGCATGTGTGGTCAGGCAACAGGGTTTCTTGCACAAGAAACCCCTATGGCTAAAGTGGCCATCAGAGCTTTCTTGCGCAAGAGAGTGTTCACCCTGCCATGGATGCTCTTGTGCAAAAGCACATGGCAGTGTGGACACGCTTTTGCACAAGAACTTATTGTGCAAAAACTCCTGCAAAAAGTTCTAGCGCAAGAAGCCTGCAGTGTAGACGTAGCCACACTGTAAAATCCAGGTTCAGCAATGCAGAGTGGATAATGAAGTGCAGGCAAGTCCACAAGGTTCCACGGGCCCAGGTTTACAATACTGTGTAGATATACCCCCAGGGTGCATCTAGACTGGCAAGATTTTGTGCAAAAGCGGCCGCTTTAGACTCCTGAACTAAAATTTATGGTTTTCTTAGGTACACCATTCGTCGTGGTCTGGACGCCATTTTTGTGTGCAAACGGAATACAGCAGCAACCATTATCACGTACATTGGGAATTTTAAAAAGGCAGTGCTGATGATGGGGGCGGGGGGCAAAGGGGACAGTTGCCGCAGAACCCAGTGATGTAAAAGAGCCTGGGGCTCTGAGACCATAAAATCACTGCCAGAGCTCAGTGCAGCATTGTCCAGGCAGCTCTGAGAGCTGACGGGGAAGCACAGTCCATATGGGGTATGTCTACACTACCCCGCTAGTTCGAACTAGGAGGGTAATGTAGGCATACCGCACTTGCAAATGAAGCCCGGGATTTGAATTTCCCGGGCTTCATTTGCATAAGCGGGGAGCCGCCATTTTTAAAACCCCGCTGGTTCGAACCCCGTACAGCGCGGCTACAAGGGGCACGAACTAGGTAGTTCGAACTAGGCTTCCTAGTTCGAACTACCATTACTCCTCGTGAAATGAGGGGTAATGGTGGTTCGAACTAGGAAGCCTAGTTCGAACTGCCTAGTTCGTGCCCCGTGTAGCCGCGCTGCATGGGGTTCGAACCAGCGGGGTTTTAAAAATGGCGGCTCCCCGCTTATGCAAATGAAGCCCGGGAAATTCAAATCCCGGGCTTCATTTGCAAGTGCGGTATGCCTACATTACCCTCCTAGTTCGAACTTGGAGGGTAGTGTAGACATACCCTATAGCACCGAGAATGGCTTCCGCTAGCCCCGCCCATTCTGCCCTTTCCAGGGGGCCCACAACTAAATCCACTACCACATTGCCTAGGACTGGGTGAAGTCTGTCTCCATCCCTGTATAAGGGGCACTTTTTCAAAGCTTAACTGAATGTGAATATAATGTTAAGGTGAGAAATGTTATGTTTTTGTTTTATGTTGGCTGATAATAGCAGTTGTTGATAAATTTATAAAGGACAGGTCCATCACTGGCAATTGGTTTTGTCAGAAGCTGAGAGTGGCTGACAGAGGATGGATTGGTAGATATTCTTTTTCCTTTGGGGGCACTCAGCATTGTGCCACTGTCAGGAGACAGAATACTGGGCTAGATGGACCTTTGGTTTAATGCAATATTGCCATTCTCATGCTCATGCTCTTGTGTTCTGTATCAAACTTGTATTCTTGGATTTCACTTTCATACCCAGCTTTGTTTGGATTTTAAAACAAAGCAAAATACCCAGCTTGTGTTTATATGGAACTAATAGGCACAGATTAGATGGTTTAAAAACCTGTATCACTGTCAATCTCATAATTCAGTTGTTAATGTAACCATATTGATTAGTGGTGCTATTTAAACTAGCCTACAACTAGTTCAACACTATTAAATATTTTCATCAACAAAATTGATGATGTAAAATTGGTACTGGAAAAAAATTGCAGATGATACAAAGATAGTTGGGGTAGTAAATAATGAGGAGGACAGGCTGTGGTTAGAGTGATTTGAATTGGTTAAATGCCCCAAATCCAACAAAATGTGTTTTAATGTAACCCCATGCACAGTTATACATCAGTGAGCCAAGAATACACGTTACATTTACAGGATAGGACTCTGTCTTAGAAAGCACTGACTCAGAGAAGAATTCAGCAGTCACTGAATTGAATTGCCTCAACACGAGCTCTCAGTGAAATGCTATGTCAAAGGGGGCAAATGGGATCCTTTGTTGAAAAAGGAGAATATTAAGCAGAGGAAGGGAAGAGATCAGTTCTCTATACACAGCATTAGTAAGACAACTACTAGATGACTGTGTCCCGTTCTGGTATCTACACTTAAAGAAGGATGTGGAAATACTGAAGAGAATTCAAAGGTGACACACAAGAAAGATCCTGCCAACTCTGAGCGAAGCTGAGATTTTTTTTTTCCATCTTGATGTAATCTCATTTTCTTAAACTATCCTATTAAAATCGCTAGGATTGCTTTCAGTAGTTGCCGGGAGAGGCATGCCAATTCTAGGAGACTGAGATTCCAGGGTCAATCCTCAAAGGTTGGCAACCGTTTCCAGAGGGGAGCAGGGTCCAAGTGGAAGCCTCTGCAACCAACATCAAGGCCGAGCATTCAGGAGCACCATGGGCCAAGAGGGGTCACTGCTTCTCCTCACACCTTCCCCCCCATCACAGCGCAGAAGTCTGTGACCACAAGAAAAGCGCCTGGTGGCTGCATGCAGCCATGGTGGTCACAAGTGAGAAATACTGATCTAGAGAGTGTTTCTGTTTTAGTGCTATGGGGTTGTTTGTGTTTGCTGGATGTAAAACAGTATTTCTTATATCAGTGGTTTCAAAATTGTTAGACTTTGTGGAAGAAGTTAGTTAATTCACACGGCATTGATTAATTTGCTGCATAAAATATATATGGCATTAAGCTTGCTTTCTGAGCTCTACTAGACCTTTCCAACACCTGCCCAATTCCTTTTCTAGAAAATTAGTTGTGTTCTATTTTGCATGTTTAATCAAGACTTAGAGCCTTTCCCGCATTTATATGTGGTGGTGTAGTTCCTTTTGCTACTCACAAATTGGCTTCCATTTCTGTATGCCTTGAAGTGGAATAAATGTGGCCTGTGTAATAAAATTGAATGTCAGAGTGACGAGATCTAGAAAAGGATTTTAAAAGGTTACTTAAAAGATGCTGCCCTCAACTCTTTTTTTTCAGACATGTTTGATTAAAAATAGTTTGTTCTGTTTGTTAAAACTCTGGTGCTTTCCCTCTAGGGTTAGCTAAAATGAATGCAGATTGTTGTACTTGTCAGCATTTCAAAATTATAACTATAACTAGATGAAATAGTGTTGTATACCTTTCCCCGCTATGTAATTATTAGCTATAAAATATGTATGATAAAATTAACTACATATATCAAGATGCAGTTGACTACACAAAGCTACCATTTAGGCGTATCCAAGCATCCCAATCAGTAGGTGTTTACAGGATACTTTTCGAAACATACTTTAAGTTTAGCATTTTGTAATGTTAGAAAATATATAGACCTCTCAGGCCAGATTTGTCTTCCACTGAGGTCAACTGAAAAGACTGTTGTGACAGTTGGTTCGGGATTATCGGTGTCTCACTGATCTTTACAGAGAATTCTCTTGGTCATCAGTATCTGTGGGTATGTCTACGCTACAAAGTTAGTTCGAACTAACGGACGTTAGTTCGAACTAACTTTAATAGGCGCTACACTAGCGCTCCGCTAGTTCGAATTTAAATTGAACTAGCAGAGTGCTTAGTTCTAACTAGGAAAACCTCATTTTACGAGGATTAAGCCTAGTTCGAACTAGCTAGTTCTTATTAAGGGGTGTGTAGCCCCTTAATTCGAACTAGTGGGAGGCTAGCCCTCTCCAGGTTTCCCTGGTGGCCACTCTGGCCAACACCAGGGAAACTCGTCTGCCCCCCTCCCGGCCCCGGACCCCTTAAAGGGGCACGGGCTGGCTACGATGCCCGTGCCAGGTGCAAGCCTGCCAGCACCCAGCCAGCAGACCCTGCACCTGGCACGGATCGAGCCACCCACCCGATGCCCCCCAGCCCTCCCCCTCTTCCTGGGACCAGGCTGGCGGCTCTCGGGAGCTTGCCCGGGACCGCAAGAGGCGGGCACCCGCCTGGGCTAGTGCGGACATCGTGGACCTCGTCCACGACCTCCGCACTAGGCACAGGAAAGTGGCCGTCTAGGGCAGGAGAGCTGCCAGCCTGGCCACCCAGGAGCAGGTGTGCATGAAAATCAAGGTGGTCCACTGAGACCCCCGACCCTGAGTCATGAGCTTACAATGGCCATCCTGGGTCAGACCAAAGGTCCATCTAGCCCAGTAGCCTGTCTGCCGACAGCGGCCAACCCTAGGGACCCTGGAGGGGATGGACCGAAGACAGTGACCAAGCCATTTGTCTCGTGCCATCCCTCTCCAGACTGCCACAAATCTTGGTCAGGGACACCACTCCTACCCCTGGCTAATAGCACTCCATGGACCCAACCTCCATCACTTGATCTCACTTCCCTTTAAACTCTGTTCTAGTTCTAGCCTTCACAGCCTCCTGCAGCAAGGAGTTCCATAGGTTGACTCTTTGCTTTGTGAAGAACAACTTTCTGTTACTAGTTTGAAGCCTGCTACCCATTCCTTTCCTTTGGTGTCCTCTAGTCCTTCTATTATGGGAACTAATGAAGAACTTTTCTGTTTGCACCCTCTCCACCCAACTCCTGCTTTTAGAGACCTCTATCCTGTCCCCCCCCCCCCCCGTCTCCTCTTTTCTAAGCTGAAAAGTCCCAGTCTCTTTAGCCTCTCTTCATATGGGACCTGTTCCCAACCCCTGATCATTTTAGTTGCCCTCCCCTCTCCCAGCCTCTCTCTTCCCCTCTCTCACCTCCTTTTCCCAGTCTCTCCCAGTTTTGTTCAATAAAGACAGAATCCATTTTTGAACACAATTGTCCTTTATTTTGTACATCAAGAAAAGGGGCTAGGGAAGGGTAAGTGGAAGGAGCTGAGGGAGGAATGGGGTACGCACCCCCGATGGGGAGGACTGAGCTGGCTCTGCAGGCTTCTGGGGGTGGAAGCTCTCCTGTAGTCCCCCAATTGCCCCCTCTCCCCAGATGGCAGCCTGCGGCAAGTGCAGCCGGTCTGATGGCCGAGTGCTGTGATGTGCCCAGTGTGGGTACTCCGGGCAATCCAAGCCAGGACTGCTTTGCAAGTGGGACACCCTGAGAACTGTCTGTCCGGGGTGGGGGTCGGGACCCTTTAAGCACAGCCCTCGGCTAGCCTGAGACAGCATCTCCACGCTCTAAGTCCTCCTCTGATGCCCTGCCGGCACTGCTTCCGGCCATCCTTAAGCCCTGTTCAGGGTCCACTTAATGTGGACATGCTAGTTCGAATTAGCAAAACACTAATTCGAACTAGTTTTTAGTTCTAGATGCGTTAGTTCGAATTAGCTTAGTTCGAATTAACTAATTCGAACTAAGTTAGTTCGAATTAGCGCTGTAGTGTAGACGTACCCTGAATTACATATTGTAGAGGGTATGAAATATCAATGTAGAGAATGCCAAAGAGCTCTCACTGATTTGAATGGACCCCTTCAAGCCTGTATAAAGGATGTCCAAAAATGGTTTCAATCTCTCTCCCTCTTTAAATTATTTTATTTCTTGTGGAGCTTTCCCACTGAATATCATCTTGCTGGAGACCAAATAAAAACTAAGCTCAGACAAGAGATCTGGGTGTTATAACTTTTAGTCTGTCACCATTTGCTGCTCTAAATGGTAAAACCAGTAATTTCAGGTGGATACAGAGAAGGAAGCAGAAAGACTGTAATTTTTATTACCAATATTCATTCCATGGAGTCTGTTTTCATGTTCTATTGTTGAACTTGCAATTTGATTTCAGAAAAATCTCAGGAATTACTGTCCACAAGCAATTTGTGGGAGAAGTCTAGGTTGAATATTAAGAAAAACTATTTTACTAAGAGGGTGATGAAGCACCGAAATGGGTTAGCTCCAGAAGCTGTGGATTTAGTTGGGGTTGGTCCTGCTTTGGGCATGACCTCTTGAGGTCTCTTCCAAATCTGTGATTCTATGACCTTTTCTGATGTGCCCATAGTAGCTATTTAATATTTCAGGCTCTGTGCATAGTTTCCTTTAGTTTAAGTGTCATGTCATATTTTGCCTGCAACTTGAGGGATAAATCTTGATCTGAGGATTAAAAGAAAGATATAGTTGCCAATTGTACCAGCCTTTCAATATTGAGCACCTTTGGTACCAAGGTAGTTTTATAGAGTGGTGGTGGAGAAAAGAGATCTCTGCAGTGGAGCAAGTAAACAAACATTCTTACTTGTATGAGAGGAGAGGCCATGTGACCTCCCCATATGACCCTCTATATGACACTGTCCTACCTCCAGCCCAGGTCGTCCCTTCCCCTAGCTATCCCATATTATCTGGGAGGGTTGGGGGTGATCTGGCAGCCAGAGGAACTACTGGCTGTTCTGCTTCTTTTCCACTGACCCTCCCGATGGGGAAAGGAGCAAAACTCCCAGCCCACAGAGCTGCCACACCTGTGTACAGTGCTGGTGGGGAAGTCTGGGAGTATTGCTCCTTTCCCCATTGGGAGGGGCAGTGGAGAAAGGAGTAAAACTGTCTGCCCTCCCCACCCAGACCTATACACAGACATGGCAGCTTTCTGTTATGGGGTATCAGACTGGAACCAGTCTCCTTGTGCCACTGAGTAGGTGAACAAATTTCATGCCATCACAGTGTGTAACACATTTTCCAGTCACTCCTTGGATTTTTGCCTTTCCCTGAGAGTTAATGGACATTTACCCTAAACAACCTAAAAATCAACGTAGAGTAGCAGGGATTAACTGACTGCATTCCTTGACATGGAGTTCAGTAGAGTTTATAGTCTTTTAGTGAGAATATATACACACTATTAACTTAATATGACAGCTCTTCAGTGTCATTAAGGAAGTGAGCTGGTAGTTAGGATTGCAAAAGTTCTTTGTCTTATCTCAAAAATCAGAGCTTGCAGAATTTCTGTACTTTGAAGTATGCACTGCATTGTAAATATGGGAAGGCAGGAGTCTGCTTTCTCCTTCGCATGTGGGAGTGAAAAGAGTCATTAATAAAGTGTGAGTGAAAGCTGAGATAATCATGAAAGCTCTTTGACTCTTAGAGCAAATTTCTATTCTTAACAAGCAGGTGTTGGTAAAACATTCATAGTTGAACTCACCCAAGGGTTACATTTCAGCCATGTTAAATTAAAGGGTCCTTGTCTGTGTAGGTTAGGAAGAAAACTTCAGGTTTAAATGTTGCGGAAAGAAATTATAAAATTAATATAAAATTATTAGTTTTTCCAAACCATAAATGTTAACATTGGTAATTCATAAAGGCCAGATAGCAAAATTGACAAATTCTAGGAAGAAGTAATATCTTCATCTAATCAAAGATAAATACAGATTGTAATAAAAATAAAAAAGGACAGAAAAACAGTGTAAAATACACTTGACTTAGATTTTATTTCTCCCTTGATTTAGTAATTTGTTAGTGTTAGTAAAAATCCCAAATAAAAGTGGTCTGATTTTCAAAGGTGTTGATACCTGCAGCTCTGAGCGACTTAAACAGGATTTGTAGGTGCAGTGCACTTATGAAAATGAGGCCACTTATATTTAGATGTCCAAGCATGGATTTAGTAACCTAACTTTAGGCACAAATGTTTGAAGGTTTTAGCTATTACTTATATCTTGACAGTGTCTCTTTTACCATTAAAGGATCTGGCTTAAACTCTTGGTCCCACAGAATAAGAGTCAGGTTTCCCGAGTCCTATTTCTGGCTCTCTTATGGCTGCTTTGCTGCTGTTTGGCCATGTAACTAATGGTTAAAATCAGGAGGACTGTAGATTTCTCTTATCCTTTCGGTGCCTCTGTTACTATGTAGGTACATTTTATTGTCCCATTATAAACGCCTTATAGAGGACAGTTTTGATGAGGCTTAATTCATTGATTGTTTGTAAAGTACTTTCTGATACCTTGTATGTATACTAGTGCCAGTACATCTTCTAGTAAGTATTGTTATGGCTTTTAATTTACTTCCATATATGACAATTGTTCTACTATGCAATTGGAAAATATTACCTGATGGAGAGAATTGGATTTCCACGTTAGATTGCCTACCCTGTAAATGAAAAATATATCAACAGGATATTTATTAATGCTGTGACTGAATGTAGTGGAGTTCAAGCCAGTCGACACATTGGAATCAAATGGGCTCAACACATACATACATTTTTTTAATTTCATTTGTATCTGTAGTTTGTTTACAAGTTCAAACCATGGTTCTGGTGATGTTCTATAAAATTCTAAGTAGTTTGGGATCCTGGTATTTTGAGAATTCACATCTCACTACCTGCTATACTTTGATACTTGATATGCTTTGGGTTGCACAGGGTTATAATGCCAATGTATAGATGAGAAGGGCTTGGTAGAAAGTTGTTTGTAGTGATGATGTACAAATGTGAATTTTAGTGTTAAGATATGTTGTGAAACTTGTCTATTTAATTGGATCTTTTCAGGAAGTTTAACTTCTTTCCGGAAATCAAAATATAATGTTGGGGAGGAAAGTTTTGAAAACTTTTCTATTTAAACTTTTTCTTTAAACTTTCTAGGAAACCAATGTATTTTTCAACAAAAGACTGAAAACCAGGTTTTTTTCCTTCCACCTGCTTTTTTACTGCTGTCACCACCCCCCTTTTTTTTAACCTGTTTCCATATTGCCACTTAGAAATGGAGGGAAAAAGGAAAAGTAGAGGAGGGTTAGCTAAATCTCAACATATCTTAATTGCCAGCTTCTGACAAAAACCAAAACACAGAAAACTTCAAAAGAAACAAACATTGTTTATGATTGATTTTTTTGTAAATTAAAATTATTTTCATTGAATATGTATTCAAATATGTGCACTGGTTTATCGGAGTATTTTTATTATTTTTGTGTTATTCTTTAGATAATTCTGTACACTACAAAGATATTGTAATTAGCAATATAGAACATTACAATATGTAAACACTAAATGTATCAATAAGAGTGATAAAAATAGGATGGATAAAGAGTATAGGTGAAATGCTGATTTTAATATACCACAGTAAGCTACCTACATAACATTCAGAACCCAAAAAGCCATCTGTAATACTGATCCTGAATGCTAAGAAGCACAGAAGTCATTCCTTGAGTGAAAATTTTCACAAAGAATGAAACATTGCAGTGACTTACACTGACTATTCATTCCTCTTACGGAGTGTGTAGTCACTTAACATTTTCAATGCATGTTATTGCTTTTATAAATGTATGATCATTGCTGTAAAGGCACACCACTGATGAAGGGACAGACTCACTTGTATGGTGCCAAAAGGACACAACTTTATTTAGTCTGGCCATTGTTACAGGATAGACATTGGGATAGTCCTTGCCAAATCCAGCCAATCTAATGGTTTCTCAGTTTGCACACACATCTCAAGACCCAGGCACTACGGCCCAAAGATTTGAACACAGTGCCCCAACTAATAGGCTTAAATTTTAGCTTGCCTCTGTGATAACAGGATTATACTAATCTTTGTGATTTATAGCAGCCACATTAGGCTAACAAGCAGTTTAACCGGGCAACCAGGGTTTGATGCAGCCTTATGCTTCTTTTGTTATTGCATGCAGGCGCCATGTAAGTATCCCATAGGAGGGTTCATATAAATTTCCCTGGTAGTGCCATCACTCATTGGCTTTGTTATGCATCCTTCTATGCATTTCCCACATCATCTCAATGAGTAATATCTAGTTCAAAGGATCTAAAATAAAAATGAACCAAGCCTACACAAATTAACTTCTCCAAATTCTGGGAAAGCAAAAAGCCAAGATATGAGCTTTGCTTGTCAGGCCTTTCCCTAGCCCACAACTATGCCAAAGGTGGAACCTACAAGTGGAATGACTCTAATCATTTTTATGCACTCATGTCAGTTGGGTATCTGCACAACTGTTTTGGTGGCCTCAAATAGTGCTTGCAATAGAGCCATGGGAGTTGGAAGATCTGTGTTCTTGTCCTTGCTTCATCAATGTAATGCTGTGTGAAGGCCAGAGCTCCAAATACTCAGCACCATCAATGAGAACAATATTTTCAGAAGAGCTGTTCTCCCATTTAGGCACCTAAGAAAGAGGAAGATTTTAACCTTAATAATCAACACTCCTAACATCATGCTTCTGACCAAATTTTCAGAAAATGTATCATCTAGTGTATTGAATTTTTTAAATGAAAATCTTGCCTCTGATTTGCTGTCTAAATGAAAGCCATGCTCCTTTTAAAAACGTGTCCAAATTGTGGAAGCTGACAGAGCTCTTCTAAATATCTAACCTTTAATCTTTTGCTTTTGTGTCTCCAGCTGTAAAACAGCGATGTTACTGTGTATTTTAGTACAATAATTTAAGAATCTGGGTTACAAAGTCTGTAGAAATCATGTATTAATAACTAAATTTTCCAATTTTGTTCATCACAGCTCAAACAGGCACTCTGACTGAAATCATGGCTCCACTGGCATTAGTGGCCATCCTCCTACTTCAATTAGGCTGGGATTTCACCTTCAAGCGTATTTGATTGCTGTAAAAGTATCTTGATATCAATTCAGACAGTTGCCAATTGCAGCTTGGGGCATTCTGCAACAGTACAGCATTATTTGCTGTCAACTATTTTAAGTAAAGTTATTTCCTGACTAATCTTGAGTTGCATTCCATGCAATAAAAAACCCACAACTTTTTAATCAAAGCACAAGAATTATGGCTCTATTTAAAATTCCTGAAGAGCAAAATCTAGCAGCACTATTCATTTCCATTTGCAGTAGTTTCTCGTGAACTCTCAGTACCAGTTTGAGTTTTGACAGGAATAAAATGGTATTGGGGTAACACATGACATTTTGAATAATATTATTAAGGATGTGTCACACATTTCAAATCAAAATTGGGACTTGGAACAAATATTTTAACAAATACCTGGCTTGGGGAAAAAGTCTTTATATATAGTTTTAGTATCTAGAGAAGCAATTGAGTGTCCCATTTAGGTAATTTTTAATTTCAGATTGAAGAATACACTATCTTTTTTCAGTTTTAAAGTGGAACACACTCTATCTAACAGAAAATATCAGCAGTGTTTTGGAAGATGCCTCTGAAGGTGTTTTGGAAAATTTCATTTTCACTCTTTTACACCTGCAAATAATATAAACTATTTATTCAGTTTAGATATTTAATGGTTTACCAACACAAATTTCCATTTCCACATGTAAAACATGTAAAACTGCATGTGCAAGTATGAAGGTAGTTTTTGAAATAATAGTCTTTTGTTTCTAAATTTAATTGATTCACAGATTTTAAGGCCAGAAGGGATCAAGGAACCATTATGATCATGTAGTCTGCCCAGTTTCTATGCCAAGTAGGAGGTTCTTATTGCATCATGACAAAGAAGCTTATATTTGGAAGGCTACAGGGTCTTCCCTCTTCCTGTTTCCTCTCCAAGTCTTGACAGCAATTCAATCCTGTGTCTTTTTACTTCTTTTCCTTTGCTACCCTCTATCTCCATCTGCAGGAAAGTTCATTCTGTGAGGATGTGGAAAACTGTTTCCCATTTTCAGCAGCAATGTTTCCTACCTCAGTTTGAGATGGGATATATATTCTATTTACAAGTCCCATCAAATTTTGGTAGGATAATGCATTCTTCACCTTCTTTCCTGAAATGTTAGGTGATGTTGATGTACACTGTTAAATAGTGGCACATTTTACCCTTGAGTGAGCTGCATTTCACAAGCAATTAAATTCAAATAAAAGATTAATTGTTTGGAAAATGTTTAAAGATAGTTTTTATTGTATGTTTCTTTCTAAATATAAGACCTAATTCTTACTTTGTATGTGGTCAACAAAGTGTCTGCTTCTGAACATGCTAATTATATCCAGCAAAATTGCCCTAAAAAAGTTATTGAATATATGTGGTGTGTCAGTAGCTGCACATTCTCGCTTGTGTGTGTGTGTGTGTGTGTGTGTGTGTGTGTGTGTGTGTGTGTGTGTGTAGATTTTCTTCATTGTATGGACATTGCAGATGTTCGTCCAATGAAGGCATTAACAGAACACACTAATTAACAGGGCTTGTCAAACCGCTGTTTCTACTCACCCGTAGCTAGTAGATTTCAGCCGGTCGCTCCGTGTGCCCCATTCACCAACACTGCGCGCATGCGCAGTGTCGGTCTAGCACATGCACGGTGTGGGGCTGGCGAGTAGCTCTCACCACAGTTTGTTGAACCCTGCTAATTAAAATGTGGTGGCCCAAGTGTTTTGGAAATTGCAATACATTAGGAAATTAATAGTGTTTAACAGTCATGGCCAAGTCTACACTAGGAAAGTCTTTCAAAATTATTAAATTCAGCTTAATAACTCCTGATGTAACACATTCGAACTAATGTGTGTACACCATGGAAAAGCCTCAAAATTAGTCCAAGGCAGTCTCTGTTAATGTGGACACACTACCTCAGACTTGGAGCCCCAGGAAGCACTGGGGAATAATTAGTCTGAATTACTCTGGGGAGTAATTATTTCAAAATAGTGGCACCAAAGTGTCCACGATGCCATTATTTTGAAATACCTATTTTGGAATTAGCATTATTCCTGATGAAAAGTAGGAGCACAGATTTTGCATTTCATGGTCTGTTATTTTGAAATAATGGGCTTGGTAGTATGGACACTCCACTTAAAAATTAGACTTTGGGGGGTTATTTTGAAATCCTAGTGTCATAAAATCTACACTTCCATCTGTATGATTGTGGTATGGTGGATCAGGTGTTTTGTGTACTGAATTGGTAAATAAACAATGATTATTGAGAATGTGACTGCAATATGATTAAAGGCTATTTCTTACTCTTCATTTTCTTCATTTTAATATTTAGCACATTTTGAGAAAGGACAGAACACACACATATATTAACATAAAGCAACAATGAAAACTGAGGGGAAAATGTGAAAATTTCTCATTTGAAGATTCTTAAATATTACAGTGAGAGGTACCTTAATACAGATTAAATAATATGTTAAATTAAATAGACATAACAAAGATATAAAGCTAGTTTTTTAGATCTAGTCATCTCCTTCACTGCATAATGTACCATATAGGTAGGTTAACATTTTGGGAATTATGCTGTTGTAGTAGTCTATTGTCAGAAAAGAATAACAGAGCAGAACAGTGTCGTTGCTCATTTAGCATTTTGGGTGCCTTTGTCTGTCTATCTATAAGATGGAAATAGCAATTAACTACTTTCACTGGTAAGGAATAATTAATATTTGTTAAGCAATTTAAGATCTGCAGGTAAAGTCTTTAAATCATGATTTGAGGATTTCAGTAACTCAGCCAGAGGTTATGTGTTTGTTACAGGAATGTGCAGGAGATCAGAATAGATGATCATGATGGAACCTTCTGGTGCTAAAGTCTTTGAGTCTGTGAAAGGCACAAAATAATGACTTTGGGTGTGTCTAGACTACTGAGTTTTGTCGACAAAAGTGGACTTTTGTCGACAAAACTATACCAGCGTCTACACTACTGCTGAGTTCTGTCGACATAACGTCGACAGAACTCAGCAGTTTTGTCGACGCTGGTATACCTCATTTTACGAGGCATAACACCTTCTGTCGACAGAGTTCTGTCGACAGAAGGTGTTATTGCCTGTAGGGTTGCGTCTAGACTACAGGGTTCTGTCGACAAAGCAGCTTGCTTTGTCGACAGAACTCAATGTGTCTGGATGCTCTTTGTCGACAGAAGTTTTGTCGACAGATACTGTCGACAAAACTTCTGTCGACAAAACACGGTAGTCTAGACGTACCCATAGTGTCAAACATTGACGCTATATGGGAAATAGTGTTGTGGTTTTATATGATGAATTAAATCCAAGAAAATCTCAGTGTTGCTTGCTTCTCTTTAGTTTGCTTGGATGAAAGAAATCTCATGTTGTATTACCTGAATTTAATCACCCAAATAATCTGTCATTTTTATCTCCAGATTTTCCACATGACATATGATCTGGCCAGTGCTGTGGTGAGAATCTTTAATCTAATTGGAATGATGCTACTGCTTTGCCACTGGGATGGTTGTCTTCAGTTCTTAGTACCTTTACTTCAGGATTTCCCACCAGATTGCTGGGTGTCCCTAAATGGTATGGTTGTAAGTATTGTTCATTTTTCATTGTGTTTTTCAAACATTCTTTCTAAGTTATCTGTGAACTGCTAGTTTAAATTTGTAATGAAAAAGTATATAGTAATTACATTGCACTACAAGTTAACATGTAACCTTGCCTCTTTCTTTTTTTGGTTGACTAACTACATACTTCCTTGTAACCCGAGCTACCTAATCACAGCTAAAACTAGTTGTTTTCCATGACTGACCTAAATCATATGATACTTTGGTTTTAAGATAATTTTCAATCAATCACCTCTTTCTCAAGAAACAACCTAGAATAATATAGGATAAGATTTATTATTAACTTTAAAAAAGGATAATAGATAGGGCTGGCCAGAAAACTTTTCCAAATTTCACAAACATGAAAATTTGGTTTTGTTCCCATGCGACAAAAGAGAAGGTTAGAAACAGCATGTCTAATTCTGAGATAAGACTTGATTCTGGGTTTTCTATAGGGATGTGAAATATTAACTGGTTAACTGGTAACCCTTAATGGTGATCACCTTTCCTTCTCCCCTGAATCAATTAATTAGTTTAACATTATGTTTTACCAGTTAACCAATTAAGTGGGATTTTACATCCCTAGTGTTCTACTGACCTTAGATGTGGGAGACTCAAGCTCAGATTTCTGCTTGAATTAAGCATAGCAGGCATAGGATCTCTGACATCCCATCTAAGTGTCCAACCAACCAGATGTTCTAGGCTCTTCCATTCTATTTTTCACTGACCAGAAATGGCAACTTTGGCCTGAGAAATCTTAACTATCAACATTTTGTCAAAAAAGAATACATTTTTCAACAGGAAAAAGTTTTGGATTTGTTTCCACCAGGTTGATTCAAAAGGCATTTTATCTATGTGTTATTAGTCCAATTTTGCCTTCAGTTACATGATTGCAACATCCTGTGAGCCAAATCCTGAAGTTGTTGCCCAGCTTCTTCCAAACATTTACTCAGGCCAAATGTCCATGGGAATTTTTCCAAACAATGAGGTAAAATTTAGGGGGGGAGGAGGAGGGGGGAGGGAGAGAGAGAGGGAGAGAGACTCACACACACACTAGTTCAAGAGCAGAATTTGGCTGCATTTGTATAACTTCTCATCTGTTGTGAGAAAAATGGAACCACCGAGCTTTGGCAACTATCTTGAAGGCTGGCAGCTTCAAAGAGCAAGGTGGTATTGTATTGAAGACTTCAGATGATGAAGAATAGTTGATACACTAGGGAATTTGTTAAAAAGATAGTAAAATGAAATATTTCCACCGTGTACTATATTCCACCATTAGGCCGCCTTATTATATGGGATAACATAATACTGTGTATATGGAAGAAAATGTGATGAAGAAAAAAATAAAAGGAAAAATTAACCCCCTCCCCATTTAGAAACAGATAAGCCAAACATCACAGAAACTAGGGACATTATCAAGTGACTAAAAGAACAATTTTTGGCAATATCTGTATCAGGTTGTTATGGTACAGGCAACAGCAAGGAAGTTTTAAGCAAGGAATCTCTGTTAGGATTTAAACCAAGGAGCCTCTGATCTACTTAATGCAAAAAAAAAAACCCCACCTTTTGTTGTCAGCAGTGGCAGCACTTATATCATGTTTCATACTTTTTGTTAAAATACATCATTACAGGCAATCACAATAACAGTGAGTAATACTTGGCCTTATTTTCAACTAACAAAAGCCATGCACATTTGAAATGGGGCTGTTCTGAGACTGTTTTCAAGCTCATCTGTTCCTTGAGTTAAACATTATATGCATTTAAACGGCTTTCGTGAATCACCCCGTGTACTGAGCACTTTCTTCTATAAAAGGCAGAGAAAGACAGAACAGACAGGTAAACAATTGTGTAGGCATGAATATTTGTCTCATTCAGCAGCAGAAGTTGGTCCAATAAAAGATAGTATCTCACCTAATTTGTTGGACGCTACATGGGATCATCATGTCTACAACAACAACCTGTCCTATCAAAAGAAACCCTGTCATTTCTAGAATTTAAGAGCTACAGGAGACATTCTTAATCAAAGAAAAATATTTCATACAGGTATATTTGTGTTTGTATGAAGTATCCAAAGGGCCAAATCATCATTTTTCAAATCAGATAAATAATTTTTGACAGTCTTTTACTTAATGGTAAGTACAATTTTGGACCGCAAAAATAAATTGCAGTAATAAAGGGTGGAAATAATTTTGCTGAATAAAAGAATGGCAACAAAATATTTACAAAATTCCTGTAAGAAGTAGAGAGGTTAAAATGTGTTTAATCAGGTAAACATGTAACTACTGAGAATTTCAGTGGTTACATGGTTACTATACAAAAGGCTGGGGGACAAATGGCTCCCTAGGAGCCCATTGTGTGAAGGGAGCTGGCTTTTAAAGGAACAGGACTGCTCAAATCAAAATTGCAGTGTCATAATGACTTGTCATGAACTGGAAAAAAAATCCAAGAATAACACAACTACTATTGTCAGAAAGGGAATGCATTAAATAACCATTTCTGTTTTGCCAATATCAGGTCCCGGTTCTTCAAACTTGACTCATGTTAAGCCAGATCTAACACATATTGGAATCAATAGATCGATTCCCATCTTCATCAAAGGGCATGGGATCAGGTCAATTATGTGAATAATATGTATGTGCTTCACAATGTCCTAAAATTACATTTACTCGAAAGATTCTTTATTACCACTCAGTCCTTAAAGATGGCTTGAATTATGTGTATGCCCATTTTAAGAGTAGCAGTGTGTTGCAAAGAGTCCTTACTGTCAATGAGAATCAGATCCAGTATGACTGGGACCAAAGGATGGGAAATGCTGAGCTATTGGGTGTTTCAAAATTTAGGTGAAGCATTTTTTTGATCACACACTTTTGTTCATAGTTGGGAGATAGGAGATGAAGTCAGTGATAATGAAAGAATGAATAATAACACATTTGCAGGTTAATAGGCACGAAGAGTCCTGTAGCATGGCTGCTGGCTACGTGCAATGTTTGATGAACTCCCATTTTTAGCATGGACTAGTCTCTCTTAAGTCAGATTTGGATATAGGTGATATTTTTAGATGCGAAGCAATCCAGAATTGTTGGCTTCCCAGCTTTTTGGAACAGAGCAATTGCCATTTTGAACTCAGTCCTGGGCTTAAGCCAATTTTTAAGGACAAGCACAGATATTACTCCACCTCTCCCTTTTATGGGGTTTCTTGCACCTCCATCTGAATTATCTGGCCACTATCAAATGCAGAACCCTGGACTAGATGTACCAAAGGTATAATTTGGTATGTCAGTTTGTTTGTTCTTATCTTTGTTTATGACGAAGGTGTTATTCTTACTCAAACAAATATTTCCACATTTAATTTTAGCTATTTGTCTCAAAAATATTTCCTTAACCTCCTTGATAGCACTTGGAGAATGGTCACAGTTGTCTGGGAGAGAGACCACATCACTTCACTACAAGACCTTTGGAAGAGCACAGTTCTGGAGAGAATTAACACTGGGGCTTCCACTACTTAGCAAAGTAGAGTAGTCAAAAACCTCAGAGCCTAGGCCCTCAGGCAGAGCAGAGCACTAAACAGAGAATTCTGGACTGCAGTCATGGTAGAGCAGTAATGAGACTAGGCACCCAGGCTCTCTGACAGGATCAGAGAGAATCCATTCACCAAGTGCATGCCACTTCCCTTGCAGCTCCTGCCACCACAGGGAGTTTGGGGTAGGGGAGTGAAGGGGAAGAGAGGGCGCCGCTGCTGTTGTGCTGTACCAAGCCCCCCAGGAATCCCAGAAGCCATGTCCTCTGGGATGGGGTGCCATGGCGCAGGAGAGTGAAGCGATGGTGGGAAGGGGTGGGACTTGGGGACTAGTAATGTGCTTAAAGTAACCACCACCCCAGCCTGCCAGGAGTCCTGGGACAAATTGCACAATCACTCCGGATGGAGATGACCTGTGGGCCAGAAGTTTGAGACCCCTTCACTAGACATTTTGTCATACAATTAGTATTACACTGAAACCAAAGCAGCAATAAAATAACTGTTCAAAAGAAATCTGCCAGCCTTCCACCTGCGAAAAAGCATTCGTTCTACCCTTCCTCCTTCCGGAGAATATACCATATCAAACAAAGGGTTTTGTAGCCTGCTTAGTCCCAAATCAGTTTGATCAAATATATATTATTGCAGAAGTACAATATTTGTTGTTTTTGTGATAGGAATATTATACAGATTATTATTGTAAGAGTCTTTCACCTTAAGACAAATGTTTGCAGCTATCAAGTAATATCTTTAATGATAATCCGCACATTTGCTGACATTGCCTTTAGCAGCTTTCCTGACAAAATAGTGACATATCTTCAAATATGTAATTACTATAGTAAAAATAGGTCATCAGGATGCTGACGTGCATGTCTTTGCATTCTATATTCTGCTTGGTAACATCTTTTCCACATTTTCTACTTGTCTGCCAAAAAGGTAGCAGAGTGTATAGTGCGTGGGGGGAGGGGGAGGGGAGGGAAGGGGTGTTGTTTTAATGCTCACTTTTTTAACAATCAGCTAGCGAGAGGAAAAGAAAATATACCTCGTGCCATTCTTGCTTAAAGTGGGATGGGGTAACATATAATAACTAAGGCTTTTGACTTGAATCCATCCCTATTTCTTAGTTTGTAAAACAGAAAAGAGATTCCCCGTAGCCACACTTTTCTCAGAGGGCCATACACTCCCACTGGTATACACTCAACTCTGTAGTAAGCCAGTATTCCATCTGGTTGAAGAGAAACAGACACAACAAACTTGCTATGTATTGCTATGTAGTCAGCTGGTGTTATCGCTTCTGAAGGAAACATTTGGACAGGCTGAAGAATATTGTCTTTCTTCAAAAAATTCTCTACCCTAATACTATATAGCTTCCTATACCATGCTCATCCCTGTAGTATCTGCATGCCTTCCAATAGTGGCTAATGTCAGTCATGTGATTTTTGTTCACTTGTGATATCCCCAGAGGGAGAAGCATGTTCAATGTGTCTTGTTCTAATAACATTTTAAGGGGAAGTTATTTCATTTTTGTTTAAATGTTCTAGTCTTGGTCCTCCAGTATTTTAGTTTTACTATCTTAGAGCAGCTGGCATCTTTCCACATATGGTATGTAAATTTGTGTAATCTACAAGGATTCACGCCTATATATTCTGTTTCAGGGAAGTCAAATACTGTTCATATGCGCCATCTAAAGTCAATTTTTGAGAGACCTAAAAACAAAGGTCTTGTGCCCATCAAATAATCCCTGTTCTGACATGACAAAAGAAGTCATGTGAATTAAGCAATTTTCTCCTTGCATTCATATATTATAATGGGGCAGTAGCACCAGAGTTATGATGAAGACTAGCTTACTATTTAATAGCTAGTTTTTCCAAGCGTTCTAAAATCCACATGCTTACTTTCATTGTCTTGAAAAGTGCTGTGTCTCATGGAGGTTTGAGGTAGGATTAATAGTTCAAGTTTGTCATTATTTGAGAAATGGATTCCTAAGACAACCCCATTACAATAATGTGATATCAGCATTTCATTGCCAAGGGAAATAACATTAATTAAATAGCGGGAAAATGAAAAACTGTCACAAACATCAGCATTAGGGTAATGAAATCATTCTTTTCCTGAGCAATGGGATTTAGAGTGAACAAAGAAAAGCAAATAGTTGTGACTTTCATCAGTATTGCCAAGATCAGAGGGATTGCTGAGCACCAGGAAACACCGATATAGACATCCCCATTGTGAGGGCTGGTGTAAGTTCAGCATTGGTAAGGCAGTGCCTGAATACTATCATAAATGAGAATCATTTGTTTATTATGAAAAACAATTATAAATTTAATACAATAATGTATCCAATCCAGCTGAATGCAGGGTTAACACTTTTTGGTTTCACTCCTCAAAGTGCTGTAGTTTCTTTGAGAAAAGAGATCTGATGTGTAAATGTCAGACACTAGAAAAGGTATTTGGCCCTTTTTTAGAACAGTTATATCGAACCTCAAATTATATTTCCCTCCACAAATTGTTCAAGAAAAATCAAAGTGCCCAAGCTACAGTAAATATTTTTTTTTAAAAAATGAGTAGTCCTATGGCCCCTTAAAGACTACGAGATTTATTTGTGCATAAACTTTTGTGGGTAAAACCCATTTTATCAGCTGAATTGTGTTTTACTCATGAAAACTTGTGCCCAAATAAATCTGTTTTTAAGGTGCCACAGAACTTCTTGTTGTTTTTGCAGATACAAACTAACATGGCTACTCCTCTGTGACTAAACATTTAAAGAGATGCTCTTATAACAACAAATCACCTGTTAAAATGGTGCCCCTAATTTGCCCCACTAATTCTTCCATTCCTCTAATTTAACACAACATGCTTGTACAAATTAGACCAACTTGACTAAGGTGTTTCTCAGATACAGTCCTCATCCCTCTCAATAAAGATTTGATTGAAATAATTAAAGTGCTGTAACAATCATATTCATAGGGAAACTCTTCTGAAAGTTGGTATGCTCACACAGCTTCCCAGGGTGCAAATCTGAGGTCTTTTGTGTTACCAGATTTGCCCAATACTCTGGAGTATGCTCATTTATTAGGGTTACTCTTATGGGACTGGGGGAAGGTTAACAATTCTAACAGTGTGCTGCTTGTGCTTACTTGTGCTCTCATATGGAGCTGAATTATCCCTGCTGCCAATTCCCCCTCCCACTGGAGCTCTCCTGCAGGAACTAGGTTGCTCAGGATGGGGTCCTTACCACCTTAGCAACACACACAGACACACCCACTAACAGAGGACGTCTGAGTGGACTGGGTAATCAGCACTCACAAGCTGACCCCCTCATATGTCCCTGGACTCAGCTGGCTGGGTTTAACAGCAATGCCACACTGTACCCTTTGGACTCAATAGGCTGAATGAAACAGCACTTTAAGCTGCCATCATATGCCCCCAGGTTCAACACTTCCCTATCCCCACTTTCACAGCAGAATCATTTACTAGTAAACCACATGATGAGCAAACCCCACAGGGCACTACAGGGCTCTTTAGCTTGAGTACAAGAAGCATTGTTGCAGAGCGAATGGGGAAGCCAAAACAACACGCCTTGAGGAAGAGTGAGCAAAAGAGAAAGAAAGAGAGAGAGAAGCTACCAGCTTAATAATGAAAGTTATTTATTTCTGAGTAGTGAATAGATATCAAACAGTTACAATATTAAATCTAAATTGAAACTGATTACAAATGTTAGGTAACCATATAACAGTTTACATAGGGCAGGGTCAGGAGGCTATGCTTAGAGAGGTAGTTGATGGGGGGAGAGGAGGAAGAGAGAGAGAGAGAAAGACCGAAACCTCACCACTCCATGGAGCTTGAACTGATTGGGGTTCCCAGATGATGATGGTAGCCGGGGGTCCAGAGGGCAGGAGACAAGCAGAGCAGAGCCCCCAGCACAATCAGACAGGAGATGAAGAAGTCTCAGTGGAACAGGTGCAGTTTAAATCCAGGTATCAGAACAGTTTTTCTTGGGGCAAGGATAGGAGTTTTTATAGGGATAGGACAATAGTTCAAAGAGAAAGAGGTGAGACAATAGAGACTGATCACCCCTGGTTATGGGTGATGTTCCTTGAACGAGCTCACAATGCAACTAGGCAGTTTCAGTGTTTTAGATGTCAATAGGATTGTTACTAGAATTGGTCTGATAATGACTAATTTGGGTGTGAGCAGGCCTGGGTTCATTAGCATCTGGAGTAGAGATTTCCCATCAGGCAGTGCTTCTCTGCTTTCGGTATCCTATAGTTCACTGCCGTTCCTGCCTTGGAAGAGCTGGTCATTCTGTATGTTAATTAGTTCTAGCTTCAATGCAGGTGAGGCTGGGGTGTTTCCTTAATTAGTTTAGGTGTGCCTTCCCTGGCCTTTTCATTGCTTTTTGTCTGATTCTAGCAAAGGTTTAGGAGAAGGGCAGGAGGATGGTTTTCCATGAATGTCACTCCTTGGCTCCCAAGAGCACAGGGTTGGTAGAAGCGACGAAGAGTCCTGTGGCACCTTATAGACTAACTGAAGTGTGGAGCATAAGCTTTCGTGGGCAAGACCCACTTCGTCAGATGCATGTGACGGTAGGGTTGGTAGGTAACATTTGATCAAGAGAACCCAAATATTCAGTCTCCCACATTACAATGTTCCATATCTGGTATGCCGTGATAAGGTAGTGTCACATATTTTGGTGTGAAGTTGAAGCAATTTGGATAGCGGGTTCCTTGGACACAGCTCCAGCCAATAAGGAGTGATTTTTGTATTCCAACTAAAAATATAGCAAAATGGTTGCCTAGTACTGGTTTTGAAGATTGGGCTAGAGTAGACTTGGGAGACTTATGAGAGTGAGTCAACTGACACCTCGCAGAACTATTGTTATATTAGACTGTACTCATTTCTGGGCATGTTCTGTTTCATCTGAGAATATACCATTAAGATCAGAAGGCCAATTCATGATCCTCCTGCACTGCAGATGGTTGTTCAGTCACCTACATAGACTGGGATGCTTATCAAGTCTCACGTCTGATGTACTCACAACCTACCAGTTCCTTCCTCCCTACAGGCCTTCCATATTCCTGTTAAGTCTGAAAGGACTGGGGAGGGCCAGGAGAACTGGTGGCTGAGTGGGTGAGGTGTTCCATGAGAGCCTCCAATTGTGTTCTTTTCCTACCACTATTTCTCCCCAAAGAAGGGAAATTCACCACTCCAAATTGTCATTAATACAGAGTTATGGCTGACCAGAACCTCATACCTTCCAAAGTCCACCAATACCTAACTTCGAGTGCACTTGTACTTAAACCTCAGAAAACTAGGAAGTGCAAATTTAAGACACTCAAGTTCTGCCCCAGTTGGCAGATATCAGAGCCCTATATCTTTCCAGGTGACACGCAGTACTGATTCTATTAATTTTCTCTTTGATTGTTGGTTGGTAGCAGGTTACAGGGTAAAAGTAAAGGTCAAGTTTGTCAATGATATCTCAGGTTTTTTCCAAGGAGGTAGGTATTACATCACTCCCTAAAAATAGTAAGACTCTCGATTTGCCTGATCTCCCTTGAAATGTGTTCTATAATTGCATGCCCTCAGTTTGAGAGTGCTTTTTCTACAACGTCTCATGCACTTCATCCTGGCCTTATGTTTTGCATTGTCTGTGAGGAGCACAGATACACTGTGGTTCACAGGTCAAAATTTTGTCTTTAATATATCTTGGAATTTGATCCATACATTGCTTTGAAAATTAGAGTCAAAACTCTCAGCTGTCATTGGGAGCTGACTGGGAGCCAGTGGGGAAGGATTTCAACATAGACTTAATGAGTTTATAGCAGCCACATTCTGTCCCAGCTGGACCATGTGCACTTGCCTTCGCCTTCAGCTTCAGATACAGTGAATTACATTAATCCATAAGTTACTGTGGCCATCTCCCTGTCTGGGCTGCGTCTACACTACAGAGGTGTGGTGTGTACGAGATATTATACACTGCAGTGAAAAGCAGTGTGTGTTCACAATGCAGGGTGTGGTTACACAACAGTGAAAGGCTCTGGCAGAGGGGAAACAGCAGGGAAAGGATTTCGGCAATGACCTGCTGCCAGTCTTCTGTTGCAGGGGAGGGCTCCAACAGCAGGAAGCTGGCAAAGCCTTTCTCGGCTGCCTCCTCCTTGCCAGAGCCTTCCTCTCTAGGACGGGTTCCCAACCTCCTACGTACCCCAGGTTGGGAACCCCTGCTCTAGGAGGAGTCTTTACCTGTGTGGAGGAAAGGCTCCATCATCCAGGAGGCAGCAGGTTGCTACACTGCTACAAGCAACAGTGTTGATGGGGAGACATGGACTTGGGGGAGAAGAGAAAGTACTTGTATACATATTTGCACCTATCACTTGCTGTCTCACTATCTACGCTGTTTTATATACCATGCTCATGTGGCTATTGAGTATGTGCTCTAGGCACCACACACAAAAAAAAAAGCTTGCAGTGTCACTGTAGCCTGAGAGGAAAGAACAGCTTCCTAGCAAACTTGAGATGATCACTTGATGATCATCTGTTCTTTGCATTCCATCTGAAGAACCTGGCATTGACCACTGCTGGATGACAGGGTACTGGGATAGATGGCCAGATTCTGTATGGCAATTCCTATGTACCTATATTTTTAAGAAAACATTTTCAGACACTGTTGCTATCTGGTGATCCAAGCATTTGTGCTTCGAATATGCAGAAAGCATTTCCCCTTACAGCTGTCATTGCTGGATTTTGAAAGGTTTTACTTTTGCCTTTGATACTGTACCATGACAGCAAACTACCACAACACTACAAAGACAAGCCATCTCTTGAAGTGATGCCATCTGAAGATTAATAACCTATGTTTGCCAGTCAATTTGTTTGTAATGGCTGTCAATTATATGTTGATTGTATGATTGCATGGCTACCAAAAAAGTATGGTCTTTGAAGCAAATGCAGTTGTCTGTAATGAGCCATATCTCCCATGTTATTGGTCCAATAAAAGATATTGCCCCACCACTTGGATGCAATGTCCTGGGAACAACATGGCTGCTGCAACTTTGCATACCATACCTTCCATGTCTTTCACATATATTATTCTCTTGTTCAGATAAATCTCAAACAGGGAACTATGGAATTTAACCTGTAGCTTGAATTAGAAAAGCTAAAAGGGCTTATCAGGCATTTGGGTTTTGCAAGCTGAGGGTTGTTTTGCAAGTATGTTTGATGCCATTTGCTAAAATTCAGTGACTGCTGAAATATTGGTCCTTGTATATAACCTCTCCTCCCTCATCTCTGAAAATGCCTCCATTAGAATGGGGAAGGAGTTTGGTTGGGGATCACATACAGGTTTTCAAGAATGAATAGATGAATATAGTGATAGTGATATCTGAAAATGCACAAGATGGCTTATATAATACGGTGTTTCATTTATTGTCAAATGAAAAAACAAACAAACAAACCTATGTCAGATGAACATTATTAAGGGTGCAAAATCAGGCACTCAAAGTTAATTCACTTCCTTATGATTCACCAAAGGAATTTTTAAATACATGATCGCATGCTGTTTTTTTCTACAGGATCCCATGGCATTCTGTGTACAGGTTGCATACTGCTCACTTCAAAATGTTGTTTGTTTCAGTGTGGGTATGTCTGGACTACCTTTCTCCATTGACGGAGCCATGTAAACTAGTTTACCTGGCATAGGCAAAGAAA
The DNA here is from genome assembly GCF_052426305.1 of Pelodiscus sinensis. Lineage (NCBI taxonomy): Eukaryota > Metazoa > Chordata > Testudines > Trionychidae > Pelodiscus > Pelodiscus sinensis. Next base: position 101,696,246 of record NC_143057.1, read on the forward strand.
CGGGGATTTAAATAATCCCTGCTTCATTAAAATAAACATAGCCTCCACGCTGTGCCGACGATCAGCTGATCTGGCACAGTGCGGAGGTCTAGACGTGGATCTGTCGGCTGGGGAAGCCTTTGCCGACCGATCCCTTATGCTTTGTGAAACGAGATTTACAGGATCAGTCAGCAAAGGCTTCCCCAGCCGACAGATCCACGTCTAGACTTCTGCGCTGTGCCGGATCAGCTGATCGTCAGCGGGGCTCGGTGGCAATGTTTATTTTAATGAAGCAGAGATTATTTAAATCCCCACTTCTTTGCCTATGCCAGGTAAACTAGTTTACATGGCTCCGTCAACGGAGCCATGTAGTCTAGACATACCCTGTGCAATCTTAACCCCTATTACTGCACGCAACTCAAACCCTGTCCTGAAGACAAAATTATTTATTTTCTCATGTTCCTCCTCTACCACCTCCTTTTGGTGCTCATCTTTGCAATATCTGAATGCTTCACAAACATTAAATTATTTTCTAAACAAAACTCTGAGGTATGTGGCTGTTATCATATCTGCTTTACAAATGAGAAACTGAACACAGAAAATTAAGGTCAAAAGTATCCTTAGTTTTAGAAGCCTGATTTGAGATTCCTAAAACCTGATTTTTCAGACCAGCTCATTTAATACTGCAGTTTGTATGTTCAAAGCACAGCTGCCACTGACTTTAGGAGTGCTCAGCAGCTTTGCAAATCAGACCCCAGGGTCTCAAGCTGGCCCACAGCACAATTAGTGTAGCTGTGAATGCTTAGTGTAACATCACATTCAGGGCATTGGACTAAGTCCCAATTCTAGTGGCCTGCAGCAAAGGACAGACAAACTTCTTGCTCTTAGCTCTGGTGTCCAATCCCAGCCTTGCCTTCAGTGAGTAAGAAGTGTAACTGCAGGGAACATCCTTCTCAGCTGGAGCATGCCACATGAAGATGCAGTATTTGGGGAAACTAGTCATGAAGCTCTGACAATTTTTCCAGAGCATGTGCGAACTCTTTATTTTTTAAAAATATTTATAAGTTGGCCAAATCTGGGCAGATTTTTATGGGGACAAGAAAAGGCACAATCCTGGCCAAAAGCCAGTCCTCTGTCAAATTTTCATGTCCTTGGTCCAAGCATGGAGGAGTTCCAGATTTTTAAAATAAAATTTTAACATGGACAAACAATAGCAAGTTTAAAACAAACAAAAGGAAATTTTTCTTCATGTAGCGCACAGTCAACCTGTGGAACTCCTTACCAGAGGATGTTGTGAAGAAGAAGACTTTAAGAGGGTTCAAAAAAGACCTAGATAAATTCATGGAGGTTAGGTCCATCAATACTTACTAGCCAGGATGGGTAGGATTGGTGTCCCTAGCCTTTGTCAGAGGCTAGAAATGGATGACAGGAGAGGAATCATATGATGAAGACCTATTCTGTTCACTCCCTCTTGGGAACCTGGCATTGGCCACTGTCAAAAGACAGGGTACTAGGCTAGATGGACCTTTTTTCTGACATGGCATAGCTGATCTTATGTAACATTGTATTTTTTCCCTAGCATTGTTTTTGGCTGAAATTGCCCACAACAATTTGGCATGAAGCATATATCTATTATGGAAATATTAGAGTTGAAATGGTGAATGTCTGAAAAGGTCAAACTGAAAACAGGACATGAAAATGAGAAGTGTTAGGAAATGTTAATGATAGGCTGAGTCACCTGTGCATCTATAATAGTAATAGGCCTGATGGCTTTTGTGCAATATAACATACCTGAGAAGTAGAAATATTTCCTGTAAATATTATTTTGGTACACTTTATGAATTTTCAGATCAAATACAAATGTAGTTACAGCAAGGATAGCTAGCAACAGACAAGTGATCGTGCTTCCTGTCTGAGATTATCTATTAGTAAAACAGAAATAGCACCTTTTTCATTCAAACAAACAGCACTAATGTAAAATCATACAATTGGGAAGATAATATATGAATGGCTTTGGAATGAGATTTTAAGGGTCGAAATATTTACATTTTGGGGACCTATACAAGATGACAGTATCCCTTTAATGATATACAACTACAGATATTGATTTGTTCAGTGTTCCTTTCTCTTCATATTACTAAGTCATGTGTCAACATCCAAATATATACAGCTTTTAAAGCAGTTGTGGTTTGCAATCTGACCTAAGGGATGAGGAATCAAGCTGTAGGCCTCGAAATATTATAGTGCAAGTATGCTAACACTTGTAGCATGCTACGTGAGCATGCTGTGGCACCGTGTGATTAGATACAGTATATGTTTGGCATGTTATGATTAAAGGAAGACACTGAAATCCTGAAGTTTTAGCTTGCAAGTACTGGTGGAATGGGGTGACTGAGGACACTGTTGATTTAACTTAATGTGTCATGATCAATGAAGAGGAAAACAAAACAAGTGCTCATTTTGCAACATTTGTTCAAGCTTTAGGAAGACCAAACAAGCCCTGGCTTATGTTTTTCCACTGTGTGGTAGGTTACAAGGCCATCTTCTTTTGAAAAACAAGAACACCCTGAATAGAGGAATTAATAATGTCCTCTAGCTTTACTTGGTTTGCCTTTCATGTGAGGTCATGTTTTCACTGTTGTGTCCTGTGAGCTTTCCAGCCTGTTTATTTTTTACTGGAAATTTGTGATGTACTTAGTTAACAGAAGGTATTACATTCACTGTGGTTTTTATTTAATGCAAATGTTTCCATTACTTATTTTGTATTATCTATTATTACTTACCAATAGGAAGTGGATTACAGACACCACGCATATGTCTGTTTGTGACAGGATTTAGCAAACAACTGATTTGCATTCCCTTCATAGTTATTCCTATCATATCCATTCTTTGTAATCTTGAAAATTATATTTAATTATTTTGGGGAAACTGCTTCTGTGATAAAGGTTTTATTGCCTTCTTCTTTCATTCCCAATTCACACACAATGCTCTGTGAAAGACATACTTTTCTGGAATAGAACAAAGTTCTGTTGATTTTACTATTTTTAGTGTATACGTAAACTAATTGTCAGAGTTTGATAACCTGATGCTATAAAACAGCTTGTATATCTATCCTCCTAATTTAGTACCATGGCTATATTTCCAAATCATTGTTTTATTATATATGGAACAAGTGGCTTTGTAATAAAAATATTATCTAGCTCTTCGAGCTTATCAGTATTCAGTACATCTCAAGATGGTGTGAATGGATAACCGTAGATGGTGTAAGATGCTCATAAGGAGCTAGAATCCAGATCGCTACAGGTTTGCCCCAATTGAAGGCAAAACTTAAGTAGGCAAAAACTTCTGGAGAGGACTGCATGAACTGGAAGAAAACTGGATAAGCAGTAGCCAGGATGCTACTGGAAAACATTAATGCATGTGTTTTAGAAGGAGCATGCAAGAGGAGACCCTGACTTTGAAGCCTGATCCAGCTCTTATTGCAAATAATGTCTGTTAGTTTCAATGAGAGATGAATCATGCCCTCTAAGAACTGTACAGCCTTTACCTTAAAATATTCAGTGAATACAGCTGGGCCTCCTGTGAATCCCTACTTCTTCCACTGCAAATCATCACAATTTTGTTTTCTTTTTATCTAAAAATGCAGTTTCTACAAAATCAAAATTTTCCACAGGAAAACTTCAGTGTTGCTAAAATGATTCAATTTTCCATCTGGAAAATAAGTGCAATGTAGTTTGCTTTGGATCATATTATTCTGAATTGAACTACTACAGTTTGTCAGACACTCAGGATATATATTTTGAGTCAGTTTAACATTAATTTGCATCCATCTGTGAGCTGCTGCAGTGCTTCAAAGGCATTGTAGTTTGGATGCTTGTGCCTTCATTCTTTTGTATGAGCCAGGCTTACAGGCTGGACTACATCTCCTCCCAAGACGCACTAATCTCCCTTCTGCTTGGAATTATGGGTTTCCAGGCCAGGCAACTAGTGGATAATGTAGGGATAAACCACCCAAATTACAACTCACTTCAGGCACCACAAGTACATTACAGTTCAATATGTAACCAGTATTTCTCAATTCAGTGTATTTTGTTCTATTAAAAATGGTTTTGCCCTTATTCAGTACAAAAGCAAATGTCAAAATTTGCTGTGGGACCAACATTTTAATTTTCCACCAGCTCTAGTCACAAGAATGACACATAAGGGAGAAACTATGGTTCTTTTAATCTCCTGTTCCCCAAACGTCTGAACTGTCTCTGCTTGAGTGCTCTCTCTTTCAACTCAAATAGAAAATCACCTGTGGGAGAGGTCAAACCTAGCATAATTCTGATGGAAAGGTGAACATTTATAAAAGTGATGTAATTGAAAACAAAGGTTAAAATGGAAACACACAATACAGCCTTAGCTATAAAGGTTATTGCAACTATTTTTATTTTTAAAGTTGATTTGCTTTAAGAGAAATATTCTGCAGGGGACACCAAGCACAGTTAGAATTGGCTCCTGGAATTTTCAGCCTCTCAGTTGTGTTAACATTATTACCTATGTCACTGCTTTTGAAGTGTGTGTGAAGAACCCTGTGGCATGTACCTTGAACTCTGACTAGACTGCCATGTGCATAGTAGCCCCCGTATCCTATAAACTCTGTAAAATAAGGATCCCTTTTTAAATGTTTTCTTTCTTCTCTTAATGCTTCTATTAGTAACATTTTCTTTATTCATATAGCTGCTAGCTAGAAACCCAAATATCCTATGAAGATGATCCTCACTGGTTCACGCATCTCTTAAAACTCTGTAATGATTACTTATTATGCAGATTCTGGGTTTAGCATTGGGAATTCAGCCAGGTGGTCTTTAAAATAAGCTGTTATGTAGCATAGTTACTGAAATCTACTTGATCAATTCTGTAAGTACTGACGCATTTACTGTGCAGAAACATGATGCGTTAATCTTAAAATCACCTTTCACTTTGTTTTGTCCTTGCCTTGCAACAAAGGGATTTATTTATTGGTAACAAATTTCTGATCCTGAACTTATATATCTTAAGAGATATACCTTGACAAATCTACTATACGAACATACTTTTCAAAATTATGTACTAAGGCAGTGCTGCCAAAGAAGTCCTAGAAGATGAAATAATCTCTTTGATGTTCCACTAGTTCTGATAGCCTGTGTCATCTGAATGAGCCAAGAAAATAGTTCTCATCTGTACAGATGAGTAATGCACTTTTATTCAATCCATCTCATATTTTAGTCCATGACACCTTTCATTTTCATAAAAGGTGAGAATGTAAATTTCTGAATCATATTTGCATTAAGTATTCTAACATCTTTAATTAAACATATTAGATATTTTATTTTAATATTACAAGACTTACTTGGCATTTCTTCCCGGGGCCAGGCTGGGGCAAGAGGAAGTCACAGGCTGTCTGCCAGCTTCTCCTTGAGGCTGGCTAAGTGCAAAGGAGTGCCCCACAATCCACCTATAGGCTTTTTTGGGGGGGTGGATAGGGGCTGCATAGCAGCCACCTGCCAGCTTCTTCCCAGGACTGGGGTGCTTGCTACCCTCTTCAGGCCATTTGTGTGTATAACTGTCCATGCTTTCACAACCCTCCCTTTCCTTTTCATGTGAAACAATCCTACTCTGCGCACATCCCATTGCCATACCCTGACCGTGCTTTAAGTTATGGTAAGAGGAAGTTTCATACCAAATTTAGTGGTCCTGCCTCTTACCATTTAGGAGGAGTTCTTGAACAAATGGACTCAGACAGATGACAGATTCCTGGATGAAAGCAAAATAGTATATTGTGATTGATCAATGTACTTTGTTATTTAATACTCTTATAAGTTGATGTTAGTGCTAATATTGCAGGAGAACTGTTCTAAGCTCCAAGTGTATTGCTGATAGAGAAGAAATATAAGATGCTGGATTTGAACAGCCTCTTCTTCAGTAGTTTATTTAATATGGATGTTGAGTTAAATGTGTGTGTATATAGGGCCAAAGAAAATACTTCTTGAGCATAATGGTTCCTGTTTACATTCCAAGGACAAATACTACAATTCAATAATATATTCTAAGGACAAACAATACATATTCAACCATTTTCTTCACTATGCACATCTTTTATGGGTGCTGAAAAACCTGTTTTTATCCCTTAAGAATATAAGTCCTGATCTGTACAGAAATTTTACATGATTTGGGCTTAAATCTCAGAATTACAGTTGGAAAATATATTCAAATGTTTACTTTTGTGTTTTGTCAGGGATTTCAGTGTTTCTAATATTAAGGAAAACTTGACACTGTTTTATTTGTGATGTGTTCAGAAATACATCACCATAGAATTTTCTAAAATGAAAAAGCGGCTGTTCTTGTGATATTCTGTTTACTTGTATATATGTTGTTGACTTTCATTATATAGGAACAAGATTTCAATTATTTCCTTTAAAAAACAAGGAAAGGAACTTCCTTTTTAAAGATCAGCAGGACGTAACGTGTGTTTGTATTTGAATATAATAATACAGAATACAAAATAACTTTTAGTACCAAATTCAAGTTTTAATATGAATTAATTAATATTCATAAAATAAACATAAATAATTCTTTTACTGTGAATATATACTTGGATTCCAAAAATGCCCTGAAAATTCCTTTTCAGTCTCTTGTAAAAAAAAAAAAAACACCTTTGGTTACAGTAAAAATAAAATATTTCCCTTAGAGCATGTGTATATTTTGTGTCTTAATATTTTTCTCTTACTGGAGGGGGTGAAAAGGACTATATTTAATCATGTAATTAAATAACATAAACATTATGCTAATTAGCTTCAGGGGGTAGCAGAGTCTGTACAGTATAAACTTAAAAAATAACAAATAGTCTGGTAGAACTTTAAAGACTAAGAAAACATGTAGATGGTATCATGAGCTTTTATGGGCACAACCCACTATCTTCAAATCTTCCAAAGCAGGATGCCAGTCTTTTTAATACATTAGAGAGGCAAAGTGGGTGAGATAGTATCTTATATTGGAACAATTTCAGGAGTGAAGAGAGAGACAAGCTTTGAAACTTACACACTGCTCTTTCTCAGTTCTGGAAAACCTACTCAGTATCACAGCTAAATTGCAAGCATGTTATTAGCATAGGCAGTTAACACATATTACAAGGAACCATTCAAAATGAAGTGGCCTGTTAACACTTCTGCAGTCATGGACATGAAAAAACACTGGGGAGGAGGGAGGTTAAAGGGGTTATACAATAAATTGTTGAAGTAAGTAAACCATAAATCCAGTGTCCCTATTTAGTCCATGATGTTTAGTTTCTAGCAAAGTTAAGAATTTAAGCTCCCAGGCTCATCTTCTCAAAGCGTGTGCAGGTTTCCTTTGAGGGTGAGGACTAAGAGGTCAAATATAGAGATATTGCTTTGTGAACATGTTCACCCACAGGTAATATGGTATTTTCCTTATATCACTTATCTGTGTGAGTTCATTTGAGAACATAGTGATTATCTCAGTGCACCCACATAATGAAGCAAAATGCAGGACAATGTAGCACTTTAAAGACTAACAAGATGGTTTATTAGATGATGAGCTTTTGTGGGCCAGACCCACTTTCTCAGATCAAACAGTGGAAGAAAATAGTCACAACCATATAGTGTAGCACCTCTAGTGATAGGCATATGTAGGACCCATGGATCTTGAAAGGTGTGTTGTTGTTGTTGTTGTTAGGGGTTTTCATTATCATAGTAGAGCAGATATGTCTACTGGTTTTTCATCTGTTCTGGCAAGATCTGGTGGCATTTTGAGTTAGTGTGTCCTGATCTGTGCGAAGCTTGCCTCTGATGATGAAGTTGAAAGGCTGGGGGATTGTTTGGAGCCCAGAAGAAAGAGTTCTGGAATCATTTCTTTCTTGATATGGTCCCAACTGAATAGAAGTTGTCATTGTTTGATACTTCTCCTGGGTTCCATTGTTGGGTGATCTCATGGAGTGATCTAGTTGTCCTGCCCCCCCGCCCTCCACCCACCCCAAAGGCAGTTTTTAGTTAAGGTGTATATCACGGACTTTTCTCTCATAGCATATTATGTGATGTCTGAATGCCTGACTATAAATCATAGATTTCCTAGTGTGTTTGGAGTGGTCCCTGGATATTGAAAGGTAGGTAATTCATGTATTTCTTGTTTAGAGTTGTCTTGTTTAGGGTTCCACTGCTTAAGCTGATCAAGTTGTCCAGAAAGTTCATGCTGGTTTGGGAGTATTCTAGAGAGGGTTTAATGCATTAGTGCTAGTGATGAAGTTGTGGTGGAAATCAATAAGGCAGAGAATGAAAATATCACTGATATAACTCAGGTATATAATTGATTTTATGGTTAATTTTTCCAGAATTTTTTTCTTCAAGGTTACCCAGTGGAGAGCATGGCACAGTGGGGGGCTGTCCTAATACTTCTAGATGTTCCCATGGTTTGGGCAAAATGTTTATTGTTGAAGATAAAATTATCAGTGAGTATGAAATAGATGAGTTTGGGAATGTTTCTAATACACTGTAATTTCAGCATGTTCTCTCTTTTTCTTGCTTTTTTTTTTTTTTTGAGTTAGCTTCAAGTATCCAAACATTTGCCCGAAAATTGAAATGCTCACTGTCAGTACTCTGTACTATGTTACATTCACAAAAATAGAAAAGAAGGACTGAAATGTTCTTGGGTCTGTACTGGGAACGCTTTTAACTTCATTGCTGGAAGCCTTGTCCTGTCTCTTCATACTCCGACTGTATTGTTTATTGAATCATAGAATCCCAGGGCTGAAAGAGACGTCAGGAGATCATCAAGTCCAGCCCCCTTCCCAAAGCATGGCCAATCCCAACTAAATCATCCCAGCCAGGGCTTTCTCAAGTTGGGACTTAAAAACCTCTACGGGTGGAGATTCCACAGACAAAGACAACCCATTCCAATATTTCTCCCACCCTCTTAGTGAAATAGACCTCCCACACTGCAACTTGCGACCTTTTCTCCTTGTTCTGCCACCATTCCATCTTCTCTGGAACCTCCCTTCAGGAAGTTGAAGGCTGCTATCAAATCCCCCCTCACTCTTTTTTTTTTTTCTGTAGACAAAATTAACCCAAATCCCTCAGTCTCTCTTCATAGGTCATGTGCTCCAGTCCTCTAATCATTTTGGTTGCCCTCTGTTGGACCCTCTCCAATGTGTGCACATCCTTTCTGTAGTGAGGGACTCAAAATTGGACACACTACTCCAGATGTGGCCTTACCAGTGCCGAATAAAGAGGAACAATAACTCCACTAGATCTGCTGCCAATGCTCCTCCTAATGCACCCTAATATGCCATTAGCCTTCTTGGCTACAAGGGCACACTGTTAACTCATATCCAGCTTCTCATCCACTATAACCCCCAGGTCCTTTTCTGCTAAACTGCTACTTAGCCAGTCAGTCCCCAGCCTGTAACAATGCTTGGGATTCTTCTGTCCCAAGTGCAAAACTTTGCACTTGTCCTTGTTGAACCTCATCAGATTTCTTTTGTCCCAATCCTTTAATTTGTCTAGGTCACTGTGGACCCTAACCCTATTCTCCCACATATCTACCTCTCCTCCTAGCTTAGTGTCATCCGCAAACTTGCTGTGGTTGCAATCCATCCTCTCATCCAGGTCATTAATAAAGATGTTGAACAAAACTGGTCCTAGAACCAATCCTTGGTGCACTCCACTTGAAACCGACCACCAATCTGACATCAAGCCATTGATCATTACTCAGTGGACCCGACAATCTAGTCAGCTTTCTATCCAACCTTACAGTCCATCTTTCTTAACTTGCTGGCAAGAATATTGCTTCCCACTCATCATACTGTGTCTGAAATAAGGCCACAGAACATCAGTTAAATCCATGAGGGGAAGCTATTTGCACTCAGGTGGAAACCCACTTACTTCAGTGGGAAGTTACACTGGCATAAATATCTGCTTACACAGATGCTGCTGCAGAATTGCAATCATAGATTATAAAAACTGTCGGGGATAGAATGATGTGTGTGTTTCTCTCTCTCTCTGTTTACTCTTCAAGGTGGTATACAGAATTAGCGAATTAAAGGCCATTAAAATATATATATATATATATATAAACATTAAATAAAATGTTGTAACACTCAGTCACTTTGTCCGCCATCACTCCCCTCTTTCTGGCATCCAGGAAACTCTCTCCCCTCTCCTGAGGGCCTTAAAAAAGTTTTAGTTTGTTTGTTTTTTTAACTAGTCTCATGACATTAAATTACAGAATTTGAATATTCAATTTCAAAACTGATTTCCTTTAATCTATCCAGCAGGTGGCTGCTATAGCTGCTGTGCAGGCTAATTTTGCAGCTCCTGTAATCAGAGGACTGTGGCTTAATTTTTTAGATTTACATAGATACTTTTATGTTACAGGGCTGGAGGCACCCCATATGCTTTCCAAACATTACTGCAGTTAAATGGCAGTACCATTGTTCCATGAATAGAACAGCTGTCTCATGAATAATTATTACTGAGTTCTAGGAAGCTCAGATATGCACAAGCAATTAAAGAAAAGTTAGACCTGCAGAAAGTTTATTACTTATTATTGAACATTTTGCTGTATTCACTAAACTATGAAAACCTAAAAATGGGAGGAAGTAATTCATTTTTAGATTGGCACAGATCTGTACAAATTTTGATTTTTGTTGCTGGAAATGTATTTTTTATCCTTTGGTTTTAGCTGAATAATTCAGGGGAGCTGACAGCTTCCATGGGCCCCTGAGCGTGTGTATGTGGGGGAACCAGAAGGGGCAGGGCATTGGGTGAAAGGGCAAGGGCAGGGGACAGCCAGCCTTGTATGCCCCATAGAATGTGGTGTGCTCCCTGAGCCCTGACTGCCACCTGGCAGTAGCACAGCCTGGCACTTTGGCAGTGATTAAAATGGCTCAGGGCTCCAGAGTCTACACGGCAGCAGTAGCCGCAGCAGTGGCTGGGAGCTCCGGGCCCAGAGGCAGCTGCCCTGTTTGTGGGCCCCCTTATTGGTGTGCCTCTTGTAAGCAGATAACTTAGCTGCCTACTTAAATTTTTAACAATCCTGCTCCCCCCAAAAAAATTCATTTTGAGTAAAGTTAAGGTTACAGGCACTCAATCTGCTGAAATGTCACCTTTCAAGAGTGTTAGATTTTTTTTAAAAAAAAGAATGCACAAAAACACCTCGGAAATTCAGGCTGCATTTCCTAGCTTTTAAGCTCCTAAGACAAGACATCAAAATGCCAAACTGTCTCAAATGTTCCCCCAAACCACAGCAATGTCCTGAAAATCACCTTCTCTGCTCATAAGTTCTATTTTATCAGCCACAAAACCTAGAATGGCTTATTTTAACTAGTCATCATGATGCTTTAAAACCATTTTTACTCAATATGAACACTGTTTGAAGCTGCTGATTTGACCAATAGCATAATAAGGCAATTTTTGCTTATTCTTCATTAAGGGTGTGGTAGTGTGAGGTGCCGTGATGTATGTTTTCTCAGGGCCAGCAGTTCATGGTACCATTTGAGAATGAACGCGAGTTTGGCGGTATGTTTTGAAATATATCTTGGCAAGGAAAAGGACCTGAAACCTGAGCTTTCCAATACATTACCAGCAATCATCTGATATTCTATATTCAGCAGGTGTGGGGGTAAAGTTCCTGGCTCTCAGAAGGGGTGGTGCTGGGGACAGCCAGCCTTGTATGCCCCATAGAACGTGGTGTGCTCCCCCAGCCCTCACTGCCACCTAGCAGTAGCATGGCCTGGCACTCCGGCAGTGATTTAAATGGCTCAGGGCTCCACAGGTCAACACTGCAACAGTAGCAGCAGCAGCTGGGAAATCTGGGCCCAGGGGCAGCTTGTAGTTTGTATCTTTTGAAAGTTAGAATTTATTGGTGCTATGCAAAGGAAGTGCAATTAACTATTTTATTAATTTCCTGCATTATTTGATTGTTTTAGAGGATATATTCCTACAAATAACAAAGTTAACAGTAAAATTTTTGAAAGTGCTTAAGTTATTTGGAAGTGTACATCACATTGAATTTTAGTGAGCCTTAGACTAAGTGGGAGTTAAGTACTTTTACAACATTTGCCCTTGATAACTTTTTGCATCCTATTGGGTACCTCTCTTTATGGGATATCCCAATTCAAGTTCCCATCTACCAATTAAACTGCAGTATAGTAGGGGAAAAAATTGTGCTGAAACCTGATCCATTCTGAGGACAAAACATTTTCTCTTTGCAGTGCCAAAATAGGATTTAACATGGAAATGCAGTTGCTTCCTGTTATCAATTCATAATGCAATGGTGTACAGAATATAGGGCACAATGTTTGATCAAAATTATCAAAAAGTCAGGAAAGCTTCAAGAGGGCTCAAATGTTTAGCAAGCTAATTTACACAAGGCGCTGAAAAGGGATAAAGGCATGGACTCAATGGCATCTGATTAGAACATAAAGTTGACAAGAGTTTTACATTTTAAAAGAGTCTGCACTAACAGGACTGTCTAGAATGTAAACTAGTGGAGAAGGGGATCTTACATCCTTTAACAAGGGGATTATATTTGTGACCATAACAACTATGCACCCCTCAGTCAAAAGATATGTTTAAGTTTTACAAGCCTTAAGAACAATTGCTACCGTGAATTAGCGTATATAACCTGCACTCGAGTATAACCTGCACTCGTATATAACCCGTGACTTTTCCTGATTGTGTAGAAAAAGTCTTAGATAACCTTAGATGAGTATAACCTACGGATTCTATACGCTAATTCACAGTGATTGCGCATACCAGCTGCCAGTGGGGGGAACAAAGAGCACAGCGCAGGCTCACTGGCCAGCCTATGGGACGGGAGCCGCACTCGCCCCCAGGCCCTGCACAGCTGCAGCCAAGCACAACCCGCCCTCCTCCAGATGGGGGAATGGAGAGCACAGCGCAGGCTTGTAAGTAAAAATAAACGTGTATACCCTGTGGGGGGGGGGGGGGAGAGGCGGGGCAGGGTTTGTAAAAATGTGTATAACCCCCCGGGTTATATATGCTAATTTACAGTATACAATTTAAACCTTAAATACTATAAATTCTAAAACAATTAATACAGCGCAAAGCAATGCAAAAGCAATTACTAAAAGATCTACTATATACAATAATAAAGCCTAATTCACTTTCACTTCATCCGTATGCTACCTGCAGTGCCAGGCAAGAGTTCATAGTTCAGTTTCTTTCCATTCAATGGAACGCCATGCACTGGGCTGCTGGTGTGAAGGGCTTAGTTACTTCTAGTTACATCAAGTAGGACATGTGGGTCATTCCTGCCATTCCCTCCCACCGATTGTTCTTACTAAACCCAATTTATAGCAAAGCGAGACTTGGTCGTTCTCATAATATTTACCAATTGATTACATATTGTGTGGGATTCATAAAATGCCCAATGTCCCTCTTTGGGTTACATCCTGCTACTCAGGATGTTGTTGCTAAGTGCGCAGTTGACAGTTTCATGGCTGCAGCTGTACTTTTTGCTTATTAGAAACAAGTACCAGTACAAGGCTGCTTGTCCTGTGTGTTCTTGACATAGACTTGCATACCATGCTTAATCTGCATTGTTATGCAAAACATCCTGGCTCTCGGGCCCTGCCTGCATGCTTTGTCGCACCAGACTTGAAACAGGCTAGAAATCCTCACTTTGGACAAAGCAGACATCATCATTTATTGCCAAGGCAGGGTAGTCCAGGATTCCAGGGTTCCAAATAAGTGGTTTGCACCGGTTTAACTAATCTGGCTTAAATTCTTATCTAAAGTCCAACCAGTGCAGCTGCTTTGTATAGACAGTCCTTTGTTTCATTGTATTTTAAGTGAGAAGAGTACATACGTATTCCCGCTTTATTGTTAAAGACTATAGTCTGTAATCATCTAGTTCCTTTACTGAATTTCTTAGTAAGGGCCTGACCCTGCAACCCATAGAGAGCTACTCATTGGAACTACTTACGTGAGTAAAGTAATTTGAGTGTATGGGGACCAAATCCTAAAACTGAAAATTATCCCAAAGAAGTCAAACACTAGTCCCTGATTAATATTTGGAGGTGAATTAATCTTCTTTGGCAGACTTACAACTAGTGATTTGTTGTACATGACTTCTACTGGTCACCAGTAATTCTGAGACTAATGATGATACCTCACAAAACCAAAGGTCCAAAGCCAAATACTGTTTTCTATGTTATCTTTAAGGTGCCATTCTCTAGCTTTGCTGCTGCACTCTTCTTTAAGCCTTTTTGTAGAATGTTTGTAAATATCATTGCAAACTGGAGGTTCCATTTACACTTTGTAGTAAGTGCTGTGGAATTGCTAGTCAGTTTTTTATCACTTTGCTCCTTGAAACATCTCCAAGAGTTGTGCTATATAAAGCTCTGAATTTTCCTTGACTATCAACCAGAGTACATTCAAAGATTTTCTTGATGGCTGTATTGTAATATTACTTCATAAATGGATTGATTCATTACTCCAGACTTGTCAAATAACAAACCCTATAACATCGTGTCTTATCAACTTTTAACTGTAATATTTAACTGAAAAATAAAGTTATTTTTGTCACTTTAGTCCACATAAAATTTTAAAATGTCTGTCATTCCCTAATCTTTAAAATCCTCATTCAAAAGATTTCTTTAAGGAAAGTTTTTTACTCTTCCTCTGTGTTGTATATTTAGGTTACAAATTCAGTCACTCTTAAGAATTTCTCAAACAATGTATAGTCATCTTGTGGAACTCTATCAGGATGTTGCAAAGGCCTAAACTATAATTGGGTTCATGGAGTTCCATCAATGATTGTTAGCCAAGATGATCAGGGATGCAGCCCCATTCTTTGTATGTCCGCAAATCTCCAACTGCTAGAAGTTGGGATCAGATAACATACTTTCTAACTTCATAATTCCTCTGTTTGTTAATTCCTTCTGAAGCACCTGGCACTGGCCACTGTTGGAAGATGGAGGACTGGGTTGGATAGACCATTATGGCCATTTTTAATGTTCTTACTATAATAGTCCTCCTGATCATTGAAAAAAACATGGCAGGCTATAGAGGGAAGACCTCCTTTGAAAACTGGCCAAAAGTAATATTAAAGGGACAATGTTTTAATGGATAAGGGACTTTTTAAGTGTTAGGACTATACATGTGAAAGGGGAAACAGCTTTATCAAACACCTGCAAAATTAAAAACTCAAGGAACTTATTGTGAGCTGTACTTTATCCTCCATTATGATAAATAACTTCCCAGAAAGTGCACAAATGGGAGTAGGTATTTCCTTTTTCACAGATAACTGTGCTATATGGACTAAGCATAAAAGATTTAAAATAAAAGATAAATGAGACACTCCAGAGAATTTCCAATGAAGGAAATAGTTAGGGATTTAAATTCTCATTTGAGAAAATCAAGGAAATGCTTTTAACAAGAAGAAAATTAGGGAAGAATTGAACTTATTTCTTTTATGAAAAAAAAGTAGATAGTTCAAAAGTTTATGTTCCTAGGAGTGGTTTTTGATAAATTAAATTGCAAGATATTATCAATATGACTTCTTCAAAAGGGAAAAGGTAGGATGAACTTACTTAAGATTCAGCTGGAAACAAATAGAGTGTAGATAAGAAAGTATTGATTGTGATGGTATAGAGCATTGATAAGAGCAGTTTATGAAAGCCAAACTTGTGGGTCAGCCTCAGAAACAACCCTGAGAAACTTAGAATTGCCACAGGCCTCAGTTTTGGTATGTAGTGAAATAATAGCATCACTGTATATGCTGCAAATAGCTACTGGAGAAGCATGCATAAGTCTAAGGATGAAACTGTTATATCTAACTATCTAACTTTCTGAGAAAAGGTAAATAAAATCATGAAAATAGATTTACACAACCAGTTTGAGAATTCCTAGAAGCTGAGTAGACAAAAAGTATTTGGGATGACACAGAATTTTTTTTATGCATTTCTTTTTGCATTTTTTTTTTACTCAAATAGCACGAGGAACTGTGAAAGAACTAAAAATTAATAGTCATGGGAGATCAATTTACAGCTGGTTAGTTATTCTCTTCTTTGTGGATTTGGAAACGTATGAAAAAATGGAGGGAAGGAATAAAAGCACACATTATGACCAATGCCATTTCTGAATTTATTTAGGATTTATTTATTATTTATTTATTTATTTATGAAAATTGTATCTAGATGGACCAATATATGACAGCACAGGCAGAGTAGCAACTGCCTTCTGGATCCTAGTCTTGGAATCTGTAAATCTCAAAGGCTATCAAATTATGTGACCATTCTGATGGATGAATTAATGGGGATATTGGTGGCACTAACCTAGGTAAGAGATGTGCAGCTGTAATTTTATATGCCAGGCATAGTGACAACCAGAACAAGGACTTGGACAGCAGAAATGACAAAATAAGTGAAATAATGTTCCTAAGTACAAAAATAATGCAACCAGGTAACTGTGTAACAGTAGCATGGATTCCAGTGCATATTGAAATGCCTGGAAATGAAGTGGCTGACAAAGTATCAAAACAAGCTTTAAAAAATGAGAAGGTAGATATTAAGATTCCCTTAAGTAGAGAAGAATTTAAAAGTGTAGTAAAAAAGGAGCTTGTGAAGAAATGGAAAAAACTATGTGCAAAAGAGACAAAAAGTCAAAGTCTTTATGTTATATACTTGAAAATGAAGTTTATAATTCTGTCACAACAGAAAAAGTAAAGTCATGCCATAGCGTGAATAGGTTATTATGCCCTAATTGATAAATTAAATATATTAAAAAGACATGAAGATGGGTCGTGTAATGTGTACAAAAGCAAAAGAAACTGTTAATCATGGTCTGTAGTGTTCTGGGAAATATTCTATAGAAAGAAAATTGGGTTGGTTTGTAATCAAAGATTTTTCCCTAGAGGAATTAGTGAGAATGTCAGGAAAATGGAATAGTGGAAAAACACCCTTGCTGCATTTCCTTAAGGATACTAGTTTGAGTAAAAGGATATAAAAAACAAACAAGATACAAATCCTCCCCGTGCTTGGGTAAAAATAAATTAAGAAAGTGTCAGTCATATCTTGTAAGATGGGTCTGCTGCACCAAAGAACAAAGACAAAGATTTGTGATTCTGCTTTGTTTTTGTTTAATTTCTGGCATGTCTGACAAAACATGAATAAACTGTGGCGACAGCAAAGTTATAGAGCAACTCTGAACAAAGTACATAAATGATGGTTTTTGTGTATGTATTTATTTTCTCACGTTGTGAATATGTATACCCACACTGTGCACTTGTATAGATAGATAGATATGGATAATACACTCATTGCTTCTCTCAAGAAGGCCCCCCCCCCTTTTTTTTTTGCTATGAAATGCAATTCCAGTTTCTCCCCTATGCTGGGAAGTATAGGAAGATGGTAGATTATGATCATAAATATGGGTACTAACAGTCAAATTGCAGATTACAGTTTAAGGGCCTGATTCTGATTTCATTTTACACCAGTTTTATACCAGTGTAACTTGAAAGACTCAGTGGAGTTATTCTGATTTACACATGCGCAAATGAGAGAAGAACCATACTTTGGTTGTTCAGCTATTTGAAATCAAGTTGGATCTCCGGCACCCTCGGGATCTGATTGGTCCCGAACAAGGGACTTGCTGAATGAGGGGAGGTTACAGAGAGAAATGTTATCATACTTAGAGGGCTCTAATACAGGTTGCACCTCCCTTAACCAGGACTCTGGTCTGGCAACATCTGTGGTCCTGGACCACAGAGTCTAGGTATAAGGAGATAAGGAGCACAACTCAGCCAGGAGGCCTGTGTTAAGGAGGGGGCGGGCACAGCAGAGAGATCTGGCCCTGCTGCTGGGCGGTAGCAGGGGGCTGGCAGGGGCTGCAGAGTCCCAGTAGCTGGGGCAGCTGGAGCCCTCAGCTAGGACTCCAGCCAAGCCCTGTTGCTGCCTTGCTAGCCATGGATATGCAGGCTGGAGCTCTGTGACTGCCGGGTCTCTGTAGCTGCCATCAGTTCTGGGGCTGCTGGGATTCTGCGGCTGCTCTGGCTATTGGGACTCTGCAGCCACTGCTAGCCCCCTGCTACTGCCCAGCAGCAGGGCGAGATCTCTCTGCTGCACCCCTCACCCCCTTCCTTAGCACCCCCCTGATCTCCTTATTCCTGGACCCTGTGGTCCAGGACCACAGATGTTGCCAGACCAGAGAGTCCTGGTTAAGAGAGGTACAACTTATATTAGAACCCTCTAAGTATGATAACATTTCTCTCTGTAACCAAGTGTAACAGGGGGAAGAAAAGTTGGACGTGCAGGATGAGTGGCACAGGGATTGATAATGAATGCATGGAATTCTTATTCAAAACCTCTTTCTCCTTCTCCCTGTTTTGGGTGTTAATTACCAGTGTTGTTGTAAACATACAGATACAGTCCTCTCTCAACTCTCAGTTTTGTAAGAGCATTTAATATATTATGCAAATGCTTGTGCTATGCATGCTTGATTAGTTTCTTAATTGTATTTTAATTTTAAGAACTCTTGTTCAAAGTTAAAATAAAGTCATATTTAGAGTATTAGGGCTTAATCCAATGTCCACTGAAGTTTCTGGAAAGACTACAGTTGACTTCCTGGGACATTGGCTCATGTCCTCAAGATTTTGGTAGGGCACTTCTCTAGAACAGTGGTTTTCAAGCTATGGGTCACCACCCAGTATTGGGTTGTGGAATATCAGGCATTGGGTCTCCTTGCTTCACGGTGGCCAGTGGAAGTGCTAAGGCAGTCTACCTCCCAGTCCTGCCACCACAGACTGTGTAGCAGGCCAGGCTCCTTAGGTGGTGATGGGGGAAGTGAGCGCACAGGGCCCTGTGCACTGCCCTTGCTCCAAGCATTAGCTCCGCACTACTATTACCTGGGAACCTGATGGTGGCTGCTTCTGGAGCGCAGCATAGTCTGAGGTGCCAGGAGAAGCAGGAATCCTGCCTTATCCCCCTTACTGCACCACTAATCGGGAGCTGCTCTAGGTTAGCCCTTCCTGCCCTGGCCCTGACCCCCCCGCGCGCACAAAGCCAGAGCCCCCTTAAGTACCCCATCAGCACCACCCCCAAGCCCACACTCTAGTCAAATTATGTTGGGTTGTGGGCATCAGCAATTTTCTTCAATTGGGTCATGAGAAAAATGGTTTGAAAACCACTGCTCTAGAGCCACTGCTGAACCACACTGCAGCTGCCTCTTTATGCTTTCTTTCATCTCAACAACAATACAATTTAATTTCTCCTGAGTAGCAAAAAATATGTTTGGTCCACAGCGAGTAAAGCATGCCCTTGAAAACTCACCTGCACCTTCCTGTGACATCTGTAGCTAATATAATTTGAGGGGGTGGAATGGAATCAAAATGTGGGAAAACCCCACTCCCACCTGCAAAATAACGTGCTTGCTATAAGATTTCTCAGTCAATTTATATCTGAATGAAAGGGCATGACCAGCTGATAAAAGGAAAGTACTTCAATCTGGGAATAGAAATGATTTGTCTGATCACAGAAGAATCTCCTAGTAATAACCTTTTCAGATTTAATTAAAACAAACTCTTATTCTACTGAGCAAATTAGTTTAGTTTACCTTTTTGTCCCCTAAATATGCCCTATAAACTTTCTGTGAAATTGAGCTTATGAGCTGGGAAGTTAACACATTATAAAACAGTTATTTATAACAGGCTTATGTGGAGTTATGAGGGAGAGGATAATATCCTTCGATCAGAGGAAACAAGTGTACCCTTGATGTATAATATCCTTAAACATCAAGAGTGCACTGTGCTGAATGCAGTCTGTGGGATAACAACTCTAAATCAATGCTTATACTTACAAAAGTAATTGCAAATCATCAGTGATCACTGCTTTTACACGTCTGAGGATTTCCGAGTGTCATCAAGCTAGATTATGCAATCAATCCTTGGATAAACAGCTTTGGTATTCCTCACAAATACTGTCTTTAATAGTTTTTCCAAATTAATGTCATTCCATTTAAAATAGTTTAAACCGATTATTGCTAATCTGGAACCAGTGATCAACTCACTGTCAAATAAGAAATTAAATGCCCTTTTTTACCTTTTAGTTGGAAAAACTGAGTAGCGATTTTTTTTCCACAGCAGGAGGAAATGTGGGTCATTTCAGGAAGCATTTAAAATGACAATAATTATGTTAAATTATAACGTAGTGTGAATGTGTAAACAAAACAAGGTTAACTATATATTATGAATTTTGAGTAATTCAGCAGTATTCAGAATACATCAAATAAAATTTGCTTTATGAAGCTGATGGAGAAATGCTGGATGTGGAGAATTCTATACTCTGGTATCAGAGGGATGATTCATTCTGCACTTTTGTCTATAGCAAAGACTAGCACTTTGGCATTTAGTTGTGGAAAATTCCAGCCTTGAACACTGACAAATCTGAGGCTGATGCTGACAAACGTTAGGCTTAGACAACATGTATTGAAAATACTGAGATCATTATTATACTTGTTTCTGTAGATTAAGCTTAGTATTAGAATGATGTATGTAACTTGAAAAATGTGAAATAAAACACATTTTAAGGATATGCTATATTTGGGGACAGATCAATGAACAAAGAAAACAAGCTTCTTGAATTCTATTGAGACTCAAGCTTCCCTTCCAAAAATAGTATTGACTCAGCATCTCCCTTTTACACTCTCTCTCTCTCTCTCACACACACACACTGTCCAGAATTTTCCAGGTAATTTCTTATAAATTAATTGATTATTCAGAAAAAAGTAAGAGGGTGAGTAGATGAGTGGTTTGAGCAACAAAATCTGTGAATTAATGTATTTACATCCATATTTAAATCTCTGCTAAAGATTCAGTCCTGCTATGCTGGCTCCAGTGAATGTATCTGATTTGTGTTTGTATGTTCGCCCCCTCAAATTTCATTTAAAGAAATTTTGTTTTGTTTTGTTTGTATCCTGCGGTGCACTGGCCTTTGCTGACTAACACTGAATTTTGTTGATGTCATCACTGTTTTTCCTCTCTCTCCCCCTCATTGTGTCATGTCTGACGTTATACAGGAAGCTATCTGTCTGTGGCAAAGCGTTTTTTTCATTTGTACTGTAAGATTAATAACACAATAAAAGCAACAGACTGTTAACTGGTTTAAACAGCATTAGTTTTATTTCTCTGCTGAAGAAAATAGAAAAAATCTAAGATGAATCCAATGGCTTCTTTGTCAGCTATACAATGTCTGTAGCACTTTTAAGCCTATACAAGGCTAAAGCAGCACTTTGCAAACACCTACACAGCATTAAAATCTTGTGAAGGAGCTGTGGGGACTTTAGTCATGAGTTCAGATTAAATGTAGATAGATTCTTTGTGAATTGTGATGGTTTTGATGAATATGAGAGAGAAAAGAATTAAAGCTGATCTTAGTGAAAAGACGAATAGCTGAAAACAATGTATTAATTTGTTAAAATTATCATAAATCAGTCTTGATGCATTGTATACTTATTAAATGCAAATGTGTGCTGCAAATGGCATTTATTTATTTAAACTAGTTAAAAGAAAATACATGATTCCTACAATAACTATGGGTATGTCTACACTAGCTTGTTAATTCGAGCTAGGTAGGCAAATGAGGCAACCGGAGTTGCAAATGAAGCCCGGGATTTAAATATCCCAGGCTTTATTTGCATGTTCCCATCCAGTTGCCATTTTGAAATTTCACTATTCCGAACTCACTGCCGCGCAGCTATACGTGGCAGTGAAACATTAATTTGAACTAAGTCTTTAGTTCGAATTAACTGTTACTCCTCATGGAATTATGGAATGAGGAGTAACAGTTAATTTAAACTAAGGACTTAATTCGAATTAACGTTTCACTGCCGTGTGTAGCTGCACGGCAGTGAGTTCAGGCTAGTGAAATTTCAAAATGGCAACCGGACGGCAACATGCAAATAAAGCCTGGGACATTTAAATCCTGGGCTTCATTTGCAGCTCCGGTCGCCTCATTTGCCTACCTAGCATACATACCCTATGAGTGAGAGCATCCATACATATTATACTGAAACCTCATTGCAGGCAGAATTCAGGATATATGTGCTATGTGGGAAACAAATAACTCTTAGGGTAGAAACAGTGTGGGATTTATTTCCAGAGAGATTTTATTGTGCTTGTTCAAACTGAACCTGTAAGTTCTATATAGTTGAAGTTTTTACCTGAAGAAATTGTGGCTTGCCAAGTGGGGAGCAAAACCTCTTTTCAACAAACAATTTTGCACAAAATTTGAGAAAATGAAAGTCCAAATGAGAGTGGTAAAATACAACAACAAAAAACATAACATACACACACCAAAAAAACCCAAGCAACTTTATATTCTAACCTATCACATCACAGGTGGCAAGATAAACAATTAGTATACATGGACACAGCAAGGCTAGAGTCAGAATAAACTATGCAACTTCAGCTACGTCAACTGAGCAGCTTAAGTCAAAATAGCTTAATTTGGCCTTTGGTGCTGTCTACGCAGCAGGAGGTCGAAGAACGAACACTCTTCTTCTGACTTCCCTTAGTCCTCACAAAATGAGGGTTACCATGAATCAGAGCAAGAAGTCCTCCAGCTCAACAGTTTTTCGAAATAAAGGCTTGTAGTGTAGACAGACACTATGTTACTTTGGAATAACATCAATTATTCCGAAATAACACTACTGTGTAGAAGAAACCTTAGTTATTAGAGGAGGGAAGGGAAGGGAAGGGAAGGGAAGGGAAGGGAAGGGAAGGGAAGGGAAGGGAAGGAAGGGAAGGGAAGGGAAAGGTTCTATCTTATTGGACATCAAACCACAATACCAGCTTTGTGTATGTGGAAGATTTGGATGACTGGGCTTTAAATCAAAATTGACATTTATCCTTAACTTAATTAGGTTAACATGCAAGTATGGGGAAAAATATTTGCTTTTAAAATAGTCCACTTATTTTCTGTCACTATGTTAAGCAATATTTGACAGGCTCCACAATGCTTTTTCTTAAAGTAGATTTAATAAGAAGAATGTCTCGTTCCTATACAGAAAGGATACGTTACCAGGATGTTCCTTCAAAATCAGTGATCTATAATTTTCCTGCTACATAGATCAAAATACTTTGTCCTCCATCTTCTTGCTGGCTCAGTCACTTTTTTCTTTTCTTGCAGAATGATTCCTGGGGAAAGCAGTATTCGTATGCACTCTTCAAAGCCATGAGCCATATGCTTTGTATTGGTTATGGAGCCCGGGCCCCTGTCAGCATGTCCGATCTCTGGATTACTATGCTGAGTATGATTGTGGGGGCTACATGTTATGCCATGTTTGTTGGTCATGCCACTGCCCTAATTCAGTCTTTAGATTCCTCACGACGACAATATCAAGAAAAGGTAATTCTTTTAAAATGCATCTCCTATTTCAAGAATGATTGCCAAGTTGTGTTCAATGTGAAATCAGGAACAAACCCATATGCTGTAGCCTAATAGTATTGAAAACTACAGTGAACTCTACTGAGCATGCAGAAATAGAGAAGAGTGGGCCAAATCCATCCTCGGTGCAACTCCATGGTAGTCAATGCAAATACATATCTTTTTTTCCCCCCTAGAATAACGACCAGGATGTTCCATGTCTCAGGCTGACAAGATTAATGAGCTTTATCTGGGGCTAACTCTGAAAATCCCTCAGAGGGTCAGGCACTGAGTTCCTTATTCACTTTAAATTAATAATATGTATTAGTTTACAATAACATCTACCAACTGCTGGGTGCTTTTCAAATTTTCAAGAAGGGATGCCCCAAGAAGTTCTCAGTCCAAAGATGGAAAGGTAGACGAAGCTTAGGGGAAAGGGACTATCAAATTTTGTGTGTGTGTGTGTTTGGTTTGATTTGACTTATTTAATATTAGCACATTGACCCAGCATTTGCTTGGGTCTTTAAGGAGTGGGTTCACGGCCGGGGGCTGGGAGTAGGGGAGTTCAGGAGTCAAGGCTTTTTTGGGGGATGAGGAGGGCCTCAGAGCAGGAGGGTCAGGATTGCAAGAATCAGAGCAGAGGTTTGGCTGTGTGGGGGGTCTCAGGGCAGGGCCAAGGTAGCGAGAGACAGGCTGCATGGTAGAAATTGGTGTTTAAAAGGGACTTAAATGTGGATGAGTTGTGGGCTTTTTGGACTAACTCAGGGATGCGGTAATAACCATAGTGTTCTGAATGAAGATACAGAAACAAATGTGTGAGACTTGTCAAATGGGCAGATGAGGGTGTGAATGTTGGCAGAGGAAAGGAAATAAGAGTACAGTGTGAACTATTGCAAGGGAGAGGAAAAAGGTGCACAGTTCCAAGTGTTTTGAAGGTAATGACAAGAAGCTCAGATTTGATGTGATAACACTCGGGGAGCCAATGTGAAGAAGGGAAAGCTATAATCAAAGTGACAAGCAAGGAAGACCTGCATTTTATGTGTGTGTGCTGGCATGGCCAGAGAGAAGGATATTGCAGTAGTCCAGACTGAATATAATAAGACCCTGAGATTATGGAAAAGAAAAGATGGTCTTACTGCTATTTAGGAGGAAGAATCTATGGCCTGAGAATACTACTCAAAGGAGAGGGAGGAATCAGAAAGCTCTGTGATATATGGAGGATGGCAATTTTTTTTACTACTGAAAAGGAAAGGGAAATTGTGGAGAGAATTTGTGAGGAAATACAAGTTTGTATTTGGACATGATATGTTTAAATTCACAACAAGACAACTAGAGGAGATATCATAGAGACAGGTAAAAATGTAGGATTGGATGGACGGTGATGGTTTACTTATTATTGGCATATAAATGATACCGAAAGCTGAGTAAGTATAGAAAATTATCCAAAAACAAGGTGCAAAGTAAGTAAAAAAATACTTGAGGACAAAGGCTGAGCAAACACCTCCAGAGGTATCTCAAAAGCTGAGTGAGAATAAGAGGTCAAGAAGGAGAGGATGATTGACAAGGTCAAAAGCACCAGAGAAGATGAGGACTATGAAGGGGAGTAGCAGTCCTTAATTTTGTCAAGAACTTAGTGAGCATGGTATCAATGGAGAGGAAATATCTCTTACATTTGTGGGAATTTATACCAGACTCATCATCTGACCATCTTACCACCAGTATTCCCACAAAAACTGAACCATTCCATCAGAGCTCACCCAGGGCAAGTCTACACAGCAGGGCTAAAGCTGAAATAAGCTCTGCAACTTGAGCTACATCAATTGCTTATCTTAAGTGGAAATAGCTTATTTCGGCTTTTGGCGCTTTCTACACAGCAGGAAGTCTGAGAAAGAGCACTCTTCCTTCGACTTCCCTTGCTCCTTGTAAAATGAGGGTTACAGGAGTCAGAGTAAGAAGTCCTCCAGCTCACCATTATTTTGACATTATGTTGAAATAACTGCTTGTAGAATAGATGCAGACTGTTATTTTGGAATAACTGACATTATTCCAAAATAACACTGCTGTGTAGACATAGCCCCAGAGAGACAAATTGTCTCACAGTGATCGGAGTGCAAGGAGACAGAACCATGACCCTGGTGCTAGTGCCTGACCTCTGGCCAGTACAGCTGTCAAAGCAATCTGGGCTCTGTGCATGTATGATCCATCTTTGTGCCAAAGAGCATGGTGCAGAATTGTGCCTTCTGATGTGCACTCTTTCTCCGCAATGCCTAACTTGCAATATCTGGCCATTAATAGAGATGCTTACCTGGAAACCAGTCTGGATGTTAATGAATGGCAATAATTGCTGTCTAAGTAAGTCAGGGTTAGCTTTGACTAGACACAGAAGTTCTTCCATTTTACACTGGTAATGTTAAGTGGTATCCCGCTCTTAAGTGCGGATACAGTTATTTAACTCAGAAATATAATAGCCCTCCAGCCATTCTCTGAAGAATAAGTGTGATCGCAGGGCTTAGTAAATCATTCTCAAGAATAAACAAATCCATTGGGATTTGGATAAATTAGACTAGACCAGGAGTGGGTAAATACCGGCCCAGGGGCAGACCCAGTCCACTAAGGTTAGCCCCTGGTGGTTTGCCAATGCTAAATTTACCTGTGCATCCTCAGGTTTAGGCGATTACAGATCCTGATGTCTATGGCAAGTGGGAGCTGCAGGAAGTGGTATTCCACTCTGCACTGCTTCCCGCAGCTTCCATTGATCGGGAATGGTGATCCGTGGCCCACGGAAACTGCAATCTCTGATACCTGCAGAGATACAAGTAAATATAGTGGCGGTGATCTGCCAAGTGCTGCCACCATTTTATTGCTACTCCTGGTATAGACAATGGTACGACTACATATTGAAGATAAAGCAAACCTGAAAAATGGTTCCACTGCTCAAGCAATCTGAGCATGTTTTACTGATAGAATTATGCTGCATAAGGGAAATTCTACTATTGTCAATAAAGTAACATAAAAAAGAGCCGTGACAAGTAATTGAATAGTTTTTGTATTGTGCTACTTTTAGACTTTCAAAAACAGCAAAAACCAAACCAAACCAAACCCAACCAACAAAAAATGCCTGGAGCTTTCACAGAACTAAGAGTGTCAGATCTTTCCTGTGTAATGCCATACAAACCATTTATGCATATTGCATACAACACTATTCATAAGTATGTGTTAATCATATCCTATTCAATAATTACAAATTAAATTGCCCAAACTATAAATTCAGATTCAAATTTCAAGGAATATTCTTTCTGCCAATCACATCACTACTAAGTTAAAAATATACATAGCACTAAGAATTTAAATCACATTATTTTATGGATAATGCATGAAGAGGACAGAATATAGTTCATTTTTTTCTTTTGCAGGTCTGGCAATACCTTTATTAAATAATAAACAGAATATAAGAAGGGACATGCACACAGCCAGTAAGATTGACAATGTATGTGCATAAATAAAAAATAGTCGGGCTCTTATCCTTACTAATGTCGAATAGAACTTTATCTCACAAATAGTTCTGTAGAATTGAGATGTAGAAAAAAGGGATCCGAATTTGCTACAGTCAGATAATGTGTCCAAATATCTGACACATAATTTTGGTATTCTATTTTATTTCATTACTTGTATCTCCAGGCTTATTTGTGTCTAAGCTGTTATTCACATACAGTATTTGTCTGAGTGAGACTCTACAGTTGTTATGAATGCTCCTTCTAATAAACTGTTTTATGCTCTAGTAATAATAACCATTTCCAGAGAGATAAGATGTGCACATTCATTTTACGATATATCACATATGTAATAAATTCTTCTGATATTTTGGTTAGTTAATTACCTATCTATCATCTTATTTCTCATTCAGACTCTAATCACCTCTGACTAATGCAATCCACTTTGCTTCAGTCTTAACAGTAAATCATCTTCATTCAGTGTATCCAAAATTATTTTAAGCCTTCTTACCGATGACTTTCAAAGGAGAAATATTATGCAGAATCCGTTTGCTAATGCTTATTTGTATTTATCTGTGAATTCATCCCCAAGTAGAGAGAGAGCTGGTGCGGGGAAGTCATAAATGCTTAAAGGACTTGTGGCTGGGACACTTTTTTTTTTTTAATTCTGTCAGGTGGTGATGCTGACAACTAATCACTCTTTTGAGACAAGTTCTGATACCTTTGCTCACTCTGAATAGCTTTACTCTACAAATAATTCCTTTGAAGTGAGTGAAACTACTCATAGAGAAACATGCTACTTTGTGTGAACAAAGCTATCAGAAACTGACACTTAGTATTGATTCTTTTTTTGCACAATTTTGGCATGCTCTGTATGCATTATGTGGCTAAAGAGAACTGTTGTTTGCTTCTGATAAATCAAAACTTTAGACCAGAAGAGTGTATCCAATGCATGAGAATGGAAAAAATTGTTTTTCTTACTAGAATTCTGATTTTTTTTCAAAGTATACATAGTTGCTATTTGGTATATTCAATATAACAAGGGACTCTTTCTTGTCTTCATGTGTTTGTGTTAACTTTCTCAATTTCAAGTTGCAATGTTTGTTCTAGTTTTGTGTGTCTTGAGCTTTGGAAGTGTTTGTCTGGGGGGAATAAATGGCAATTTCAGCAAATATACCACTTTGAACACCTTTCAATTCTAAGTGGTAAAGGAACTTTAATTCAATTGGGATTCTACAGAAATATCCATTCATTATTATTTAATTCAAAGCAGTGGAACCAATATAGGAAAAAAGCTGCAAAAATCTTGTCAACAGCAACCTAATCCAGATCAGAAACTAAGCATAATCTCCCTTCTCATCACTCATTTCTAATTTAATCTCATATTATTAAAAATGTTCTTAATTTAACCCCATTTTGTGCAAAATCTGCTCTTTTAGATACAGTGGAGCCAACAAGTCCATGATGTTACATGTAAGACTGACATCAGCATGAAGATGCTAATAAATAAATCCAAGAAATCTAAAAAGGCGCTCTACATATCAATTTTCTAAAAGTATCTTGAATGCCAAGTATAGCAACTACAACAAAATCTTATCTCACTCTATATTTTAGAGTGTGTCTGTGTGTCTTTCTGTGAGTCTGTTTGTGAAAGAACTCCTAATTGGTAAGAGCTAGAGCCACCAAATTTGATATATAGCTTTCTCTTCTCCTAACTTCTCCTAATTTAAAACAAGGTCAGGGTTTGTTATGCCAGGACCACCAGAAACCCAGGAAAGGGACTGTTTTCCTAAACATGGAAAGGGAGGGACATAATACAGTAAAACTCCATTGGTCCGGCATCCAATGCTCCGGCATTCCTGATGGTCCCGGCACCATCAGGAACCCGGAAGTGCTCCGGGCAGCCAGACAATTGGAGCTGCTCTGCACCGGGCTTCTCCGATTCAGCCGCTGCTGAAACTGACCAGCGGCTGAATCGGGGAAGCCGGGGGCAGAGCAGCGGGGGTGCTGCCAGGTTGGTCCTGTAGCACTGCCCCTCGGGGCTGCGGGACCAACCCAGCAGTACCCCAGCTGCGCTTGGGGTCGCCTGGGGCAGAGCAGCTGGGGTGCTGCCAGGTTGATCCCGCAGCGCCGAGGGGCAGTGCTACGGGACCAACCCGGCAGCACCCCTGCTGCTCTGCCGCAGGCATCCCTGATTCGGCTGCTGCTGAAACTGACCAGCAGCAGCTGAATCGGGGATGCCTGGGGCAGAGCCAGACGATTGGAAGGGGGGGCTATGAGGGGTCGGGGATGGCATCCCCTCCACCCCACTCCAGACCCCTCATAGCCCCCCCTTCCGAGATAGTCCAGCATATCTGATAATCCGGCACCCCCTGGGTCCTAAAGGTGCCGGATTATCGGACATTTACTGTATTAAGAGTGTCTACCAAGGGAGTGGCCAGCAGGGCTGGGGCTCCTCCATATTGACTGCTAGCACACCAAGCAAGTAGTTTCCCTTCCTCAAAACCTTTCCCTG
This sequence comes from Pelodiscus sinensis, assembly GCF_052426305.1. NCBI lineage: Eukaryota > Metazoa > Chordata > Testudines > Trionychidae > Pelodiscus > Pelodiscus sinensis. The sequence goes on from NC_143057.1 coordinate 101,725,650, forward strand.
CCTTCTGGCCCTTGACCACAGTGCTGGGGGTGGGGGTGAGAAAAAAAGCCTTGGCCAGGGAGGCTGAGGAGAGAGAAAATGCTCTTGGAAGTGGTGGTGGGCTAGGAGGAGAGAAAACATCCCTGGTGGCTGCAGGAGGGCTGGAGCCGGGGGAGAGAAAACACCCCTGGCGGTGGGGGGAACAGGGGAGAGAGCAAAGGCCCATGTCAAATGGCATCCCCTGCCCTGAACTCTTCCTTACCCCACAACCCGCACTCTTGCATCTCCCTTCCCCACCCTCAGCCTCCTGCACTGCCCCCCCCCAACATCACCAAGGCCCTGCCCTGACCCCTGCACCTCCCACGCCTCCATCCCCTTGCCCTGAAGTACCCTAGCAATGCCAGGTAATTCTGTTAGTTAATATAAAGTCAGGTCTGTCACGTTTTATATTACATAATCCTAATAATGTGGCTGCAGATTTGATTTACTTTTTCAACTTACTCATAAAGGGGAATATAAGACTACTTTTAATATTCAGAAACTTTAGCAAATATGCTGATAAAATGCACAGAAAAACTGGTCTTTGAAACATCCATTTATCCAATTTGCAGGCTAAAGGAACAATCCTTATCAGAGGCATACACAATACTCATTAACTGAATATGCCAGTACTTAATTTTTCATTATAATCCATTTTGAAATGTATGATAAGTTAACAGACTAAGCTGATGAACAATACAGAATCAAACAACATTTCTAAGCTAAAGAAATAAGTTACCTAGAACCTGATCTTAAGCCCAGTTAATTCACTGGATAGTTGCCCTTTGACTTCAGTGGTCTTTTGGCTCTCATCCATAGCGAAAGGCACTCAAGAAACAAATAGATTAGCCTGACAGATGTTCTTCCAGTAGAAATATACATTTTAAATGCTTATTGTCAGAACTTGGTTATGCTATTGCTTGATAAAATGTATGAGAATTTTCAGTATTTTTTTAATGAACCCTTGTCAATTTGCAGAATGTTAACATTCTCTTTTTCTATTGCTAGCCGTGTATAAATTTTAGAACATATTGGATTTTTCTGTTGTAAGTGAAATTCCATTTTGTTAACTTCATATTAAATTTTCAAAATCTGAAAACTTTTGAAGTTTACACTAAGGAAACATCCATTTGTTTACTAGAAACATGAATTAACTATTCTATTGAGATTAGGAATATAGAACAGCTTTCATATAAGTAGAGATTAATAAAACTGGACTTTTCAGCTTGGGAAAGAGACGATTAAGGGAGGATATAATAGAAGTCTTTAAAATCATGACTGGCATGGGGAAAGTAAATAAGCAAGTGTATTTTCTCATAGGGGTCACCAAATGAAATTAGTAGGCCGTAGGTTTAAAAAAGAACAAAACAAAGTATTTCTTCACACAATGCACAGGCAACCTGTGGAACTCTTTGCTAGAGGATGTTGTGAATAGAAGAGGGTTTAAAAAATAACTAGATAAGTTCATAGAAGGTCCCTCAATAACTATTAAGCAGCATGGACAGGGATGCAAATTCATGCTCAGAAGTATTCCTAGCCTGTGTTTGCCAGAAGTTCGAAATGGGTGAGAGGTAATCACTTAATGTTTACCTGTTCTGTTAATACCTTCTGAAGTACCTGGCATTGGCTACTGTCAGAAGACAGGATACTGGGCTAGATGGAGCATTTACCTGACCCAGTATGGCCATTCTTATGCTCTTTGGTACAGAAAAGATCAGCGTAGTCACCAGAGAGGGTAGAAACATTATAGGTTTTGTTGAAATAAATAATGTTTAAGCCATAATTAAGAGGCATTCTACAGGTGCAAACATTAGTACCTTACAATGTCTTAAGATGATGTAAAATAAAAAGGTTTAAAATATCTTTAAGAACTGGAAAAGATTACAAATGTTCACAACTAAAGCAAAAAAAGAAAATGGAGATATTTCTCCCTCCGTTTCTGTGTTCAAGAAATTATTTAAATAAAGGGTTGAATGAAAAATTCAATTTCATGCCTTTGTGCTGTTATGTTTAAACTTGAGCTGTGAAATGCTATCTGATTTTGAGCATGTGGATGTTAACTTAGAAGCCAAGCATTGTTTGCAAAGACTGTGCTTAGCATTTTTTAAAATTAATTATTAATGTTTTCACAAATGTATATTTTAATTTAAACAATATCTCCAGGCCTCAATATTTCACACAACTTAAGCTATACTACACATACCATTTTAATATATTAACTAGCATTTAAAAATAATTTGATTTATGATATGAGGGCAAAGAAAAATATAAATGAAAAATTATCGATTCTCTTTTCCAGTGGTTATAGATTCCTTTTTTCTTTAATTCTTCTATTCATACAAAATACATGATTTTGAGTTTTGGTGCCCCTGCCAATAAAGCTCTGAGAATTTTTAAAAAAGTATTAGTAAAAATGTACTTATAATAAACAGAGCTACATGCTCAAATATATTTAACAATGGAACCAAATACTCAATATCTAAGTCACCATGTATCATGCAAAAGAACCCTCGTAATGGGAACACATCGGTGGGCAGCCTCAAGATGAAGCTGCTGTCCCAATTAAAGGGAAGACATACAAAATAAAACAGACTAAAATACTCAAAATGAAATAAAGGATTCATAAAAGTAAATTAGAGATTATATTTACTGTATTTCCTCTTTTTTACTTCTTGTATACATCATCAGGCAACTTCTGTGTTAAAATAAACACCAGAACTTTGAACATTACTCCTACTAACACTTGGTTAAACATCTTTGGCACTGGTGAATATTCCATTAAGTGGAATTTTTTCTAAAGTCTAACATACAGTTTTTGTATGCTCTTATAACTGTTTTGATTAGGAATGTGATTTTTTACTTGTAGAGTTATGCCAGGAAAAACACTAGTGTGAACTGTTGTTCTTGCATAAAGTTGTTTTGTTCTGATATAGCTTATTCCCTTTCTTTGTGTATTAAATTCCCATTAGCCTGCATGGATTTCATTTCCTGCTTAGCTACAGGGCAGTGTAATATTTCATGCTAAAAACAACTTGTCAAAAATCCCATGAGTGATCATCTGATCATTACAGTAAATACAGATGTAGTCAAAGCTATCTGTTGTCTCATGCCTTCAATGACTAAATTAACTATGATTTTGGTGCCAAAAAAATTCAAAGTAACTATTAAATATTTTAAAAGAATAGTAATTGAGGAAAGTTGAGCTCTGGTCCACTCGCTTTGCTTTGTTTTAGGTATGTGAAGATTGTTTTTCAATTTTATGATCGTATTTGGATCACCATATGCTGAACTGGTTAGAAGATGACCTTGGAAATCTTGATTCCTGACTTTTTTTTGCAGTTTAATACCAACTAACTGTGTCATCTTTTGTGAGCTTTAGCTGATGGCCTGCATATAACCTTCTTGCCTTTAATTAATCTTTGTAAAATGCTTGAAGACCCATAATATAAAGGTGCAATGTGAGTTTAGAGTATTTATTTGAAAACATGTCTAGTAGCTGTAACATTTACAAATTGCTCTAGAAAGAAAAAAAGTCTGGATTTCAGAGAAAAGACCTTTTCAAATTTCTATTTTAAAAAGCATAAACAGTATTGGTATTCAATAAGTCTGTATTTCTGATTGACTTGTAATCGCTTTTATGAGTAGGCATTCTGTAAATATTTTCAGAGCACAATTAGGACCAAATGATCTATTTAAGCAATTGTGAAGTCAGAACTCTGATATATTAATTAATTTTAATGACCATTGTGGGGCTACAGCCATAGACTTTGTCAGCTATAGCTCTTTAACAGTAAGGTCTTGCTTTGAAAAAGCATGCATGCTGATTTGATTCTAAATGTGTCACCCAGCATAAGAAGTGTGCACTGGCACATTCACTACAAGTAAAAATTCTGAATATTGTGGGAATATGTGAATGGACAATAGGTGCTGGAACTATGGGTCCTAGGTGTATGCCCCGGTCTTGAAGTGGTTTCCATTATATATATATAAAGGGATAACATCTTGGTTCAATGGCTGCCAGTACATTCACTCTAAAAGTTCTTCTGGCACCCCTGAAATGGACTGGCCATTAAAGTCACTCAGGCTTGCTCGTTTTTCCAGTTCTGTCACTTCTGCATGTCCGATTTTCATTCATTATAATTGCCTTCTGAGGTTTTTTAAGGTGTATATAGTATGTATTTTAACCCTAGTTCTTTTCTGAGAAACACCAGGATTTGAAATGAGGAAAGGCATTAAATATTTTTATGTGGTGGGGATGTAATACGATAACTGTTTGCATGGTTAACCAATAATTCTGGGCTTATTAGCTACCATGAACCGTTACATGCAGGCTCTCACCTCACTCCTGGGAAGCTGTCTGCTACTCCATGCTGCTGATACGGGGCAGCATTCTGGGGTGGTCACTGGGTCCGCAGGAGCGGGATTAGCAGGCAGGAGTCAGTACACACTGGCACCTAGGGAGCTGGCTGCCACCCCGCTGTGCAGATGTGTGTAATTGTGTAACCAGGGAAGATTTTCAGTGGTTATACGGTTACCCAATTACCTGCTTTCTAACATTCTGATTAGGGATTTAATTGTTTCCCAAAATGCTTTAAAATCAGAGAAGTTATTCATCTTCATTTTAAACATCAAATATATAAAACAATGGGCATTTGTTTCTTTTCAAATGTCTTCACTCATTGTCTAGAAAATAAATTGTGTAGTCTTGTAAAATGGGAGATAAATAAATGAGAACATTCTGATTAGAATAGTCACTTGTTATTTTTTATCTTGTCATAATACAATAATTGCAGCCATATTCATAATTATGTTGTTATATCTGAAAGAACCAAGTGATATTGGGATCAGATTTTACAAATAAACCACTTTCTTTGTTTTTCTCTGTGTGTTATTTCATGGGCTATGTCTAGATATTGGGACAAAAAATATGCAAATGAGCAGAGCTTGCCAAACGGCGGCGAGCTCCGCTGCGCATGCACTGACCACGCTGCGCAACCGCACCGACTAAAATCTACTCGCCACGGGTGAGCAGATTGCCTGATTTGTCGAACTCTGTAAATGAGGCAAAGCATGGAATATTGCCGCACCCCATTTCCATAATTAATGAGGCTCCATTTTTGCACTAGAGGTTTTTGCGCAAAAAGGAGCCATCTACATGATTCTTTTTTGTGCAAAACCCCTCTCTTGTGCAAGAGCTGTTCTTCCTCTTTTTTCAGGAAGAACGGCTCTTGCGCAAAAGCCTCTTGCGCAAAAACTGAGCCTCATTAATTATGCAAACGAGGCATGGCAATATTCCACGCTTTGCCTCATGTGCTTATTTTTTGTGCAAGAGGGGTCTAGACATAGCCATGCAGTAATGACGATAGTATAGCTTACTGTTCCAAATGAGAAAGTTACATCTAGCTGCTTGTTTCTGAATGTGTATCTTAGAATATGGGAGACAAATGTATGATTCAAGCCAGATGGAGATAGTAGCTAGAATTATCTCGTTTCTACCAGTGATCCTGATCGTATCATCAATGTGGAAGGAAAGAAGTCTCAGTATTTTTCTAATATATTATGACTGATAAAATATTTCTCACTGTGCAGATTCTAGGATTGTCAATTTTCTCCACACTTCCTCTGCTTTCATGAGCTTTGAGTAATTAAGGGTACATGTGCACCTTTAGCTTCAGAACATAATAGTATATGTAACCAGGACATACAGTATAGATCCATAACAAGTATACAGGAAACTAATGGAATTTTGACCTTCCTTTAACAGTGCAAAGCTCTTTGTTCACTGGCTCTTACTATTACAGTATTATTTTACATCAAGGGTTCTTTTAATAGCTGCAGAAATATATTTTAATTTATGTATTAATATAAAATAGATTGTCAGTGCTAAATTTAAAGTGGAACACATTTAGCTGAATATTTACATGATGGTCAGTATACATACCTTTTTATACGAAATGTCCTTTCATTTCAGATACTGAAAAAAGTTTTAAAACTCTTTTTGTGCACATTGTATCTATTCTAACACCATAAAGAAAGCATGCAGTTAGATAAGAAGTGCATTAAAGCTAGCCATTATCAATATGCTTCTAGAAAAATATAATGTAATTTTTACCTTTTTATGTATATAATCTGTTTTTAGTGAAAAGAAAACCCCTATCAATTATAATTTTACATGATAGGCAGAGCAGATAAAAAATAGGGTTTTCTTCCAGTTCAGATATTGACAAAAAATCATTTATGTAGAATTTTTTTCATGTAAAAATCTGACTTTTCATTTTAAAAAGATGTCTGGAAACATATTTTCTGCAGAGGGAAAACTTTTTTTCTTTTTTTTTTAATGAAAAACTTTGTTTAGTTGAGAACTCAATGTTTCCTGAATAGACTGGGCCAAAGAGATGAATTCAGATGATATCATCACTTCAACTTGCTCTAACTAAATCATAAATACCATCTGGGATGTGAGATTATGTTGTTCCCTCTACCATTCATGTGTCCTTTTCCTTCCCCCACCTTATTTTTTCTGTTTCCTTTTCTTTATATTTTTTGTCTTCTGTTAGTCTGTCTTAGCCAGCCAGAGCAAATTGATTCCACAGTTAGGGCCCTCCATACAAATGATATCCTGGTATCCTCTCACACTTAGGATACCTCTCCTGAGGAGAGAACTCCAGTATGGGGAAGAGACATGTAATAATGATGGGGGCTTTCATTATTAGAAACATAGTTTTCTGGGTTTGTGATGACTGGGAGAAATTACATGGTGACTTGCCTTCAATCTATGAAGATTACAGATCTATTGAAATATCAGGCTTATTTGTGGTGGTGGGGAAAAGCTGGTTGTCATGGTACCAATGACTTAAGCAGAACTAATTATTGAAATCGTATGATACCTGTGTTTGCAAAAATGTATTTGCACATGTTTTTTGCAAGTTAATATGCACAATTGTCATAATTGTTTCAGGGGACTATTGAAACTTTTTGATTGAAAGACCAGTTCATGAGTAGTCTGAATATCTCTGTTGGTTGCAAGTGCCTTTTTAAATCTGTTGTGTTTAGTAAAAATAAAACAAAATAAAATACATTGAAAAATTCTTGCTGGAAAAAAAAATACAGGCCATAGACGACGATGACTCCTTTGTTTTCCTGAAGAGATGTATCATGTGTCTTTCCATCAGCTCTTTGTTGCTGATTAAAATTGATTTTTAAGCCTAAAATCTATCATCTGTTGGTGATATCTGTTTTTCTCTAGTTCCCTTCTCCCCCCAAAAGAGTTATCTTGCTTGTAAAAATGCTTTCCTGCTGTTATTTAACTTACAGGGAATAATCAAACATTTCCTCTCTATTGCCAACAAATATACAACCTCTCATTATTGTTTTTTTAATTACAGTGACTGAGAAATTAATTAAGTTACAGTGAATTTCCTGAATTCCTGTTCTTGGCTGATTCTCATATAAATCAGCCTTTAAACTAAAAATTAAAGACTCAGTACTGCTCCCAGGGAAGGCAATGACAAAACTCTCATTGACTTGAATGGGACAAGGATGCAGGTGCCATGAATCTAAAGGTCAAATTATCCCTCTCATGCTACTACAGATAAAGCCTTCCCAGATCTCAGCTTCACAATATACCGGGAACATAGACTTTACAAAATAAAGGAACTCTATAGTGGAATGAAACTGCCATCAGTCTGGGTCCTATACACATAAGAACATAAGAACGGCCGTACTGGGTCAGACCAAAGGTCCATCTAGCCCAGTATCCTGTCTGCCGACAGTGGCCAGCACTAGGTGCCCCAGAGAGGGTGGACCGAAGACAATGATCAAGCAATTTGTCTCCTGCCATCCCTGTCCAGCCTCTGACAAACAGAGGCCAAGGACACCATTTTATCCCCCGGCTAATAGCCTTTTATGGACCTAACCTCCATGAAATTATCTAGAGAGATAGAATGTAACCCTAAAATGTGTTGTGCTTAAAGAATTGCACAGGATCTCTTTCAGAGGGATAAGGCCACATTTATTGGTAATGCCTTGTCATATGCATATGATATATTACACTCATACTCTCTCTGTCTCTCTCTTTATCTTATTGCTGTTACCAACTAGTTGCTCCCCCTAGCTTCACAAGAAATAGGATTTGAGTAATCAGGGTTTGTGCCTTCTGGATTTTTTTTCTCTGGAGTTCAGCTCTGAAGGGGATTCCCATGTGACACCATATAGTAGGATATTGGTGGGGGGGGGGTCGAATCCGTGGGTCCACACTTATGCAGATATAGCAGCCATTCTCACCCTGAATAGGAGGGAAGACATTCTCACCCTGCAAGGAGGTTTACAGGATCTGTCAAAAAAGTCTTTCTTTCTCAACAGATCCTCCTCTAGACTGCCTCTTTTTGCCGACAAAGTGCTGAGTTGGCAAAACGCAGTGGCCATTTTAATGCAAATAAGGCACGGGATATTTAAATCCCTGCCTCATTTGCGATGTCGACCTGCCTAATCTGCATCCCTCTGCTGACAGAGGGATGCAGTCTAGACGTACCAAGAGTGTAACATTTTTGAAGTGAAGAGAAAATCAGTGGAACTCGCATAGCTTCATTGCTTTTTAAATTATATTTTTTAGAATGTTGCTTATCTTGTAAAAAAGGTACATGCTAAGAACTTTTATTCTGGGCATTATCATATATTAATTTGAATACGGAGTCTTTTTTTGCCACTTAAGCACATTTCAGAATTTTATCCAGAATCTTTTGTAGCATGGGAAGATAGATTTCTGCCCTTTACCCCATCCTTTTTCCAGAAATGCTTTTACTAACTGCTCTGGCAGAGCACTGAATACACAATCTGAGAATAAATTGTTTTGTCTTATATCGTCATATATTATATACCTATCTCATAGAGCTGTAAGGGACCTTAAGAAGTCATTAAATCTAGTCCTCACGAAAGGGCCAAGTACCATCCCTGACTGATTTGCCCCAGATCTCTAAATGGCCCTCTCAAGGATTGAGCTCACAATTCTGGGTTTAGTAGGCCAATGCTCAAGCCACTGAACCATCCCTCCCTCCTTTTATATACTTTTAATAACAAGAAGTCCAATTCTGCACTAATTAGTCAGGTGAGACATCCTTTGTTGATGAAAGGTGCCCTTCATCAGTGAACATTTTCTTTGGTATTTCACTGCATTTATAATTCTATGTCAGGTTCTGCACTAGGAGGCCTAGCACAAACATAGCTATTCCAGTGAGATTTAAAAAAATGTCTTCTTTTGTAACCAGGACTCAAGATGCACGCATGGTTACTAAACTGACTGTGATTGACAGCGATCTCAGTGAGGTGATGGAAACCGTGGTGGCCTGTATACCAAGCAGTTGACAGATATCTTAAGTAGAGCTGGGTGCATTATGAAATGGAGCACTTAACCAGATCCAACAGTTTCACAGTCCTGGCAGTCAAATTAGAGAGACAAGAATAGGAGAGGCATCTTCATCCCTTTGTAAATAGCAGTTCATGTGTATATGCACATGTGCCAGGGCCTGTTTCTTCTCTCACAGTTGTGTAAGTGTCTTTAAAAGAATCATTCACTTCCACAGCTGTGAGAGAAGAAGCAGACCCTTGTAAATGAGAGGAGAATCTGGTCCTTTGAGTGAATGTAACAGGAAAAATTGAATGCAGAGTCAGTTGTCTTTTTATCAAATGCTGCTTCATCATCTCTCTGAGAATCAAGTCTCAATGATTTGTGCAAATACTGCCTTTGGTTATACAAATTAGATTATGAAGTCAAGCCACAGTAATAGTATATAGTATCATAGAAAAGGAAATCAGTAAAGAATCTTGAGAGGTTATCTAGTCCTTCAACCTTACGATGAGACAGGATCAAGGAAATCTAGACCATCCCTAATAAGTGTTTGTCTAAGCTATTCTTAAAAAAAACCTCCACAACTTCCCCTGATAAATACTGAAACAGGTTAACAATCTTTACAGTTAGAAAATTTTTCCTAATGCCTGACCTAAATCTCTGTTGCTTCAGGTTAAGCCAATTACTTATTGTCCTAGTTTTAGTGGACATGCAAAACAATTGACAACCATTCCCTACTATAAAACACGCCTCAGCATATTTGAAGACCTCTCTCAGAGGCCAATTTTTAAATAACTTTTATTACTTTTTCTGCTCTCCTATTCTTTCTCCAGTTTGTCCACCTCCTTCTTACAGTGAGACACCCAGAATTGGACACAGTCCTCCAGACAAGGCCTCAACAGTGCCAAGTAGAACAGAATTATTACCTCTTGTTAATATTCTCTAGAAGTATATTAGCCTTTTTTGTGTTTGCATCACATGTTCATATTCAATAACTGATGCACTATAACCCTCAGATGCTTTTCTGAAGTAATATTGCTCAGTCCGTTATTCCTCATTGCATTCATGCATTTGATTTTTTTTTTCTTCCTCAGTAGTTTGTATTTGTCTTTATTGAATTTCATCTTGTTGATTTCAGACCCGTTCTCCAAACTTCTCATGGTGGTTTTGAATCTTTATTGTATCCTCCTAAGTGCTAGGACCAGTAATCCTATCAAAGAAGGAAATTAGGTTGGTTTCTGTTACATCATTAGAGTTACAGAGTTTAGGAAGAAATCATTTGAAAACACAGGATGCTGCAGCAGTTGCAGGTTTTCCATTTTACTGAACCAACCAAAACCGTCTGGGCTAACCCTTAATGATCTAACTCAGTTATTATACCAATAAAATCTATCACTGATAACCCAATACACAACAGTTTCAGGTAATTTGATTGTTTAATAACTTGTTCCAGGAATTGAAGTCAAGATAACTAGCCTATAATTCCTCAGGTCCTGTATGTTAACCCTTTCTAAAAACAGATTCTGCATTTATCATCTCCCCTGGTAGTTGAAGAGTTAAAGTCCCCAATTATTATCAAATCATGTGACCTTACCCAGCTGACCACTCCACTCCGCTACTGAAACTTGATTATTGAATACTAGCATTAATAGTCCAATTTAATAGTCCATTTAATATTCTGTAATCAGCCCATGGGCAGAAATTTATATTCACCGTAATTATGTTGGACAAGTGAAAACAGCAAACATTAGTATAAATCAATGTTTGTTTATAGTTAATGCACACATACACACGCACACACACACACACAGGGAAATTTGCCTAGGAGATTACTCATTATGATAGTTTTATCAGCTCTAGTCTGAACATACTGGTTGTGTGGTTGTACATACAAGATGGGAAGCGACTGTCTAGGGAGGAGCATGGCGGAAAGGGATCTAGGGGTCATAGTGGACCACAAGTTGAATGAGAGTCAACAGTGTGATGCTGTTGCAAAAAAAGCAAATATGATTCTAGGTTGTATCAACAGGTGTGTTGTAAGCAAAACTCGTGAAGTCATTCTGCCGCTCTACTCTGCACTAGTTAGGCCTCAGCTGGAGTACTGTGTCCAGTTCTGGGCGCCACATTTCCAGAAAGATGTGGAGAAATTGGAAAGGGTACAGAGAAGAGCAACAAGAATGATTAAAGGTCTAGAGAACATGACCTATGAAGCCAGGCTTCATGAACTGGGCTTGTTTAGTTTGGAAAAAAGAAGATTAAGGGGGGACATGATAGCGGTTTTCAAATATCTAAAAGGGTGTCACAAGGAGGAAGGAGAAAATTTGTTCCTCTTGGTTTCTGAGGACAGGACAAGGAGTAATGGGCTTAAAGTGCAGCAGGGGAGGTTTAGATTGGACATCAGGAAAAAATTCCTAACTGTCAGGGTGGTCAAATATTGGAATAAATTGCCAAGGGAGGTGGTGGAATCTCCCTCTCTGGAGATATTTAAGAACAGGTTAGATAGACATCTGTCAGGGATGGTGTAGCTGGATCCTGCCTTGAGGGCGGGGAGATGGATCTCTCAAGGTTCCTTCCAGTCCTATGATTCTATGAAGGGAAAAGGTCTGAGTCTCGGAGACTAGAGATGGAAGGAAAGGGAAGAAGGGCTTTGATGAGTCTTTAGCCATTAGACTCCGGTCTGATATCTTGGGCCAGGTGGGCAAAGAAAGGGGTGAAAGGTAAGGACACAATGTAATAAACAAATTCAAGCCAATTCAATTGCTCACAATATTCCATGGTGAAGATGGGGAAGAGAATGGGATTAGATGGGGGATACATGACTCACTGGTGGAGGAGTCTTTGGAAAATGTTGGAAGCAGAAATGAAGACTTAGCAGATGAGGATACATGTTTGGCAGATTTCGGAATGTTCTGTGTGTCATTAATTCTCAAGATCTGAATGCAAGAGATATGCTGACACACTGCTGCAAAGTTAAAAATCCACAAAATAAAAAAAAAGTTTTGTTTTTGTTTTTATTTTAAAGTACCAACCTATCCCAATCCCTTCAGGGTTCTTTAACATTCTCTGAGGGGACATTACTATGTCTAAATTAGTTCAGGCTTCTAAGCTCTTTCTAACGTTATTGTATAAACGTCCTGATTTCTACCTAGCTTTAAACTTCAAATGGATCTTTAGAAATTCCTGGAGAACTTTCTCTTCTGAAAAAACACTTTGAGACCACTTCCCAAATACATTCTTTGTTCAAAATGTCTGCTTTGGAACCACCGGCAATTTACCTACTGCCATCTAACAAAGGCAGATGGTAAGTCAGTAAGCTATCATCTAAGAGAGAAATGACATTCTCCTTCCTTAATTTCGGAATAACAGTCCATTCTTTGTTTTCTAAGAGCTAAACAGTACAAACAAGTAAACTGAACTACCTCCAGCTATCTTAAGACCATTATCAGCATTAGAACCCAAGCACCTTCAGGAACTTTCAAGTCAGTCTTGTAACGCACGCACGCATACACACACACACACACACACACACACACACACACACACACACACACACACACACACAAGGTTCACCTCAAAACCCTTCTCAATGGGACCTTTTTAATATACCACCAAATTCTTTTGAGGACGTACATACTCACTGTATGCAACTGCACCAAAAGGAGAGAATCACTCGTTATTAGTCTGGGGAAGGAGAGAACACAAATCTAAATTGCATAACCATAAGCTTCTGATGCAAAAAACATTGAATTTATGTACTATGACTTGTATGCAGAGGAGGGTTCCAATTGGTTTGCATCCATGGGAGTTGTTCAAAAAGCTGTGAAGATGGGAAAGAAGCAGAGAGCAAGACCTGGAGAAGAAGGGAATGTGCAGCTCAAAGAGTAGCCCCTGGGAAAACAGAGAAGTCCCACAAGGCAAGGTGGCATAAAGAATTAGAGGGAAGCTGAGAGAGAGCATCACAACTACAAAAAGTAGTCCAAATAGACCCGTTGCTTCTTGCCAACTCTTCTGACCCATGCAAGGTGTGCAGATTCATTATCAGATTTTACATTTTGTAAATCTATGATTTTGCATTTTGCAGTCTCCAAAACAAATCCCAACCCACACAAACAACTAGATCCAGGTGAGTTTGCAACAGAAATTCAGTGTCTTTCCTTTAAAACAAAACCATCACATTTTGTTGTGCACAGGGCACCCCAAAACTACAATTAAGTGGTGCAAGTTTCAAGATTAATGCATTGATCTACTGTATACCTTTTGTTACACATTCACTTATAAAACAAGCACTGCTTTTAGCTTTAAACAAAAATACGGAATAAGTACTGAATGCCTTAACTGTCCTGTATTTCTCTTAATCAAATAAGCTGGAAGGCTGTACTTCCTGGAGGAGGGGAGAGAGAGGAACACCCAAAAACTTCAATTTTAAAAAGTCACAACTGTCAAGGTAGCACAGAACTGTATATAAAATTAAGCAGATTCTATCTCAATACATGATATTGGCTGGGGAGCTATTTTCTAGGAGAAACGAGAGAACATATAAACGTTTTGCAATAAACAAAACATTTCCTTTTATAAAAACCTCAGCTGCCTTTAAAATTGAAAACCTCCAACTAACCCCCTCCTCCTGTTGCCATTCTGCTGAGACAGATGTAGGGAAAGAGAAGGATAAGTTTGCCAAATTAGCTATTCTGGCTACCTGTGGGTGGGATATGAAAAAAAATGGCTTGAGCCACTCAATAGTCACGTGGGGGCAAGTGGTTGGTTTGGTTTTTGAACAGGCAGGTAAATGTCATATCCGCTGTTTCAAACTGCTTTGTTGAAAGGATCCATTCAAGTTTTAATTAAATACAAAACAAATTTAATAGAGGTTGAAAATGTTTCACTGAGCTATAACTAAGAATATGATTTTGATGCCAGTTTCATTTTTTAATAAGGATTGATGTTTCAGAATACTTATTTATCCTTTACAAGAAATTCTCCTACTTCCATTGGTATTTATTTACTAAGCTCAATTATTCATTTGCAAACACTGTGCTAATTACAATGTTCTTCACCAAAACATTCTATCATGTATGGAATCAAAACATTCCAACTCTTAGAAAGAGATGTTGTTAGAAAGATAGTAATTAAGAGTTGGGAGCTTTAATAGTATATAGTTTTATTACTCAGGATAATGATAACAGGGCATAGAGTCTTTCTCTGGGTTGTCAGTTCAACTTTAGTCCAAAGCAATAATGAACATTGCTTATCATCTGATGGCACTTTGAAAGCAGGTAGTGATAGTACAGTTCCTGAATTATCTATATAGTGGTTGGTATTAACCTGCAGCTTACATTATGTAGGTGAGTATGAAATTGCCATCAAAATGTTTTTGTCAGAAAATGGAATTTTGCAAAATTGAAATTTTCCACTTGAAAAGTTTGATTTCCACCCACCCCATGTTTTAAAATTTACCTGAAGAAAAATAAAACATTTTTGGGGGGTTTCTTGAATTGAATTGAAATGTTTTATCTTGGATCAGCTCATTGTTAAACTGTGTTCTTGAGCTGCCACAGTACTTCATGGGGCTACAGTTCAAATGTCCCCATTCTCTCTCTGCTGGGCTGTTTGGTAAAATTGCATCTCCCACAATGGTTTGTGGTCTGCTCTCTGGTTGAACTGCTGTGGTGCATCTTTGAGGATGTAGTCAAGCTGAAGAGCCTCTCTCCGAGGGTATGTCTACACTACCCTCCTAATTCAAACTAGGAGGGAAATGTAGGCATACCGCACTTGCAAATGAAGCCCGGGATTTGAATTTCCCGGGTTTCATTTGCATGAAGCCGGCCGGCGCCATTTTTAAATGCCGGCAGTTCGAACCCCGTGCCGCGCGGCTACACGCGGCACGGAGTAGCTAGTTCGGATTAGGCTTCCTAATCCAAACTAGCTGTACTCCTCATTCCACGAGGAAATATCAGACAAGACTGAAAGTTGAAATGCAGTTCAGCACAGTCATATCAGTCTGGGTTATAGCAGTGGGCAGATCAGGCAAAAGGAGAAAAGGCTTTATTTGTCATGTTTTATTAAAAATAAATCTGCACTTCTCTAAGTAGTTCTGTGAATCCTAGCAGTCCTCATTCAATTGAGTTTCACCAGACTAACTATGATTGACTTTCTGAAATCCTGAGGTGAGCCCACTTACTGCACCTCTGTGGTTAAAACAGTTGTCTACAATTCCAGTAAAAGCTACTTTTCTTGAAACATTAAAACAGAAGCTACTTGCAACTGATACCTGACATACAAAGGCCTTGAAAGGAGTGTTCCCTCTATTTTTTATATATGTGCATGCAAAATTAATTTTGTTCTTTGCGGCAATATGGAGGTGATGTCTGACACATAACATCCATATTAATGCACATCACAATACTCAATTCTCAAATGCATGGTGTGTGGTGGGGGGAGCTGAAGGATTAAAAGTATGAGGGGAGCTCAGGGCCAAAGAAGAGAGTTGGAGTGTGTGTGAGGGCTCTAACTAGATTGCGGGGTGAAGGGGGGTAGAATCTGGGGTGGAGCCTGGAATACAGGTTTTGGAGTATAGGAGGCAAGCCCAGGGCAGCTCTGCAGTAGGGCCAACAGCCAGAGGCTGGTGGTCAGAGGCACCTCTCCCTGGCCATGGCAGGTGTGTGTTGGGGCCTCTCTCAGTCCATGGAAGCTCCATTCTGGGGCTGGTGGGAAGAGGCCCCTCTCCCCAGCCACAGCAGTCCTGCACTAGGGTTGGCGGAAAGAGGCATCTCTCACCACTACAGCTCTGAGCCTCTGTGCAGAGCTTCATAGGTAGCTGTACAGCTTCTGGGAAACATAGCTTGAGAGTCTTCCCCATTTCTCTCATTGTCTTTGTTTTATAACCAAATTTTCTTTAAATCCATTTAGTCTCTATAACATCCTTTTGGTTTCAAAAAACATAATTAGGACAAATTATTGAATTTTGAAGTGATCACAGAGGATGCAATGCTATTATGTACATGCTGCAGTTGCATAGCAGTATCTTTTCCACTGGATTATTTATTACTAAAAGACTTACCTGGCAGTGCTGGTGATGTGGGGGGTGAAGAAGTCAGAACAGTGTCTTTGGGATGTAGAGATCATAGCACATGGGAGGGTGCTGGGGTGAGGGGTGAGGACGGATTCAGGGCAAGATGTGAGGAGTGTAGGAATCAGGACAGAGGGTGAGGAGGGGCTCATGGCAGGGTGTGGGAGTGGCCACTAGCTTCTCCCTGGGTGGAGCCAGGGCAGTGGGGACTGTGCACCCTGCCTGCTGGCTTGTCTCCAGGAGCCAGCAAGGGCTCTCTCCCTCCCCAGTGGCCCCTCGTGGGCCAGCGGGGCCTCTCTCCCTCCCCCCCAGTCCAGCTCAGGGTGGAAGAGGCTCTCTACCTCCCCACTTTCCTTCTGGCAGGCTTGGGGAAAGGAGGCTCTCTCCCTCTTCTCTGGCTCTTCCCAGTTCTCCTAGCACAACCAAACGGTGACCTTGCTTTAAGTTAGGAGAAGAGGTAGCTGCATAATAAATCTGGAAGGTAGGTTAGTTATCTTTAAGATCCGTGGCTCTAGATCCAAGCATAGTTTCCTATTCCAAGTTACCCTATTCCTCTAAGTCCAGATCCCGTTCCACAGGAAAGTCCTTTTTTATGTTTACTTATATTTTTAATCATCCCCAATAAAACACATCTACCTCCTCAATTTGCATAACTTTAACTCCAACCTCAGAAGTGAAGAGCAATAACAGAATGTACATTTTTCCTGTGAAATGTTGTTGGTAAAATGAAGCTATCTTACTGAGATAGAAGTTAAGATAATTCAATTTAGTGAAACTTGAGGAGTTCTATGTGTGAGGTTGGATATTAAGAGGAAGTTTAGGGTAGGAGTGAAGGTTTTGAAAGTGCATTTGGGTTTTGTAATGTTAAAACTGCAAGGCTTTGAGGTTGCTGTAGATATTAATATCTTAACTAATGATTTCTTTGATTTTTAATGTTTGCATTACCACCAGTATAACCTTAACAGTATAAGTTATTTAAATTGTTGGGTGTTTATATGATATATTCAAAATTCTCTTAATAAAAAGTATATATAACACTTCTTACAAACCATAGTTCATGTGTATAAATCATGAACATAAAGTTATCCATCTCCATAAATTAGTGCAACAGTGGACACCGTATCAGCATACATGCTCTTTACTTTACATCTGCTATCAAGGACTAACAATGGCCTTCATTGAAATGACCTTAATTTTAATCCCCGTTTGAAAATGGACATTATTATAGATGAATGACCCAATGGTTACACCACACTTGCTAATTAGAATATTCATTTGTTAAACTGTTGTAAATCAGATTTTTTTAACCTGGTCATTTTAAAGGGTAATTTCTTTGTTTTGTGACAGTTTTTACAGCTGTCAACTCTTTGTTAATTGTTCATTTTTCTGACTTGCCTTTTTTGAATATAGTCTTTGTTAACCCACAGATCTTATCAATAACATATCAATTGTCAGTGTTTGGAATCAACAACTTTATATGTGCTGTCCACTCTTTTTCATGGATATATTGCATTTCTTAGTATGTTAGAAGCATTTCAACACTTGCATTTCTTATTTTTTAAGCAATTGAGTGAATTAGGTTTCATTTTACATGCACTTTAAATAGCCTTAGATTGTAAAAGATTAATAGACTGAATCTTTTTTTGACTTTCTTCTTCATTTTCTATTGTTTTCTTAGTACAAACAAGTGGAACAATACATGTCATTTCACAAGTTACCCGCTGACATGCGCCAAAAAATCCATGATTACTACGAACACCGTTACCAAGGCAAGATCTTTGATGAGGAAAACATTCTCAATGAGCTCAATGATCCCCTTAGGGAGGTAAGACAACAACAGACAAAAACAGTCCTGCTTGATTTGGAAAGGCTTTTCTTCTTTAATGTGGGATATTTCTATACTAAGAAAAAACTTTCTTCTTTAGCCATTTTGTATTATTTTAATGTCTCTAGTCTACTACACTTGTCACCAGGATATCTGAACACCTATCCCTGAATAGCAATCTATGAACAGGAACAGAAATCCTATACTAGACTGCTGCATAGATCATAAATGCAAAGAAGTGGACAATTACTTGTGTTCATTGTTTACTCCATATATTGTCATAGCCCTTATTTGACTATGCAAGAATGTTATGATAAATAAAACCTATTTATGCTTCTGTTCAGTGAAGAGGACATGGGTTATTTACCAGGTACCCTCCTCTGCAAGCATGTTGGTAGAATGGGGCAAAATGGGATATCAAGGGAAAAGCCTTGATAACACCATTTCTACATGCTATAGATTAGCTGACTGGAGGAAGAAACTGTTTTAGAAAAATAGCCAGGGGAGCAGTTTACTAGCTAATAATAATAATAAATTACTTCGCATTTTTCCATCAATAGATCTCAAAGAGCTTCACAAAAATTATCAGTATCATTATCCCCATTTTACAAATTGGGAAAGTGAGACACGTAATTGTGAAGTCACTTGCCCAAAGTCACACTCAAAGCCAATGGTAGAGATGGGAATAAAAGTCAACTCTCTATTCACGAAACCACACTGTGTAAACAGGCCTCCCCTTGGGGAAGTGTAGCTGTGCTACACAAACACACAATCAAATCCACTGTGGCTGCAAAAAAGAATCCAATAGGAAAAAAAAAAGACAGTCCTTTTTTGGAAGAAATAGTCTGCTGTATTTTATTTTACATGGGGCGGGGGAATTTCTGTAGACTGGGTATTGAGTGAGGAGAGAGAAATGGCTAACTGGTATTAACAAAGCCATATATGTAGCAATTATATACATAAGTCCCTGAGTCATGCACTCTTTTGCTGGATGGTAAGTCATTGTCAACCTATCAAGTGTGTGTATGTAATCCTAACAACCTCTCCTGGCTTCAGTCTGCAGAGATACCTTCTAAGGAGAAAGAACTAGGAAGGGGTATGTCTACACTACAAAGTTAATTCAAACTAACGGACGTTAGTTCGAATTAACTTTAATAGGCGCTACACTAGCGCTCCGCTAGTTCGAATTTAAATCGAACTAGCGGAGCGCTTAGTTCGAACTAGGAAAACCTCATTTTACGAGGATTAAGCCTAGTTCGAACTAGCTAGTTCGAATTAAGGGGTGTGTAGCCCCTTAATTCGAACTAGTGGGAGGCTAGCCCTCCCCAGGTTTCCCTGGTGGCCACTCTGGCCAATACCAGGGAAACTCGTCTGCCCCCCTCCCGGCCCCGGACCCCTTAAAGGGGCACGGGCTGGCTACAGTGCCCGTGCCAGGTGCAAGCTTGCCAGCACCCAGCCAGCAGACCCTGCACCTGGCACAGATCGAGCCACCCACCCGATGTCCCTCAGCCCTCCCCCTCTTCCCGGGACCAGGCTGGCAGCTCCCGGGAGCTTGCCCAGGACCGCAAGAGGTGGGCACCCACCTGGGCTAGTGCAGACATCGTGGACCTCGTCAATGATCTCTGCACTGGGCACAGGAAAGTGGCCGTCTAGGGCAGGAGAGCTGCCAGCCTGGCCACCCAGGATCAGGTGTGCAAGAGAATCAGACCAAAGGTCCATCTAGCCCAGTAGCCTGTCTGCCGACAGCGGCCAACCCTAGGGACCCTGGAGGGGATGGACCGAAGACAGTGACCAAGCCATTTGTCTCATGCCATCCCTCTCCAGCCTTCCACAAACCTTGGGCAGGGACACCACTCCTACCCCCTGGCTAATACCACTCCATGGACCTAACCTCCATGACTTGATCTCACTTCCCTTTAAACTCTGTTCTAGTTCTAGCCATCATAGCCTCCTGCAGCAAGGAGTTCCACAGGTTGACTCTTTGCTTTGTGAAGAACAACTTTCTGTTACTAGTTTGAAGCCTGCTACCCATTCCTTTCCTTTGGTGTCCTCTAGTCCTTCTTTATGGGAACTAATGAAGAACTTTTCTGTATGCACCCTCTCCACCCCACTCATGCTTTTATAGACCTCTATCCTGTCCCCCCTCCATCTTCTCTTTTCTAAGCTGAAAAGTCCCAGTCTTTTTAGCCTCTCTTCATATGGGACCTGTTCCCAACCCCTGATCATTTTAGTTGCCCTCCCCTCTCCCAGCCTCTCTCTTCCCCTCTCCCACCTCCTTTTCCCAGTCTCCACCAGTTTTGTTCAATAAAGACAGATTCCATTTTGGAAGACACGTTATCTTTATTTTGTACATCAAGAAGAGGGGCTAGGGAAGGGTAAATGGAAGGAGGTGAGGGAGGAATGGAGCACGAGCCCCTGATGGGGAGGACTGGACTGGCTCTGCGGGCTTCTGGGGGTGGAAGCTCTCCTGCAGCCCCCCAGTTGCCCCCTCTCCCCAGATGGCAGCCTGCGGCAAGTGCAGCCGGGCTGATGGCTGAGTGGTGTGATGTGCCCAGTGTGGGTAGTCCGGGCAATCCAAGCCAGGACTGCTTTGCAAGCGGGGCACCCCTGAGAACTGTCTGTCCGGGGTGGGGGTCGGGACCCTTTAAGCACAGCCCTCGGCTAGCCTGAGACAGCATCTCCACGCTCTAAGTCCTCCTCTGATGCCCTGCCAGCACTGCTTCCGGCCATCCTTAAGCCTGGTTCAGGGTCCACTTAATGTGGACATGCTGGTTCGAATTAGCAAAATGCTAATTCGAACTAGTTTTTTAGTCTGGATCCGTTAGTTCGAATTAGCTTAGTTCTAATTAACTAATTCGAACTAAGTTAGTTCGAATTAACGTTGTAGTGTCGACATACCCAAGGATACCAGGGAAGATAGAAAAAAGGGAAGGTGAAGGAAAGATAGGATACATCTACACACCAGTGTTATTTCAGAATAACTGATGTTATTCTGGAATAACATAGTCTGCATAGTCTACAAGCAGTTATTTCAATATAATGTCAAAATAATATCAAGCTGGAGGCCTTCTTACTCCAACTCCTGTAACCCTTGTTTTACAAGGAGCAAGGGAAGTCGGAGGAAGAGTGTTCTTTCTTGGACTTCCCGTTGTGTAGACAGAGCCAAAAGCCGAAATAAGCTATTTTGACTTAAGCTATACATTTGACATAGCTCAAGTTGGATACTTTATTTTGGCTTTAGCTCTGCTGTATAGTCGTGCACATAGAAAGCAGAAGATGAATAGGGATAGTAGAGAAAATAAGAGACATGAGAAGCAAGAAAGGGAGAGAGACTCACTTTGGCTACGTCTACACTGGCCACAATTTCCGGAAAAAGGATGCAAATCAGGTAAGTCAGGATAGGGAAATCCGCGGGGGATTTAAATATCCCTCGCGGATTTAAATAAACATGTCCGCCGCTTTTTTTCCGGCTTGGGGAAAAGCCGGAAAAAAAAAGCATCTAGACTCGCGCGATCCTCCAGAATAAAGCCCTTTTCCGGAGGATCTCTTATTCCTACTTCAAAATCCCCCGCGGATTTCCCTATCCTGACTTACCTGATTTGCATCCGTTTTCCAGAAATTGTGGCCAGTGTAGACGTAGTCATCCTGTTGTTATCCCACCATCTTGTGAAATTGTCACAGGTGCCTGTGGGTACCTTTTAGTATTCCTTCCATGGGAGGTATAATGTTGAATGTCACACATCATAACTCCCTACAGTGCTTCATGCCTGGGCTACAATTTGAAAGATGTGTAAGGGGTTGTGTTTAGCAAAGTCTCAGTAAACAAGACACTTCATCTTTCAAAGTAAAAAAAAAAAAATCCAGTGGTATTTTCTCCTGACATTTTGGGTAACATATAAATCAGTAAAGTAATTCAGTCTGTCATCCTGCTAGCTTAGCATTTTTCTCTCGCATACATATTAAAGTGATTCACAGATAGTTAACTAAAATGCAGGTAGGTATTTCAAATCTGGCACATCTTTAGAGAAGAAGCTCCCAGCTCCCAGCATTTACCCAAAATTTCCAATAAAAATTTCATTGTAATTCCAGGCTCTCATTACCAAAGTATGACAACTGCTAGCACAGCAACTTATTTGAAATTTATGGTGCACTCTGATATGTCAGATCGCTAAACTACTTGCAGAGAAGCACGCTTGTATTGGGAATGCATAATGAAATCTTGTGCAATTTCCCCAGGAGAATTCAAAATGGCTGCAAGGCATTCTTTCAACTGAAAACCATGTCAAATTTTAGGAAGATGCACAAATATCATTATTTTAATACCTTATAATATAGTTGCTTATTTGTATCATCACATTGATTCCCCTGTTCTCATTATGGTGCCCAGTTCACACAAGCAATGTTAAACTAAATTCTTAAGCTCTTTAATACATTCTTCCTTATTTACTTTCTCCTGGAAGCAACACAAAACACACTTCCTTATCTCACAGTAGCCCAAATTCTGTACCAAGTTATAAATCTAAAGTTACTCTGGTATGATACCATGGAAATAAAAAATTATTGTCTGACTGAGAGGAAAATTGGTCCCTATAATCCTTTGTGGATGACAACTACATAACACCTATGTTGGGATCTTTATCATTTGTTTCAGTTATACTTTATTCAAAATGAACTCAAGCATATTCAAATTTATCTATTATGTTGTAGATCTGATTTTTTGCACTTTTCCTCATATTATGTGAAGTGCTATTTGTTATAGTAAGAGCAGATTGTACTGTGAAAGTACACATATTCTCTATTCTGTGCATGAACGGAAGGAGAATTTTTTTTCTTTCTAATCATAGTAATGCGTAAGGTTCCTAACACCTAGAGCCCTCAAAGTCTGCTGATATCCACTTTATATCTGCAGGTATCTTCATTCATAGATATGAATGTGGATATCCGTAGCTCATATTTGTGGATATGGATGCGGATGCAGATACAGGTTGGACCTCCAAAAAACAGAACTCCCTTGTCCAGCAACATCTGTGATGTACCTGGACCAGGGAGTCCTAGCAGGGAGCCTCAAGAGGGCAAGAGGGCTGGCGTGGCGGGTTCGAGTCCCAGGTCTCCCCCCCCCCCCCCCCCCACACACACACAGACACACACCACGCCACCCCAGCGAGAGGCGGGATAAAGGGCACCCTGTGAGCAAGGCAGTAGGGCGGGTTACGGCGTGGCTTAGGGGATAGGGCGTTCACCTGGGGAGGGCAGCCTGCTGGAGCTGGGACCAGAGCCGGAGCCCCGGTAGTGGGGCCAGGGCCATGGCAGCCCTGGAAGCGGGGCTGGGGTCAGGGCCACGGCATCTTCAGTAGCTGAGTCAGCCTTGGTAGCGGAGGTGGGATGGGGACATGGTAGTTGTGGCATTCTCAGCAGCCCCAGTAGTGGGGCCAGGGCTGGGGACGCAGCAGTCTGGGCTGCTAGAGCTGCAGCAGTATGGCATCCTCGCTGGGGAGGAGGTGGGGGAGGAGGCTGGGCAGCCAGTAGCAGAGGACTTCCCCTGGTAGTTATGTAAAATTTCAATTATTTGTCTAATTCAAAGGTGAAAGTGCTGTGGAGAGCACAGGGTTAATGGGGGACACAAGAAGTCCCCTGCTGGCCCCATGTTCCCCGTGGCATTTCAAAGCGGCAGCGCCACCTGGAGCCCCCAGCTGACCCCCAAGCTCCATGCAGTGCTGCCTCTTTGAAATGCCATAAGGAGCCTGGCATCAGGCTCCACGTGGTGTTTCAAAGTGGCAGTGCCATGTGGAGTCCGGGGTAAGCAGAGGATTCCCAAGCTGACTTTGGGCTCCACATGGCACTACCACTTTGAAATACTGCATGCGGCCCAGAGCCAGCTGGAAACCCCAGGCTACACGCAGCTTGGAGACCAGGGTATGTCTCCAGGCTCCGTGCGGTGCTGCTGCTTTGAAGCACCCTATCTTTCTGACAGAGGAAGCAATGGGATGGGGGGGGGGGGAGGAAACTTGTCAAAAAGCCTGTTGACTACTTGATAAGTATTTGCTTATCAGATGGTCGACTAGTCGTTCACATCTCTATCCCCTGGTCTGGCAAATTCCCTCGTTCAGGACCAGTTAGGTCCCAAGGGTACCAGACCAGGGATGTCCAACCTATATAAATTTTGTTTTCATGAAGCACCCCACATATAAGTTCCAAACAAACTTATGAAGTAATAAGAGAGTTCAGAAACCTCTGCTTCCAGAGTTGCATGCAGCCTTTCTTTGGTTTAAAAAAAAAACCAGCAAGTTTATATTGTTTTCACCATCACATACTTCAGTACAGCACAATCAAGTTCATTCAAGCTTCAGAAATAACTTTTGGAGAGAGTCCAAGCATTGAGAATGTGAGAGTTATGAGCAATTGTAAACATGGTGGAAGAGTTCAAACAGTTGTGCAAACTGTTTCGAGTTAGCTATGAAAATCACTGACTCTACAGTATATGTTGTGATTTCTTTTCTTCTATGTATTGTATTTGGGGAAAATATCAGTTCAGCTGAATACTTCTATCAGGAGCTACAACAGTCTTTCAGGCTTGCATGATGTCCTACTGAAAATGTAGCAGGTATTGAAAAAATGTCAGTATAGAATTAAAGGCTAGAGACCTAAAGGAACACACACATAATGAGTGTGACTGACAAAAACAGGTTTCTCAAAACTGAGGACAGCATTCTGGTGGCAGCTCTGTCACAAAAAATTGTTCAGATTTAATTGGTTTAGATCTTTCAAATAATATATTCTATGTTGTTATATTCCAGATATTTTTGCACTCCAGGTATTGTTCTTTTTGTGTGATTCTTTGACTATTCAACCATAAATTGGCTCTTTAGCAGTTAAAGCAGGGGTGGGGAACCTTTTTTGGGTCAGGGGCCATGGACCCATTCCACGAGGAGTAACGGTAGTTCGAACTAGGAAGCCTAGTTCGAACTACCTAGTTCGTGCCGCGTGTAGCCGCGCGGCACAGGGTTCGAACGAGCGGGGATTTAAAAATGGCGGAGCCCCGCTTATGCAAATGAAGCCCGGGAAATTCAAATTCCGGGCTTCATTTGCAAGTGCGGTATGCCTACATTACCCCACTAGTTCGAACTAGCGGGGTAGTGTAGACATACCCAGATAGATTTAAGGTTGTATACAAAGGGTAGGTAGGATATATCACAAAATGGGATTTAAAAATCATAGCTTTAGACTAAATAATTCCCATAACGACGTTAAATAATGATCCATCATCAGACCCAGGTGCCTGAACTGGACCTCAACATGTGTCCCATTCTTCTATCTGGGCAGCATTGCTTGAAAGGAGCATGTAAAGTGAAAATTAAAAAATAAATTTATTGCATTAAAAATCAAGATCTTTAGAAATGTTAGTCACAGAAGGGAAAAACGTATCAGGTTTTTTTAATTGATTTTGATCATCCTCCTAGCATCAATAAGAGCCAAATATGTATTTTTATTTGTATTACAATAGTGCATAAGAATATAAGTCATGGACCACCATCCAGTTGTTCTAGGCACTATCCAAGCACAGAACAGAAAGACAAGATCTCTGCTCCAGGGGAGTTTACAATCGAAGCCAAAAGATTGTTGGCAGCTGTTTGTTACACACAGATGGCAGGATTTAAACTGGGTCACACAAATGACCTTTTAGCAATTACATATTTTCCCCTTGAAAAAAGTTTCTTTAATGCATCAGCTATGTTTCTTTCATGTGGTACCAGGAATCAGGGCCTGCTGTAGAGGCAGTCTCCAGGAAACTTAATAGGTTCAGGTAGCTTGCAGCAGGCTGCCTGATTGGCTATACCACCTGACTGGTTGGAAATGTCAGCAAACCAGCTCTTAGGCCCAGCAGTGACAGCAGTTTGCATGCTACTCAAAGCATTCGCTCTTGACTGCAATAGCTCCTGCACCAGCTTGTTCTCAGCCTTGAACCTGCCTTGTTCCAACCCTGATCTTGTCTTGGATCCCAGTCTGCTCCTGCGTTGCCTCACTCCGGGTAACCTGGCTCTGATCCTAGGCACTGATTCCTGACTATTAACTCCTGCTCTGACCACTAAGCATGACCTCCCCCATCCCACTCACTGACAGAAATTGAAAGGTCTCTGATTCCTAGATTTTAGGAAAAAATAAGACTCTTTTTTAGACACAGGGATCCTCTCGTCTAAGCACAACGGGGCCCTAATATTAATTAAGGCCTCTAACACTACCATAACACAGATAATCATGATGAAAAAATATTCTTTTAGCTAAGCCATCTCTTCACAAAAATAACAGTTCAAATTTTCAGAATTATATGCAATACATTTTGCATAAGAAACTATTATGACTACCCTTGCAACTGAAGCAATTCCCTGTGAAAATGACCAGACAAATACATACATGATTATATATATGCAGGCAACAACTGTAAGTGTCTACAAAAGCACAGAAATAGTGTGCAAATTTTGCACATTTCACAACAAAAAAGAACTAAAATATCCACCATCACTTCTGTTTATTTAAGACAAATTTAAAGAATTTTAACAGTGATACTGTATGCAGCATGTGTTTTTAACTATCTGAGGCTACGTCTAGACTGCAAGCTTCCTTCAGAACAAGCTTTTCCAGAAGAGATCTTCCAGAAAAACTTTTTTCGAAAGAGAGCGTCTACAGAGCAAAAGCGCAACAAAATAACTCTCTGCTTTTTCAAAAGATTGCATCCACATTGATTGGACACTATCTCGCATTTCAGTTTGATTATTGTGGATGGAGTAGCCACCAGGCACCTGTGCTTTTTCCTGGAGGCCTCTTCTTTAAAAAAAAAAAAAAAAAAAAAAACCAACGCTCTCTTCCACGACCCCATACCCCTTTTTCCGAAAAAGGCTTCTTCCTCATAGAAAGAAGTTTATTGCTGTCAGAAAAAACCCTCTCTTTTTTCAGTTTTCTGTCGAAAGAATGCAAAAGCAGTGTGGAAATAAGTGTAGTTTTTTCCAGAATAATGGTTGTTTTTCTGGAAAAACTCTGCAGTGTTTTGTAGCATAATCCTTACATGGTATTGCTATAGTCCATAAAGCATTAAAGCAATAACAGAAGAACTAATGAGTGTCATAGAATCACAGAATACTACAACTACAAAGGACCTCAAGAGATCATCAAGTCCAGTCCACTGCCCGCATGGCAGGACCATGCACCATCTGGATCAGTCATGGCCAACCCGCGGCTCGTGAGCTGCATGAGGCTCTTCCCCCCCATTGGTGTGGCTTGCGAAGCCCCCCCCCATGGCTTGTAAAGCCACCCCCGTGCCCCCCAAAATGTCTCTCTCCTCCCAGCTCCCTGTGCTAACCTGGGTAGTGGAGCTGTCTGGCATAGCCATTAAAGATGGAGAATTAAAGATGGCATCGGCCAGCGGGATCCTGATGTGGCCAAAAAGCCTCTAAACGCATTTTCTTAAAGGTGGCAGAGCTTTTATTTTGCTCAACAACTTTGCCCCGGCTCTTCGTGCTGGATCCACTGATATCTTGGCTCTTTGCCCAGAATGGGTTGGTCACCCCGATCTAGATCATCCCTGATAGATGTCTATCCAACCTACTCTTAAGTATCTCCAGTGATGGAGATTCCACAACCTCCTTAGCAATTTATTGAAACATTTAGGGTATGTCTACACTACCCCGCTAGTTCGAACTAGCGGGGGTAATGTAGTCATCCGCAATTGCAAATGAAGCCCGGGATTTGAATTTCCCGGGCTTCATTTGCATGAAGCCGGCCGGCGCCATTTTTAAATGCCGGCTAGTTCGAACCCCGTGCCGCGCGGCTACACGCGGCACGGAGTAGCTAGTTCGGATTAGGCTTCCTAATCCGAACTAGCTACTCCGTGCCGCGTGTAGCCGCGCGGCACGGGGTTCGAACTAGCCGGCATTTAAAAATGGCGCCGGCCGGCTTCATGCAAATGAAGCCCGGGAAATTCAAATCCCGGGCTTCATTTGCAATTGCGGATGACTACATTACCCCGCTAGTTCGAACTAGCGGGGTAGTGTAGACATACCCTTAGCAACCCTGACAGTTAGGAAATTTTTCTTAATGTCCAAGCTAAAGTTCCCTTGTTGCAATTTAAGCCCATTGCTTCTCGTCCTATCATCAGAGGCCAAGGAGAAAGACTTTTCTCCCTCCTCCTTGTAACATACTTTTAGATACTTGAAAACTGCTATCATGTCCACTCTAAGTCTTCTCTTTTCTAAACTAAACAAACCCAATTCTTTCAGTCTTCCCTCATAACTCATGATTTCTAGGTCTTCAGTCATTTTTGTTGATCTTCTCTGGACCATCTCCAGGTTTTGCACATTTTTCTTAAAATGTGGTGCCCAGAACTGGACACAGGACTCCAACTGAAGCCTACTCAGTGCAGAGGAGAGCAGAAGAATTAATTCTCATGTCTTGCTCACAACACTCCTGTTACGGCATCCCAGAATCATGTTTGCTTTTTTTTTTTCAACCGTGCCACATTCATATTTAGCATGTGGTCCACTATGACCCCTAAATTCCTTTCTGCAGTATTCCTTCCTAGACAGTCACTTCCCATTCTATATGTGTGAAAATGATTGTTCCTTCCTAAGCGAAGTAGGTTGCATTTATCCTTATTAAGTTTCATCCTACTTACTTCAGACCATTTCTCTAGTTTGTCCGGATCATTTTAAATTATGACTCTATCCTCAAAAACACTTGCAATCCCTCCCAGCTTTGTAGAGGATGTTGTGAAGACTAGGACTTTAACGGGTTTCTAAAAAAAGTGAGATAAATTCATGAAGGTTAGGTCCATCAATGGCTTTTAGCCAGGATGGGTATATAAAATCATGAGTGGTGTGGAGAGGGCCGATAAAGAAAAGTTATTTATTAGTTCCCTAAATAGAAGATCTAGAGGACACCAAATGAAATTAATGGGGAGCAGGTTTAAAACTAATAAAAGAAAGTTCTTCACACAGCGTGTAGTCAACCTGTGGAGCTCCTTGCCAGAGGAGGCTGTGAAGGCTAGGACTATAATAGAGTTTAAAGAGAAGCTAGATAATTTCATGGAGGTTAGGTCCATAAAAGGCTATTAGCCAGGGGATAAAATGGTGTCCTTGGCCTCGTTTGTCAGAGGCTGGAGAGGGATGGCAGGAGACAAATCGCTTGATCATTGTCTTCGGTCCACCCTCTCTGGGGCACCTGGTGCTGGCCACTGTTGGTAGACAGGATACTGGGCTAGATGGACCTTTGGTCTGATCCAGTACGGCCGTTCTTATGTTCTTATGTAATGATGTTGTCCTTAGCCTCTGTTTGTCTGGAAATGGATGACTGGATGGGGATCACATGAGGATTACCTGTTGTGTTCACTTCCTCTGTGGTATCTGACATTAGCTGCTGTCGGATACTGGCTAGATGGACCTTTGGTCTGTCCCAGTATGACCATTCATATGTTCTTATGTTGGTATCATCTGCAAACTTAATAACGGACAGTGTATGCCATAATCTAAATTGTTGATGAAGATATTGAACAGAAATGGTCCCAAAACAGACCCTTGTGGAATCCCACTTGTTAGCCCTTCCAACCAAAGCTTTTTTTGCTTTTCTGTCATGTAAATTACACCAACTTTGTGCACTGCATAAATGCTAAATTGTTGCTAGTTACATTGATTTGCCACTTGTATCCATTTATATCTATTTCTGACTAATTTACACTCAACATTTTGATTATCCCAACCACTTTTATCACCACTGCTTTTGTCCCAGAAATTTCCATGTGAGTCCCTTCCACTTACTCTCGGCTCCATTAATGAATGATTGCTTCCTAACTCTGTTTGCAGTAACTTTGATGGCTGTGACAGGCTTAGGATATAAATCTCTCACTTTCCTCCTCCTCAAAGTCTGGCAGTTACTGGCATGGCCATATAGGCTGGTTGATCTAACCAGCAGCAAATGTGTGAAGCCCAAAATAGAAACAATGCCTTATTCCAACAATACTAGTGAAATCCATAAAACTAAATAGAGAGGGAGTTGTCAGGTGCCAGTAATAGTAGGGTATGTTCAACCCATATCTTGTATTTTGTGATCTGTTAAAGCATTTGGAGGAGTGGAATTAGAATAAATCATAACATTCAAAGGAGCTTTCTTAGGAAACCATTTTTGCTTCTTTCAGCGAATAACAGAAACTGCAAGGGGTGCTGTCCATCAAAGAAGTATTCCTCGTTGTTACCTGACTCAGTTCATTTTCACACTTCCAAGTTCCTTTCAACTTCAAATGAAGTGAAACAATATTCTCCCTGGCTCCTATCCAGAGTATGATTGGTGTCATCAATTTATTTCATGTACCTTTTGTAGCTTCTGCTAAAAAGCCAGGAGAAATTAACATATTATAGACTATACTTTTCTATTAAATTTGGAACAGCATTCTTGCTTTTTGTGGGTGGCAGTCTCTTTTTCTATATGAGGATATTTAAAAGATATACAGAATCACCTTATTTCTATCTTACAAGTTTGATTCTTTGAAAAACCTCTTCATTTGATGTATGTAAACCATCCAGGTGTCTAATTATAGGATGAGTTATTAATGTTTTACTATGTGCTGCAGAGATATAATAAAGACTTTCAATGTAAAGTGCTAACAGCATATGTCAGGAGTCTCTGTTTCTCCCCCAATATATGCTGGTTTTGAAATACAGAATTTTACTGTAGTCTGAGATTTTGCCTGTGATAATGAAAAAAATTAATTATCTACCAAGTATAAAAGAGCGATGTAGTAATGGACCTATTGTGAGATTTCTATGTTTCAAAATGTGCATCCTCTTTTAGTTCATGGAATTTAGACGCCTATTTCATTATGGAAAAATACAGGTTAAACCTGTACTACAAAGACAGTGTGTCCTTTATTCTACACTGATTTAAAACTACTTTTGGGTTCACTTGAAATAAGAAATGTTGCTGAGTAGACATACTTCATTCAACCCAATAAGAAAATAGATTTTGCCAGACCCAGAAACATTCCCTCTCAAACTAGAATTTATGAGCTCTACCATAGCTCTTTGAAGTTAGTGAGATTCTTTCCATTAACTTTAGTGAGCTATGGATCAGGTCCTGTAAGTTTGTTCGCTGTAAGTGCAAGTTGTTAATGTTGTTTATCACAGTTAAGAAGAGGAATGCCTTGACTGGTATTGAAGAAAATTGGTGTACTTACTTTGCACTTGAAGCCATGGTAACTGTATGTTTAAAGTAAGAAAAAACTTTCAGCTTTCCTCTTTGAAAATATGGCCCTAAATAACCAATGCATAAATAGGGTAAGTAAGCCAGGCAAGAAGTATCTGACTGCTTTTTTATAGATGAATTCTCCAGTTGATTCATTGGTGGTTTAAGAGGGTAAATCCTTTTAAAGCTGTGGAAATTATCCAAGTTAATCCTTTCCAAAGCAGGGTAAGAATAGATTTCTTATTGTACATTTATTTTTTTCCAGTGCCACTTTTGTACAAGAAAGATCTCAGAATTCTAAAGTAATAGCCCAAAATACAATAGTAACTTTACCATCAATTTTGTATTTTAGACCACTATTGAGACCAGTTGTATAATAATAAGCAAAACCTTGGAACTTAAAAAATAGTTTTGACAAAATCACTTTCAGTTAAACTGGATTTAATACACCAATCTCTTATTATGCCCATTCATTATTTACTGCTTCCTAAAAAGTGTGGGGCTTGTCTTCAGTACCAAAACATAACCTATGCATAAACATCTCCTTTGCTGGCAAGTTCTTTCATAAAAGATTAAAATGTAATAGGGACAAGAGTGATGTCTTTTCTTTGTCCATAATATGATCAGAGCACATTTACATCTTTTCAATATGCTTTTTTTCCCTAGTATGTCTTCCAGTACTTCTAGAGGTAACTTACATGTGGGCATATATCCAAATGAATGGGGACAGTGATCTAACAAGATGGTGAATTGGACTGATTCACCATGAGAAGTATTTGTGGGAGGTTAGTGCTTGGGAGTGCTAAGGGTTATCAAGAATCACTCTACTATATATCTTCATCATCTGAAGGCTAGACTAGTGCAATGCACAATACAGAGAAGCCGTCTGAGAAGGGAAACAGCTTCAGAATACGGGTGTTTACTCATATTGCTCTTCATATTGAGAGCACGTGGACATTATGAATTGGAACCTGCTTTATCTGAGATTCCACCTCTCTCATATCGGTGATCAGTAAAGATGCTGAGTCATACCTCCTGCTTTTTAAATATGAAGGGGTTGTTGTTTGCAATTTTTCCTCACAAGGTCCTTGTTCTCCATTAGGATTTGCAGAGCCTGTAGTTGTTAACTTTTCATCAATGCCATGAGGCCCATATTCTCAGGCATTGTCTAGGGCAGGGCTATTCAAGTTTGGAAGCCCTGGAGGCCACAATGATACTCACAGTATATGGCGACGGCTACAACTTAAGTGTGGTTGCATATACATGCAAATATATGCAAATATATTCTTTCACACTGACAGGTATGAATACAAAGATTAAGGCAAGACTACACAACACACAGGCCTTATTTAAGTCAGTTCTGCTGATATTAATAAAAGGCAATATTTACCCGATTTCCACCCAGATGGCAGCACTTTTAATGAGCAATGACAGTCCAGGAATTTAATTGCTAAAACTCATACCAACAGAAAACGATTATATTGACTGCTTTTTTATTTTTGCTCCCACCCATGGGCCACGTATTGAGCCCCACATAAACCCAAACTTTTTGTGGGCCACTAACAAATGGGCCGCATGCAGCCCATGGCCCATGTGTTGAGTAGCCCTGGTCTAGGGGTTGAGTTGCAGGTTCTTTCTGGTTAGATGATGAGATATTATTATTATTATCATAATGAGTAAAGTAAATACAGTTTGAAGTTTTATGGGGTAGTGTTTATAAAATGATATTTTAGAACCATACTTTAATCTATTGCTGATCACAGAACCATACTTTAATCTATTGCTGAAGTATTACTTGTACATTAGGCAATGTGAATATTTTCTACCAAGTGTAAAAAGTCTCCCATCAATGGTTAGTAGAATTAAAGTATGTTGTGTTCACTGGCATCTGTCACAAAATAAGTCTCTGCAGAGAGAGATGCAGTTTAATAGTATGCCTAACTGCACTAAAAACATGACAAACAAGTCATGAAAGAATATAAAAGACTAAGATATCTACTAAGACATCTTCCTAGCTATTGAGGAGTACTTGACTGCTATACAGTGTGCCTTGTCATTCTCTAAGCACAGATTCAGTCTTGTTTTATTAATACTTCTAGCAATGTGACAAACTTAGCATGTGAGAAAGAGGTTAAAACCCTTCCCGAGCCACTATTTAAAGTTCCCAGCTGGCTTATTTTTAGGCCACAGTGCAAGATGTTGGCTGAATATAGAAACGGATCATGTGTCCTTCCAGAATATAGAACACTGGGATATTTCATTTCCAGAGAACATTATTAGGACTCAGAGAAGAATCTTCTCACCTCTACCCTTTTTGTAGATAGATTATATATTTTAGTTATACAAGAATACACCATGCCATTAATTGTATTAGACTCCTCTGACATTTAGTGAAATTAATTGCAAATGTAGTTCTGATGTATCATATTATGTTTAAAACTTAATTTGGATTTGTAAATTTAAAAAATATATTCAAAAGCCCTT
Organism: Pelodiscus sinensis; assembly: GCF_052426305.1. Taxonomy (NCBI): domain Eukaryota; kingdom Metazoa; phylum Chordata; order Testudines; family Trionychidae; genus Pelodiscus; species Pelodiscus sinensis. The sequence continues at coordinate 101,759,607 of NC_143057.1, forward strand.
ACGCAAAATTATTGGCAGATAATTCAAAGAATTCAGTTGGTCAAATATACATCGTAGCCAAAAACTACAAAGGTAGCCCATATTCAACAGTACAGTAGCTGCACTTCTCACCTTTAAATATATTAGTGATATGCATTATCTATGCCACCAGCCTGTAGTTATAATATATTGTGTTACACCATACTGCAATAGCAGGGCTTTTAAGTGATTTCCTGTGCTATAAAATCAATAGAATTTAATGTGTTCAGAGAAATAAAGATTAAGGTGTAGCCTTGTTTAACATCATTTGAAATTTTCTGAATAAGTCATGGGACCATATTTCTTACGGAAATAATCCTCGGTCCATATTTAATTCATAAGGTAGGTAATGGGCACATAACTTAAAAACTATTAACAGTTAAATAAATGTAATGTTCCAGGGCTGCATATGAACAGAGATTGTTTTTGCCTCACTTAAATAGTATTTTTTAAATGTTTACCATATTGCACTGACCCCTTTCCTGAGGTCACTGATGGTGTCATGGTGGAGCAGTCCGTTTCAGATATTTAGTACTCCTATAGTTGCTAGGATCTACAGGTTCTAGCAGGAGTGGCAGGTATCATAGACAGAGGTAGGCAGTACCTTACCAAACTGCCTCCCCTGGCACTGCCCATGCTCCATTGGAGTCCCCCAGGCTCCCTCCCCCAGCATACTCTTGTGTTGGCAGAGGCTGGAGCAGGAAGGCTGGGGGCTGCACCGCACCACCTGTCCTCACAGTGCTGGGACTGGTGGCTTGACTGTGTGGGAGGAATCCAGCAGGTACAGCATAGGGAGCTGGGGCTATGCCTCCCTGCTCTCATCTCTGGTGGTCCAGGGACAGCGGAAGCTAGGACGGTGCTGCCTACTGGAGCTCTGGTGCTGGTGCTGGCTGCGGCCGCGTGGTCCATGATGTCCCAGACGGGGCAGAAAGAAAAGATCTGGGCAAAGGCCAGCAGTGGCCACACTGGGTGACAGGGCCTCAGGCAGAAGAGGCAGAGCTGGGGACTTGCCTCTCCAAGCCGTAGGTTCACCACTCACCCATAGGTTCTAGATATGGTTGGATAACAATACACAATAAGAGACATATCCAGTACAAAAAGAGCCTTACCTTCTAGTTTGCCAAGAAAGAAAGGATGCAAATACTAAACTTAGTGTTTAGATATTGAGAAAAAAGTACAGCAGGATTCCCGAATAAGCCCTTAAGAGGTATTCTAGTACAGCTATCTTTATCTCCCAGGGGTTCTTGGATCCACGATTAATATGGCCACTGTGAATTAGAGATGTATCTCAAGGTTCAAATATTCAAGTTTTGCCCCTTTAAGGTTGGCTGGCTACTGGACAATTAAAGAGCCCCAGTGTCACATTTTGTAACCCCAAAGTAGTGTAGTCAGCCACTGGGGAGTGGGGAATGTGGTGAAGCCCTTATCCCAAATTGAAACTAGCTATTGCTGTCATCACAATTAGGCTATGTCTAGACTACATTCCTCTTTCCAAAGAGGAATGTAATGAGGCAAATCAAAAGTGCAAATGATGCGTGGATTTAAATATCCTGCTCTTCATTTGCATATTTGCATCTAGACTGTGCTTTCACTTTTGAAAAACCCTTTTTCGAAAAAGCGCTCGGATGCGAATATGTAAATGAAGCACAGGATATTTAAATCCGTGCTTCATTTACACTTTCAATTTGCCTCATTTACATTCCTCTTTCGAAAGAGGAATGTAGTTTAGAAGCGCCCTTAGTGTTTCAGCTCTAGTGTTCTGGTTTGCTTCTATTTGTCCAGGTTATGATAGTCAGTCTTCTCTTCCCTTCTCCCCATTAACTGCTTCTGATCCAACATCCTTCATTCTCTGTTCCTTTAGCCAGCTGTTGTTTCTTGTGCTCCCAACAATTTCCAATGCTCTTCATAATTCTTGTCCTCCTTGTACATCTGTCTTGTCCTAAAACTACCCACCCTCAGCAGCACCCTAGCCCAATGTATGTCTTTCCATTAGGCTACTCTAGGCCAGCTTGTAGTCACTTTTATCAGCTCTTCACAGGGTCTTCTGTAGTCCCAACTCACTTGGCTTCCTCTGTCAGCTGACTACCACTTTCCTGGATGACATCCCACACACATCTTGCAGCAAATCTTTACTCCAAAATTTGTTTTTGTAATTATTCTAGTTGTGCAAGCTTATGGAGATATGGTTGTGTCATAATGTCAGGATTAACAGATGTGCGAGATAGTGTTCCTGAGACTTCACGCAACACTAATTGTGATAACAGCAATAGCTAGCTGCAGTTTGGGACAAGGGCTCTACCACATCACCCCACTCTTCCCCCCCCTTGACCACATTGCTTTGGGACTATAGAACGCTAGTGACATTGTTAGCTAGATCACCTATCACCAGCACCATCCCTAGTGCCCATACCTGCTCCTGCTCCAGAGCCCTTCCCAAATTGCACAGTCATGCAAGGCAAATCAGAATTTGTCTTAAGTGACTTGCCCCAGTTCATACAGGAAACCAGTGAGAAAGATGATGATAAAATCTAGTTACAAATGCTCTTCCCTTCTTCCTGTTCATCTTTCCTTTAGATCCTTATGAGATACATAGAGCCATGTTTTTATCTGAAAAAATCTTATTGTAATAAATTAGATTATCATTTATGCTCATTTCTCTTACTTAAACAATGAATTAATCTCTGAAATGTTTTTAAATGTCTCTTCTTACCCAGCTTAGAGATGCTGCTTTTACCTAATGTTGGACTATGTTCACAGCATGTACAAGTATGTCAATGCAGGAAGATTATACATTAAAAAATTAATTCCTAACTTCATCTCCATTCATAATATTAAATTTGAACTTGATTGAATGGCTGGAAATGATATTAGCTGCAAATAGAAATGTAACTGTGAAAACTCTAAACATCATTTCAGTGTTGCTATTTCAAATCTCAACTAACTATGATTTATCCAGTATAATCAGTTAAATTTAATTTAAGCCATTACATCATTTTAGACAGAGAGATTATGGGCTTTCAAGTTGTAATATGAAAGGACGGTTAACCTACCGATTAATGACAGAGCAGTATTTCTGAACCAAAAATCTTTGGGCAGTTTTTAAAATATCAGTGCACAAATCACCACTGGTTTTTAGAAAGTTTTTACTCTTATTGAGTCTGTTGTACTATATATCCTGGAAAAGCATGCCTCCTTCAGAGCCTTCTCATTTGCTGGCTTATTTCATTTCACTAAACAGCACTGAAGTATGCAGATGGTGTTAGGAGAAGGGCAAAGCAGAGAAGAGGGAAGAGTGCAGAGGAGTTCAAAGAGGCAGAGGTGGAAACAGAAGAGCAGAGGTCAGAGTGACTTAACAATCTTGACTCAGATCCACCACTCACTAGTGAGCGCATGGACAGCAGCAGACACACTGTAAAATTGTGTTCTCATGTGCACCAGTGTCAAACAATAAGTGAGACTGGAATTTGACCTGAAGACTGTGCCCTGAACACATCTTCCTCCCTGTTCCTAGTCCTTGGTGAGTCTTTTCTGTCACTCATTTCTTTGGTTTAGTATTTTCTTTCAGGCCCAGCCAACCCCACAATGCCATCCTAAACACAGATTCTTCCTCCCAACCCTTGGCTCCCTGGTGATTTGTTTTCTTCTGTCTGCAGCTGAGTCCTCTCTTCCTCCCTCGTGAGGCAGCCCAGGTAGCTCAGCCTTGTGCTAACCTATCACCTGAAACTCTACCTCAGTCTTGCTTATTGCCTTCTGACTTAGACACTGCTGCCTTAATGTGACTCTGAAAGCAGAGGAAAATACTTAGGTGAGGAAAGAAATGAGAAAATAAGTGGAGATGAGTATGAGTTACTTTTAATGGAGGTCACAATCCCACTACTCAGTACAGAATTGTTCAAAGTCAGCTTGAAAAGAGGAAAGAATAGAAGAGGAGGAATAGGAGCTATATCTATTAGAATTGTCCAGTACTAGATGAAAATGACATTTATATTCTGATTTAGTTTACTGAAACCAATAAATTCATCTACAAATGATAAGTCAAACTTCAGTTTATTGTGTATTGTACCAGTTACAGACATGGACTCAAATAATAAACTTCTGATCAAGAACTGGGGTCAAAGTTATCAAAAGTTTTGGGATGTTCAGATCCAGTGGTGAAATATGGCTCTATTGAAATCAATGACCATTTTTCATTAATTTTAACTGGGCCAGGATTTCATCCCAGGGCTGATATTTAAATGTGTTCAGTATGTCAGTCAGATCCGGTTTATAGAGTAGTCATAAATATGTCAGTCCCAGGATATTAGAAATATGAGATGTCTCTCTCCCTAACAGAAGCTGATCCAATAAAGAAATATTACCTCACCCACCCAGTGACTCATTCAGATCCTGAGTCAGATTCCCCAAAGTCCAAGATGCTCATGTATAAGGTTTTGCTTTAAGTACACCATTAGTTGAAGCTAGAAACTTGGGATATAATGATACAGATCTGTGCATGCAGAGCTGGAAAGGACCTTGAGAGGTTAAGTCCAGCACCCGGTGCTGAGTGGGACCAAATAAAACTAGATTATTCCTCATGGGTGTTTGACAAAACTTTTCTTTGAAACTTCCAATGATGGGGATTCCACAGCTTCCCTTGGTAAACTGTCCTTATAGTTAGAAAATTTCAAATAATATCTGACCTAAATCCCCATTGCTATAGGTTAAGCCAATGACTTCTTGTTTTACAAGCAGTGGACATCTTTGAAAACAATACTCAGGTCCTTCCTCAGTTTCTTGTCTGAAAACCAAACATACCCAGTATTATTAACTTTTTCTCATAAGTCAGGTTTCCAACTCATCATTAGAGCAGAAAGATTTTCTCCCATTTCTTACATATGACAACTATAATGTACCATAGTATGATATCAGCCCTTTTGCTACTGCACCACATTGATTCCATTGTTCCATTTTTGATGTACTATAATCCTCTGATCCTTTTCTGCTGTACTAATGTCCTTCCAGTTATTCTCTGTTTTGATTTGTACTTGATTTTTTCTTCTTCTTAAGTGTTCAGTGCATTTCACTTTACTGAATTGTAACTTTTTTTCTTTCTGACCAATTATCCAATTTATCAAGATCATTTTGAATTTTAACCTGTCCTCCAAAGTGCTAGTAACCTCACTCATAGATTTTATAAGCACACTCTTCTCATTATGCAAGTTGTTAATCAAAATACAAAAGGGCCCAATTAGATACATCTTTTGAGTCTGACAGTGAACTATTAAAAACTACACTTTGAGAACAGTTTTCAATTACTTATACATACCTTCTACTAACTTCAGCTAGACCACATTTATCTGTTTTACTGATGAGAATGGTTCCATGATAATTTGTTCCAGGATCTTTCCAGTTTAGCTTGATTTAGCTGTAATGCCCTGTATTATGCTTTCCCCCTTTTTAAAAATAGTTACTATGTTTGCCCTTCTCTAATCCTCTGGGACTTCACATGACCTTCATGAGTTCTCATAGATAATCATTACTGGTTCTGAGATTGCTTCAGCTAGTTCCTTAAGTGCCCCAGGATGAATTTTGTCAAGCTTATCTAAATATTCTTTAACTTTTTCTTTCCATATTCTGGCTTGCATTCCTGGCCCCTAATAGTTAATATTAATTGTGTTAACTGGTCACAAATAATATTTTTTTGTGAAAATTGCTGTAAAATAGTCATAAAATGTCTCTTACTTTCTTGATCTTTTCCGTTATTAGCTCATTTTCCCCTCTAAATAGTGGACCAACATTTTTGGTCATGTTTCTCATGCCTCTAATATATTTATATAACCTCTTCTTTTTGTCTTTATGTCCCTTGGTACATGTAACTCATTTTGTGCTGTATTCTTTATGATTTTGTCTCTAGTAGTTTGTTTTGTCACCAAACATATGTAAGCTTAAAATACACAATACTTGAAGAAGTGTTTTAATAAGGTAAATAATTTAATTAACCAAACAGCATTATGGTAAAAGTACTGGATATATAGAACACATAATTGATACTTTTGAAGTCCTGAAATATTCTATATGTATTCAAAACTAAGAAAAAATCCTCAATTAAAGATGTTATTGTTATATGGAGATATACCTATCTCATAGAGCTGGAAGGGACCTTGAGAGGTCCTTCAGTCCAGTCCCCTGCCCTCATAGCAGGACCAAGTACCATCCCTGACAGATTTGCCCCAGCTCCCTAGGTGGCCCCCTCAAGGATTGAGCTCACAACCCTGGGTTTAGCAGGCCAATATTCAAGCCACTGAGCTATCCCCCCCCCCCCAAAAAAAAGTCAGTGTAACCGCTAAAAATCTGAGTGGCTACATGATTACACATGCTATGTGCTCTGCAGTATAAAGCCACAATAACCTCCTGGAGAGTCAGCAGCTGCAGGCTCCACTCCCAAAAAGGCGGCTTCAGTGCCACAGCAAAGCCACTTCTCTGGGAGTGATCTATTCCAAAACCTAAGATACTAGGACCAGATGGCATTTACCCAAAAGTAATGGAAAAATTCAAGTATGAAACTGCAGAACTACTAACTGTGGTACATAACCCATCAATTAAACCAATTTTTGTATTTGGTGATATCAAGTTTTCAAAGAGGGTCCAGAGGTAATCCTAATAATTACAGGCCAGTGAGCCTAACTTCGTAACTGGGCAAATTGGTTATGATTTGTTGGGGAAGAATCAACATGACTTTAATGATCATGCTTTACCAATGTGCTAGAATTCTTTGAGGTTATCAGCATGTATGTGGACAGTGGTGTTCCAGTGTGAGATGGGATGAGGTCACAGATGACCCCTTGCTGGGGCTTCCCAGAGTGCTGACATGGCCACTGCCACTTTCCTTTCTGGGGTTTCTCATCACTCAGTCCTGCTTGGCCAGCTCCGCTGGTTTCCCCCGACCAAGGCACCAAGCTGAGATCTCTGCCGTCCCTCCCCAAGAAGTGGTACAGATACTGAACCTCTTCAGGTCCAAGGACAAAGCAGATTTGGGTCCAGGTTCTGGGATATCACTCCTCAAATGGTATCACAACCCCCAATGAATTATTTGTGTAAGCCCTCTTTAGCAATGAAAGGGGGAATGTACATGCTGATTACCCCCTCCCCCGGTAATAATTATTTACATTGGGCCTGATAGTAAGTAAAAGTGATTTTATTAAATTCAAGTAGTAGGATTTAGTCATAAGTGAGAACTGGCAGAGCAAAGTAGCTAACTCTAACACTAAATCTTCATAAGAACATAACAACGACCGTACTGGATCAGACCAAAGGTCCATCTAGCCCAGTAGCCTGTCTGCCGACAGTGGCCAGCACCAGGTGCCCCAGAGAGGGTGAACCAAAGATGATGATCAAGCGATTTGTCTCCTGCCATCCTTCTCCAGCCTCTGACAAACAGAGGCCAGGGACACCATTTTTATCCCCTGGCTAGTAGCCTTTTATGGACCTAACCTCCATGAAATTATCTAGCTTCTCTTTAAACTCTATTATAGTCCTAGCCTTCACAGCCTCCTCTGGCAAGGAGTTCCACAGATTGACTACACACTGTGTGAAGAAGAACTTTCTTTTATTAGTTTTAAACCTGCTACTCATTAATTTCATTTGGTGTCCTCTAGTTCTTGTATTATGGGAATTAATAAATAACTTTTCTTTATCAGCCCTCTCCACACCACTCATGATTTTATATACTTCTATCATATCCCCCCCTCAGTCTCCTCTTTTCTAAACTGAAAAATCCCAGTCGCTCTAACCTCTCTTCATATGGGACCCGTTCCAAACCCCTAATCATTTTAGTTGCCCTTTTCTGAACCCTTTCCAAGGCCAAAATAACTTTTTTGAGGTGAAAAGACCACATCTGTACATAGTATTCAAGATGTGGGCGTACCATAGTTTTATACAGGGGCAGTAAGATATTCTGTGTCTTATTTTCTATCCCTTTCTTAATATTTCCTAGCATCCTATTTGCCTTTTTGACCTCCACTGCACACTGTGTGGAAGTTTTCAGAGAACTATCCACGATAACTCCAAGATCTCTTTCCTGATTTGTCATAACCAAATTAGCCCCCATCATACTTTACGTATAGTTGGGGTTATTTTTCCCGATGTGCGTTACTATACACTTATCCACATTAAATTTAATTTGCCATTTTGTTGCCCAATCGCTCAGTTTGGTGAGATCTTTTTGGAGTCCCTCACAGTCTGCTTCTGTCTTGACTATCCTATACAGTTGGGTATCATCCGCAAACCTTACCACCTCACTGCTTACCCCTTTCTCCAGATCATTTATGAATAAGTTGAAAAGGATTGGTCCCAGGATTGACCCTTGGGGGACACCACTAGTTACCCCTCTCCATTCTGAAAATTTACCATTTATTCCTACCCTTTGTTTCCTGTCTTTCAACCAGTTCTCAATCCAAGAAAGGACCTTCCCTCTTATCCCATGGCAATGTAATTTATACAAGAGCCTTTGGTGAGGGACCTTGTCAAAAGCTTTCTGAAATTCTAAGTATACTATATCTACTGGATCCCCCTTGTCTGCATGTTTGTTAACCCCTTCAAGGAACTCTAATAGATTAGTAAGACATGATTTCCCTTTACAGAAACCATGCTGACTTTTGTCCAACAAATTATATTCTTCTATATGCTTCACAATTTTATTCTTTACTATTGTTTCGACTAATTTGCCCGGTACTGAAGTTAGACTTACCAGTCTGTAATTGCCAGGATCACCTCTAGAGTCCTTTTTAAATATTGGTGTCACGTAGGCTACCTTCCAGTCACTACGTACGGAAGCTGATTTAAAGGATAGGTTACAAACCACACATAATAGTTCAGCAATTTCCCATTTGAGTTCTTTTAGAACCCTTGGATGAATGCCATCCGGTCCCGGAGATTTGTTAACATTAAGTTTTTCTATTTGTTCCAAAACCTCCTCTAATGACACTTCAATCTGGGACAGTTCCTCAGATTCATGACCCACAAGGGACGGTGCAGATTTGGGAATCTCCCTAACGTCCTCAGCCGTGAAGACTGAAGCAAATAAATCATTTAGTTTATCCGCAATGGCTTTATCGTCCTTGATTGCTCCTTTTATGTCTCGATCGTCTAGGAGACCCACAGGTTTTTTAGCAGGCTTCCTGCTTCTAATGTACTTAAAAAACATTTTGTTATTTCTTTTTGAGTTTTTGGCTAGCTGTTCCTCAAAATCTTTTTTTGCTTTTCTTATTACATTTTTACACTTGATTTGACAGTGTTTATGTTCCTTTCTATTTATCTCACTAGGATTGGACTTCCACTTCTTAAAAGATGCCTTTTTGTCCCTCACTGCTCCTTTTACATGGTGGTTAAGCCATGGTGACTCTTTTTTAGGTCTCTTGCTATGTTTTTTAATTTGAGGTATACATTTAAGTTGGGCTTCTATTATGGTGTCTTTAAAAAGTTTCCATGAAGCTTGCAGGGATTTGGCTCTAGTCATTGTACCTTTTAATTTCCGTTTAACTAACCTCCTCATTTTTGTGTAATTCCCCATTTTGAAATTAAATGCCAGAGTGCTGGACTGCTGAGGTGTTTTTCCCACCACAGGAATGTTAAATATTATTATATTATGGTTACTATTCCAAGCGGTCCTGTAACGGTTATCTTGTGGACCAGATCCTGCACTCCACTCAGGACTAAATTGAGAATTGCCTCTCCCCTTGTGGGTTCCTGTACCAGCTGCCCCAAGAAGCAGTCATGTAAGCCATCGAGAAATTTTATCTCTGCTTCTCTTCTTGAGGTGACATGTATCCAGTCAATATGGGGATAATTAAAATCCCCCATTATTATAGAGTTCTTTATTTTGGTAGCCTCTCTAATCTTCCTCAGCATTTCAATGTCAATATCATTGTCCTAGTCAGGTGGTTGGTAATATATTCCTACTGCTAATTTCTTATTATTGGAGCATGGAATTACTATCCATAGCAATTCTATTGAACATGTTGATTCATTTAATATTTTTATTTCATTTGATTCTACATTATCTTTCATATACAGTGCCACTCCACCACCCACCTTCAGTACGAACCTACTATAACCTCACTCTAAACTGTTTCCGGTCCAGCTGCACCTTGAAACCAGGGAAACTCCTCTTCCCCTGGGGTCTCTAGTTTACTCTCCTGGGTGTTCTAGCCAAAGACAAAAGACTCCTACTTTCCTCTTGTTTTTAAATATTCCCTTATTGCATGAGGAGTCACCTGGCCCGTCCCTACCAACCACAGCTAAGACTTAAGGACGGAAGGCTATTTTCATATGATTGCCCACACACTGATGTCTCCCTTGATTATTTACATTCGCCCATTTAAAAAGCATGAAATAGTTCCTTCTCCATATGTCTAATTTTACACATAAGAATGCTACATACACAAAAATAAGATAAAGAGATCCAGCAGATTACGGTTACATGAAGTAATTTGCTTAAAACACCTTTCATTTATGTACATTTATGTTCATAAGTCCATTTCATAAAGCATGGGGCTAGGGGTGAACCATCATACCTTCTCCCTGAAATTACTGCCAGAGGGTTGGACAATGTCCAGTGCAAAGGCAGCATATCCAGAAGTTCACCTGGGCTTTGTCTACACAATCATGCATTCTCACCAAGCCCTGAGCTGGCAGTTTTGGGAAAGCTGTTAGCAGGCCTGCACCACTTTGTTTATCTAAAAGGTAAGTCAGCAAGGCCCTGTCTTGACATAAGGCGTAAGAAAAGCAATGTCTGTCTTGTCCAAAGTACAGACACCCAAAAATTCCAAAGGCTGGGGGGAGCTTTGAAAGGCAGGAATATTTTTGCACAATCATGCATAGTCAGCATAGTACAGTAAAACATGCCCGCCCCCCCCAAAAAAACCAACCAAGAGTAAATTGGTACTGCTACGTTTCATTTCTATTAAGCGAAAAAGCACATACAGCCATAAAACTGTTAATCAAGCAAATATTTTTTACAACATCTTGAGTAGCAGAATGTACTCCAAATATGGGCATAATAGATAATTTATACAATATGTAGTTAATTGGTAAATATTATTAGAGTGACCAAGTTGAGTATAAATACAGGTGTAGAAAAAAATAGTCATTGGGAGGGATTGGGTAAGGGACCTTACTCATGGCAACTAGAAGTTGAACCTGTTCCTGCCGGCAAATGCACTGCGGAGGCTTCTATATGTGGGGAAACAAAGAGACTGCAACCTCCTGTCTAACAATTATGAGCTTACTCATGGTGAATTTGCGCGTGACCTGGGCCACTGTTTCCTACTGCTCCCCTTGGCTGAAAACAGTCAACCAGAGACAATAAGAGCCATGAGGCTCTGTGGCTATAGACCCTTTAAGTAAACAATGTAGTGTGTGGCCTCTAGCAACATTTCCAAGGTGGTCCTGTGAAACACTTTGAGAAACACTGAATTAGAACATTAGACACGTAGGCCCAATAATGTTCTCTCGCAAAGGTTAAGTTAGGAGATTAAGAAGCAGTGAGGGAAGTTGGAATATACTTTATCAAACTGACTTTACTGAAAATGTGGTTGAACCACATAGCCATAAAAGGATTAAAGTTGTAGTTGAAGTTAATAAAATGATAATTCCAATATATAAAAATGTATACAAAGAGTTGAACAGAAAACAACAATCAGGTAGGCTAGGAAAGGAAAAGTATTCAAAGTCCAGCATTTAATACAGATTCCCAAGAATAGACTGAATTAACTCTATATCCCATTGGTTGCAGATAAACAATTACCTTATCTAAGTGACTCTCCATTATCTTATGCATTTATGGAAGCTGACTTACACTAATATAAGTCATAAATAACTACTGTGAAGTCCATGGAATTGCCCTAGTATAAAACTGGTATGGACGAAATCAAACTGGAGCATGAGTTTTGTTAAGTGTTAATTACTCTAATACGCAAAGAGTGGAAGAAGAAGATTGTTATTAACCACTGGACAAGTAAACCTAGCACCATACCAGTTTTTTACCACAGACAAGAGAGGGAAAAAGTCAGTACACTTTAAAACAAAAGAAAGAGAGATGAAAATGTATTGATCTAATAGGTCAATGTATAACTATACAGTTTTGAGGTGTAAGAGATTTTTAAGAGCAGTGTTAATGAATTACTAATCATTAAAGCCGAGCCATTTAAAAATATACTTAAGCTTCCAGAGTCCCTGGACATAATGTTCTGTAGGTTTTCCTGTAATTATCTCTTCACTTGCCAACAAAAATTATTTTCTTAGTACTGCTCCTTTTGTGCTAATCTCTTCCTGGAATAATTTGTTTGCTCTCAAGATGAATATTGACCATACTCTATGTGGTCTAGTCTGTCAAAGGACAAGGAAATAGAGATAAAGATCACAAGTTATTTTTAGTATCCTGAAACAGTTGTTTCTCCCATTAAGCAGTAGCAGAGTTTCAGAAAGGTATAAATCAGTGGCACTCTGAATTAAATTACACATTGTTTGGTTTAGCTACTCCTGTTCTACATGCCACTGCAAGTGTAGACAAAGGCTATGTGTGATCAGCAGTCTTCACTGGTGATGAATTTTTGTTTTTTTCTTTCATGTTAAGTACTGTGAAGCCAAAAACCCATCTCTAAGGTACTCCACTATGAAAAACACCTGCTCACTGTTGATTCTCCACTTTAATGACATTGTGAGACCTACCAGCATATGATTTAATGTATACTATGTTAATTTTGTATTATTCTAGGTTTTTAATCAAAATATCATGTTATATTAAGTTGAATGCCTTTCAGAAGTCAAAATATCAATCACACTTGAATCCTTTCCCCAAATAAATTTCAAATTAGGTTGACAGGTTTTATTTATCCATGTTGATTGGCATGAATTATTCTACACTCCTTCAATTCTTTATCCATATGGCTCAATATCAGCTGTTTCATTATTTTTATTGGGAGTGATGTATATAATGACCCAGATGGTGTAAATTTTTAAATATTGGCATAAAATTAGCATCTGGAAGTTCCCCAATTTCTAAGTTTCGTTGAATATTAATTCTCCAGACCGCTGGCATAATTTAAGAGAGCATACTGCTTGTTGTAAATTCCACCAGATAAAGCATTTTCCTAAGTACCATTGCAAGCACAAGTAATCTAGATCCTTCCTCTCACATCTACTCAAGCACATTGCAGTCTAGATCCTTTCTTTCACACCTCTGTCACACTGTCTCCCTGCTCCAACAAGCCCTCCTCACTCCCAGCAACAGGTGTATAAAGAGACCTATGTAAGTTCTATGCACCACATGGAACAACTCCTTATGTCCCCCATCTCTTCTCAGGGAAGTTTTCCATCTTTTTTGTACAACTGAGCATTGGTCTACACCTCCTTCTCTCCCCCCCATCCCTCCAAACCACAACCAAGATTCGGAGTATGACCAGCTTCATGTGCTAAGCTCAAACCAGATCATAGTTCCATGGTTATTTTAGCAACCACAACCCATTGTAAAAGTCATCCATCTTCTTCATGCATATTGAAGTCATGTAGAACAAAAAGATATGATGATTTTGAATAGAACTGTCATGGAATCTAAGGTATAATAGGGCAGCCTCTAAATCAGTGCTCATTCCAGTTAAATCTTACCCAAAGAATCTCTCTACTGATTTCTCTTTAACCACTTTTCCATATAAATATTTACTCCCCAAGATTTTGCTCATTGCTTGGGTAATGTTTTGGTATTGAGGGGAGGAGTAAGAAGCCTGCTCCTGATGTTACCATATCATGGAGCACAGTCTGGGTTCTATCCTGAAGAATCTACTTGGGAAAAACTTTAGAGAGATAATTCTGTGTACAGAATTCAGGTCAGAGTATTTGTTCCTGCAGTTTGTCCTTGTTACCATATCTTGAAATATTAAGTTATTTCTTATAGTGTTTTCCAGTTACATAGCACGTATCCCCATAATCTTTATTCCTTTCTTTCTGACAAGTACTACAAGATGTAATATGTGTAATATGATACACAAGGACTTCAGGTACTGCATGACTTACGATTAAGACCAATAAAATATCTATATTAGTCACCTTCATGTAAAAGAACCACTTATGGAAAAACAAAGCACTTAAAAATGTCATTTAGCTACTCAGTCTTTATGTATTTCTGTCTCACTTTTGGAAATTTCCACCTTCTCACATTTTAGGTAAAGGAATTCTGAGTTTTAGCTTAAACTCCTATTGAAATGAAAAGACATGAAATGAATGCACTCACTAGCACAATAATAGCTGAAATTATCACAGCAGTGGTTGTATAAATCAAAGCAGCCATGAGACAGATAAACTGTGTGTGGTTTGTATACAGGTATATGTATAGATTGTACATAGCAAGAGAGAAAGGCATATATAGAGAGATGAGGTTTCAGGAGGAATTATATATTTTCAAAGAAGGAGAAAGATTTATAATTATGTTTTAATGTATTTTCCAAGTTTTCATGATCATCAGGGATGGCCAGCAGCCTGGGGATTAAGGGGTTAACTATGTCCTTTACCTAACCAGGTAGCAGGCAGCCAATAGACATGTAGGTAGGAATTTCAAACTGGGACAAAGGAATTTTTGGTTTTCCCCTCCTTTGTCTCTGGGAGTTTCTCTCCAGATACTGAGGGAGACAGACATGTCTCTCTCTCTCTCTCTCTCTCTCTCTCTCTGAGAAAAGACTCTTTACTATCTGTAAGTAGGGTAAAGTTTAGGTAAATCCCTTACGTTTTATTGTTTTATGGTTTGGGATTGGGTATCTGATGTCTGTGCATTTAAAAATGGGTTTTTCTCTCCTTTTTACCTAAGCTTTTGGCCCCTTGGGGTCCCCCATGGGTATATTTATTGGTGACTTTTCTATCTAGTGATTATGCTTGTCACAGGAGTATTGTGGTGATAATAAAAGTTCTTTCTCTCTTTTTTTTATTAACCTGGTATTGGTTAATTTTTTTGTGTCCTGGTTTTACTTTAAGGCTAAGATTTCCCAAGTGATCTCTTCCCTGGTTTTCTTATCATTACTTGGGTGGTAGCAGTGGATTTTTATCCCCAAAATCTAGGTTTTTAAGATTTTGGGGAGAAGTTTTATACCAAAGCCTGGAAAGATAAGGTTTTGGGTACTTTTGCAGGCCCCCACTTCTGCATTCATTGTTCCAGAGTGGGGATTAGGCCTTGAAGTGGAGTTGGATGCTCTGTATATTTTGGATGGGCTCCCACCTTTATCCGTTAGTCTTGCTGTGAAATCATTTCCATATTTCACCCAACACTTCCACTGTCTCTTTCTCACCACCCCATTTTCTATATTCTTATTGTCCCATTTCCCCCTGTAATTTCTTATTAATTCTTTCTCTTTTCAACCCCATCCTACTTTTTTTCAAGGTTTTCCCTCTTCTTTCCTGAGTCTGTCTGAAGAATTCACTTTTCAGTTTCTTTCTCACGGTATACCTTTGTTTCTCTCCTGTACGCTCTCCTCTTAACCCTTCTTCTTTCTGACTTTCTCCTTCTTTCTGTCCCATTTCTCATCCCTTATTTCTCTCTCTCTCTGAGTTTCGTATTTGTTCTTTCTCCTTGCTATTCTGTCCATTTCTTTCCCTTCCCTTCCTGTCTGCCAGCCCTCTCTCATCTTCTCAATATCCTTGTCTTCCAATTCCCACACCTCCTCTAGATCTCTTACAAAGTCGACCCCACTTTCTGTGGTGGCTTCCTTTCTCTTCCTCCCTGCATTTATATAAGAGATCAGTGTTGCTACCAAAACAGAAAACAGGCTGGGGTCAGATGACTGGATGAGAGGCTGGTTGATGTCATTGGGGGCAGGCTAACAAGCTACCAGCAAGACAAACTGCCAGTTATTGTCTTCTCCCTGCCTTCAGACAAATTAAGGCAATCTGGTGTCCCAGGCACACTTGTAACATGAGTCATAGGTCCACCCTCAACTGTGAATGGAGATGTCATGTGGCTCCCTTCCCAGAGAAACAGTCTATCAGAGGTTTATCACTGATTTCAGTTGTCAGGATTTCACCACCTGCCTTTTTGCACCCATTCAATCCATTTCTCTTACTTTTTTTCAACTTTATCTCTTGCATAAGTTGATGCATGTCTTATTCTTCACTCACTGTCTCTAATGCAACACTTCTTATTCGAGAGAGTGCTCCACTGTAGGTGTTCTGGCATCGCAGTGCACTTGGCTGGAAGATTTTACAAGCAATGGCTTTGACAGCTATCTTGCATATGCTCAGAAGCACTACACGTGCTAGGTGGCTAATGCGCATGCACGAGATACAGTCTCCTCGGTTTTTTCTCTGCCACCACTGGCATCGGTCAGAACCCACAGTGTGCTCTGCAGATTTTTCCTCAGCTACAGCCTGGGATCTCAATTTGGTTCTGAGGGCCTTAACTCGTAAACCGTTTGAGCCTTTGGCGACCTGCTCCAGGCTTCATCTTTCCACGATGGATGGCTCTTCTAGTGGCAATAACTTCTGCCAGGAGAGTCAGTGAAATTGTGGCTCTCATGGCAGACCCACTTTTCACCACCTTCCATAAGGACAAGATCGTCCTCTGACCTCACCCTACGTTCCTGCCAAAGGTGCCCTTTCCTTTCCTTTCCTTTCCTTTCCACTGTAATGAACCTATTAACTTACCAATCTTTTTTCCCAAACTGCACAACAACCAGATGGAGGCGACACACCGCACACTTGATTTATGGAGGGCCATTGCATTCTACCTGAAAAGAACCAAGCAAATTTGGAAAACCAATAGTTTATTCATATCAATCACCGAATGATCCAAGGGACTCCACATCTCCTCCCAGAGGAGCTCAAAATGGATAGTTGAATGTATAAGAATGGCATATTCAACCTTTCGTAAAGAGCCACCTGCACAGCTTTGTGCACATTCGACCAGGACCGTGGCAGCATCAACAGCCTATGTACAGGGCATCTCCCTGTCCGATAAATGAAAATCAGCCACCTGGTTGTCTACTCCTACATTCACTGCTCACTGTGCTCTAGGCTCCTACATGTACAGAGAAACTGCATTTGAACATACAATCTTTATCATGGTCCAAAAAGACACTATACTATCAGAAGCTCCCACCCCCAGTGGATAAACTGTTTTCACCTAAGGTGACTCCTCAAAAAGAAGAGAGGGTTACTCACCCTCTTCAGTAACTGACGTTCTTTGAGATGGATGTCCCTGAGGGTGCTCCACCACCCACCTTTCCTCCCCTCTACTTTGGTATTATTTTCATACTTTTCATACTTTTTGTGCATTAACCACCTAACGCATGTAGCACATCTGCGCATCTGCAAGCTAGCTGTCAAAGCCACTGCTAGTGAAATCTTCTGGCCAGGCGCGCTGTGGCACCAAAACACCTAAGGTGTTC
This sequence comes from Pelodiscus sinensis, assembly GCF_052426305.1. Classification (NCBI taxonomy): domain Eukaryota; kingdom Metazoa; phylum Chordata; order Testudines; family Trionychidae; genus Pelodiscus; species Pelodiscus sinensis. Next base: position 101,777,027 of record NC_143057.1, read on the forward strand.
TGACTGCAGAATGTCAGTTACTGCAAAGGGAGAGTAACCCTCTCTTCCTGAGCCAAAGCTACAGGATCCATGCATTCTTCATGTTATTGTGTAATTTCTGTTTCCCCCTCACCAAAAGAAGGAAGTGTTGAAAGAATGGCACAAAGTACAAAGCTAAATATAGAGCTACTGAATTGTTGAGACCAAGGTCAAAGGGACTGACTATAGTTCTTTTGAAGAGACAATGTCCTTAGAGACCCTGCTGTTTTCACCTTGTTATTACATAGTGACATTCCCTTGAGGGAGTGTCTTAAAATGTCATAACTCTGTCCTGTAGCAGGAGAAAGAAATATATTTGCTGAGGCCTTTTTAGTGGGAAACAGGAAATTGGTGAGAATAATAACTTCCTGCCACTAGGATACTGGTTTTGCCTTATGCTTTTCTTCCACGGTGGTCATTTTGTTTTTTGTTTTTTTGTTTTTGTTATTGGGGTTTTTTCATTTTGGAGACTCCATTCTTTAGTTTGGATTTTCTCTCTTCCTTCTTGTGCCATACCTGTGCTTCCTTGGTCAGCAAGAATCTGGTAAATATTAAGGCAATCTTTGTGTATTTCGCCATCTAGTGGTCACCCTTAAAATCTTGATAGTTGACATTAAATCAGTATTTGCTGCATTACCTAAAATCTCTTATACTTTCTGTAGTGAATGCCTGAGAGACTGCTGTTACTGAAGTGAAATTTAGCTTTCTAAGGCTTCGTCTATATTGCAGCACTATTTTGGGATACCTGAGGTATCCTAAAATAGCTATTCTGCATCTTTTGAGTATGCCCACTATTTCAAAATATAACGGGTTCACTATTTTGATGTCTCTAACACCTCATTCCATTTCAGAATAGCAATTTATCTTGAAATAAGTGCTGTGTAGACAGCACCATATTTCGAACTAGAGCGCTATTCTGAAACATTCCTTAATCCTCATGGAATGAGGTTTACAGGGATGTCGGAATAGCACACTCGTTATTTTGAAAGCTATTTTGAAATAATGAGTGCACTGCCGAGACATGGAAAACACTATTTTGGGATTTCTGAAGTATCCTGAAAAAGCACAGCTATTCACATCCTCACGCAATTAGAATGACATAAGTAATACACTGCATGTTTTTGTGTTTTAATGTGATTGTGCATTTATATACAGATGTCATATATTTCCTTTTGTTGTACCTTTAATAACTGGTTACTAACTGTACTCTGTGGGTTGTCTCCTGTCAAAATCCATCTTTATGCCCAATACCAATCAATCTTTGAAACATTCTTTAGAGTAGTAGCTTTTAAATGGTATGCATGGAATTGAATATACTTTACAAGGGAGTTTTTCTAAGATAAATTAGGGCCTGAAAGATTTGTCTTCTATCTCACTTCCAAGAATGGCACATATTTGTATTTAAAACAAGTAGCAGATTTAATCTTGTAGTGTTTTCCTTCCAGTGGTCTTGATAATAAATATTGGTTTGCTAGCTTGGGACATTAAAACCTTCAAGGAGTCCCATGAAGTCAATAGGATAATTTGTGCATACAAAGGTCCACTTGTAGGGATTTCTTTGCAGGATTATTGCCTATGACTGTGTTTAGTTATGATAAGTTCAGCTCTGACCATTCCTAATACAAAGGAATCTTTTTGTTGACTTCAGTGAGCTTTAGATGAAGTCCATAATGGTTGTGTCTAGACTGCATCCCTTTTTCATAAAAGGGATGCAAATTAGACATATCATGATTGCAAATGAAGCGGGGATTTAAATCTCCCCCGCTTCATTAGCATAAAAATGGCTGTCGCTTTTTTCTGGCGCAGAACTTTGCCGGAAAAAAGCGCCAGTCTAGACACGGATCTTTCGGAAAATAATGTCTTTTCCGAAAGATACCTTATCCCCGAGAGAGAGTTGGCAGATTGAGTTTGTCAGGTTGTTTGGAATTTTTGTTAGTTTGATCTGGGTGGGGTTTTTTTTGTTTTTTGTTTTGTTTTGTTTTGTTTTGTTTTTTTTGTCGTGGGGGGTACAAATAGAAATAAAAATGATGAGAAAATGAGGCAAAAATGAAAAAGTTATTTCTAATAAGCTCACAGGGAATTTCTCTTGCAAAAAAAAATTGTGTCCTATTGGATACACTCATTTTGTTTTTTTTCCTTTCCTTTACATCTATTTGCTGACTATTACGATCATTGTGTTTCCCTCCCATTTAGGAGATAGTGAATTTCAACTGTCGCAAGCTGGTTGCCACAATGCCTCTTTTCGCTAATGCAGACCCCAATTTTGTGACTGCCATGCTAAGCAAGCTTCGGTTTGAAGTGTTCCAACCTGGCGATTATATTATCCGAGAGGGTGCTGTGGGTAAAAAGATGTATTTCATTCAACATGGGGTTGCTGGTGTCATCACTAAATCCAGTAAGGAGATGAAGCTGACAGATGGCTCTTACTTTGGAGGTGAGTAATAAGGAAATACATGATAACATATGGGATGAAAATGCTAGAATAAAACATGTTCAAATGTCAGACATGTAAGAGATATTAGAGTGTGTTTGGTGAGCATTTGTTGCCTAGAGAATTCTGATGGAAGCAAATAGTACTTTCAGTACAGTATTTTTGATAAATACATTTAGAGACACCTTACCATTTCAGTGATAGGTTATCTTCCACAGCAGGGATTCTCAAACTGGGGGCATAATCCTTCTGGGGGGGTGTCATAGTTATTTTGTCTGTAGGGGAATTATGAGCTGTCAGCCTCCACCCCAACACTGCTTTGCATCCCACATTTATAATGGCGCTTATTATTAAAAACATTGATAAAGGGGGTTGCGCTTGGAGTCTTGCTGAGTAAATCAATCTTTAACAGGCTGAAGTATTTCTAAGATAAAATAAAGATAATTTATATTCTTTAAAAGAGGTTGTGAATTTTTGCACACCAATTTGAAGATATATTTACCTGATGGACTCCATTGTACAAAACAGAGAGTTATAAAGTACCAATTAATATGTTGGATTTTTCTGATATGCTCCCTGGAGCTTTCAGACTAGTATTAGTGCTCTTTCACTAATTTTTAACATGCAGCAGTGATTAGAGTTGTGCTGTTATAGATTGGTATCTCTAGTGGACTAGATAGCTCTGTTAGATGTAAGTTAATAAGAACAAAACAAATATTTTGATTCAGTTTTATTCAGCTGGTAACACTAGTGAAAAGCAGATTTGTGTTTAACTGAAGGTATATGAAATATTTACATATGGATAAGGAACATCTTTTATATATAATATCTGACTCATTCAAATATAGGAGTTGTGATTATATGATAGTCTAGTGCCATAGAATAGGCATCTAATACTAAAATTAGCAATAGGCTTGATTTTTAGATGCACTGAGAACCTGGAGCTACTATTAGCTCCAACTGGAGTTGCAGGTCTGGCTCATAGTTGGTTAGCTTTGCATTAATTTTAGCTGAATCCAATGAAGTGTTGAAAAATTATGTCAAAAGCCTTTCAGAAATGTTTAGTTGAGTTTAAAGGCTAATGAGTGACATTAGATGTTGTAGAGAAATGTAAAGCTCAGAGCTGTGAACATCGCTGAATTCTTGTTTGAACCAGACCACATAGTTCTTTAACCAATTTCACCCTATAGAAGTATACTGAAACTTCTTCTACTGTCCTGGCCAGCAGGCCTTGTCACTCCACAGTAGCCCTTTCCAGGTGATGTGTACCAGTGCTTACAGCAGCAGCACTAAAGGAATCAGGTACTTAATTGTATTTGCTACAGAATGGAGATTAAGGAGAAAGAAAAGGTTGAAAGATGAAGAAGCTAAGTATTAGGTTTAAGCAGTGCACCAGGAATTTCCTGATTCCAAGATTGAGTGGGCAAGAAGCTGTATTCTGAAAATATCAATAATACCTTTTCTAGACTAGCAAAGGATCGGCTATATCAAAAGAGCAAAAATGCATGTCTATATGCTGTGTTGACTAATCGCAGCGGCATTCCTGAGGACAATACAATATTATATTGTGGTAAAATGTATATCTCATCCTTCTCATGTTGACTGGTCCTCAGAGATAACAGCTTTTTATTACTGCCAATTTCTATGTTAGCTCAAGTCGTAAAGGTCTTTGCTGTGGATCTAAAGTTTCTAACCCTACTGATGTTATATGGAGTTTAATATAGCACCAAATGATAGTACAGGCAGTCCCCGGGTTACGTACAAGATAGGGACTGTAGGTTTGTTCTTAAGTTGAATCTGTATGTAAGTTGGAACGGGCATCGAGATTCAGCCACTGCTGAAACTGATCAGTTTCAACAGCGGCTGAATCTGGACACCAGTTCCGACTTACATGCAGACTCAACTTAAGAACCCCAGGCATCCCCAAGTCAGCTGCTGCTGAAACTGATCAGCAGCTGATTCCAGGAAGCCCGGGGCAGAGCAACTCTGCCTCGGGCTTCCTGTAGTCAGCCGCTGGTCAGTTTCAGCAGCAGCTGACTTGGGGACGCCTGGGGCAGAGCAGCTCGGGTGCTGCTGGGTTGGTCCAGTAGCGCGGCCGCTCCTTGGCGCTACTGGACCAACCCAGCAGCACCCCAGATGCTCTGCCCCAGGCGTCCTGATTCAGCTGCTGCTGAAACTGATCAGCAGCGGCTGAATCAGGACTCCTGGGGCAGAGCAGCTGGGGTGCTGCCGGGTTGGTCCAGTAGCGCCAAGGAGCGGTGTTGTGGGACCAACCGGCAGTGCCCCACTTGCTCTACCACAGGCCCCGGGCTTTGCTTCACGTCTCCCTGGTCTTCTGGGGGGGCACTAGCTGCGTCCCCCCCCCCAGCAGACCAGGGAGACGCTGAGCAAAGCAGCGGAGGACCCGGGCCGGGCCGGGCCGGGCCGCGGCGCTTCCAAATCAGCGCCGTGGGTCCGGCCCGGGTCCTCCGCCGCTTTGCTCCCCGTCTCCCTGGTCTGCTGGCTCCCCCAGCAGACCAGGGAGACGGGGAGCAGCTTTTCTCGCCCCGGAGGAGGCGGGCGGCGGGACCAGGCGTCCCGCCACTCCAGTCCTCCGGGGCGAGAAAATCCCCGTTCGTAACTGCGGATCCGACATAAGTCGGATCCGCGTAACTCGGGGACTGCCTGTATTTCTGATCATACTTAGTTAGTTCCCTTTTTTTAAAAATGAATACATTACATACAATAAAGGGGATTATGGTGGATAATATATACTTACTGGAAAGAATCTGAGTATATAGCCCTGATCCAGGACACCACGTAAGCATAATGTTAGTCATGTGCTTACATGCCATTCTGGATCAGGGCTAACACTTAAGCACGTGCCTAACTTTAACTCTATTCTTAAACTAGATCATAGATTGGGATAGGTGTTTCTGGATAAGAAAAGAGAGAGTTAAAGAAGCTCGATCATACAGAATCCTAATTAATAGCTGCTAAAACAGATACTTCCAGGAGTGCTTGGTTGTTTTATTTGCTTTCTTACTTGTGGAAATGGCTGCTTTGTCACCATTCTCCATGTACTGAAATCACTGGCAAAATTCACACTGAAGCAGGGTGAGGCCTTATGACCTAAACAAAACCTTATCAGGCCAAAACAACTGCCTTTAGCTGGTGTTTTCTCCATCTGGTTCCCTACCTGTGTTTATATTAGTCTGTGCTTTATCAGCTCCCAGGAGACACATTCCAAGCAGGCTACGGTCCCTTTTACAGATATGTTGTAGAATCCAATGGATTCAGTATCGTCCAATTACCATGAAACGCCAAACCAAGGTCACTTAGTCTTTATTTTATATGTAATGATTCCTTTATGAAATGTTTTGTAGCTATCAGTATATAAACTAATGTAGTTTTATAAATAACTATACATCATTTCACAGGGTACATTATTAATAATTTTAACCCTTTAGGCGCCCATACTGATGTTTGATATGTCTGCCACTGCAAAGGATCTTAACTTTCAAATGTTCAAGTGTCCCCTGACAGTGTCCAGATTAAGATTTTGCCATCCCTGTAAACCTCATTCTACAAGGCATAAGGGATGTGTTGAAAGAGCAGGTTTTTCCAAAATTTGGTGTCATGCAGATGCACTAAATTTCAGAAAAGCCTCTTTTGAAAGAACATCAGAAAAAGGTACACAATTTGAATACTGCAAATTGTGTATCTTTTTCCGATTTAACTCTGCAGTCTAGATGTAGCCAGAGAGATTCATATCTGATTTTCATGATGAGCTGGCTCAAAGTTTAAGTATCCACTGAACAAGTTCTTAGGTTTGTGATATGAGGCAAAATACATTTTGTACAATTATTCAAAGCCAGAGAGATTCCAACAGCTCTGATGGGCAACTTAATCAGGGTAGCACCAGTATAAATAAAGCAGAATTTTTGGCCTTGCTGAGTTTTTAATTTTCTTAAGACTATTCAATAACTTATTTATGGCATCTTACTTTTTCCTGGTTATTTAGAGTAGTACTGTTGTCCATGTATCTTACGGTACACTCTGGGAGGTTTATATTTTATATTTCTTAAGTTATTGACTGACTTTCTAACAATAATCTGTCCATGCTTGAAACTTATAGTAAATTGAATCTTCTATTCACTTCAGCTTGGTGAAAGACAATTAGGCAAAACTACTTTGACCTACCTGTTATTTATAAACTTCTTCCCCATTTCCAAAGCATAACTGTCAGTATATTTTAGGTCAGTGCCATGGAAAATAATACCACGAGATATCTTCAGTCACTTTGAATTATATTTTGTCACTCCTGTTTTTCTGGGTGGTAGAGGTAACATATTTTTACTGGGGTACTTTTAAGTAATCATAGTATAATGTTCCTATAAACTCAGGAAGAAATTGCCATATAAGGGCCTGCTTTGCACCTTGTCTTTTCCCCCATGCAGAGTGATGTGGTAGGGTTTCACATCAACTTTACACAAAGGCAAATGATTATATAAATTGCAAGGCATTGGAGAATTAAAGCTTTAGGGTTTATGCCCCAACTCAGTATAGTATTTAAGCACATGATTCACTTTAAGTAAATAAGTAGATCCAGTTTAAGTGAGCAGGACTATTTACATATTTAAAGATAAACTCATGCTTACATTCTTTTTTTTGATCAAAGAGTTATAGAATCATAGACGATCAGAGTTGGAAGAGATCTCAGGTGGCCATCTAGTCCAACCCCCTGCTCAAAGCGTAGTCAATGCCAAATAAATCATTCTAGCAAGGCTTTGTTAAGCCTTGATGTAAAAAACTTTAAGCATGGAGATTCCACCACCTTCTGAAGCAAGCCATTCCAATGCTTCACCACCCTCCTAGTGAAATATTTTTTCCTAATTTCCAACCTAGACTTCCCCACTGAAACTTGAGTGCATTGATTCTTGTTCTGCCATCTGCCACCAAAGAGAATAGTCTGTCTCCATAGTCTTCAGGAAGTTGAAGGCTGCTATCAAATCCCCCTTCTCATTCTTCTCTTTGCAGACTAAATAAATCCACTTCCGTCAGCCTCTCCTCCTAAGTTATCTGCCCCAGTCCCCTCATTATTTTCATTGCCCTCCACTGGACTCTCTCCAGTTTATCTACATACTTTCTGAGTGGGAGGGGGGTACTGGATGCAGTAATCAAGATGTGGCCTCACAATTGCATAATAGAGAGGAATAATCACTTCCCTGGATATGCTGGCAATGTTCCTACAGTTGCAAACCAATATGCTATTAACCTTTTTGGCAATAGGTGCTCACTGTTGGCTTCTCATCTACCAGAATCCCCAGGTCCTTTTCTGCTTAGCTAGCCAGTTCCCAGCCTATAGTATGCATGGGATTCTCCATCCTAAGTACAGGACACTGCATTTTTCCTCATTGAACCTCATCAGAATTCTTTTGGCCAATCTTCTAATTTGTCTAGGTCACTCTGCACTCTGTGCTCTACTCCAGCATATCTACCTCTGCCCCCAACTTAGTGTCATCTGCAGACCTGATGAGGGTGCAAACCAACCTATCATCCAGATCATTAATGAAAATGTTGAACAAAACCAGCCCTAGGACCGACCCCTAGCGTACTTCACTTGATATCAGCTGCCATCTAGACATTAAGAGGTTGATCACAACTCACTGAGCCTGAAGATCTAGTCAGCTTTCTATCTACCTTATAATTCATTCATCAAGCCATTGTTTTGTAACTTGCTGGCAAGTATACTGTGAACTATCAAAAACTTTGTTATGTCAAGGTATATCATGTCCACTGCTTTCCTCATATCCACAGAGTCAGTTATCTCATCAGAGAAGGAAATTAGGTTGGCCAGAGAAGGAAATTAGGTTTGACTTCATGAATTTGAGTTCATTACTTCATATAGTAATAAACAGAATTGTTAGCATATAAATAAACATAATTTGGTGGAAAAACTTGCTTTATGTAATAAAACTTGCTTTATGTGATAAATTATGCTTCAACAGTCTACTAGAATTCTTGAGGGGGGTCAACAAGCACGTGGACAAGGGGGATCCAGTGGAACTAGTGTATTTAGTTTTCCAGAAAACCTTTAACAAGGTTCCTCACCAAAGGTTCTTAAGCAAAGTTAACTATCATGGGATATGAAGCAATGTCCTCTCATGGACTGATAATCGATTAAAAGATAGGAAACAAAAGGTAGGAATAAATGGTCAGTATTCAGAATGGAAAGAGGTTACTAGTGGGGTTTGTCCTGGTGCCAATGCTTTTTCAACATATAATAAATGATCTGGAGAAAGGAATAAAGAGTACGGTGGCAAAATCTGCTGATGATACAAAACTTCTCAAGATAGCTAAGTTCAAACAGCCTGTAAAGCACTTCAAAAGGATCTCACAAGGTGATTGAGCAAGAAAATGGCAGATGAAATTCATTGCAAATGTATTCATTTTGGAAAACGTAATCCCAACTATACATATAAAATGAGGGGGACTAAATTATCTATTACAAAAAAAGCAAACAATGTTAGAATTCATTGATAAAGAGATGGAGAAAAAGACAGATAATATTTTATTTACTGTGTATAAATCTATAGTATGTTCACTTCTTGAATACTGGTTGTAGATCTTGTTGCCTTAACTCAAAAAAGATATATTGGCATTGGAAAAAGTTCAGAAAAGGGCAACAAAATGACATAGCAGAGCTGCCATATGAGGAGAGAGAAATAAGACCGGGACTTCTTAGCTTAGAAAAGAGACAACCAACGGAGAATAATGATAGAGATCTGTAAAATCATGACTGGGTGTGGGGAAAGTAAATAAGGAAAAGTCATTTACTTGTTCCCATAACTCAAGAAGTAGGGGTCACAAAATGAAATTAATAGTTAGGTACCAGGTATAAAGAAACAAAAGGAAATATTTCTTCACACAACACACAGTCAATCTGTAGAACTTCTTGCCGGAAGATGTTGTGAAGGCCAGAATTTTAGCAGAGTTCAAAAAAGAGCTAGATAAATTAATGGAGGATAGTTCTATCAATGGCTATTGGCCAGGATGGGTACAAAAGGTGTCCCTAGCCTCTGTTTGTCAGAGGGTGGAAATGGATGACAGAAGAGATATCACTTGATGATAACCGTAAATTAGCGTATATAACCCATGCATGAGTGTTACCCGCACCCGTGTATTACCTGCGGTTTTTCCTGATTGAGTAAAAAACATCTTACATACCCTGTGCATGTGTATAGCCCGTGGGAGGTGAACCACGGGTACTGTTAATGAAAGATAATGAGGGTAATTAACTCAGGCGTCAGGGTCTGAGTCTGTCATGAAGAAGCATCTGAGCTCCCAGATACACAACTGCCAAAGAGCAGAGTAGATGGCCGCAGCTCAACAGGCAGACAGGCTGGCTCCCCCGGGGTGAGCTGTCTGCCCCAGACTGCATGGGAAGAGAAGGTGACTGGGTTTACCCCTCCCACCATCTCCAACCTTCCCCAGCTGCTTTCCGCCCTTGCTGTGCACTCCCTCGGGGTGAGCTGTCTGCCCTAGGCAGCCAGAGCCAGGAGCTGAGCAAAGGAGCTGAGTCCTTAAACAGAGCACCTCCCTCCTCCCCCCCCACCCCCAACAGAGAGCCAGCCACGTTCGGACAGATGCAACAGAGGGAAGAAAGGTCGCTGGGCATTCCCATAGCAGGAGAATCTCCTCTCCCTCCCCACACCTGATTACCTCTTCCCTGAATTCTCATTCCCCTCTGCTCTGCCTCCTTGGTCCCTCCCTGTGACAGCTGCTCAGACTATGACAGCAATTCTGATTCAGCATCGAAGTAAAAAAAAACCTGTATTACATGCAGACGAGTATAGCCTGCGGGGGGAGGAAGGAGGATTTGTAAAGCTTTGCATAACCCGCGGGTTATCTACGCTAAAACACAGTACCTGTTCTGTTCGCTCCCTTTGAGGCACGTGACTTTGGCCACTCTCGGAGGACAGAATACTGGGCTAGATGGACCTTTGGTCTGATCTGGTATGGCCATTCTTCTGAATCCATGTTTACTGTTCCTGATCACCTTCCTCCCCTTCAATGGTTTCGAAATGTATTCCTTGATGACCTCCTCCATTATTTTTGCAGGGACAGGGATGAGCCTGACCCATTCTGTATGTAGTTCCCCAAATTCTCCTTGTTCCCTGCTGTAAAGATAGCCTCTACATTTACCTTTTTCCAATAGTCTGGGTCCTCTGTCAATCATCACAATTTTTCAAAGATAATATCTAATGGCTCTGCAGTCACATCAGCCAATTCTCTCAACACCCTCAGAGGCATAAGATCCAGCCCCATGTTCTTGTATATTACCAGCATTTCACATTATTTGTCCTACTGCCAACTTATGTAGCTAAATCTAATTTTCAGTTGAGTTACATTGGGCTGGATTTCTGAAGGTGGCATCGGTGCACAGTTGCTGATCATATACTTCCAGTGATTGTGTTGACATGACTGACTCGGCCTAGTCACTGTATCGCATGTAATATTTTATACTGTATTTTGTTGTTATTTTTTTTAAATAGTACCCATTTCATGTGTGACCAGGAGCAACTCAGTGTGGTTTTTCAGAGAGCCTCTTTATGTAATTGGAAGAGAATTTGGAAGTTAGGCCATTGTCAGAAACATGCAGTTGATTTTTTTTAAAGAATATTTTTTCACACTCAAAAATCAATAGGCTATAAACATCGTTTTCCCTTTAGCTAAAGTTTAGCCCAAATTATGGCCTTCACTTCTATGTAGAACTGCTGTACAAATCATGCTAGACTTGGTATTTAAAAGTAGTTGTTAGTAGTGGACACAAATGAAGATCAGAATACCTTTACAGTTTGGAGATGTGAAAGAGCTCAGAATCAGATTTTACAAGAAACTCCATCTTTATAATGGGCGGGGGGGGGGGGGGGGGGGGGGGAGAGGAGAGGAGGAAAAACACCTCAGAGCCAAATTTTTGCTTGTTCAGTCAAGATCCAGATCTGAATTCTCAAATTTGAATCTAGCTGAGTGAGGGTGATATTGTATGGAAGAAGAATTTAAAAAAACTGAATACAAACAGAAATGTTTTCATGAGATGTTTGAGTACAATTAGAATAATTTTACTTATAATTAAATATGATTTATTAGTAGTATTTTAATATTTGTGCTCAGGCTTGTACACAATGCAACAAAACAAAGTTAGTATTCCTGACAAAGCATCTGCTTTTTAAAGATGGCAGTAACGTATTCCCTTCCTTTTTTAATTTTTTCTTTTCTGTAAAAATATATCTTCTCTTTGAGATATGTTTGCATTTTAAATTTTGTTCCTGGTACAATGATACATCCTATCAGGTGTCATATGATCCTTCCATCCCAATTCACTCTTATATTGGGAAAGATGGCTTTCATGAATCACAAATCCAAACAGCTGCATAGTTACTTTAGTAGAGGATGGAAACCGGTACCCATTTATTCTGCCTCAGCTACATTCATGGATATTCGTGGCTAATACTAGAGAGTGTAGTCTCTACAAAAAGACATAAAGCAAATTACATAATTTTCCATGGTTTTACACTTTATGCCCTGGTAAGGAATTGATGACATAAGGTAGCTCCTTCTCGAGGTTTGCAGGAAATTAAAAATAAATAGAGGAAGAAATACTGAATCTCAATATTAAAAAACCCCCAATCTTATAATATAAAACATTTTCTCTTCCCTTTCTGTTTTGGAAATGGCTGGGTAAAAATCTAATTCCCATTGACTTCTGAACTACAACAATAATACATGTTGAACCTCTCTTAACCGGGACTCTCTGCTCTGGCAGGACCACAGATGTCACAGGACCAGAGAGTCCCAGTGGAGGGCTGGTGGGTAGGACCCCTGCAGTGGGGCAAGAGCCCAGTTGTGGGGTGCCCTGCGACAGCGAAACCAGGAGCCCAGCAGTAGGGCTGCTGCCTGGTGCCAACACTGTGGAGGTGGGATACAGGAGCCACACAGTGAAACTGCCTCACAAGGTTTGGAGGCAGCAGGGCTGCCTGGCAGCACAACCAGGAGCCCAGCAGCCTCACTAATGCCAAGTGGCACAGCTGCCCAGTGGGACTGGAAGGTGGTGTGGTTGCCCACTGGGACTAGGAGCCTGACCACGGGGCTGCCTGGAAGTGGCACTAGAAAGTGAGGCTGCCCAGCAGCACAGCAAAAAGCCTGCCAACTGGCAGAGTCACCTAGTGAGGCTGGGAGGCAGCAGGAATGCCCAGTGAGGCTGAAGCTGCCCTGTGGCTCAACTGGACACCAGCGGGGGGGGCTGTCCCACATGGATGGAGCTCGGCAGTGGGGCTGTGCGTGCCGATGATGGGGCTGCCATGGTGGGGCCAGGAGCCCTGTGTGCGAAGGGGCTGGTGGCAGGGGAAAACCAGCTGGGAGACTGGCAGCAAGACCATGGGTGAGGGGGCAGTGACTGGGGTGGGCCTAGAAATGACCTTCTCTCGTCCGGCAAAATCCCTCATCCAGGACCAGTGAGGTCCTGAGTGTACCAGACCAAGGAGGTCCAACCTGTAGTGGATACAATTTATAATGGACCCAGGAGTCCATTGTATTTCCAATTAGCTGGAGAATAGTTCATTAGGAAAGTTGATATCTGAGTCCTTTATCCAGTCTTCTATGATTATGGGGGAGGGGGAGGAGGAATCCTTGTCCTGTTGTCTGCCACAAAGTTGAGGAGCAGAAAATCCCTTCATTAAGCATAAAAATCCTATTGGTAATAGTTTAATAATTTCTTAAAGCATTTGGAATATAAAAAATAACAGTATGATAAGGTCCTATCTATTTTATCTAACAAAGAATGAAAAAAAAATTAAATTGCTTGTCCAGAACATTTATATTGCCGTGATTCTCTTTCCTCCTTGAGCTGATAAAAACTGCCATATGGTCTAAATAGTGACTTGCCTATTTAGACAACAGTATAATATGTCTAGTGCATGATGAAACACTAACTCCCTGCTGAGAAATTGGAACAGTAGTCAGCTATCCTCAGCTGGAAGGACACTGTTCATTATATCCTGCAATCTGGATTCTGTTCTGTAACAAAACATTGAACAGGACTTTATTTAAAGTTCTTTAGCTCACAAATATGTAGCAGATTTGAAAATTAACTATGGCCATGATCCTCTTTTCACTAAAATCAATATTAAAACTCCCACTGATTTCAGTGGTGCAGTCAAGGCCCAGATGTGTACCTCTGTGTACCCAGATGGAGCAGGCTCCCTAGCATTAGGACTGCAGTGGCAGACAGGTAGGGTGGGCTGCAAGGCTGAACTACATGCCGATGAGTAGTGCTGACCAAATTCACAGTCCATTTTGGTCAATTTCACAATGATAGGATTTAAAAAATGGCAAATTTCATTATTTCAGATATTTAAATCTGAAATTTCATAGTGTTGTAATTGTAGGGGTTCTGACCAAAAAAAGAGCTGAGTGAGGGTCCCAACCTTATTGTGGGAGGATGCAGCACTGCTATCCTTACTTCTGCACTGCTGTTAGAGGCCTGGGCAGCTGAAGAGTGATGACTGTTGTCTGAGAGTCCAGCTCTGAAGGCAAAGCCACTGGTAGTGTAACCACCACTGGGTGGATTTGAATCTGGGACCTCTGGAGCTTAGTGTAGGAGTTGCTATAGCTTGAGCTATAAAGGCAACTGGCTCCTACCTTAGGCTGGAGAGCTCCCTTGTTCTTATTTCTTGCTGTACATGGTCTAGGTGCCACTATATGGGACAGTGAACCATACTAGGTGTGTGGGTTATATACTTCCCCCTAGCTGAGGAAATGCAGCTAGAGCTTCAGAGACCCAGTTGAGATCCCAGACAAGCCCCCATTTGTAACCACCACCCAACAGATTTGAACTTGGGACTTCTGGAGCTTAGTGTAGGAGCCTCCATAGCTTGAGTTAGAAAACCAACCTGTTTTCAGTTTAGACTGTAGAGCTCTCTTGTGCTTATCTCTTGCTGTAAGTGATCTAAGTGCCATTACATGGGACAGTGAGCCATACTAGTTGTATGGGTGGGTTACATCAGCAGCACAGAAGTAGGGATGGCACAGTGTGGTTTTGCCAGCCTTAATTATGCACTGCTGCCCATAGAGCTGAGACCTTAGTCAGCAGCTGCCACTTTCCGGGTGCCCAAGTCTGGAAGCAGCAGCACAGAATTAAGGGTTACAGGATATGGTATTGTCACGCTTACTTCTGCACTTCTGCAGGTAGGGTGCTGCCTTCATAGCTGCGCACACAGCCAACAGTACAGCCATCACTCTCCAGTTACCCAGTGCTGAAGGCTGCACAGAAATAAGGGTGGCAATACCATGGCCCTCCCAAAGAAACCTTGTGATCCCCCTTCAACTTCTTTTTGGGTCAGGACCCCCAATTTGAGAAACTCTGATCATCCCCCCACACCACCATGAAATCTGGATAGTACAGAGTAAAAGCACACAAAAGGCCAGATTTCATGGGAGGACAGTACAAGATGCATTCTGCATGGCTGTGAATTTGGTAAGGCCCTACTGATGAGATAGGAGACCAGCAGGTGTAGGGAAGGAGTACAAGGAGCTAGGGATGTAGGGAGGAGCATGTAGCTGGTGCATGGGACACAGATGGGAAAAGACAAGTCGCTGGAGGGCAGTCCTTGGATGGTAAACTAGATTCAGGAAAAGTCCCTGGATTGGGGATTGAGTGTTGGGGGCAGTCCATGGGTTGGCAGCTGGATCCTGGAGAGGGCAGTCCCTATGGGGTTGTATTACACTGGAGTATCTGTCTCTACAGGGCAGGTATGTGTGCTAGCCCAGTGTTGGGGGTATCTGGATGCTGAAGGCACAGTTCCAGGTAGGCTGGGTGATGGGGAGACATTACCTGAGGCGGGGGAAGGCAGTGTAAGGGAGAGGCTGGGGAATAGTCCCTTGCTAAGGTGCTGAGTGAATCAGGGTAGACAGGGCTGCTCCCATCTTTGTAGGCAGGCTTCACAGCTGTGCAGCACACAAGTGAGGGTGGCAATATACCATGCCATCCTTACCGTTATTTAATTTGAACACATTTTGACATATTTTGCTAATTTAAAATGCTCTAGGTAGACATTTGCCCATATTGAAATGAAAGGTACTATATTGATTTGATTTATATTGCTGACATATAACAAACACTAAACCTTATTTGTTTTAGATTGATAAGTAGTATGTATAGTATGTGGATGCGGCCCACATTACACACAGCTTTATACGCAGACCATAATGGTGAATAGGTCAGGAACCACTGACCTAAAGAATCTCCAAATGAATCTCTGGCTGCATTCTACCTGCTATCAGCTATCGAACCTCCTACCCTTCCAGTGGGGAAATTGTGCCACCAGAGCACAGACTACAACTATGGTATCACTTCAGGATATTTCCCTTTTTGACATCTGTAAGACAGCCATGTGGGGCTTGATTCTCATGTTTGCATAACATGACCCAGTCAAGGAATCCTTTGCTGATGCCTCCTTTGGGATGGCAGTCCTCTGCTCAGGTCTACCATCTACACCCTAGTACCCTCCTCCTACTTATGGTGATCATGCAAAAACCATAGTAGGATCACACATCTCAAAGAACCTTCAGTTATAGGTCAATAATTGCCCTTTTATCCACTGCTGGCTAGTACTGGTTATTTCTAGGAGCCAATTTGCCCCTTACACTCATTATTTTTCTTCTCTTTGCTCCTTGAAAAGGTCTTCCTTGTGCTACTCTGAACTACTAAAGAGCAAAGTCATTTATTTCTTCTCTATTTAATTGTTCTTAGTTACATCATTCAGGCATCTAGAGATGCCCATCAAGAAAGTCTCCTATGTGTTGTTACAGGAAATTCTGCTTGCTGACTTAGATTTGTAACTCCACATATTTTACACTCAGTTTTACATGGTGCAGCTATAGATGTACCTTTGTTTGGTCAGGTGTCTTTGGAAATGTATATTGTGTATGTGTGGAAATTGACCTACTTATTTAAATACTGACATTTAGGAAGATAACTGGTGAGCATCACTCATTTAGCCTCTTAGTTTCGATTGTTGCTCATATGCTTTAGCATTACAGATCATCAGTATGAATGCGCATAATCCTTAAAACATCTGTAACTTAAAATTTTTACTGCATATGTTACTTTGACTTTTTTTAAAAGTACATGTGCATTGTAATTGATCCACTTTCCATATATTTTGAGGTGTATTGTGCCATCTGTGAAGCACTCCCATGACATCTAAATACAAAATGATTCCCATTTAATTAAACTGTTGAGTTAATCACGGTTATGTAAAAGGTGGACTATAAAAACAAATGGTCGTCGCTTGTATTTTTTAGTGCTTTCAAATAGCGATTTCTCATTAGGACTGTGCTTAGCATTTGTTTTATAGTGTTCCAGGGACCAATTGTCCGAAAAGATTGTGTAATTACAGTAAACCTACATAAGAATTGAAGTACAGATTCATTGCTGCCTAACACCTAAAATCATTAATTGGAACTGAAGAAATAGTTAAGAATTGAGGAAGAAAAATAAAAGTGTTTGACACTTTCAGTGTCAAAGGGATGGTGATGTCTCGTGTCAGCCTCAGATGAGAATATCAGTGTGTGCTGGATCACAGCCCTTTGCCTTTTATACTAAAGGACACTTCTGCTTCTTCAAGCTATTTACAAATATTTTCTCCATTATTGTTTATATAGTATAGTCTTGTTAAACCAGTTAAATATTGAGAAGTATTGTGACAACTAGGCACCAGACATGGTATATATTTGTTATTCTATTTGACACCTATGAGACTCATTTAAGTTATGACCACCAGCCTCCTGTCCCACAGCATTGTAGGCCCTGGCAGGCTTGTTGCCAGGCTTGTTGCCCTGGCAGGACCAACTCTTCTGGCCTCCAGTTCCCCAGCCACAGGATGAGGTACATTCCCTCCTGTCCCCACACCAGCTCCACCCCCAGGCTCCTGACCAGGGCGACAGTTCCCTGACTGTGGGACTGGTTCCACTCCAGCCCCCTCGCCGGGCATTTGGACACCAGTTCCCCAGCTGCAGGACTGGCTCTGCTTCTAGGCCCCAGCCGGGCACTGGGGCCACTGGTTCCAAGCCACTGAACCGGCTCCACTCCTGGCCCCTGCTTGGGCTCCATACCTGTTCCCCAGCTGCAGGACTGACTCCACTCCTGGCCATGGGCAGGGATCCACCCATTGCCCCCTTCAACCACTGGTCTCCCAGCCACCCAGCAACATCTTTGGTCCTGACAGATCACGGATGTTGCCGGGTGATAGAGTCCTGGATCAGTGAGGTTCTACCTGTAGTAAACTTAATTAATAGCCCACATTTTCTCCATATTAATATTCAAAAGTTGTAACTCTTATAACCATTATTAAATGTTTGTATTATATGTATTGTAAGCATTAAATTGTGCTAGCAAACTTGTTGGAATATTAACCCAGTCCCTCCACGCACATGAATCTTTCTACTGAAATCAGCAGAACTACTTGGGCAAGTCAGATCAGCAAGATACATTTGAAACTGGGTAGATTATTTTAAACATATTGAGAAGCATCATGTAAAAGATTAATTGTTATGTACATGGTTGGAAAAAATAAGCAAAAACTGTTGCCTTTCAGTCACACTGATTTCCTTCAATTTAGAGAAGAGAACCTTCAGAATTACTCTTGGAACGCTGATAAGCAGCAGCAATGAAATTGGTGCTGTGTACTGAATTTTTATTTGTTATCACCAAGTTGCTTTCTAATTGTGAAGTTTCACATGGTTCACTGACCTTTTCATTTCCTCTGTGTGTGTCTTTGTGTTTTGTCCTCTTTAGAGATTTGCCTTTTGACTAAGGGCCGTCGTACTGCCAGTGTAAGAGCTGACACATACTGCCGACTCTATTCCCTCTCTGTGGACAATTTCAATGAGGTTCTGGAGGAGTACCCCATGATGAGGAGGGCCTTTGAAACAGTAGCCATTGACAGACTGGACAGAATAGGTATTATTTTATTTAATATTTGACTTTATTCTTAAAACATTATCTTTTTTTCTGAGTGGAAATGTAATATTCCAAAATTAAATCCTTTTTTTTTTAATTACTATATTGTTCGACTGCAGGAAATGTTCTGTTGACTTATGAATAAGAAATGTGGTAAAACAAGAAGCTCTGCAAGGTTGTTATTAAATAATAAAAAACACTCTTTAGAAAGCTCTTGCAAACTCCCCTGAATTTTTTCTGTACCTTAATTATCATGATGATTATAATTGTTAATTATGTGTTGTGCTGTTAATATATACTCCATTGTCAGTGCTATATGTTAGTGAAAATAGATAATATGCCCCTGCCTCGTATAGTTTATACTCAGAAAAAACAATGCTGAGATGAAGTGAGTGTTTTCAGCCCCCACAGAAGCTAATGGGAAATGAAGCCTTTCTATGCTTTGCTTGAAGGTCTCATTTACCTCACAAGTGGAGTGCTATGCATTTGACTTCCAAAGATGCTGAGAACCGACAATTTGAATCGAAATGTTTGTAGTCTGCAGATATTCAGAAAATCAGTTCCAAGATATCAAGTAAAAAACAAAATGATAAGGTAGAGTCTCTACTACTTGAAGTCTTTAAATCACAATTAGATTTGTTCCTCAGAATTATGTTCTAGTTCAACTGTGGTTGAGGGCTTAAAATAGAAGTCATTTGACCTTTGTTATGCAGGAGATTAGACAAGATTAACACAGCGGTTCCTTTTTGTTTTAAAATCTGTGACTCCCACAGGGTGCTGGGCACCTTGAACTCTTACAAGCATCTTCTGTGATCAGATCCTCACAGAATTTATATTCAGAAGGGTATTGCAACTGGAGCTTAAACACTTCACAAAAGGAGTTTAGGTTTAGCAATCTCTTCAAGTGGAGATTATAGGGAGCTTGAAGTATACTACTGGTTGGAGTGCAAGAATCACCATGGAAGAAAGTGTGTACTACTTAAAATATGCTATGAGAAACAGGCAAAGTATTCAATATTTATAACATATCTTTGCTAATAATTAATCAGTCTATACTGCAAAGTTAATTTGAAATAACAGCCGTTATTTCGAATTAACTTTAATAGCGTCTATACATGCAAACCGCTATTTTGAAATTAATTTGAAATAGCAGAGCGCTTAATTCAGATTTGGTAAACTTCATTCTACGAGGAGTAACACCAAATTCGAAATAGCTATTTCAAATTAAGTGCTGTGTAGACACTTAATTCAAAATAGGGGGCCTCCAGCCCTTCCCAGGGAGCCCTGGTGGCCACTCTGGGCACAACCAAGAAAACTTACTCTCCTCTCCCCCAACCCCAGACCCATTAAAGGGGTAGACCCTGGCCACAGTGCTTGTGCCAGTTCCAAGCCTGCCAGCCCAGAGCCAGCACTGGCCACCGGGGCCCCTGACCCAGTGGCCCCAAAACATGAGCCAGCAAGCCACTGGCAGCCAGCCTTCCACCGCTCCCCAGGAGCAGTCTGCCAGCTCCCAGGAGCCTGACAGGGGCTGGAGAAGGTGGGTGCCTTCCTGGTCCAGGGTGGAGATCATGGACCTCATTCAGGTTTGGGGGAGATGCCCCCAATGTCCATGATCTCCACACTAGATGGAGGAATGCGGCCGTCTATGGCAGAATAGCTGCCAGCCTGGCCACCAAAGGCCGCATGCGAACCCAAGAGCAGGTTTGCATGAAAATCAAGTTGATCCAGCGAGACCCCCCAACCCTGGGTCCTGAGCTTCCCCTCCCCCTTCTTCACCTTGCTTTCCCCTTCCACTTCCCTCCTCCCAGGTTTTCCCCTCCCCTCTCCCACCCTCTCTCTTCCCCTCTCCCACCTCCTTTTCCCAATCTCCCCAGAGGTTCATCCCCCCTCCAGTTTTGTTCTATAAACCCAGTTTCTATTTTTGAACATACATGTCTTTTGTTTGACATCAGGAAGAGGGGCTAGGGAGGGGTACATGGAAGGACATGAGGGAGGAATGGGGCAAGAGCCCCGAGGGGGAAGGATCCCGGTGGGATGGCTCTGAGGGCTCTGAGGGGTGGACGCTCTACCTCAGGGTCTCCTGAATCCTGACAGCCCCTTGATGGAACCCCTGGATGGCAGCCTGCAGCAAGTGCAGCCGGGCTGATGGCAACAACTCCACGAGACACACCGGCATGCCCAGAGGCAGCTCTGGCTCCATATGGCTGAGTGCTGTGGTGTCCCGAGTGTGGGCACTCAGGGCACTCCAAGCCAGGACTGCTTTGCTGTCCCTCATCAAGGTAGACAGGCAAGCGAGGAACCCTGAGAACTGTCTGTCCAGGGTGGGGGTAGGATCCCTTTAAGCATGGAGCTCAGTTAGCCTCAGGCAGCATTCCCACACACTGAGTTCTAACCTGATGCCCTGCCAGCACTAGTTCTGGCCAGCCTTAACTTCAGTTCAGGATCCACTCAGTATGGACGCGCTATTTCAAAATAGCAAAACGCTATTTCAAAATAGTTTTTGTATATAGATGCGTTATTTCGAATTAGTTTAATTCGAATTAACTATTTCGAATTAAGTTAACTCGAATTAACACTGTAGTGTAGACATACCCTAAGGGCATGCCAACACAGCAGGACTAAATCTGAAATAAGCTACCCAACTTGAGCGGCATCATTTGTGTAGCTTAAGTCTAAATAGCTGAATTCAGCTTTTTTGGTGCCATCTACACAGCAGGAAGTCTGAGAAAAAGCTCTCTTCCTTTGACTCCCTAACTCCTTATAAAATGAGGGTTATGGGAGCTGGAGTAAGAAGTCCTGCAGCTCGCCATTATTTTGAAATTATATCAAAATAACTGCTTGTAGTGTACATGTGGACTATATTATTTCAGAATAATGTCAGCTATTCCTAAACAACACTGCTGTGTAGACGTACCCTTAATGTGCAGGCCTTCCTCGCTATAAGTCTAAGATACATTCCAAAAAACTTGGACTTATAATGAAACAACTTAAAGTGGGGAATTTTTTCCCACAACTGACTTCCATTTGCACAAATTGGGGGGGAGGGGGGGGCGTGACTTAAAAGTGAAGAATGGGAGGACTTATAACTCATCAGTTCCTACAAGCATTAATGACATTAATGTGGAACAGATTTTACTGGGGCGACTTATAGCGGGGACACCCTGTATTTAAAAATATTTGTGCCAACATTTTTCAGGCGTAAAAAGGGTGACAAGCTTTTGAGAATGTGCTGCACTGAGTTTGCAAAGCAAGATTTTCAAGCTCTTTTATTCTGGGATCATATCTTTATTTGTGTCTTGCACAGAATTAAGCATGTGATCAATGCTTAACAAATAATAAATATGGTTAATGGTAGTATTAAATAGTTTCTATTAATGTAAGATCAGCGATGATAAAAATAATATAAATTCTCATATAAAAATAATAACAATTGAGTTGGACTTGTTATTTCTGTATGGCTTATTCAATTGCTACCGTCTGCACCTTCACAGATGGGCAGAACACTTTCACAGATGGGCAGGACAGTCATTAGGCAAACCATAAGCTTTGGGAGAGCCCAGGTGTTCAATTTACAGCTATCTTGTTACACAGCCAGGTACCAGTGAGTTTATAAGCAGTAAGTTATAAGGTCACAGGTATTTAGAGAGATTACTTCTCTCAGTCTGGTAGTCACTAGTTACAAATGTCTACTAATTATTTCCTGGAAATGTGCTAAATGTAAAATGTATTTATAATTTATGTAACAGTACAATGTTCAGGAAGTTAGGACAGCTTGATAATGAGAGAGATTATTTTTGTATATTTAGTCTAGTTGTGTTTTCCACCCTCAATTGATAAATTGTCATGGTTACATGTTCAAAATAATTTTAATGATGATGGTACATTATCAGTAAAAGAGGTACCCTTCTGGCACAGAAAGTTCACATCTCAATGCACACTGTGGTTAGGGCAGGCAGTTCAGCTGCAGAGCATCTGAGTGTGTAGCAGCGTCAGTTGATCTTGGTTGTGTGCGCATTATGAGTGTTACTTCAGAAATACCCCTACCGTGTTTCAGCACTACTCCACAGCTAGGAAAGAAGAACACTTTCATCCTTCACCCTTTAGCCCACCCTGTATGCTGTGGGCTGATGCCAAGAACATGAGTTGTGCTGCATGACTGATAATAGACTTTGTGTTCTATCACAGTTTTAAGACACTTTGCATTCTCTCATTCACTGAGGCTATGTCTAGACTACACTGATCTATCGGAGAAAGGTACGCAAATTGTGCTCCGCAATTTGCATACTTTTTTCCGATAGTTTTTTCAGAAGAGGCTTTTCTAAAATTTGGCCCATCTACACTGGGCCAAATTTCAGGAAAGCCGCCTCTTTCAGAAGAGCCCTTCTCTGTGGAATGAGGAAGACAGGGCTTCCAAAAGAGCGCATCTGCCCTTCCACAAAAAAAAAGCAGAAGAGCAGACATGTTTCCTGGACACAGCAGAGTTTTTCCGGGATACCCCTGGTATCCCAGAAAAAGCCTGTAGTGTAGACATAGCCTGAGTGCAAGAATCTGTTGCTGGTCTCCAGACCTGCTAACCCATCTGCGGTTAAAAGTTTCATAGGAATAGCTGAGTTAGACTGTAACTTAAAAAACAAAACAAAAAAAATAAAAATAAAAACTTAAAAAATGAGTGGTCCTGTAGCACCTTAAAGACTAACAAAAATATAGATAGTATATGAGATTTCGTGGGCACAACCCTCTTCCTCAGGTGAATGGATCAAGAGGCACAAGGGGACAAATATAAAGCAGAAAAAGAGGGGAGAAGGGGAGGGGGATAAAAACCCTGTCAATGGGTGTCCAATGCTAAATGAGCCTAACAGATTGGGTGGTAAGTGTCCAATACTTAGCTTCTGACGGTATTTGTGTGTTGAATATAGTGGCCCATCCAGGAAATGTCTTTGTTTGGTCCTTGAGTAAAAGTGTCAAATTTGCATACGAAGGCCAGTTCTGCAGTTTCTCTTAATAGTTGGTCTCTGAAATTATTCTGCATGAGAAGGGCCACTTTTAGATCCATTAATGAGTGTCTGGGCAAGTTTAAATGTTTCCCAACAGGTTTCTCTATGTTACCATTTCAAATATCTGATTTATGTCCATTGATCCTTTTTTCTAAAGGAAAGAAGAATTCACTTCTCCTGCAGAAGTTCCAAAAAGATCTCAATACTGGTGTTTTCAACAATCAGGAGAATGAGATCTTGAAGCAGATAGTAAAACATGACAGAGAGATGGTGCAGGCTGTTGCTACAGTTAGTCTACAGCAAATGCCAGCACTGAATTCTAGCTCTTCAACTACTGCATCATCATCCCGAGTCAGGACACAATCTCCACCTGTGTATACTGCAACCAGCCTGTCTCATGGAAACTTGCATTCTCCAACACCAAGCACCCAGATGCCCCAGCAGGCTGTCATTCTTTCTCCTTGCTCTTATACTACTGCAGTCTGTAGTCCACCAGTACAGAGCCCTCTGGCAGGTCGAACTTTTCAGTATGCATCCCCAACTGCTTCACAGTTGTCACTGATGCAGCAGCAGCAGCAGCAGCAGACACCTAGTTCATCACAGAAAAATGAAGTTCACAAGAGTACACAAGCCCTTCACAACACTAACCTGACAAAAGAGGTGAGGCCTCTCTCTGCCTCCCAGCCTTCATTGCCCCATGAGATTTCCACTTTGATTTGTAGACCTCATCCAACAGTGGGAGAGTCTCTAGCTTCGATTCCACAACCTCTCTCTAGTGTCCAAGGTGCAGGTATGCAGGTTGGGAGCAGAGGCTCTGTCCCTCAGAGAGTTGCTCTCTTCCGTCAGATGTCTTCAGGAGCAATTCCTCCTAACCGAGGCGCCCCACCACCACCAGCTGTTCTACAAAGAGATTCTTCCACAGTCTTAACCACAGATCAAGAAGGAGACAAACCACGATTTGCTTCAAACTTATGATCCTTGTTCACGGACGTTGTCATAAACTGAGAATCATCCCAGAAACTATTTTAGACTGTTTCCTGATAGACCCTGAGAACCTACTATGAAACAAAATATTTTAGACAACTTTGCCCTTCATAATGAATAAAAAGTATAGGTCAAAAATAAATTTAAAAGACTTGGTTAGAATTTTTTTCTTACAATCTTAAAAGGAGTCTAAATTTTGTTGTAATATTTATTTTTAATGTGTGTTGATATTAAGTATCTAGTGTATTTCTTAACTTCTGAAGAGATGTCCTATTTCAGTGGGGGGAATGGACAAAAACAAAACAATGATAATACACTTTATAAGCTAAATGACAGTATTATTTATTCCAAAAAACAAACTTAAAAAACCTCTCAAGCTAGCTAGGAAATAGCACCTATTGGATAATAACTTTTAACTTCCATTAATTGCATTTGTGTATAAAAATTGTAAATAATTTATCATGGAAAATCAGTCAGTCAATCTCCCATTTTATGGGTCTGGATTTCACTTCTAGTCAAGAGTAGATTGAAGAAGAAATATACTCCAGTCATCTGCAGTAGAAGAACTAGCATTGCCATTGCTTTGGATAATTCTCATATCAAAACATGTAAATCATTCTGTTTCAGAAAACTGGGTGGACTGCAAACTTCACAATGCAGAAGACTTTTATGAAAATTATAAATATTGTCATTGTAAATAACTTTTTAGATCCAAACAAAATAGCTGCTGTGTGGTGTATCATTGCAAGGTCTTTGTTTAGGAATTTAGTTTCAGCTCTTCACTTCATAACTTACAATTTTAATATTTATTAAGTCTAAGAGCAAGACAACTGTTCAATTGTAATGCAGTGGCTTGAAACCTACAATGTTACTTTTACATGCACTGTTTTTCTGCAAAATTGTACGCTTGATCCTGCAAACTGCTTGTATTTCACCAATATCATCACTTTTCTCCTTTCTTTCCCTAAATAGCATCTGAAAATATTCCATGCATGCTTTAAAAAAATAACAACAAGAAACACAGGTTCAGTCAGCCACTGTAGGAAAAGACTTACAGTATGTCCTTGACTTTAGAAAATGATAACATTCATTAATTGTCTACCTTAACATTTCCTATAATGCTGACTTTGAATCATTCTTTTTAAAATTAGAAATGAGGTTTTTCATTTAAAGGATTATTTGTAAGCCACAGCTTGATTTAGACTTTCAGGGGCTTTCTATGTCTTCACTGTAGTTTTGTAGTTGACTGTGGTGTTAATTTAAAAGAAATAAATAGAATATAGCAACAAATCTGTCTGGAATTGCACGATTTGCTCTGTGTATATTGTAATTAAATGGATAGTATATCCTATGGCATGTATTGTCAAACATAGCCCATAGATATGAGGTTTATTTTTTTAAAGTCTTTAAAATAGAAGGAAAAGGTGACAGGAAGCAGGGTTAAAGCATACTGTTTTGTGAGTGTTTTCTTTCGTTTGCTCAGATAGTCACATTATCTTGTGATTAGACAGACTCTCCACAAAAAAATTTATGTAATTATCATTTGTGCCTGATGTGTTACAGTAAAATAGAAGTTGAAACCGAATGTCATAATTAAACTATTATTGATAGGCCAGCACTATGAAATATAATACAAAACATATAACATATTCCTTAGGAAAATTCAAGTTAACTATATGAAAGGAATGAATTCAGAGGAGGAGTTTTTGCCATTAATGATGATTATTAAAGATCAGAGATAGAATTAAATAGCATCACAAACTGCACAGTGACATGCATTCAAATTAATGCGAAAGCCAAATAAATGGCCTGAGGCTAACAGAGTTTGAATCCATGTTGCCTGTTATGCCTTTTTACTTAAACTGGGTCCATAAAAATTAAAAACAAGCAAACAACTCTTTACAGTTTTTGCCAACTCATACTCACCAGTACAAAGCAATGTAATTATCCCATTAATATGCTGCTGACATTAATTGGCATGATCAGGAATAGCGTACAAGGAAGCAATTCTTAAAAATGTTTGAAGCATTATGGATACGCTGCAAGACCATTTATTTATCAGTACAATGTCTCTTATTTTATTTTAATACTTATAATGAATTATATCCAGTTTGTTAAAATCATATTCTGATCCTTGAAACTATTTAAGGTTTACATTTGATAGGCATAATGGGGTTAGTAGTGAAATATTTTTATATATATATATATATATATAAAATTTTATTTTAAGCACTATGAAGAAACATTAACTTACATGGTCTTTCAGTGAAACCATAAAAAAAACTTTTTAATGACTTTGTAATAGAGTGGACAAAATCTAGGGTTTGTATGTTAATTCAATAACAATGGTACAGGGTATACAATTATATACATTATATATATGTATGAATGTATATATACTTAGGTTAAGAAACAAATGACTCACATTCCTGTAATATAAATGTTCATTGCTAGTTCCAGAATTGACCTATTTTCTCTGTACATAAATAAGCCCATATGTATGGAATCTCACATCTGTACAGGATGAAATGTATTAATGAAAAGGTTGGATCTCACTTTGCTGGGAAGACAATAGTTTAACTGATTCTTACAATGACTGTATGATCAGGGATGAGGTAGATTTTTTTCTTTTGTCTTTGCTCAAAGCCATAAATATATATACAAAGATTATTAATAAATTGAACAAAATATATACAATGAATATTTGATTTGATCTGATATGTTTATAGCCAAGCATGTCTTGTTCTACCATGAAATAGAGGGTGTATGCTTTATTCCTTTTGTAGCCCTAACTTCTGAATTAATATGCAGCTGATATAGGAAAACATGAGTAATTATGGAGAAAAGATGGGGGAGGTAATATCTTTTATTTGACCAACTTCTTCTGGTGAAAGACACAAGTGTTAAAGTTTGCACAGAGCTTTTCTTCAGTTCTGGGCTGTGGAAGCTTGAAAACTTGCCTCTTTCACCAATTTTTAGATCATTACATAAATCAGTGTTTCAATATAGAAACAAAAAACATTTTTATCATAAATCAGGCATCTGTGCCGTAAGCATTGTCTGATAAATTCCAGCAGATGTTATTAAAGCTGATGGCACTCTTTGTTGTGAGCTGCATATTTGTTGGATTTTGCTTTTGGTTAACAAATTGTCCAAAAGTAGATCATATGCATTTGGTAAGATACAAACCTATGTGAAGCCCGTGGGTTTTCACAAGCCACATCAAGTGCTACTTTGCATATTTAATATTCTGAATCTTTGTGGTGGGTCAGGTTTCTGGACCATGATTAGATGACAAAATCATTGTAGCATTGAAACTATCACAATAAGGTTGGATAGTATTGTACAGGAAAACAAGGTAGCAGTTGGATAATTGGATAGTTGTCTGCATTTTTTTTATAAAAGAAATAGCTGGCTATATATGAACCACCAGGCATAAAAATATATGGATTCCTTCCTTACTGAGGAAGAAAGGCACAACAGATTTATGGACCATTATATACTTTATATTTAATTTCCTCTTCACACAAACATCAAGGTCTGATGGTTAATAGGATGGGGGATGATGAGGAGGAAATGCCAAAGGATATCATCTAGGAACTTTCTCCAGATCATTCTGTATACAGAGAGGGAAGAGGGGCATCTGCACCCATCCACTGACAGAAGCACACATCCATCCTCAAAGCCTATGATTTCTGTAGAGTCTGTGCCCCTCCGTTGATTCAGGGCACTACTTCAATTTTTTTACAGCACAGCCCTTGATTATGGCTGTTCATGGACCCGTCTTATATAGCTGTTTGTTTTTCATGAGGAAAAGGGGATGTTGAAATGTTAATACAGCCACAGGTGCTAGTGTCCATGGGGCTGATGAGGATCTCATTCCAGGTGTGAGGAGCATTGTCAAGTACTCAAGTCCAGGCCTACCAATAATCTGGGGGCTAAGGAGTAATGGCCTTCGGCACTTTAAATTGCTGCCAGGGCTACTCAGGGCAGCTTTGAGGACTGATCAGGTGTGTGCTGGGCAGTGCTGACTGCCCCCAGCCCCACTCCTCCTTGGAGTGTGTAGCTGCCCCTCACCTTGCCCAAGGGGCCAGTGAGGCTGTTGGCTCCCCTGCTCATGTCCCTCTTACATTTAATGTCTTAATTCCAACTCGCAGACGTACTTCATGAACTTGGGGTGGGGTGGAGATTTACTGTTAAATGTTCCATCATTTCCCATATATAGTTTTACAGCAATATTGCCTAAACTGAATGAAGTATAGTTACAAATTGATTTCTAGTTTTCTGATCTCTATTAATATACCTGGAGGAGAGTGTGAGAAAGGTCCATGAACTGTGTCCACCATGTTCACTTTGATCATGTTTGCTATTCATCACACATGTATTTTTCAGTTCAAACAATATCCTTCAGCAGCCTCCATTCAGTTTGAGCAGCTCAGAGTGACATGAATTACTGCTGAAGATGTGGCCCATGTCTCAGGAGTTTTGGGCCGAAAAACAAGCATTTATCTTCCCCACCCACAAAGTAGATACAACCCCCACAGAAGATATTGAATTGAATTTGAGTGATGTTATGCACACAAAAAATGGGACTCGCCTGCTGATCACGTCTCCACAGGGGTTGTGGTTATGCTTCCTGAACAGCTATGGCATGGGATCCACTTCAGAGAGAATCTTTGGATCTGTAATCAGTTCTCTTCTATGTCTTTATTTGCAGGTCCTCTGAATCACCTGTTGGCCTGTGAGAATGACACCGAGGAGCCACTGTATGGTAGAGCACAACATATTATAATAACACCATTGAACCATTAATCATTAATTTGTTAGCAAGGAAGTATTTTTCCTCAGAGTCCTTGGCACCTTACACTGCAAACCGGTTATATATTCACTTTACACGTCTTTGCTATCTGGTACTCCTGACAACACTGTGGAGTAAATTCAGCTGTGGCAGATGCAGTTGCACTTTCTTCTGACTCACTTCAATCCCCCTCCCCATCCCCTCCCACAAAAAACCCAAGAAAACTATAAACTAACTGTTGATTTCAAAATCAAAACTACCTTCACTCATGGTATCAGGTGTATCTCTAAGGGGCCAAATTCTTAATACTGTTCTATGTAGGCTCTTTTGCACTACTCTTCATCACAGAACCTCCACATCTATGTTATGTTTCCCCAGGAAGGTGGCTTTAAACAAGACCCCTCATGGTTTCATTAGCATATCTGGGGAAGAATGTGTACCAGGTCCCAAAGAAACTGAACAATGATGGGAAGTTGGGAATCCTCCCTAGGATCTTAGGGTTGAGTCCATTTCTCTATTGACTGCTTAAATAAAAGTCTGCTTCAAGGATCTGAGTAATCTTTTTACCCACTAATCTTTACATCTGCCTTTGCTATTGAGTCTGCTGCCTCTGCCTTGCCTTAAATACTGTATCACTAATAGACTGCTGGCCAAGGAGGAAATAAATTTGAATCTGAAATTCAGGAAAAAAGCAATCTCATTAATTGATGATGCATAGGAACCAATTTTTCCTAAAATATGTAGAAAGAGCTTCCTCAGCATTTTAGACATGTACATTCAGCTGTTATCTGATGTTTTAAAAGCCACTGTTGCCAAATTCACAGCTGCTGGGTTTTGGAACATGGAGGTCCTGATCTTGACATAATAAGACAATAATCGCTGTCAGTGCCCAAAAGTGAGGGGCTGATGTGGTATATATGAATAATACCATGGCCTTCCACACCAGAAATGTGAGTAGCTTATATTGGGGAAGTCATATCTGATAGCAATTCAGCCATTAAATACAATTCCCCTGAAAGATGCTCATCAGCAGAACCTTACTTGAGCTAATTTATAAATTGAACTTGTTGTGCATTGCTTGTCCTCAGGGAAAAAAAATCCATGTGATTTCTTCTTTTGAGTTTTTGCTAAAGCAACAATCCACGGACAAAATAGAAATGTATGATCTAAACCAAACTGAAGGTGGTGAAGAAGGTTGTGTTCATATCACATCTAGGTGGAATAGAAGTCAAACAATGAATTAATTATGTACCAGGCACAGCTTATATCAGCGAAAGAATAGTTCAGTGCTGAAAAGGCAATCGGTGAGCACCTGTTGATGTAATGGAAACTGAGTCTTTAGGTGTGACTGCCTTTCACAAAAATTGCTGTCCCTTATCCTAACTCCCTCATGCAAGTTGTAAATAGGTCTTATCTTCACTGTTGTTTGTAGTATTATTAAAGTGCAGTTTAAGCACTGGGATGTAGCGACAGCTTTAGGTAGGCTATATTAGGGTTTCCTAAAAGGAAAAATGAAAACACGTAACCCATATCTAATCCCATTTTATTTATAACCAAAGTTCTGGGTGGTGGATTAGTTTTCTGTCTTATAATATGCATACCATGTTGATCTGTTTTCATTAGACCTAAAGAAGCAGTAGTTCTGACTAGCTCCATGTTATCTGATCCAAGAAAGCTTATAACAAGATTAAATGTACTAATTTTGTTTGGTTCTAGTTATAACATGTTTATTTGTCATGGTTTTTTAAAAATGATATTTTGAGGGAGCCAGTAATGATCCACAATATCATGAACTCTGGTCTTTGAATGGCATTTCAATTTCTGATGGAACAATCATAGTAAAAGGAAATTATACATATTCAAGATATGTAAATGGCTTCCTTGAGACAAAAAAAACAGAAAAAACTTTCAAAAACAATGTAGAAATAGAAAGATATTTGGCTTTCCTTTAATGGAATACTGAATTATTTGGATTTAATATAATTTAAACAGATCAAAAACATCCTGTCAATTTTCTATATAGAGATGCATTTTCATATTTGCTAAGTTTTACTCCTTGTCCCCTAGTTACATATGAAAGAATGAGTAGGAGACACTAACAACTAAATATAGAAGCAATTCATTCTTTCTCTGAACTAACTGGATGATCTCCTGGTAAGATTAGGCTGCTAGCCTGTTAGGACTAATTGGTATGATGCCTGTTAGGGCTTTTTCCTTCACCTTCCCTCCCCCTAATTCTTGTCTTACAGACCAAAAACAAAAGCCTAAAGTGCTGGCGATATCATATTTACTGGGGTTAATCAGGCAAGCATATTCATAGCTGTCTTGGGAATCCCTTACCTAGGCAGTGTCTTGAGTGTGCTGGTTTCTTTAATTTCCATTAATTTAATTTCCAGGTCAATACCCTTTGAGGTACATCTACACTGCAACAAAAGAACTGGCCCAGGTCAGCTGACTTTGGACTCGCAGGGCTTAGGCTGTAAAGCTAAAAATGTCAGTGTAGATATTTGGGTTGAGGCCAGAGCTGGGTTTCTGAAGCCAATGAGAGAGTTGGTTCTCAGAACCTGAGATTTATCCTGAATCAAATGTCTACCCTGCAAGTTTGAGTCCCAGTGCCTGAGACCCTTGAGTCCTGCTCTACACTATAGACTTAAGTTGACATAAGGCAGTTTATATTGACTGAATTCAGTAAGTGTCTGCTAAAATGCAGCTCCCATCAACAGGGCCGTCCTTAGCATTTATAGGGCCCTACACGGTACTATTAAACTGATGCCCCTATGCCCACCAGCAGCCCGGGTGGTGATTTTTTGGAGATGTGATTTTACAATCTTCAGTAGTTCTAAAGAAAATTTTAAACAAAGGTACTGTTGACTAACACAGCAAATTCAGAAACGCACTGTACATACCTGGGGTTGTCAAATGCCTGTTAAACGGCTTCATTAGCACCTGAATGGCTCTTTCATAAGCTGAATGTTCTGGCAATAGGTCTGGCAAGCATTTTCACTTTTAAGTTCACTAGATCCGGAGGAAGCAGAAGCCACAGAATGGGATTAGAAAGAGGAGGGAGGGTAGACATTAAGACCCAGTGACGCCCTTCATTTTTACGTGCCCTCTGCAGCCACATATGCTGCCTACTGGTAAGAATGGCCCTGTCCATCAATGTAATTTGCCCACTACTCTGACTTAATAAATAAGATGTAGGACTTAAGTTGATGCAGTTAGGTTGACATAGTGTCAATGTAGACATTGTGTTGCTTACATCGACCATTGCTGCCTTTCAGAAGCCTTCCCACATTGCTCCACATTGATAGTTCAATCGGTACAAGCACTCTTGGTGAGGACACACACCACCGACACAAGGATTGTAGTGTGAACGTATACAAGCAATTTAATTACTACAGTGACTGTAAATTAATGTAACTTAGATCAACTTAATTGTCCAGTGTAGACATTACCTGGAACTCAGTCTGTCAGTGCAGAGAGGAAGAACTTCTAGAGCAATGATACTCAGACTGAGATTCAGAAGCCACAAGTGGTTCTTTAATATGTCTCTTGTGGCTCTCTACAGCACATGATCCTAAAACAACACGAGATTTAATTATTAGTACTACAAGTTATACCTCTCTTAACCAGGACTCCCTGGTTCGGCAACATCCATGGTCCAGCATGGACCACAGATGTTCCTGGACCTCTGAGCCAGGAAAAGGAAGGCCTGGCTGCAGGGCAAGAGAACTGTAGCAGGCACAGGTCAGAGAGTCCAGTGTCATGGATGGGGAGTGGATGGCACAGCGGGGAGTCTGTCCCCAGCAGTGGCCAGGGTGCTCCAGCCCCAGCCACAGAACTCTGGCTCCAGCCCCACTCTGGCTCCAGAAGCTGGGGAGCTCCAACTCCAGCTGCAGAGACAGGCAGGAAGCTCTGCCACAGCTCCAGTGACAGCTGCGGAGCTGCAGCCCTAACCCTCTGTCCCAGCCCTGGCTGCAGAGCTCCAGCCCCAGCCACAGAGCCAGTTGGCTGCGGAGCTCTGCCCCAGCTGTGGAGCTCTAGACATGCTGCTCCAGCCCCAGTAGCAGCGGGGCCAGCAGCATCTAGAGAGCTCCAGGGAGTCTGGGGCAGCAACAGGACAGTCTGGAGCGCTAACCCAGTGGCAGCACTAGCCAGGAGGGGAGGACCCCCCCGGTCCAGCAAATGCCCTCATTCGGTCGGGTTCTGTGGGTTGGAGCCCCAAAGTGGGCCATAATTCCATTTTAATGAGGTTGCCAGGGCTGGAGTTTCACTTGCTGTGTCTCAGGGCTGGGGTCCAGGGCTGAAGTCCGACCCTCCCACTGGCTCTGAAGCCCACTGCTGGGGCCAAAGCCCAAGAGCATCAGCCCTGGGTGGCGGGGTAGTTACAGGGCCCTCCATCGTGAAGTACCTGGGCTTTGACTTTGGCGCCCTGCACATAGGGCTTGGGCAGGCTCAGGCTTGGGACTCCACTCTTAGGGTCCTGCAGTAATTTTTGTTGTGAGAAGGGGGTCACAATACAGTGAAATTTAAGAATCCCAGTACTATAATAAATGAAACAATGAATTCACATATTTGTCTCTTTTGGGTAATATTCACTAGTTTGGCTGCTGACCCACCGAGGTATTAGTATCACTGCTGTAGAGCCTTCCAAATATTGTATTAGTACCAGCTTCAGACTACAACTATCTCCACACGTACAGTTTTTTCACTGATAGTTGTGTTGGTGATAGGAAAGCGCTAAAAGAAAAATGCTCTTCTTTATTTACATGCTATAATCACATGGCATGGCTGAGAGAAGAAAAGGTTTTACCTTTATCACATAGTGGAGGTTAGGCCACATCTATGCTAAACAGAGGACGGATGCTGCAGAGGTCAATCTTGCGATTGTTAGATTTAGCATGTCTAGTAGGGATGCAAAACATGAGTGTGAATAGCAAATATAGCTTAAATGGAATAGGGAGCATTCACACTTCTTCTTCTGGCAGGTGAAAGGCAGAGAGCCTCTGGCCACTTACTTGACGCTATCTTTTACATTGTCATGTCAAAGGATCCTTTAGTAATTCAAGCATAATGGGCAACATTTTTAAGTTCCTATTGCAGAATCTTTATTGTCAGTGATGTGCAACCCAACCCACTTTGATTTTCAGATCCCAGGGTGAAAATCCAAAGCTTAATCTTTTCCATCCATGTGTGGACTTTTGCCTATCCATGTGAGGAATAAATTTTATTATGTGCACTGAGGCATGTGCAAATGCATGTGCAAACCACCAGGAGAAACACAAATGTGGGTGTCAATGCTCTGCTAATCAGCTGGGCGGCATTGGAATCATCTGAGGGCCGCACAAGTGCAGAGTTTACAGGGAATGCTGCTTGCAGTAGTGAGGAAGATTCCCTTACTGTACTTGTACACCGTGCGGGTGCATGTAGCCAGACAGACCAACCCCCCCATATCATCCATCTTATTTGCCTCTCTGAAGCATACAGGGCAGAGAAGGAGCAGTAAAATCAACATAGTCTATACTGGCTCATCTGATCCTGAGAAGCTGAAAAAACAGATATATGGAGAGAGAGCGATTAAGTCAATAAGCTGGCCTCGAGGCTGCGAGAACTGCCCCGGCTGGCACCCATGTTGATTGAACACACACACAGTCCCTGGGAGAGGAATTTCCCACTGAGAAAAGAATCCCCAGTAATTCCAATTTAGTTATCTCTCTTACAAGTGTAAATTAAGTTCACAACTCCCTTGTAAGAACTGGTCTCACAAAAGACAGACCAGCCCCATTTGGCATGACAGATAAGAAAGAGAAATACGTGACCCCATGAGTATAAAGGTGGTACAGCAGCACACTCTCTTTTGGGTGTCATTCTACCCTCTACCTGCTGGTCGGGTTAGGTGTTTGACCTCCCGAGGTTCTATGGGGACGCCCACCTCGTATTTTCGTCTTTTCTAGGAATTGAGGGACCGGCCCTGGCCTGACATGCTGGAGTTGAGAGGCACAGAAGGGGGTAAAAATTGTACCTGGATGTGGTCCTCTGTCTTAAGTGTACACATAGAAAGAGTAAGCTGTTACTTGGTACCATTATTTCTATTTTTCTATCTTTATCTTCTTTGTAATCATTTTTAAGATCTATATTTTGCTAGTAGTTAAGAAATAGAGCAATAGCCATTGTAACCATATGATTTATAAGCTTCCTCAATAAACCTGTAACTGTTTAAGTTTTAACCTGACTCCTTCAGTTGCTGTAACAGAACCAGGCACAATTTAAAAAGAACTTCAGCCGGTCATTAGGGACAGTATAGGAAGAGCTTGGGTGTTTGGATTTGTGTCACACCCAGGTGGCAAAATCCGTTGGGGCACTTCTCAGCCTCCCCGAGGCTGCCCACTGCGAAGGAATTACGAATTCTAGCAGCTGAAATCTGAAGTGTAATAAGCTCTTCCTGTACACTTATTGGGGGTGCCCGTCAACCTCTTCCAGGTTGCCCACTGCAAGGGACCCCGGTCTCAGCAGTTGAAGTCTCGGGTGTATAGCACGTACACACTACCCTGACCGTCGGCTGACAGTGCAGTGGAAAAATCACAGGGAGACTATCAACTTGAAACTCCACAGTACCATTTTTACAGTCCCTTTTCTGGTGAGAATCACATTTTTCAATTGCAAGCAGTGGGCAGCTTAATCTGTGTTTAGGTGCCTGTTTCTTTAAATTCTCCCTGCTGTACACAGAGGCTAACTGAATATGTGCAACTTTCTCCAGCTCAGTGGAGCTGAAAGGGACAGCAGGAAGAGCTGCTCTCAACCTGGCTTGCTGCCCAACTGTGGAGATGAGAGAGAGCTGGTATTATTGAGCTACCCCTTCAGGAAAGAAAAATAAAAACAAAAGCTTGATAAAGTGCTTATAATCTCTACAGAAGGACCAAGCAGCCACCACAGTGTCATTGTCATTGTCATTGTCTGATAGATAGTAAAGGCCTGTACAGAATTCAGACACTGGTTTTCTAATTCCTTTCACTTGCTTGCTGATGGTAAAAGCACCTAAAATTTCTCGCTGTGTGTAAAGCTGCCTGCTAGGATATGAGCTGCTGCAGGAATATCATAGGCTTATTAACATACAGCTTGATCCTGCAAGGTGCCTCTGGAACAGTTTTTACCACAGCACCTCACAGGATCAGGCCCAAAGATTTCTCATAGATGCAGTGATATGCTAGTGGCCTGACTTTCAGAGGTACTGAGCAGCTGCTGCTCCAACTGACTCCTAAAAAGCAAATAATTTGCATTAATTTAAATAATAACTAGATCATCAATGACTGGTGCCTAATTTTTGCTTGGAGATATTTTTTACTGTTGTTCAGGCTGAACTCTAACACCTGAGTCATCGCCAGGTTACATATGCACCAGGAATTGTCTGAGTCTATTTATTTTTGTGACTAGCATTCAGTGCTACTTCCAAAGCATGGATTAAACAAACAAACAAGAACCCCAAAGCACCCTGAAATATAAGACCAAATTCTACAGAGCAGGTGCTAAGAAGGGTGTAAATTAAATCCACATATGTAAATTGTTTATGTTCTATGAAATAAATCCAAGCTAAGATTCTATAGTACAAACTGCACATCTGTGACAGGTAGAAAGCCATGGTAGGTGGGATAAAATGGATTAGACTGTTCTTAATTGACGGTCTAAGAATCTTGCCCCATCTGCTTTATGCAGGCCAATAAGAAGGCTATTCACCACACACTACTTGTCACAGGCAGTTTGCAGAAGATTTTTTTTCTTTCTCTTTCTACATTGTTTTCTCTGTGGCAGAGCTGCACACAAAGTTGTAGCAATTTCACTA
This sequence comes from Pelodiscus sinensis, assembly GCF_052426305.1. NCBI lineage: Eukaryota > Metazoa > Chordata > Testudines > Trionychidae > Pelodiscus > Pelodiscus sinensis. The sequence goes on from NC_143057.1 coordinate 101,814,092, forward strand.
ACCATGTGATTTTTATACCAATTTATTTGAGCAGGTTTGGCTTCACATGAGGACTCTCATACTATTTGAAACTTGTCTTATTGTTGAATAACTTGCATTACTACATTTATGGGTTCAAGCTAAACTACAACCAGTTTTACATCTATAAGGCTGTGTCTAGACTGGCCAGTTTTTCCAGAAAATCAGCCGCTTTTCCGGAAAAACTTGACAGCTGTCTACACTGGCCGCTTGAATTTCCACAAAAGCACTGACTTCCTACTGTAAGAAATCAGTGCTTCTTGCGGAAATACTGTTCTGCTCCCGTTCAGGCAAGTCCCTTTTGCACAAAGCTTTTGCGCAAAAGGGCCAGTGCAGACAGCTCAGATTTGTTTTCAAAAATGGCGATCGGGGCTTTTTGCAGAAAAGCGCCTCTAGATTGGCACGGACGCTTTTCCGCAAAAAGTGCTTTTGCGGAAAAGCCTCCGTGCCAATCTAGATGCTCTGTTCCGAAAATGCTTTTAACGGAAAACTTTTCCGTTAAAAGTATTTCTGGAAAATCATTCCAATACAGACACAGCCTAAGAGTGTCCACACAGAGATGTGTATCAATTTAAGCAAAATAAGTTCTTAAATCAATCAAACTCCCAGAAGTTAAAAACCATCTCTCTCAGCTGTTCAATCCACAAGACAAAGCAACACTTTGTAACACCACATACTACAGTTGCCACCAGTTAGAAGAATATATACTGGGTTGACATTTACAGAAACATACACTATAACTGCATGTCAGCAAACATGCAAAACATATTTTAATTTTCAAGTGATATTTTAAATTTTAGCAAACCAAATATTTTTGTAATATGTAAAATATAAACCAAGGTTTTCAGAAGTGAGTAATGATTTTGAGGTATTTACAAATTTAACTGCAGTAATTTGTAAAATATAAGGCTCATGTATCAGTGAGATTTGTGAATTTTAAAATACATACATTGTAAAATGCATAATTATCAATGTATTAAAATATAAATAATTATCATATTTACTGATGATTAAAGGGAATATTATCCATTATATCCAGATAATGCCATATTTTCTATACAGCATCTAAATGGAAGCTGAGTTCCTTTGAAAATCGGATCCCAGTTGTGAGTAGAGAACACTTGAAATTCTGTTCCATAAAGAGATGTAAATGGATCTATATGTGCTTTAGACAGATTAAGTTACTTCCACAAAGTGAGCAAATCTAAAGGAGGATCCTGCAATCACTGTCATGCAATCAGGGAATACAACAAGGCATATAATGGTTTGCGTAGTATATAACTTGGTGACTGGCAGGTGAACTGCAAAGCAGATGTTCATTTTCCATTGCAATAGCAATGGATTTACCATTGGTGTTCAGGATACCAACATTCTTGAATATAAAGGTAGAAATAAGCTGCATTCATTTAATGGAGAGCATATTGGTTAAGATCAGTTGACAGGAAACAGTTGGTAGCAATGTGAACTGTTGGGGATGAGATTAGCCAGCTAATGAATACAACAGACTTAATCAAGATGCTTATGGTTGGATTGCCATCTGGCCAGTTTTTAAACTTGCCTGCCTGCTTCTTTTGTACTCTCCTGCTGGTAAAAAAATGTAATCTTCTAGGTTTTCTTTTTTGTGTTCATGAATGTCTTGCCCTCTTTTGCCTATAGTTACATCATGATGTGAGGCTCCACACATCTAGAAGCCATACCTGTACAGTTACCAGATAACTGGTTGCTCCAGCCTGCCAGCCAGTAGCCACTATTGTATAATAATTTTGTGCTCCTCTTTTCATGATCTGCTATGGACACAGTCCATGGCAGTTGTGCCTCAAGTGTTTGACTGAGATGCAGCCTCATGGCTCCTGATTGGCTCCTTGCTCTATATAAACCCCAGAGACATTCCAGGAAGTGTCTAGGCAAAAGTGTGGCTTTTCTGTAGGTATCATGACTATTCTCGCACCTTGTTCCTGAATTCCCAGCTTTGAACTTAGCTTGATTTGGACTTCACTTGCTGATTTGAACCCTGAAACCTGATTTAGACTCTGACCTTTGATATTGACTGTGGTCTGGATCAGACTACAAACTCCTCTACCAATCCCACCCTTAAGTTTGCCCCTGCTCTGACACTTGGCCCTGACTGCCTTTGTTAGCATCTTAATACACAGGTGGAAGCAGGGCTGATACCTGGTTCCTGCTCATGTCCGGTCTACACCTGCAGAAACTTTGTAGACTCCTCTCAGCGCTGTGGAAGTACTGAGGAAGAACTGCTCCTTACCAGGAGAGGTAAGGAGCAGTGTGGGGAGACAGGAGCTTCTGGAAGGGACAGCAGAGAGGTATCTTGAAAGGTCTCTAGAAAGCAGAAGGATCTGTTTTGTTGGGATGGGGGACCGGGGTCTGCCTCAGAAGTAGAAACTCTAAACGTGTAGGAGTGATCATATGGCAACGATCTGAAGCAAAGCAAGCTGGTGGGGAACATTATGAAGAAGGTGAAACCATGAATATAACATGAAAGCAGAAAATGATTCTTACTAATAATGAGATAAAAATGATCATCTGGATATGGCACTGGGAGTTAAATAGTGGGAGGAAGCTAGAGGATAGATATTTTTTAAGCTTAACATCCAAATCCTCAGTGAGACACACATCTGGCATAACAAATCAGAGAAAGAAAGGATGTTGTCTGACTTGTGTGAATGTATGTAAAGGAAGCAATTAACAAAAGCAGCTTTGCAGGCTAGGTGGCACCTACCTCCTATTACGCTTTAACAGAGGTTAATCACCTAATCTGCATGTTGCTTTTGTATCGGCATCATGTCTTTGTAAATCTGATTTGGTTTGAAGCCAATTTGATAATCTGACTTCTCTGAGGAACAAGTTTGAGTCTATTCTATATATGATCAAGGTAATTTTGGAAATACCTCTAATAGTTTTGAAATACTTTAAGGACTGTGGCTAAATCACAAAGACAGATAACTCTTCTGTGCAAAGCCTTATTTGAACCCACAATGAAAAGAAGATTCCTGTCAACAATGATAGCAAGCATTTCACATTCCTGTACTGAAGTCCCATAGTAGATACTGAGGGTTTAAAGAAGTTGAAAGTTAATTTGAACTGACTAGATTAATTTTAGCAAAATTACATTTTAAATACTGCGGAGAATGAACTGGAACCACACCTGCATCTAAGTCAGACAGATTTATTGAAACATAAGCTTTTGTGGGCAAAGACCCACTTTGGCAGATGTTGACACCTCCATCAGTGAGTCTTTGCCCATGAAAGCTTATGCTCCAATATATCTATTAGTCTATAAGGTGCCACAGAACTCCTCGTCGCTTTTGAAGATTCAGACTAACACGGCTACCCTCTGATACTTGACACCTGCATCTAAGACTCCCTTATTTGGTGAGCGTCTCCTACCCCTGAAGAAAGTTTGGATTTTTTTCTAATTCATGGTATGATATTTGGAGCACAGGCTCATCCCTGTTTTCACACATTTTTATTGGTCCTTTGTCTCTATAAATCATTAGTGTGTGGCAAGCTGCACACTAAGGCTATGTCTACACTCATGGCTTCTTGTGTGAGAAATATGCAAATGAGGCTAAGCGTGGAATATCACCGAGCCTCATTTGAATACCTAATGAGCTGCCATTTTTGCAGAAGAGGCTCTTGTGCCAGAAGGAGCTGTCTACACTGCTCCTTCTTCCACAACAAAAACCCTCTTGCTCAATGCCGTTATTCCTGAAAATAATCAGAGTAGTGGCGTTGCGCAAGAGGGGCAGTGTAGGCAGCTCATTCAGGAGCAAGAGCCTCTTCTGCAAAAATGGCAACTCATTAGGTATGCAAATGAGACTGAGATATTCCACACTTAGCATCATTTGCATATTTCTCCTGCAAGAAGCTGCGAGTGTAGACATAGCCTAACTGTCCATGCGCAGCCTGCTCTGAGCACATTAAAGGATCTCTTATTGTACAATAGGAGAGTTAACTCCGTGCATGGCAGGCTAGTACTAAATAGACTTATAACCCAGATTGCTGTGCACTAAAAGTTGGTTATGGACAAGCCCTGTATTCACTGGAGCCTGATCCATAGCCTACTTAAGTCTAAAGGAAATTTCCATTGACTGCAATAAATTCTGTCTTCCATCCTGTTTGAAAAAGCCAGTGTTTTGTGTATTCACTGAGGAGCTTTCAAAAACCAGGCCTCTGCTCAAATTTTCTATTATGAATTGAACTGTGAAATTAGATGTAACCTGTTATGTTGAAAATAGAACAACTATTAACAAGACATTATTGAGGAGAAAACACACGATTTCAAGATCACAGGCTCTTTCATTTCCTTTATTGTATCCTGTGGAAAACAGTTATGAACAATATAAGGTCTGTGGCCTGGTACAGTAGCTATAATTACTTTAGTCCAACTGTCATTGTGCTTTTCTAAATCAATAGACAGCTGAGATCCAGTCCCAAGAGCAAGTCTTTTCAATGAATGAACAGACTGTATATGTCTGTTTAGTGTAGTGAGATGTAACAGCCTCTACATATGTGAATGTATATAGACTGGGTGAAATCTTAGCCCGATACTCAGTGGGTCTTTGGCCATTGACTGCAATGGGGCCAGATTTCAGCAATTGAAAAGAAAGACAGAATGATGTAGAATGATGTTGTAGAAAGATAGAATGATGCCCAAAATTCAAAATGACTAAAACTGATAGTATAAATGGCAGAAATTAAGTTAATTATGAAAGTTCCATTTGGTTGCTTTGTATTTCACATAATCTGATCAATGAAAACAGATTAGCTGGCTTCACTCATTTACTTGCAGAGGACAAAAATATTTGGATTGCAACACCTGTTTTCACTTTTTTAATATCCATGCAAGTTTTTTCTATATCTGAGCATCAAATTTAAAGGGGTGGTGAACACAGCCCTTATTTTAGGAGATGTCTCTGGTTTGGTACCTAATATTTTATATCTAGCTAATGCAACTCTTTATTTCAGCAAGATCAGACATTGTGGGGAAAGTGCATTCTTTTGTACCAAGTATGATTATATGAGACAAATACAATATGTTCAGTCTGTCACAGTCTAGTGAATGCCTCCTCCTGGCCATCCGCTTGCACTCTTGTGAAGAGAAGACTAGCCTGTGCTCTGGATTCCCTTGTATATTAACTTCCGGTACCTCCTAGATTTCATCACCACTTCCTCCTTTCACCTTTCTGGTATTTTTGGGGGTCATCGATTCTCGGTCTGTTAGCTTCTTAGAAATGGAGCTCCTCAGTCCACCTGCCCTAGGCCCACAGGACAAACAACTCTGAGGGTAGGTCTAGACTACAGGCTTTTGTCGACAGAAGTTTTGTCGACAGATACTGTCAACAAAGCTTCTGTTGACAAAGAGCGTCTAGACTACATTCAGTTCTGTCGACAAAGCAAGCTGCTTTGTCGACATGACAGTGTTGTTGTTCGTCCATCGTATTCGAAGAGGACCTTGACATCTAACGGGTTGTGGACTGTCCACAGTGTGTCCGCAAATGGCTGATAAGGCTGATACGGGCACGGAATGTTCTGCCACATGTCGGGCAGACATGTGTGGGCACCACTGTTGCAGCTTTTGCAACTCTAGCTTTACGGAGTGCTCGCTTCTCTTGTGCTATGGTTGTCCTTCTGGCTTCAGATGTTTGACAGCCTTGGTAGATCAGCGTGTGCCATGTTGATTGGTCTTGTGCCAGGGTCTCCCAGGAGGTGGTGTCAATATCCAGGGACTTGAGAGAGGCTTTAAGCGTATCTTTGTATCGCTTCTTTTGTCCCCCGTGCGATCGCTTCCCTTGAAACAGCTCACCATAGAAGAGCTGTTTAGGGATGCGATGATCTGGCATCCTTGCAACATGGCCTGCCCAGCGTGTCTGAGCTTTCATCAGCAGGGTGTAAACTGATGGCAGACCTGCTCTAGAAAGGACTTCTGTGTCTAGCACCTTATCCTGCCACCGGATCCTCAGAAGTCTACGGAGGCAAATCGTGTGGAAGTGGTTCAGTTGCCTAGCGTGCCTCCTGTATACAGTCCAAGTCTCACTGGCGTACATCAGGGTAGTTAACACTACTGCTCGATAGACTTTAAGCTTTGTAGCAAAGCTTATTCCACACCGGTCCCACACTTTGGTCAGCAGTCTGCCGAATGCAGAGCTTGCCTTGGCGACTCTGCAGTTGACCTCGATGTCAATTGTCACTGAGCGGGAGAGGGTGCTGCCAAGATATGTAAATTGGTCCACTGCTTGCAGCTTTTGTCCCTTCACTGTGATGGTGGGCACTTGATGTTGAGCTTTCGGAGCTGGCTGGTGCATCACTTCGGTTTTCTTTGTGTTGATGAGAAGGCCGAAGTTGTTGCATATTTTCTGCGAATTTGTCCATCCTGGCTTGCATTTCCTGCTCTGATCCAGCATTCAGGGCGCAGTCATCAGCAAAAGGAGATCTCGTAGCACAGTCTCCTTTATCTTGGTGACAGCCTGGAGTCTTCGCAGGTTAAACAGTTTCTCATCGGTCCTGTATCTCAGTCTGATTCCCAAGGAACTGTTCTGAAAGGCATCTGACAGCATGGCTGAAAACATTATGCTGAACAGGGTCGGTGCCAGTACACACCCTTGCTTGACGCCATTTGTGACTGGAAAGGCCTCTGAATCTTCTCCATCATCCAGAACACGAGCCGTCATGCCGTCATGGAACTGACATACCATCAAGAACTCTGTCGACAAAAGGCGTTATTCCTCGTAAAATGAGGTTTACAGCCGTCGACAAAACTGCTGAGTTCTGTCGACGTTATGTCGACAGAACTCAGCAGTAGTGTAGACACAGGTATAGTTTTGTCGACAAAAGTCCACTTTTGTAGACAAAACCCTGCAGTCTAGACACACCCTGAGATACTCTAATTACTCAGATACTGTCTCCCCCCAGAACTCAGTGCCAAATATGTGAAGTTTATGGTTTACAATATAACTTTCTCAGGTGTATGCAGCAGTGGGAAAGCAGTCGACATGCACGCTTTGCAAAGACTAACACTTTTATGCTCTTTTAGACTTAATTAGGAATATCTCAGAAGAGTACAGATCACACAAAAAACCATGACCCTTTTTATCTCATCCTTCCCTGGTGAGTCCATAGATGCTATCCATGTCCAGGAATCAAGTAGGATGCCACCTGTCTCATCCAGGTTTTTACACGCTGTGTGATCACTGGCATGGGAAGAAATTATTGGGTATTATCGGCCTCTTTCATTTAGTAGTGGAAGAACAAATGGCTGGAAGCTGAAGCTAGATAAATATGGATTAGAAAAGTGTAGCCAATGATAAACCACATCAATTGCATTTCATCTCTATCTTAAATATAAGTTGTACTACAGGCTCCAGGCTTGTAATATATGTATTTAATCAAATTAGGCCTTAGGATAAATTAGCCATATAACAAAGTTGCTGAGTTTGTCTATTTGTGATGTCAGTGGTTCTCAAACTTCATTGCATCAACATCCCCTTCTGACAATAAAAATCACACCTGAACCTCTTGAATCTGGCAAATATTTCCCTGCGAAATAGGGAAGGAATGAGGAGGATGGGTATAGGGCACATACTTTGCACTCCGTGGCCCCTGCTACTCCCAGGCATCCTCCCATGCTGCTATGGGCATTGTGAGGAAAATCCTCTGGCAGAATGCATCCCTGCGTTGCTGTTCCTTCAACTGGAGGGAGGGAGGGCAAATAGCAGTACTCAGAGCTGCTTCCACCTTTGCCTGCCAGGGTCTGTACCACAGATGTTCTTGAAGTAGGAATACCCAGAGTGTGGAGGTTGTCATGTACTACATGACCTCAGGAGGGAGAACGAAGCCTGATCCTGCCCAACACCCAGATGTGATGTTATCTGATTAAAATGTGGCCATACTGATCATTTGCTGCAACCACTGTTACATAACTTCAACAAAACCTGTGCCAAGTATGACATCTAGCCAGAAAGGGTGAAACAACCCCAGGCCAAATGACCCAGCGTTAACCTGTAGAGGCATATAAGGAAAACGTATATGAATGGTAATTATGACCATTCTAAGCTTGTTAGGATGTTTGGAACCTTCTTTTCAGGCATATTATGCAATAAACAAGAACTTCACAGTTTGCTTTTTCTCTGCCTCTCATATCTCCACGGTACATATAATAGACTATAATAATCTAAATTCTGGTTGTGCTGAAAATGGAATGAGGATAGAGAGAAATTCATGCAGTATTAACTAGTTTGTTATTCTGTGTTGTAAGTTCAAGAAGTTTACAATCTGAGTAAAACTAAATCACATGACATGGAGTTAATAGAGGGGAAAACTCTCCTGATCTTTTGGCATATATAGTTCTTGTATTGTTGTGAGTACTCCTATTTGTACAGTGGACTAAATGCTGCTCTTTTTCTCCAGTGCAACCTGAAATAATTTGACCTTAGTTTTTACACATCAGTAGAGATACAATTATTATTTGTTCCAACAGTTTATCCAGTATTACAGTCAGAGCAACTGGCTAACAAATGCTGATCTTCCCCGTTCTTATTGTCATTTTTCAACAATTTATCTGTTTCATAATTTAAAAAAAAATAACAAGTTATCTTTTGTGATTCTGTGATTTCTTTTTCTGTGCCAGCGTGCATCTCATCTGATCTTGATATTCATATTTTATTTATTTTCCCTCCTCTTCCCTTCGCCAAATAATATTCATACCTATATCAGCTTTTTGCTTAGAGGTACATTTCACATTTTGAATATTTCCCTGCAGATATTTATTAACTGGATTCTGCTTTTTCCTGTTTCTTGCTGGCAGACTGCTGAAAGAACATTTCAATTTCTTCAAAACAGTAAGTGTATACAATAGCTGTGACATATAATACATTATACATGCCCAAAGTACTTGTGTTCTGAAGGTACAGGTGGGGCCAATAAAAAATAATGCAATACAGAATAAACAGAATGCGGGATGATCATTATAGATGGAATGTCCTGAACAAGTCTTGACTGATGTGTAAAGTCAAGAAGATATCATTACTGTTCACTAGGTAAAATGCTATAGATACAAGCAAATTAGACCCTGAAATCTTTTTTTTGCTAGAGTTCAGTAGAGTCTGAATAGTTTGCTACAGTTCTAATTCCAAATGACATTCTCTTCTGTCTGTTTTTGTTTTGTCACTTCCTTTTTGTGACCTTGCAAAGCTTTGAGGCTTTAATCTTATAAAAGAATTAAGGTGAACCTGAGCCAAATTTTGTTTTGAGGTGGGAAAAAAAAGCAACGGCAACAAGCTTCCCCAAGGGCTATATAAAACAGTGAACTTTATTTTGATTTGGTCTCCTCCTTACATTTATAATGGGTGAACAAATCCGTTTTCTGACTGAAGTCATCAAACTTGTTGAAGAATTGCCATGCTGTTGCAGAAAGCTAGATCTAAGCTATAGCTGCCCTCTCTCTACCATGTTCAATACAGATGCACATATTTTAGATGTGTAAAGAATGGGGCTTTTTATCTGTGATGATATACTGTAATTGGTTAGTAGACTGGCCTTTCTAGACATCCAGAATCAGACTGTCAGCTGCTAAAAATTAGTGTAGTATCACTGAAGTCAGTGGAGCGTTAAATGTGCCATTTAAAGCTATTTCTGGCCATACCGCACTATAGGTCAGAAACAAAAAGTAGATTGTTACTCCAGATACTGATCCAAGAATGCGTTCAAGCAAATGAGTAACTTCAGTGGTACTATGCAAGTGCATAAGTTCACATTGTCCAACTCTGGCCTGTTCTGACCATCTCTGTTCAAGATAAAGCTTGGGCTGGAAGTGCAAGGATATTGCAGTCCAGAACTGGTTTGGTTAGTGCCATCTAGATAATTACATGGTTCTTGCCACCCTAATATCAGCACTCCATTACTAGAGCAATTGGCACTAATAAAACATCCTAAAATAGAAATTACAGGGCAATTTTTACCACACATATACAAGACTCAGTAAGAACTCTCAGTCTGAAGTTGTCCCTAGCATCAACTCCCCGTTAAGCTGAAATAATAATAAAAAAAATGTTAAATGAATGTGCCCTAGTTAAAGCAAATCTATTTAGAGCTATAGTTTCAGGCAAAGAAAATTGAATTTTGACTTTCAAAACTCTAGCTCACTTGTCTTTAAATTATCAAAAAGTTTGCTTTTTTTTTAAAGGCATTTTTTTAATGACAGGAAAGTGGTATACAGTAGCTAATAACTCTTACCTAACTTTTGCATGCACCTGCCTTTGATGTTGTAGCAATAGTCAGCAGTACAAACTGCAAAACTGCAAATATATTATAGCACAGAAAAGAAGACACATCTGGGACAGTGCACACCAGCCTACTGTATCAAATGCTGTGAGATTCCCAAATAGCAGAACTTGCAAAACTAGAAATAGCTTGTGATATCTAAAGTTAAGAAAACACTCTTAAAATAGTTACACGGGCAGGGAAATGTTACCTTTTTTTGTTCACTAAGCACTTATTGAGTAGTTTATCATGCTTGTTAAGCAGGTTCATTAAGCTTTCACCTGCATTTCTGGAAATGAACTGGTCTTTTGTCACTAAACTAAGGGATATGATCAGCAGGATACAATTAATCAAAGTGTGGTTGCTTTTGCAATTCATAAATCATTCCCCTTAAGTCACACCGAGTGCTCATCTCAAAGATGAACCTTAGGATTCGGACCCCCCCAGACATCCACAAGGCATCATGGTCCCAAAGTGCCTAAGCGTCTCCAGACTGAAAGACAGTGGCGTCCAACAATCACTTGCTGACGCCCTGGCATTTAAGCTGGAAGCCACTGGAACTGACACTGATATAGAGCCCAGCCGGGCAGCTTTCAAACAGCTGGTGTACTCCACTCCCTCCGAGTTAATTGGCGTCACCACAAGAAAGCACCAGGACTGGTTTGACCAAAACTGTGGAGAAATCAAGGCATTGCTGGATGAAAAACATCGTCTCCATCGTGCCTACAGCAGTGACCCTAAGTCTATAGCAAAAAAAGTTGCCTTCACCAAGATACATCAGACTGTACAGATGAAGCTACGTGAGATGCAGGACACATGGCTGAGCCAGAAAGCTGTTGAGATCCAGGCCCTTGCCGACAGACACGATATGAGGAACTTCTACAATGCTCTTCAGGCTGTGTATGGCCCAGTCACATCTGGTTCAGCCCCTCTCTTGAGTGCAGATGGTAGTACTTTGCTCACTGATAAGGAGAAGATCCTTAATCACTGGGCAGAGCACTTTGCTGATGTCCTTAACAGGGCCCTCTTCTATCAATGAGGAGGCAATAAACCGCCTACCTCAGTTGGAGATCGACGAAAGCCTGGCTGATCCTCCAACAGTACTGGAAACTCAGAAGGCCACTGAATTGCTCTCCAATAGTAAAGTTCCTGGAGCTGATTCTATTCCAGCTGAAATTTACAAATCTGGTGGACCCAAATTAATTAAGAGGCTTACTGAAATGTTCTGTGAGATGTGGAAACAGAAACGCATTTTGCAAGACTTCAAAGATGCGTCTATTATTCATCTATACACGTGCAAGGGAAATCGCTACTCTTGTGACAACTACAGAGGAATCACTCTGCTCTGTGTTGCAGGAAAGATCCTCGCCAGAATACTTTTAAGCAGACTCACACATCACCTTGACCAAGGTCTCTTGCCAGAAAGTCAGTGTGGCTTCAGGAAGGGATGAGGTACTACTGACATGATATTTGTCGCCAGACAACTACAAGAAAAGCATCAAAAACAGAATGTCCAGCTCTACACTGTCTTTGTGGATCTACCTAAAGCATTTGACTTTGTCAGTCATGAGGGCCTCTGGAAGATTATGGCCAAATTTGGATGCCCAGATACCTTCACTGAAATGGTGAAGCCGTTCCATGACGGCATGCTTGTCAGAGTCCAAGATCGTGGCAATTATTCAGAGCCATTCGCAGTCACAAACGGTGTGAAACAGGGATGTGTCCTGGCCCCCAGTCTCTTCAGCCTTATGTTCTCTGCTGTGCTGATTGTTGCCTGTAGAGAAAATAATGTCGGGATCGACTTGCGCTACCGTTTTAATGGAAGGCTATTTAACTTGAGGAGACTTCAGACCAGAACCAAGGTCCAGGTCGAGACCATTCGTGACATTCTATTTGTGGATGACTGCGCCCTCAACTCAGTTATGCAAGCAGGCATGCAACACTGCATGAATCTATTTTCCGCAACGTGCATGAGCTTCGGCCTCACAATTTCCACCAAAAAAACCAAGGTTCCACATCAGCCCACTCCTGGCTGTGATTACACTGAGCCATCCATCTCTGTCAATGGCCAGAAGCTTGACAACGTGGACAGGTTTACATATCTTGGCAGCACTCTATCGAAGGCAGCCAACATCGACGAGGAGGTGAGTACTAGAATCGCCAGAGCCAGTGAAGCTTTTGGAAGGCTTCAACTTAATGTTTGGAATCGAAGAGGCATTAAGACTGAGACCAAGCTAAAAGTCTACTCGGCGGTCATCTTGCCTACCCTCCTCTATGCTTGTGAGACCTGGACTATAGTCGTCATGCGAAAAAGCTGAATAACTTCCACCTGAACTGTCTATGGAAACTGCTGAAGATAAGATGGCAGTATAAAGTTCCATATACTGATGTTCTTCTACAGGCTAATATGACAAGCATCCACACCATGCTTTGCAAGGAACAACTCAGATGGGCTGGCCATGTTGTGCGCATGTCTGATAATCGATTGCCCAAGAAGATGCTCTATGGCGAATTACAACATGGCAAGCGATCTCTTGGAGGTCAAAAGAAGAGATTCAAAGACACCCTTAAGGCCTCCCTTAAGAACTGTAACATAGATCCTGGAAACTGGGAGAGTATTGCTGATGATCATTCCGCCTGATGTAGATGAATACATGATGGTGCAATAGCCCACAAACAAAAGAGACTGCGTTATGCTGCAGAGAAACGACTTCTTCGCAAGTCCAGGGCTGGTAACTTCTCTTCCTCTGGTCAGCAGTCTGATCTTCCATGTCCTCACTGTAACCGTCAATTTCGGGCTCGGATTGGACTAATCAGCCATCTCTGAACCCACCCTCAACTAAACTGATGATACTGGGTGGTCCTCATCGACCTCGATGGACGAACAGCAGCATGTGGTCCATGATCTCTGCACCAGTTCAGGCAGGCACGTGCCATCTACAGCCTCTGGCTGGCCCCTGGGTGCTAGGGGACTGGGCAGGGGATGGCTGGCTGGCATTGGCTGCCTGACTCATCTTGGGGCCACTGGATCAGGGGCAGAGACTACTGGCAGGTCTGGCTCTGGCACGTGCTGTCTAGCCAGAGTCTACCCCTTTAAGTGCTCTGGGGCTGGGGGAGAGGAGAGGAGTTTTCCTGGTTTGGCCCAGAGTGGCAACCAGGAGAAACTGGGAAGGGCTCGAGGCCAGCTAATTCGAATTAAGTGTCTACACAGCACTTATTTTGAATTAGCTATTTAGAACTTGGCATTACTCCTCATAGAATGAGGTTTACCAAATTCAAAACAAGCACTCCGCTATTTCGAAATAGCGGTTTGCATGTATAGATGCTATTGATGTTAATTTGAAATAACAGCTGTTATTTTGAATTAACTTTGCAGTGTAGACATACCCAAAAGACTCTATTTTGCCTACCATTGCGCCAAACAAGTTGCTAACATCACTGTAACAGAGTAATGGATTCCATAAGAGCTGGAATTTGCCATCCTGGGTTACAGAATAAGCCATACCTGGGAGAGATTAGGGTGACTGCCATGTGAACAGTAGAGGCTAGAATGAAGGGGTGGGAAGCTCAGAAAGAGATTGAGTGAGCAAGTTCTAGAAGAGAGTCCTGGGAGTTAGAACTGAAATTCCAGCCAGGTAGGATCTGAGAGGGGCCTGACAAAGCAGGAGGGATCCCAGGCAGGAAGACAAGTGTTTTTGTTACACCTAACATACCATGTCAGCTCCCAAATTAATCTTGTTTTGAGTAAATCCAGACCCAATGGAGGGGTATTTTGACCATAGAAAAGTATATAGTGTTTAAAGGATCCTAAGGAGAGGAAAACAGGGTGGGTGAAAAGAGGGCCGGCTCTAGGTTTTTTGCTGCCACAAGCAAAACATTTTTGGCCACCCCCCCCCCATTCCCTCCTTTTTTTTGTCCAGGGAGGGTATGCATGCAAATGCAGCTTGAACACCTTGCTGAGGATGCATGCACAAATGCAGCTTGTGCAGCTTCCTGGAGGGGGGGGGGGCGGTGCTTGCTTCAGGGGGAGCCCAAACCCCAGGGCATTTTCATCTCCTAGGAGAGTGCCAGGGATTCCCCACATGAGGAAAATGGGAGGGCAAGTTCATCCATAGCAAGTCAGTTGAAGACTTCCAAAGTGTGCAGCTGTTCACATCACTTAGTGCTGGAGTCCTGGTCCCACTCCTCACTCTGCAAAGGGATTGTATTATTAGAAGCCTTATAATCACTCAAACTCCAACTCCAACACATAAGCTGTCCAACTCTTGGTGTCCATGGGCAAGAATCATCCTCACTATGGAAAGTAGGACAAATTACAAAGGATGAATATAGGCAAACAACACAGGAATGCAGGGGCAAGATTAGAAAGGCAAAGGCACAAAATGAACTCAAACTAGCTATGGAAATAAAGCGAAACAAGAAGACTTTTTATAAATACATTAGAAGCAAGAGGAAGACCAACGATAGGGTAGGCCCACTGGTCAGTGAGGAGGGAGAAACAGTAACAGGAAACTTGGAAATGGCAGAGATGCTTAATGACTTCTTTGTTTCAGTCTTCACTGAGAAGTCTGAAGGAATGCCTAACATAGTGAATGCTGATGGGAAGGGCATTAGAAGATAAGATTAAAAAAAGAACAAGTTAAAAATCACCTAGAAAAGTTAGATACCTGCAAGATGTGTTGTGGGCAAGACAGGAGAAGTCATTCTTCCGCTCTATTCTGCGCTGGGTAGGCCTCAGTTGGAGTACTGTGTCCAATTCTGGGCATCGCATTTCAAGAAAGATGTGGAGAAATTGGAGAGGGTCCAGAGAAGAGCAACAAGAATGATCAAAGGGCTAGAGAACATGACCTATGAAGGAAGGCTGAAAGAATTGGGTTTGTTTAGTTTAGAAAAGAGAAGATTGAGGAGGGACATAACAGCAGTTTTCAGGTATCTATGTCATAAGGAGGAGGGAGAGAACTTGTTCATCTTGACCTCTGAGGATAGAACAAGATTCAATGGGTTTAAACTGCAGCAAGGGAGGTTTAGGTTGGACATTAGGAAAAAATTGCTCACTGTCAGGGTAGTCAAACACTGGAATAAATTGTCCAGGGAGGTTGTGGAATCTCCATCTCTGGAGATATTTGAGAGTAGGTTAGATAAATGTCTATCAGGGATGGTCTAGACAATATTTGATCCTGCTATGAGGGCAGGAGACTGGACTCAATGACCTCTCGAGGTCCTTTCCAGTCCTAGTATTTTATGATTCTATACAATAAGACAGTTCAAAGGGATTAAGAGAACTTTTGTTTCAACTCCCCAGCTCAACTGTCCAGAACAAGACAGGCACCAGACAACAAAACCCCACTAGCCTAGGACCTATTCCATGAGTGCAGCCCTGTGCTTCCTCCTTCAGGGATGGACCAAACAGCCTCTGAAGCCGGGTGGATTGATTTAAAAAACTTCGATTTAAATCTCTAATTTTAATCATGATTTAAACCGGCAAACAGAAAACCTAGGTTTAAATGAGCAATGAATCATTTAAATTATACTTTTAAAATATTTTCCTAAAGGATGGTTGAGTCTTATTGATTAGCAACCTTTAAAACATGTTGATTTACAACTAAATATAATCTTTATGCCAAATTTGGTGCTTCTATTTACTAACCAGGAGAATACACTCAGTACAGCTACCAACTACATAAATTCTCAAATAATTGTATAACTTACATGTAATCAGATTCTTAATTTTTACATTTTTATTCTATAACAAAATGGTGTGTAATAGGAACTCTTAAGAGGCAGGTTTTAACCCATTTATTATTTGCTAAGTAGTGGCTACTTTTTTAAAACATATGATTTGCATCTACTTCTGTCTGGATGGAAATTCTATTTAAAATAAACAAAACCAGCATTTAATTTTTGTATGAAATAAAACTACCTTAAATGTGAAGGACACATAACAATAAAGTATCCAAACACATTTTGCATCTAAAATTAATTTATTAAACAAAGGAAATATCCATAGTGAATTTAACAGATCGAATCTAGTCATCATGTTCTTCAAGACGTTAGAACGCTCTCATAACCAGTTTTTTACTGAGAGAAGAGGAAAACAAGTTTTTCTGGTTCATCAACTCTGAGTTTTGCAACAGTGATTGAATTAATCATTGAATTGAACTAGCTGAATAAACCAAAGTGATAAAAACAATCTCTCTTCACCTGCAGAAGAAGCTACTTCTGATGTAAACACTGGTTCTGGGTACTTACACTAGTGAACTGATAGAATTACTTAAACGTTAACAGGAGACATGTTCTATTTAATTTTTAAATTTAATTCATAAGTTATTTAATTAGGTTATGATAAATTTAGGCCATAACAATTTTTTAAATTTAATTTTAAATGTATATTATTTAAAACAAAACCTATTTAAATGGGATCACAATTCCAATTTTAATAAAGCTCTCCTGCCCCAGACAGGAAGGGACTTGGGGACACAAGCACTGGGAACACCAGAGTTCCCCTTCCTCAAACAAAGGGAGACAAAGAATCACCTGGGTCTGAGGCAGGGGTGAGGTTGTCAGGACACAGCACAAGGGGGCTGGGTTCCTGGGCAGGTGGGGGAGGGGGGGAGAGGGTTCAGGGCCTAGAGAGTTGGGGGAGGAGGGATTGTTTGGAGAGCCAGACAGGAGATGGAGATCCAGGTGGGAGGCAGGGGGAGGGGAGGTAGAAGAGGAGACGAGGTCCCAGCAGGGTTGCAGTGGGCCAGGAGGTGGGGTTGCTGGGCATAGGCTGAGCCGGGGGAGGAGAAGAGAGGGGGGAAGTAGCGGGGGGCATCCTGGGACAGTGGGCAGGGGCATCCTGTCTTTTACTAATAACTGCTCATCATTAGACTGCAAACACAAGCATCAACTGCCAGGTGTGCACCATCAGACAGTAAATTCATCACATCAGCATCTTCATCAACCTATGGACAATTTTATGTGGACAGAAGACAACACAGAGAGAGATGAGTATCAGAGAAATTTTTCGAACACTGAGCAGAAAAAAAGTGGATTCTGCATTACATTTGAGCCACAGGATTATGTCACTCCCCCATCAGGATAGCCCATATGACTTCAACACTTACAGAAAAATGGCTATTTACATCTTAATAACCAAAGATATCTATCACACACTGAACACAGTTCATACAATATGAATATTCATGGACATTTAACAATCTAATTCTATTTATTACCTAGATAATTAAAATTCCATTTTTCCATTGTTTAGTATTGATTTGTAAGCATCTGCAATGAAAGATAAGGCATGCATTCTTCATTACCTTCTTTCCTAGATTTGTTGCTGTTTCTTGGCTTTAGTATGCTCATAGTTTGAGAATGATTGTCAGATACAGCTTTTTTCATCCTGCCTTGTTCTAACTTTTTCCATTTTGTTTTCAGATTTTAGATGTTTTTTGCCTTAAACACATTTCTGTACATTTGTGTACAAGATGTGACTGGAACAAAGAACTTGTTTAACTTCTCCTTTAAATGACTGTATCTCATATCCTTGGTATTTGATTTCATCCTTCCTAGAGATACCTAGTTAACAGGAATGATGCCATCTTTCCACATTAGCCAGTAGTTGTTGCATGGAGCTTTCTGCAGTTTGTTCTGAATTGTGGTGCTTTCTATTAGACACACTTGAGCCTTTACTTTGCAAGCACTTCAGGACAGGGAGAATGTGTTATATACCACAAATCACCTGTCGTGTTGTGCACTCCTAAAGCTTTATATAAATTATTTCTAGTAAGGGATGAATATATCCTTTCAGTAATCAGCCAGCACAATACAGGAGAGGCAGACTTCACTTTAACAAACTATATGCTCAATTCCACTCTCAGATATGTGGTGCAACTACCATGAACATCAGTAATTGCACAGTAAGTACTAAATTATACTTTCTTCCTCATGACTGGGCTAGCGTAAAGAGGACTGGCATAATCTATCTCAGTGCTCTGGTGCTCAAGGGAGGAGAACTAGTTAATGCAAACATAGTGCTCTCTGTTGCCAAAGGGTGCATTTCTGGGTTGGGCATTGGATGAAATCATTGCTCAACTCTCTGCGCCAAAGGATGGCCTTGGCAAGTGAAGAACGTGCTACACCTTTTTTTAAGACTGTAGCAAGGGATGTCTCTAGCTATGCTTTCTCTAACACCTGGGTGGCTAATCTCATTTCTAGTGTATGATAGACCCTGGTGTTACAGCAGCATTCTATCTCCCTTTCCCAAGTGCAATGTAGCTGAAAAGAGTCCTAACTCATCTTGAAGTTGGGCACTAAAACTTAAGCCGAGATCTTTTTTTTGTTCCCAAAATCAAAGTGGTATATTGCAATAGGAAGGCTTTATGTATATATTCTTATTTGAACATCTCTGAGCTTCAGAAGTTTTAGTCAGAGAGCGATCAAGAATTGTCCTTACAGTGACCTTGATTTTTCTAGTAGAATCTGGATTGTTCTCTACTGAATTGAAATTGGAGAGTGGAATTCTCACTAGAATGGACTAGAAAACAAACATTCTGACCTTTTCAAAATGCACTATAAATACAAAGGTCAAAGGCAAAATTCCACAGTAATACCCATTCATGCACCCCTCTCTTTGTATCCCAGATGAATGTATTCTCTCTCTCTCTCTCTCTCTCTCTCTCTCTCTCTCTCTAATAGCTTATTTAATTTTGCATGTCTAGTGATTTGCAGGAAGTAATAGAAAGAGCCTGCCAAACAAACAGCCACCCTTCAGTACAATATGTGAGGAGCTTGAAGACAATAAAACATTATACCACAGATGAGATGCTTGTCACTTCAGTTCTGAGTCAGCACAAGTATGACAAGAAAGTTAATTGTTAAAAAAATTCAGAGATTCTGGTTCACAACTCAAAGAACTTATCTTTTCTATTTTGGTCACTGCAATCTTTTTATAATTCATAGGTCAAGCACTCAGCATTCAGCCAAAAGTTCTTGTTATTGATCTCAGAAAAATCATGCCAATTAGCTAGAAACTTTGTGGAAGAACATTTTATTACATTTTAACATTAGCACCCAGGCCCATGGGCGGGAAGGAAAATCTGAGAATGGCCAGAAGTAAGGGTAGATCAAGGTCAGCATTCATTCCTTTTAAAAATGAATTTTGGGACTTGTATCCAGAAATCCTTAGCTAAAGGACAATCATATATAAGGACTTATAATACAACCAAAAGATAGCTCTGTAGGGAACATAAAGAATGTTGTCTGTCACAGAATGACGGATTTAGATTTTTAAAAAGCTTCTTCGTATGTATTCATCACCTACTCTTTATTACACAGATGTATCTGGGACTTCTATCATAACAGTATTACTATACAGATTGAACCTTTGTATTCTAGCACCCCCCGGGACCTGATGCGTGCCGAAGCAGAGAATTTGCTGGACCACAGGAGGTCAATGTTGTAGTGAGCAGGTCTCTTTTTATTTTGCTGAGGCGAATAAATGGAATAATGCTTGCCATGATGCTTAATAATGTAAGACTGTATTCATACACCCTGTATAAGCCTACGCCTAGCCAAGGCTTATCAGCTCTCTTTATAACAAAGTCTCAGGGTGTGTCCATGTTAATCTGTAACTAAAAAACTTAAAACAACAATAGTCCTGTAACACCTCAGGGTACGACTAGACTGAGGGGGAGTGGGGAGTTGGGATACCAGAGGTATCCTAGAAAAACGCCGCCGCATCCAGGGAATGCATTTGCTCTTCCGCTTTTTTTGGTGGAAGGGATCTTCCGAAGGGGGAGGGGAGGGCTCAGAAATTTGGCCCAGTGTAGATGGGCTAAATTTCTGAAAAGCCTCTTCTGAAAAAAAAAAGTGGAAAAAGGTATAGTCTGGACTTATCCTAAGGGCTCATCTAGACTGCAGGGAATGGTCAAAAGAAGATATGCAAATTCTGTGGGAGCTTTTGAAAGTGAAAGTAATTAAGAAGTGGCTTTTTCTGCAAACCGCCCCCTTCATTGAAAAGCCGTTCTTCCTCAAAAAAGGAGGTTTATGCTGATTTTCGACAAGGGGAGAATCACCGAAAAAGATGCATCTTAATTACTTTCACTTTTGAAAGTGCAATCAAAAGAAGATATGCAAATTCCTGTGGAATTTTCATATCTTCTTTCGACTATTCCCTGTAGTCTAGATGTACCCTAAGGGGAATCTAGTACTCTAGATGAGCCCTAAGAGACTAACAAATACATAAATGGTATCATGAACTTTCGTGGGCACATCTGAAGAAGTGGGTTGAGGGCTGTGCCCACGGAAGCTCATGACACTATTTATATATTTTTGTTAGTTTCTAAGGATATGTCTACACGAGCTCATTAATTCGAGCCAGGTAGGCAAATCAGGCAACCGGAGTTGCAAATGAAGCCCGGGATTTAAATATCCCAGACTTTATTTGTATGTTCCCATCTGGCCGCCACTTTTAAATTCCCTTAATTCAAACGAACTGCCCGTGGCTACATGTGGCAGTTTAAAGTTAATCCGAACTAAGTCCTAAGGACTTAGTTCGGATTAACTGTTACTCCTCGTGGAATGAGGTGTAAAAGTTAATCCAAACTAAGGACTTAGTTTGGATTAACTTTAAACTGCCGTGTGTAGCCACGGGCAGTTCATTCGCACTAAGGGGATTTAAAAATGGAGGCTGGATGGGAACATGAAAATAAAGCCTGGGATATTTAAATCCCGGGCTTCATTTGCAACTCCGGTTGCTTGATTTGCCTACCTAGCTCGAATTAAAGAGCTAGTGTAGACATACCCTAAGGTGCTACAGGACCATTGTTGTTTCTTAACAAAGTGTTAGTGTTGTTACACAATTTTACTATATTGGCACAAGGAAATGAGCTCTCTTCCAGCTCTATGATTCTATGATTCTATAAATTTGTAGAAAAAGCATAAAAACCACGCTTCTGCTTACCAACACCTGCATTGCTTACTGGACTCTTAGGGTACGTCTTAGACTACAAGCTTCTTTCGAAAGAGATCGTCTAGACCTGTGGTCACCAACAGGTTGATCATGATCTACTGGTCGATCGCGAGGCCTCGACCAGTCGCTTGCGAGGCATCCTGTCTGCCCTGCCCCCATTTCCCTCCCACCCCCGAGAAGCCCCACTACTTACCTCAAGTGAAAATGGAGATAGTGTCAGCTTCCCAGGGATGGACAGAAGTCCCGCAGCTTAGCGCCACTTCCGGCGATTCCAGAAGTGTGCTAGCTGCTCTGTCGGGTGTACTGCAGGAGGGAGCATCGGCTCCCTGCACTATACAGGAGGGGTGAGTCAGCCCCGCGGGAGGCGCGCAGGGGGTTTCCCGGCACGCGCGGGAGGGTTGGCCCTGGGGCAGGCGTGCGCGTGGGGCTTCCCGATGCGGGGGCGCGGGGGGGTTGGTGTCGGGGCAGGTGCGCGCTCGCGGGGTTTCCCTGCGTGGGTGGGCGGGTTGTCCCCCTGGGCAGGCGCTCGCATGCGGAGCTTCCCTGCGTAGGGGGGGGTCAGCCCCGGGGCAGGCTCATGCAGGGCTACCCTGCGCCACGTGGGGTCGGCCCCAGGGCAGGCACGCGCTGGTTTCCCTGGGGGAGGGGGAAGAATCCTGGGAGGAGGGAGATGCAGGGGACTCTGCCTCCTCTGGCTACCTAGCCCCCACTTCCCAGCCACAGAACTCTGTCCCCAGCTACAGAATGCTCTCCCCACTCCCATCCCCACTCCCCTGTCCCTAGCCACAGAACGCTGTCCCCGCTCCCCTGGCCCCAGCCACAGAACTCTGGCCCCAGCTACAGAATGCTCTCCCCACTCCCATCCCCACTTCCCTGTCCCTAGCCACAGAACGCTGTCCCCACTCCCCTGGCCCCAGCCACAGAACTCTGTCCCCACTCTCCTGTCCCCAGCTACAGAACTCCATCCCCATTCCCGTCCCCACTCCTTGAACTCTGTCCCCACTGGCACCCTGTCCCCAGCTGCAGAAACCTGTTCCCACTGGCACTTTGTCCCCTGCTGCAGAACCCTGTCCTCTGCCCTCCCAGCACCCTGTTCCCTCTCCCCTGCCCTGAGCTGCAGAACTCAGTCCCCACAAAATGTATAATTATAAATGCTTCATTTTAGATTTAAATAGAATGAATAAAAAACAGACCATTTATTTCATAACTATAAACACGTGATTTTAATTGTATATATTGCATAATTTAAAAATAAACTGTTGATCAGAGTGTGTAAGTAAGGGCTGGGGATAGCAGTGATGGACAGGAGGAGAATAGAGAGGGTGGGGCTTCTAGGAAGGGGCGGGGCTTCAAGGAAGGGGCGGGGTGGTAGATCTTCCCCTGTTCTGAGATTTAAAAAGTGATCTTGAGTGTAAAAAGGTTGGAGACCACTGGTCTAGACAGTAACCAGTATTTTCGAAAAAAAGAGCCGCTTTTTTGAAAGAGAGCAGCCAGGCAGTCTGGATGCTCTCTTTTGAAAAAGCCCTGTTTGTGTTCAATAACGCCTTTTTTTGAAAGAGCACTTTAAAAAAAAGGCATTATTCTTCATAAATGAGGTTTTCCGTGGTCAAAAAAACTGCTGCATTCTTTCAATTTAATTTCGGCAGCAGTCTAGTCGCAGGTGATGTTTTTTGAAAAAAGGACACTTTAAAAAAAAAAAAACCCTGTAGTCTAGACACATCCTTAGAAAACATTTAGGCAATAACAGCACGGAACACTGAGAGCCAGGACTGATGGCGGTAAACAAACTTTACAGGACTGTAGGAAACTTGGCCATACCTATGATAAGTAGACATCTGGATAACTAACATCATGCCAGATTACAGATGTTGCTGGACCAGAGAGTGAAGGACTAGAGAGATTTAACCTGTAGTAGTAAACTAGTGCATCTCTTCAGGCCTCAAGTATGGTAAACTAGTATAAAAATGAAGCAACATCAAGCCCACTGACTGGGGCAGAGAGTGGGGGCAAAGTGAATCACCATGCCCCAGGGGAGTAGATACAAGAGATCTGGGGCTCCCAGCCACCACTACTGTGATAGTGGCAGCAGCTGTGGCCAGAGTCCTGGGCCTTTTAAACTGCTGCTGGAGCCTCATGCAGCATGCTCTGGGCAGCACTGAGGACTGAGTCCAGATGGCAAAACAAGCTGGCTGCCCTGACCCCACCCTTTCCATCCAAGGCCTCACCTCTTCCAAGAGTAAAGAGCCACCCCTGTCCCTGCACCTTGCCCAGGGGTTGGGTGAGTCTGTCGGCTTACCTGAGCAATACACTGGTGAATCAGGTATTTGAATCTCTCTTCTGGATTTCTCTCTGACGGCCTTCTTAGCTTCAATTACTAAACAGTCAATGACAATATTATCTTTATTAATCATCCACGAACTTGTATTTAGTTAAAAGAAGCAGGCACAAACGTGTATGCTTATGTCATATTATCTGAAACTTTCTTTAGGTTAGATAACCTGAGAACACACAAGATATTCTATTGCCGCTGCAAAAGGCCCTGATCTTTAAATACCGTCTTATAGCGAATATACCCCTCACCCGAATATACCCCGCAGTTTTTGCTTTTTGAGTTAAAAATCTGGTATACCCTATTCACGAGTATAACCCGCGGGGTATACAAGGCTGTGCCAGGGGTATATTTATGGTGTGGGGTGGGGGAGGAAATTAGCCAGCTACTCACCGCCAGCTTCCTGTGCAGCTGCCAGCCTCCAGGCAGGGTAGTGCTCACTTCCCGGTTCCTGCACAGCTGGATGAGCGCTCCCCTTGCCCCTTCCTGCAGCTGTGGAGGAACTGGGCGGTGAGCCAGTATGTAAAAAAAATGTTGTATACCCCGCACCCGAGTATACCCCGCGGGGGGTGTGTGTGTGTGTGTGTGCGGGGTTTGTAAAAACAAATATAACCCGTGGGTTATATTCACTAAATTATGGAAACTATCAGAGTTTCTCAAAGTGGTCCATGAAACCATTTTGAAAAACATGCCAACTGGCCATGCCAGTTTGTTTACCTACCGGTGCCGCAACCATGAAGCCTCATGGCTCCCACTGGCTCCGGTTCACCTTTTGGCGCCAAGGGGAGCCACAGGATATTCAATCTGTATTTAAAGACTTCCAGTGGTGAAGAAGCTACCATATCCCTTGTAAATCTGTTTGAATGTTTAATCAGTAGATCTTCTTTAAAAATGATTCAAGAAGAAATTTGAAGTTTTTGCCATTTTAAAAGGCCTGAAACCTCCCCATTAATTGCTCTTTTTCACAATTTTCTGGAGGTTTTTAATAAAAATTTCCATTACTGATACAGTTCATTTGCCACAACTCTTGTTGTTAGGAGCTGTTATATTGATTCAATAAAAAATCATGAACAAAATTTGAAAAAATCAGTTTTTGATGTTTTCATTTTTTAATTAAAAAAACCCTTTCATTCCAAAATCTCATCCCACTGTGTATATTCTTTCTAATTAGAGCACTGCTGTCTTCATCTTCCAGTCATTGGATCCTGTTAGCTTATATTTATTTGATTAAAAAGATTTCTAGTGTCCGATATCATATCCCTTTTGGGTTCTAAAATATCATGATCAAGTTGCCTCTTAAACTGTGCTTTGAAAAGCTGAATGGCATAAACTCCTTTAGAATCTCATAATTAATGTATATATTAAATTGCCCTCAAAGGACAATATTAAAAGAACATTGTTAAGTTTGCAAAGTCAAGCCGTCAAAAAGACAGGAAGATCACTTGCTTTTTTCCTCTATTAGAGAAAAATCTATTTCTCTCTCTGGTCACAGACCATAAAGCACAATCAGAGAAAATCCATAATTCCTTTTATATATATATATATTTCTTAATACATATATTTCATAATTATATCAACTGCCAATGTGTTAGTATCTTTCATATTAAAGGTATAACTAGATACAATTTTATGGTATAAAGTATACAATCAATGGATTCTGTTGCTAATTCTTTGGGATTTAGACATCCTGTTTTCCCGCTGGCATGTTTGTCAAAACACAAATAATTAATAATGGGTGACTTTAACTACTCAGACATTTGTTGCAAAAGTAATGTTTCAAAATATAAAATTTCCAGAGAGTTATCAGAATGCATGGGCACTACTTATTTCTGAAAGGAAATAACCAGGAGTATGGCCATGCTAGCCTGAATTCTGACCAACAGGGAGGAAGAAGTTGCAAATCTAGAAGTGGAAAGAATTTTGAGTGAAAGATCACAAAATGATGGGTTTCATTATTCTCAGGAAAGGAAGAAGTATGAGCAACACAATAAGGTCAAACTTTACAGGACTGTAGGAAACTTGGCCATACCTATGATAAGTAGACATCTGGATAACTAACATCATGCCAGATTACAGATGTTGCTGGACCAGAGAGTGAAGGACTAGAGAGATTTAACCTGTAGTAGTAAACTAGTGCATCTCTTCAGGCCTCAAGTATGGTAAACTAGTATAAAAATGAAGCAACATCAAGCCCACTGACTGGGGCAGAGAGTGGGGGCAAAGTGAATCACCATGCCCCAGGGGAGTAGATACAAGAGATCTGGGGCTCCCAGCCACCACTACTGTGATAGTGGCAGCAGCTGTGGCCAGAGTCCTGGGCCTTTTAAACTGCTGCTGGAGCCTCATGCAGCATGCTCTGGGCAGCACTGAGGACTGAGTCCAGATGGCAAAACAAGCTGGCTGCCCTGACCCCACCCTTTCCATCCAAGGCCTCACCTCTTCCAAGAGTAAAGAGCCACCCCTGTCCCTGCACCTTGCCCAGGGGTTGGGTGAGTCTGTCGGCTTACCTGAGCAATACACTGGTGAATCAGGTATTTGAATCTCTCTTCTGGATTTCTCTCTGACGGCCTTCTTAGCTTCAATTACTAAACAGTCAATGACAATATTATCTTTATTAATCATCCACGAACTTGTATTTAGTTAAAAGAAGCAGGCACAAACGTGTATGCTTATGTCATATTATCTGAAACTTTCTTTAGGTTAGATAACCTGAGAACACACAAGATATTCTATTGCCGCTGCAAAAGGCCCTGATCTTTAAATACCGTCTTATAGCGAATATACCCCTCACCCGAATATACCCCGCAGTTTTTGCTTTTTGAGTTAAAAATCTGGTATACCCTATTCACGAGTATAACCCGCGGGGTATACAAGGCTGTGCCAGGGGTATATTTATGGTGTGGGGTGGGGGAGGAAATTAGCCAGCTACTCACCGCCAGCTTCCTGTGCAGCTGCCAGCCTCCAGGCAGGGTAGTGCTCACTTCCCGGTTCCTGCACAGCTGGATGAGCGCTCCCCTTGCCCCTTCCTGCAGCTGTGGAGGAACTGGGCGGTGAGCCAGTATGTAAAAAAAATGTTGTATACCCCGCACCCGAGTATACCCCGCGGGGGGTGTGTGTGTGTGTGTGTGCGGGGTTTGTAAAAACAAATATAACCCGTGGGTTATATTCACTAAATTATGGAAACTATCAGAGTTTCTCAAAGTGGTCCATGAAACCATTTTGAAAAACATGCCAACTGGCCATGCCAGTTTGTTTACCTACCGGTGCCGCAACCATGAAGCCTCATGGCTCCCACTGGCTCCGGTTCACCTTTTGGCGCCAAGGGGAGCCACAGGATATTCAATCTGTATTTAAAGACTTCCAGTGGTGAAGAAGCTACCATATCCCTTGTAAATCTGTTTGAATGTTTAATCAGTAGATCTTCTTTAAAAATGATTCAAGAAGAAATTTGAAGTTTTTGCCATTTTAAAAGGCCTGAAACCTCCCCATTAATTGCTCTTTTTCACAATTTTCTGGAGGTTTTTAATAAAAATTTCCATTACTGATACAGTTCATTTGCCACAACTCTTGTTGTTAGGAGCTGTTATATTGATTCAATAAAAAATCATGAACAAAATTTGAAAAAATCAGTTTTTGATGTTTTCATTTTTTAATTAAAAAAACCCTTTCATTCCAAAATCTCATCCCACTGTGTATATTCTTTCTAATTAGAGCACTGCTGTCTTCATCTTCCAGTCATTGGATCCTGTTAGCTTATATTTATTTGATTAAAAAGATTTCTAGTGTCCGATATCATATCCCTTTTGGGTTCTAAAATATCATGATCAAGTTGCCTCTTAAACTGTGCTTTGAAAAGCTGAATGGCATAAACTCCTTTAGAATCTCATAATTAATGTATATATTAAATTGCCCTCAAAGGACAATATTAAAAGAACATTGTTAAGTTTGCAAAGTCAAGCCGTCAAAAAGACAGGAAGATCACTTGCTTTTTTCCTCTATTAGAGAAAAATCTATTTCTCTCTCTGGTCACAGACCATAAAGCACAATCAGAGAAAATCCATAATTCCTTTTATATATATATATATTTCTTAATACATATATTTCATAATTATATCAACTGCCAATGTGTTAGTATCTTTCATATTAAAGGTATAACTAGATACAATTTTATGGTATAAAGTATACAATCAATGGATTCTGTTGCTAATTCTTTGGGATTTAGACATCCTGTTTTCCCGCTGGCATGTTTGTCAAAACACAAATAATTAATAATGGGTGACTTTAACTACTCAGACATTTGTTGCAAAAGTAATGTTTCAAAATATAAAATTTCCAGAGAGTTATCAGAATGCATGGGCACTACTTATTTCTGAAAGGAAATAACCAGGAGTATGGCCATGCTAGCCTGAATTCTGACCAACAGGGAGGAAGAAGTTGCAAATCTAGAAGTGGAAAGAATTTTGAGTGAAAGATCACAAAATGATGGGTTTCATTATTCTCAGGAAAGGAAGAAGTATGAGCAACACAATAAGGTCAAAGGAGTTCCAAAAAGCAGATATTAAGAAATTCAGAGAACAATTAGGTAAGATCCTGTAGGGAATAAAATTGCAGGATAAAGGAGTTCAGGAAAGTCTGTAGTTTTTCTGAGACAATATTACAGGCATAGCTATAAACTATCCTTCAAGATAGTTCAAGGCTCCTTCAAGAAACCTTTACCAACCTGAAAGTAAAAAAAGGAATACCCCCCCTCAAATAAACTTGGGTGAATTGCTAAGGAGGAGCAGACAAGAAGGCCACAACCTTGGGGGGGGGGTCACAATCAGAAAGGCATAAAATGAGTTCTGCCTAAGGCAAGAGACATAACAAGATAATAAGAGGTGGTTGGATAAATACATTAGTAGGAGAAAGACAAAGGAAAGTGCAGGTGCTCTTTTAGAGGGGAGGGAAAGATAACTGACTTCAAGAAAGCTGAAGTTTCTAATGCTTGTTTTGCTTGAGTCTTAATTAAAAACATTAATGATGACCAGATATTCAACAAAATTTATAGTCACAACAAAGTGAAAGAAGTAGAATCCAACTAGGAAAAGAATAGATTTCAGAGCATTTACATAAGTTGGAAGTACTCAAATTGGAAGGGCCTGATGAAATTCGTCCTAGGGTATTTAAAGAATTAGTGGAAGCAATTTCAGAACTGTTAGCAATTATTTTTGAGAACACATGGAGGATGGGTGAAGTCCCAGATGATTAGAAAGGGGCAAATATAGTATCTATCTTTAGAAAAGGGAACAGAGAGGATGCAGAAAAATATAGGCTAGTCAGCCTAACTTCAAGATATGGAAAGATAGTGAAACAAATTATTTAACAATCCGTTCAGAACCATTTAGGGGGAAATAGGGTTAAAAGGACAAAACCATGTGTTGCATATTCAAGAAGATATCATATCAAACCAACTTAATTTCTTTCCCTGACAGGTTTACTAGACTAGTAGGTGGGACTAAGCAGTAGGATCATGGATGTTGCTGGACCAGAGAGCCCCTGGATCAGGGAGCCGTGGCAGTTGGGTGGCAGTTGGGTGTGGAGGCAAGCTGGGAGTCTGACGTTCAGCTGGGAGCTGAGAGTGGAGCTGATCCAGCAGCTGGGTGAGGGGGGAGGCAGGGAACCTGGCCAGAGCCGGCAGTAGAGCCCAGTGTCCAGGGCCTGCAGTGGGGCTGGCAGCCATGAGGGAGTCTTGCCATGTGGAAGGCAACCCCTGGGATGAGCCTGGAGACTGGCAATAGTGGGACAGGAATTGACTAGCCCTGGTTCAGTAAACCTTATGATGTATGAGAGGGGTGCTGCCCTTTTCTAAACATTCCAGCATTCAGTAACTAAAGAGTTAAACCCAGAGTAGAGATTTGAATTGAAAGGGAATCTGCCTGGCGCAATTCTTCTGTGGGCATTCAAACCAGAAACTGGGGAATGAATTGAACCAGTCAGAAATACTCATGCCTAGAAAATGAATATCCTAGAAAGGGACTGGACCTTAAAGTTATGGATAGGTAAGTGATAGGGAGTGTTTAATTAGATGCAATCAGGTTATTTTATTTGTTTTGTAGTTTGGTTAAATTCCTCTGTGACGAGTCTATGTGGCCCCTAATATGCCCTAACTAAAACTGAATCCCAGGGAAGCAATTCTCGGTGCTTTAATATGTTTTTCTCGGTTGCTCTATAACACCTAGCAAGCAAATATGCTATACCAAGTATATCTTTTTGTTTTATTAATAAAATCACCTTTTTAAGATTATGATCTGATTCTTGTGAACTAGAAGGCAATAGGAGATCTGTTTGTGCATACAGAAGACTGGGAGGTCAGCTATCAGAGACTGCAGGTTTTTTCCCCAAGCTCTCTCATGGTAAAAGAGCTTGGGCACCCCTCTGAAGTTCCCAAGGGAATTTTCAAGGGTTCGAAAAGCATTTTTTTTCACCTGGGTGGTGGCAACATACCACCCAAAATCAAGAATCTGTGGCCCTGGGGAGTTTTTAAGCAGAGGCCTATAGAGGCATGGTACTTTTAAAGTCTCTTTTGCCCTCCCCCCCCCCCCTTCAGCATTCGAAGTGCCAGTGTGCGGAACAGCCTTGATGTCCCTTGTTTGGGACTGGTCAGGTCCTGGGGATGCCTATATTCAACTTGTATCTTATTAAAAACGGCTTTTTAAAAAAAGAATAGTTCTGAAGAGGTGGGTTTTGCCCACAAAAGCTCATGATACTATACATATATTTTCAAGTCTCTACGGTGCCACATGACTACTCATTGTTTTTTTTAAAGTTGTTTTTAAAGTTACAGACTAACACAGCTACCACTCTCGGGCTCTTGAATATTTATAACACTTTCAAAACAGTCCCGAATGTAATTCTCATAAGAAGACTAAGGGAATGCAGTTTAGAAATTACTGGAAAGGGGGTGCATAACTGGCTGAAAAACTATACTCAAAACAGTATTTATTAATGTTTTTGCTGTCAAACTGGGAGGTCATTTCTAATGGGATCCCGTAGGAGTCAGTCCTGAGTGTGATACTATTCAATGTTTTTATTAATGTCTCGGATAACTGAGTGTATAATATGCTAATAAAATGTTGTGGATGTCACTAAGCTAGGAGGGAAGTTTCAAGCATTCTGGAAGGCATAATTAGAATTCAAAATGACCTTGACAAATTGAAGAAATCAACAAGATGAAATTCAATAAAGACAAATGCAAAGTACTGCACTGAGGAAGAAAAAATTATATGTGCAAGTACAAAAATGAGAAATAATTTCCAGCAGTTTGAATGAATCAGCAATGTGATGCAGTTGTGAAAAAGGTTGCTATTATCCCAATGTACTCAGCACTGTTGAGGCTGCAGCTGCAGTACTGTGTCCAATGGTGAATGGCACGCTTTAGGAAAGATGTGGAAAAAATTGACAGAGATCAGAGGACAGCAACAAAAATTATGAAAAGTTTAGAAGACCTGATGTATAAGGAATGGTTAAAAAACTGGCATGTTTAGCTTTTGACTGAGGGAGGATGTAGTAACAGCCTTCAGATATGTTAAGGGCTGTTACAAAGAAGATTGTGATCAACTGTTCCCCATGCCTATTGAAAATGGCAGAAGAAGTAAAGGTCTCAATCTATAGGAAAGGAGAGTTATTGGATATTAGGATATCTGATATTAGGGGATATTTTCTAAATATAAAGATCTGAAATGGGCTTCCAAAGGAAGTTTTGGAATTCCCATCAAAGGAGGATATTTTAAGAACAGATTGGACAAACACCCATCAGGGATAGTGGATGTTTACTTAGTCCTGCCTTATTAAAGGCAGATGGACTTGATGACCTCTTGTGGTACCTTCCAGGCCTATATTTCTATGATTCTCTTCTACTGTTTTCCTCACAAGGCTCCTGCCTCATTCAGAGTAGAGAGCAGGCGGAGCTCTGGAGATGAATCATGGTTGCATAACAAAAGGAGGCTATTGTCTGCAGAACCCTCATCCCATTTATTGCAGAGGTTAGAATGGTGTAATGAATATGGCAGGAGACCACAGGAAAATAAAGAATAGCTGTGTGGAACCATGCTTGCACCCACATGGTTCACCAGCAGGGTTAAAACCTTTAGAATTGCAGTATAGGCACCTCTGAATTGTAGCAGTCCTCATCTGCAGCATTAGCCTCCTTGAGACATTGGCAACTGGCAGAGTTTAGAGCCATGGTGTCCAACTGTAGTGGCTACTGCTATAGCAAACTAGCTACACTCAGCTGGCCAAATAGCCACATGTGGCTAGTGTGGTTGACACCATGGAGTCATTAGCCTGCTCTAACCTGTGCCAAAAAGCTGGGTAAGAGCAGCCCCTGCATTGGAGGAGCATAAAATGTACAAATATGAACATCCCTCCTTGACAGTGCTGAGAGCTAAGGATTTGGCTATATGTTCTATATGTACCTATTTCTATGTGACTCCTTGATGTAAAATTGTTACTTTCTTGAATCATACCTCCAGACCTCAACCCACTCTTCCTCCAGTATAGATGTAATTTCTGCCCTACTTGGATGCATAGTTTCCTTGGTGTTATTAACATCCCTGGCATATGACTGCCTCAGATATTCTCTAGCACCTGTCAGATTTTCCCATTTTCTGATTGTAATAATTCTATAGCAGTCTTGTTCCACGTTAGTAACACATCCCTTCTCTTCTAAGATTCTAAGATTTCTGTTTCCCTAAATGTTCTCCAGTGACTAATGAATTTAAACTCATATTCCATGTGGCATCTTCTCATTCGTGCAGCCAGACCCCATAAATCTTCCTGTCTAGACAGATTTATGCAGTGATATTTATTAGTGTAATGAATCAATAAGAGTCACTGTTAGGTTCCATGTATTAACTACCAAGAAAAGCATTTGAGCAATTTTCTCTGAGACTCCTGCTGTGAGACAAAGTTAACAATGAATCAGAAACCAAAGCTTTGCCAAAGCATATTCTGAAGCTACATCATTACAGAATGGTGATAAAGCATTTAGGGGATGGGGTTTAAATGCTGATGATCATCCTTGTCTACTTTGTTCAACACAGTCATTAGAATCATTATTCATCCATTAACTAGTGCGGTCTCTGAGACAAAAAAAGATAAAGATTCATTTAAGCATTAAAATATTGGAAAGATGCCATGATGACAGAATTGGAAGCAAAATCCCATACCTACTGATAACATGTTGATAAGAAGTATTTGAAGGGGATTATTAAAACATCTAATTTTTTTTCTACTGATGTTTGAGTAGCTTTTAAATTTGTGTGTATTAATGTAGATACACCAAGTTTTATTTTAATTTAAGAAATTCAGGGGCAATATTTAAAAGGAGGTTTGGTTGGTTGGTTGTTTTTTATTTTGTTTTGTTTTGTTTTGTTTTTCTCCTTGGATTGTTCTCTGAAAGTTAAGTAAATGGAATTTAGCATAACAATACACATTGCCTTCAATTTCCTGCTACCACTACCATCAACATATACTGGGGACAATAATTAAAGCTAATGATTGTTCAAATAGTTTCTCATAATTGAAATTCTGTAAACCTTGCCAGTTTACTCATCAGTATTAAGCAGGCACTCGACTCTTGGTTATCTTAATGGTCAACTGTCATTTTGCAGCTGGCAACGCCCCTCTGTGAGCCCAGGTTTTTCTGAGTGTATTACTCTAAATGATTGAGCGGCATTCTTTTTTTATGCATTTAGCATTCTGACCATTGTGAGAGACTGAACTGTTCCCCCAAAACACAACCTGTTAGCATACTAAGGTGAAGAACTAGAAGAAATGTTCCACTAGCTCAGCTTCAAAAAAATTTTTCACAACAATGATGACATCACCATAAGTATCACAGCCCCACTGTTAATCATAAGAAAACAGTCAGCTAACTGGACACAACAGGGCAGTCAAACCCACACTCTTGACCATTACACTGATCACTGCACCGAGGAAGTCTTCAGAAGTGGAGAGGCAGTGGAACACTATACCCCCTTAAAAAAAGCACCCTAGACTAGAGTCATGGCTTGGAAAATAGAAAGCTGGTTTAGGGTATGTACTGTACTGCCATAGACACACTCTCCAAGTGTATCTGTACTCTGTTTTCCTAACCTGTGCCTCACCATCTACACAGCTACTTACATCCATGCTGGAGAGGAACTACCCAAGTACATAGTCTGCACACATCTGCTGCTAAAAGAAGCATCCATGGTAGACATAGCTTAAATGCACTGCCATATGAAAGCTTGGAAATTGCTTGTTTTGCTCTGGAATACACTGAACAAAATACATTTCAATTGTATGCTGCCACTCCCCTACGCTCCCAACGGGTGGAACAGCTGCACAACGATGCACTTCTCCAGTGTTATTTCCCCACCGCTTCCTTAGTGGCAAGCGGCAGTGCCTCAGAGTGTCATGGGGTGCAGAGCCACGCATGTCTCTGGGAACAGGGCACCAGATAAGCACCCAACATCCACCCACTCATGCCCAAACCCTGTAGCATCCTCAGCATCCTCCCTGGTCCGGCACAATTTTTAATCTGGCATCCCTGTTCCCTAGAGTTGCTGGATTAAAGAAGTTCAAATGTATATAATACCTTGAGATGGCCCAACTCCAGAAAGTTGGCTGACTGTCCAATGATTTGGCTGTCCATTTTTTTCACATAGCTGTAATGTAAAACTGTCACTGTCACTTTCCAGTTTGATTGATGTGCGAGCTATAATAAGCCTTGAATATTTATTTGTTCTTTGATGTGATTCTTTTTCTGTGAAACATCCATGGAACTCCTGTGTGCTCTAAGAGTCAGGGGATGCTTCTGTGCTTTGCATTCTTAACTTGATGCTCCCTGTCAGTTTTCTGAAATGTAAACAAGGCATTAACTTGAAAAACATCACTAAAATATTTGGGAGCAATCATTTTACTTAAGGTTTACTTTAAAATTAAAGGTAAAGAGTATTTTTGTTGTTTTTTCTGTTTTGCCACTATTTTGCTTCACTTTTTTAATCTTCATTTCTATGCCCATTTTTTGGAATCAATTAGAGATGACACTTCAGCATGTGTGACTGTGACTGCCAGGCATTTTTGCTTCTAGTATAAATCAGGGTGTCAAATGTATGGTCCACACACTGTATGCAGCCCACAGAATGGTTTGATCTGGCCTGTGCATTTCTCATGACTCTTTGGCTTGTTTATGCAAGCCCAGAGTCCATATTACAGGAGTATGATCTGTAAAGTGCATGAGTGTTTTGTATTTAATTGTGCAGACACTGCTAATGTGCTTTGATGTAGTCCTGTTTCAAGCACTAAGGTACATTCAATGAGTGTCAGCATCATCCACAAGGGGAGTTACGTATCACACATCTAGGATGCATCTAGACAGCGGTGCTATTTTGGGACACTTCTGGTATCCTGAAATAGTATTTTCCATGTCTTGACAGCAAGTCCATAATTTCAAAAAAGCTTTTAAAATAATGGGCACACTATTCCAACATCCCTATAAACCTCATTCCATGAGGATTAAGGGACATTTCAGATTAGCTCCCTATTTCAAAATAAACTTGAAATAAGCTATGCAATTTATGTAGCTCAAATTGCTAGTTTATTTTGAACTAAGGGTGCACACACACACACGAAGTCCAGACTCCAGGGCAGTAATCCAGCAAAGCCTCACCTGCCGGTCATGTTTAAGAGGCACTGGAAAGGCAATGCGTAAGTCTGGTAGAAGATGGTAAATGTCTGGAAGAGTGGAATTGTCACTCAATCTGGTAAGTCAAAGAAAAGGACATTTTAAATATGTAAAAAAGCGAATGCCTGTTGTGGCTGGTAGATTGGTAGACTCCTCTTGAATTTGAATTGTTAAAAAAAAAAAGAGGAAAAATTTTCTTTAGTTAACATGTGCCAAGAGGTCATTGTGTCTAAGAAAACAGTAGATCAAGAGTGTTGTGCTTTTCAAGACAAATGGAGATTTCATATTTATTTGTGGACATGAATGGAAATCCTATCTGCTTGATATGTAAATACCTGGTAGCCATACAAAAACAATACAACTTTCAAAGACAACGTGAAACAAACCATGGTTGGAAATACAAATATATAGGAAAGCTATATGAAAAAAATAGCACAGACATTGGAAGAGCTGCAACCAGTGTTTACTAATGATTACCTCCTAAGTGATTCTCTTGTTAAAGCAAGCTCTGTG
Organism: Pelodiscus sinensis; assembly: GCF_052426305.1. Classification (NCBI taxonomy): domain Eukaryota; kingdom Metazoa; phylum Chordata; order Testudines; family Trionychidae; genus Pelodiscus; species Pelodiscus sinensis. Next base: position 101,849,894 of record NC_143057.1, read on the forward strand.
ATTGCCCATGAAATACTTAGTGCCATCTAAATCATTTTTGGAGGGAAAATTATTGAGGCAGCACAGAACTCAGCAAGGCTCAAAGCAGCAAAGAACTCAGCAAAATCAGTGATTCCCTCTGCAATTGTGTTTCTTGAGAGGCTATTTACAATAATTTTTCATTTACTTGGGCATGCTAAAAGCTGCAGAAATAATGTGCCCAAGTAAATGAAAAAATATTGTAAATAGTCTCTCAAGAAACACAACTGCAGAGGAAATCATTGATTCTGCTGTGAATTTGAAGAGTCTAAACCAGGATAAAGCAAATCTTTGCTGCTTTTTCATTTGCAATTGAGGAAAACAAAAGATGTGATATATCTCAGTTGGCAGGTTTTGTTTGTGGAGTTGACAAGAACATGTGCATATCATAGAAATATGTAGAATTGGTGCCAAAGAAAAGCAACCACTTCCAATGACCTCTTAAATTTGGTGGAAACTCTAAACAAAATGGATGTGGACTTGACAAGAGCTCTGGATCTGGCCACAGATGGGTCATTCTCAAGGGTGGACCTGGAGAAAGCAGGAGTGATGTTAGTCTGCAATTGGGCCTTCAGTTCTGTCAACCGTAACTAGCAATTTAGCAGTTCACTGAATTTGACTTCAAGAAGCTCATTGCAACATTGGAAATGAATCATGTGGTACATCTGGCTGTTAAAAGTGTAAATATTATTTCAGATAGAGGTCTCAACCACCAGCAATAAAGCCACTGTTAGAGGAATGTGACCTTCATCCTGGACCACTTTATCACATGGAAGTTCAGTGGCTACCTTGGAGCTATGTTGGATAGGTATTTTTTGTTTTTAGTTGTGCGATGAGATCCAGGTTTTTCATGGATGAGAAAGGAAGAGAGATCATTGAATTATAGGACAATAAATAGCTTCACGATGCTTAATTTCATGGTGGATATTACAGAGCACTTGAACTGACTCTGCATTAGAATGTAGGGGCCACAACAAAGTCGTAACAGAATACGATGCTGTTTGTGCCTCTGAAATGAATCTGGTCCTGGTGATTATTACAGTTTGTTTAATCAATGTGTTCCCTAAACATTTGTTGTTGACGCCCCAATCGGATGCAATTCCTCAGGTTTGCCACTTAAAAGAATAGCTAGCTCCTGAGTGCAACTGAGAATAGGAAACAGCAAGGAAACCTTTTGCAGGTGGCTGGTCCTGTTGCCAGTTCTGTGCTCACCCCAGCATAGATTAGAGCAACCTGGGGCCTGAGCTCATTCTAAAAGCATGTCTGTGGTGCCATAGGGCTCTCAGTCCCCTGGAGATATCTACAGCTGTCACACTCTGCAACAGAAGGGGTTCCTATAAGCCAGCTGTGTTGGCTTTAAAACTGCTGGGAGTTGGAGGAATCCCTAGCAGATTTTCAGATGAGTGGAGCATATTATCTAGCCATATGTGTAGCGATAGGAGGAGAAAAGTGCAATTACTCCCTGATTATAAATGTCACCACTCTCGATTCTGTATTCCCACATTGTTTTCAGATTTACTATTGTGCCACTGATTTAATTTCTTTCATCATTATTCCAGGTGAATGGTTCTGCCTTTTTTGTTATGGGGAGACAGAAGTCAGGGGGGAACTTACTGCGTATTTTCCTCATCTTAAATCTCAGCAGAGGGCTTAAGAATTAGATGGGATACAAACCTCCCAGAAAAAAAAACCTCATTATTGTGGAAAAAGATAATCACATTAGAGAAGATTCATAACAATTAAAATTAATTATTTGGAAGCCTTTAGGGAGATTATTATTGTAAACAGAGATGCTGGATAAACAAAGCAATGAATTTGAAAGAATCAGAACATTTTGCCCTCACATTGAAAAGTTATAAAATATGTGCAAGATCTAAACAGTAATTTCTACAATGCGATTTAAAATGTCCCAATGCCTTAGTTATGCCCCAGAGCAGCTGTTGGTGAAGTGAAGATGATAAAATAAAGAAGTACCTATAAGAATTAAAATTTTATTTGTGATTTTTACAGAAATAGTATATGTATATATAATACAAAACCTAATCATAGCAAAGGAGAATAATTGTCCTGACTTGGTGGAATTCATTTTGGTAGACTGTTAGGCCCCTCCTGGTGCTGCTTCATTCAGTTTATTTTATACCACTTGCAATTTTCACGTCTGACAGCTGACACATCTTGCATTTCAAGAATTATTATCTCCCTTTCCTCTTCTCTGCTCTTTTGCTCTAGTGAAGGGGGAGGGGTGAAGAGAAAGCTCCTCTACCCAGACTTCCTACAACTGTTTTGACTGAGCGTGAAGAAATGCCCTTCTGTGCACAGCTGATACCGATTCTTGCAGGAGACTCTGCTGCTATTTTTGAATTGAAGAGAAATCAATCACTTATCCTGTTGTAATATTGAATATAGACAAACATATACGCTACCCGCCCCGGAGTCATCCAGAGTGTGCCACGTGGCACTCCAGTGGCAATTTAAAGGGCCTGGGGCTCCAGGTGCTACCATTGCTACAGTGATGGTGGTCAGGAGCCTCAGGCCCTTTAGAAATGCTCCAGGGCAACTGCCCCATTTCCTCCTCCACCTGCTGTTGGTGGGCCTGGATGCATCTGTGTTTCTCCTCAGCTGTCCAACAAGGGCACCTATTCCTTAGCTACCCTGATCATCTCCTCTCTTGAGTAGAGATACAGATCTTACTCCCAAATGACCAGACTAAATACTTCACTGAAGTCATTGCAAAAGACTATCTGCCTGTGAAGATCTGTTTGTCTTCTCTTCAGAGACTTGTGATAGCGTAATGGCCCACAATTAAGCTAGTACACTGCTCTTTCTATGAAAACTTATTTATTCTTAGGGTATGTCTAGACTACATGCCCCTGGCAACAGAGGCATGTAGATTAGTTTACTAGACATACCCAAATGAAGCGGCGATTAAAATAATCGCCGCTTCGTTTAAATTTAAATGGCTGCTGCGCTGAGCCGATCAGCTGTTTGTCAGTTCAGCGCTGTAGTCTGGACGCTCCGCGGTCGACATCAAAGACATTTGTCGACCTCCCTGGTATGCCTTGTGGGATGAAGTTTACCGGGGAGGTCGACAAATGCCTTTGATGTCGACCGCGGTGTGTCCAGACCACTGCGTTGAGCCAACAAACAGCTGATCGGCTCAGCACGGCAACCATTTAAATTTAAATGAAGCGGCGATTATTTAAATTGCCACTTCATTTGGGTATGTCTAGTAAACTAATCTACATGGCTCTGGCGACAGAGCCATGTAGTCTAGACATACCCTTAGAGTAAAAGCATTACAGAAAAAATATATTAAAGTGCGTTGTAAGACGCTTTAAAGAGATTACACCAGCTAATCAGGTGATTAGCTTCCATTCCCATGAAAAGGTCTCTTTTGTGGTTTCAAATTCATAACAGCTTCTGCTCAGAAATAACAGCCTTATGATTCTGAGCGTTACTCTTTTGTCCCACTTGGGCAAATGAAGTGACTCTGAATTAGGGCCACCAACAAGGGGGGCAAAGGGAGCAGCTGCCCTGGGGCCCAGTGATTTAAAAGGAACCGAGGTTTCTGGCCACCACCGCTTCTACCCTGGCAGCAGACATGGCAGTGGCCAGAGCCCCAGGCCCTTTACATTACTGCTGAAGCCTCTGGCAGCACGCATCTTGTAGCCCCAGCAGCAATGAAGGATTGGTTAGAGGCTGGCTCCCACCAAGGCTCAGTGAAGTCTCTTGTCAGCTCTGCTGTGAACAGATACAGAGCTGGACTGAGGCAAATATGCAAAAGAGGGGAAGGGTCATTTGCATTTCCCTCACCCTACGTATTTTGTAGGAAATCCACTTTACAAGTAATATCCCTCATTGTGTAGTGTACAATTCTACACAAACACATCATTAATTGCAGTTTTAAAACTATCAGTTCCCAAAGTTATTAAATTTAGATCAATAACATTTAGGCAGGAGATTTCCTGATTTGTTACAAACCTCAATGCTATTTTACCCTCGGCATTTGAAGTTCTCATACAATCAATTGCTATAAGCAAGATTTCTGAATAACCATGAAAATGTTACAAGTGCAGTGTATTTTGGCCCAATCCATAAGGTCAGATGTTTTGAGGATGAAAAAAAGTTTGGTATTTCCTGAACTGCTTCCAAATCGGATCATCCCACTAAGGCAGTAGTTTTCAAACTTTTTTCCTCATGACCCAGTTGAAGAAAATAGTTGATGCCCAAGATCAAACATAATTTGAATGGCGTGTGGGCTCCAGGCTGGGGCTGAGGATGAGATCTTTGAGATGTAAGAGAAAGCTCTGGCTTTGGGGAGAGGTCAGGGCTGGGCCAGGTGGGGCTTACTTTGTGTGGCTCCTGGTCAGAAGTGCAGCAGGGATGCTAAGGCAGGCATCCTGCCTCTCCTGGCACTGCAGACCATGCTATGCCCCAGAAGCAGCCACCCACAGATTTCCGGACAATAGGCATGCAGAACTAGTGCTCAGAGCAGAGGTAGTGCATGGAGCCCTGTGCGCTCTCCTCTTCCACACAGCTAGGAGCCGGGCCTGTTGCCGTCTGTTTCTGGTGCACTGCACGGTTTGCCATGCCAAGACTGATAGGTAGCCTGCCTTAGCACCCCCTCTGGTCACCAGATCACACTGTAGCAATGAGACCCAGTGCCTGACATTACACAGCCCAGTCCTGGGTCAGAACCCATAGTTTGGAAACCACTGCACTAAGGGATAATATGTGATTTGAACAATACAAGCACGTTTATCAATTAGCTGATGTCCATTTAGTTTCCTAACAAAGCGACGGTATAAATGGTGGCATGTGTAACTTTATTTGGTCATTCTGTAAAATATGTTCTTCTAACTGGTTCCTTTGACCCCAGTTTGCCCTCTGCATTAGGTGGTGGTAAACAGAAAGCTCTTCAGGCAGGCATTTGTTTCACCGAGGTCTGACAAGTGGAATTTTGAACAAGCAAGCTATAAATCTGCTGAAAAGCTATGACACCAGCTTTCTGTTCTTTCTCTCTCTGTCTCTCTCTCTTTCTCTCTCTTTTTTTAAAGAGAACAGCCATCACACCTTCCAGAAGAGCTGAAACAGCAGGTTTTTTGACCATGACATGGTGCAGTGTTCAAAAGCACAAGATGTGTTAAAATAAAGTTATCCAATTTCAATATAAATGGAAAGAACTGAGATAGAGGCAGATTCTCAGGCGGTATAAATCACAAAAAGCTACAGAGTGGCTGTACCAATTTATATGATCCTACAATCTGACCCTTAATGACAGAAATTAATTTAGAAAGTGTGATGGGATGTACTAGAGTCCTGCTGCCTTGGTTATACGGCCCCAAGAAGTGGCCCTATAAGAAGAGAGAGGCTGCAAGTTTTGAACATCCAGGGTTGCCTAATAAGACCTTACCAGTGTCATCATATGGTGGAAACAGAAAGACTTGATCTCCCAGTGACTATCAGGGGTGGGAGCAGGCAGCAACCACTTAGGGCCCAGTAGGGCAAATAAAAAGGACTGGCTGTATCTATCAAATTTCAGGTCCTGGGTGAACCTGTCTGATGTGTCATCCAAGGTATCAATAAGCAACTCATAACTCACTGGTTATTAGTATCGCATAAGTACAAAAACTGAGGAAGTTATGGGCATAAACTGAAATTATAATTTTAACCGTGTTTGACAATCAATCAGCAGCTACTCCAACTTAGACAAAGGGATGTATTTCCCAATCCTGTAAACAGATCCATCAAGCTAACCAGCAACAGAGGCAAACTTCACACTGTCATGTCAGGAGAGGAGACTGATGGTCATACAATTAATGTTCATTCATTTGTTCTGTATGGTACGGGGACTAAATTTTCATTGTTTCAGGTAACCCCAGAGGAAAATGAAGGAGCAGGACACTTCTTTCAAGACAGACTCCATGTTGCCTCCCTCACTGCTGAACAAAATCTTTTATCCAGAAGTCTCCTTCAGAAGAATCCATTTCAAACGTTCAGGAACTACAAAGGAGAGGAGGTTAGAAATCCAAGTTATTTATATGGCAAAAGTACCAGCCCTTTGATTTTGGGGGTTAAAGCTTGACCCAGTAGTTCAGTCAACCAACTTGATGGAAACATGGTGGGGATTTTACCTTGAACCAAGTCTAGCTTATTAAGCTTTATTTGCTAGAAAGTGTTTTATCTTCATTTCTCTTATGACCATTTCTGGCTTAAATCCCAAGTATAAACTTGTCTTAAAACCTCTCTCTTTAAATTCAATACATTTATTTTATTTTTAATTTAAACAAATCAAATGCTGTGTTTGAATTGAACTGTTTGGTAATCAGTTAAAGTAACAAGCTGTTGGACATTGACTCTTTAAAGGAGCAATGAACCTTAACATGCCTCTAGGACAGGGCTGGACATTTCAGAACATATATTTTTGAGGACATTTGGGGTCAGGGAGAATGTGGAGTCACCTAACAGTGATTAACCAAGGCTAGTAGAAACCAGTGGAAGTCTGTGTTATAGCAGACAGGCTCCTGAAGCCTATACATAGACATAGAGTCCATTCTGGGACATCCCAGCCCTATACCTACAATAGCAAAGATTTAAGGCACTTCAGTGTTACAGGGTAAGAGCTAACACTACACTTCACCAGTCTGGATTGCAACCCAAAATATAACACCAACGAAGGAAGAAAAAATTTAAAATCCTTTAGCATGCACTGACTTTACTGCTGAAGAATTAAAAATTGCTTAGAGTTGAGAAAAGAGCAGCTGTGGTGCAAACCAGTGTCCTGACAAGACTGAGCTAGTTTTGAGAGTAACGAAGAGGCTCTCCACAGTGAGAAGAATATTGCACACGTCTTTGCTAAAAGATATGTTTATTGCCACAATGGCTCTAATTCCAGACCTTGTGAAAATAGAAATGAAGTTGTGTTCATTTAAACCAGGCCTGAATCTGACTCATCATTCCCAAGGACTCTTTCACAGCAAAACAATGGTAAAGGATGATTATATATTTCACAAAGTTTTGTATTCTATAGCCATTCTCACTGCCTACCTCTCCAGAAGCTTTTTTAAAATTACCCCTTACCCTTTGGAGTGGCTCACTTGTATGACCAGAAGAGTAGTTAGACAATATCGCAGTGGCCTTTCTCTATCCAAATAGAAAAAGGAGTCTGGTCTAGTGACCACTTTTTAATAGGATGGGGGTATCTTCTAATTAGTCATTATGGAGTTGGCATTTTCCCACCCAGATTTTTAGGACAATAGACCTATGTTATTTGGCAAACAAGCCACCTCTAAGGCCAGGACTTGAGCCAGGATAACAAAGCTTGTTCTGTCCATCATTTAGCTTGCTTTAAAATCAGCCTTGTGCCAGTAGCCAATAATTTCCAGAATCCTGGGTATATTCCAACAGTTACCAGAGCTCCTTGCCCTGCAGCAACTATTATTTAACATAAGAATTCCCACTTGTGAACAGAAAATATTTATAGCCAGCACAAGTGTTCCTTCTTCTTGTTAACAATTTATATCCCCAGATAAGTCATGGGAACCAGAACTCTTCCCAGGGGCCAAAAGAGGTACGAGTCTTGATTCTTGTATTCCTGTAAGCAAGAAGCTCTTTGTCTTGGTGTCTGGTGAGTAAAGTCAACCCATATTTGGGCTGTAAACTGCTTTGAGCTTGCTGGCTATCTGCCTAGTCACAGCATACTAATCAGACTTCCTCTTACACACACACACACACACACACACACACACACACACACACACACACACGTAATGGTGACAGATCCTTTTAAAGAATTGGCTCTTTTCATAAATTGCATAGGGAGCCTGAATCTCTAACTCCCAGGTGAGGATTCCACTGAATAGCAAAGTGCATAAAAGTTGAGTAATGTGATGCTTAAGCCCATTTGTAGAACTAGCCCTGAACTTCTATGTAGATGTCACTTAAAAATAAAAATGTAATATTAACAGAAGTGTCTCCCAGGAGTCCATGCAGATTTGTAAACTAGAAGATGTTCTACCATTTTCCCCCACAGGATCACCAAACAACCTGGACTGAATCAAAGAGAATATGTTAAAAAATCCCATGACAGCTATCTTTCTGATGAGAATTTCTTTGTCACATTAAAATGGGTGACATTTAAGAATCACTGAAAGAAGTGGAAAGGATGTGGAAAGGTCTAGAAGCCATCTCAAATTATGCTAAGATAGACAATTCGCAATACATAAACTATAATTCTCTAGTTTATTGCCCTGCTCCAGAAGGCCAGGAGATAGTCTACTTAGTCTACTGCTAGCCAACTGACAGTTTTGGATCACCCAGCTCAACCTTTTCTCAAGGAAAACAAACAAACAAACAAACAAACAAGCAAGCAAACAAACAAACAAACAAAAAACAGGGTTTCTAGAAGAGTGAGACCCCCACCACATTATATCCAGTAGCCCAGTGGTTGGGACACTCTACCTTAAATGCCTGATTTAATAAGGAACTCGAGTCTCCCATCTATCAAGTGAGTTCCATAGCCACTCAGCTGTAGAGTTAATTTCTCTCTTTCTCTTTCACCTAATGAATATTTAATTATTTCTACAAAGTAGAGCAGCTTAATCTGGACACTCTGACTCCAGAATGCATAATAGCTTGAGGGTTAGGCACCTATCTAGGGCAAGGAGATTTACGTTCAAGTAGTTGTTTCAAATCAGGCTTAATAGAGATTTAAAAACAGGTCTTGTACCTCCTAAGTGAGGGCTTTAACCATCAAGCTATTGGATGTTCTGGGTCACATTCACTGCCCCAAAAATTACTCATCTGTCTTTTGTGGGAGTAGCATGCTCTGAGCATGCCTACTGGATTGGGCCCTGTAGGTGAGATTGGCAGAAAAATGCCAAATTTCATTGAGATTTTGGTTCAGGTGAAGACTCCAAGCAGTTTGGTGGTATCAGACTTAGGTTGTTTTGTGCATGCTCAACAACAAGAACTAAGGCACTCACAAGGTTAGGCTGCAGCTCAGTGGAAATTTTGAGCAGCATCCAAGTGTCAGATTAGGTGCCTAGCTGCTGGTTTAGATTCCAAAATCCTTCTGTGGATATAGTCCCTAGTTCAGAGGCTCACATTGGTTCATGACAGAGATGCCAACAAATTAAACTATACCTAAAGAAAATAGCTAAAATATTATACACATGAAATTGTGTCACGGGATTATATTTGGGGAATATAATCATTAAAATATTTTAGTAATTTTCTATAAGAACATAAGAATGGTCATACTGGGTCAGACCAAAGGTCCATCTAGCCCAGTATCCTGTCTGCCGACAGTGGCCTATACCAGATGCCCCAGAGGGAAGGATCACCACAGGTAATCCTCACGTGATCCCTCCCTTGTCACCCGCCTCCAGAGAAACTGAGGCTAGGAATACCATTTCTACCTATCCTGTCTAATAGCCATCGATGGACCTAACCTCCATGAATCTATCTAGCTCTTTTTTGAACCCTGTTAAAGTTCTAGTCTTCACCGCATCCTCTGGCAAAGAGTTCCACAGGTTGAATGTGCCTTTTGTTTGTTTTAAACTTGCTGCCTATTAATTTTTATTTGGTGACCCCTAGTTCTTTTAATGTGGGAATAAGTAGATAATTTTTCCTTATTCACTTTTTCTATACCAGTCATGATTTTACAGACATCTATCATATACCCCCTTAGTCTCCTCTTTTCTAAGCTGAGAAGTCCAAGTCTTTTTAATCTCTCTTCATATGGAACCTGTTCCAAACCCCTAATAATTTTTGTTGCCATATATCCCAATACATGTAAACTTATAGTTGCATTTAATGTCAGAATTTTAATTGTGGAGTAAAGGAGGGAAGTGAAGTGCTAGTTAACATCTATCATACATGATAGGCTGAAGCTGGGAAAGAAAATACTGATGTAGAAATATTGATATTACATATAATAGTGATAATGGGAATATTGTACATATTCCAAATAAGTATCCAGAATCAGTGTCAAATGATGAGGTATTTTGCAGAAAATATTAGAAAGAAAGAAAGAGGTAGCAGGAATGAGAAACAAGAAGATTCAAGATGGAAAGAAATGTTATGGAAACGGAAGGATGTAGAAACCAGTTTCCTTGCCTTTATTCCCTATCTGGCCTGAACCCAGGTGACAGAAGTCTTGTAATCTAGGGGAATTATATTACAACCCTGTAAATAGATTGAGAGATGTCTAGTGGTGCTCTATGTGTTCTGTTTACAAACCTACCAAAGCAGCGGTGTGCATATATAGCTAGCCTTTTTATGTTGTGCACAGAGAAAAAAGGTGGGTGAGGGAGTATCTTCAACTGGACCTACTTTGGCAGATGAAAGAGGCTTTCAAGCTACAGAAAGCTTTTCTCCACCAAAGAGTGTTAAGTGCAAAGAGCCACACTGGAGTGTATGAAATATGGGCACACAAGCACACTCTCGTGTTAGTGGGCATAAGGATCTATGTGTTCTGAATATGGGCCTGTGGGCTGCTGTTGTGACTGATGGATCTGCTAGAAAGTGGAGAACTGAGAGCCCTGAGGCCTTACACTACATCAAAGGTACTGTCCACACCTGCTTGGGAAAGTTCCAGAGTCCCTAACTGGACCAGGTACACTATTTAAGCCAGAAAGACACAGAAAGTTGTTCATGCAACTGGGTAAATTCTTGGTTGGCTCTACAAATAGCCTTACCTTTTCACCTGACCTCCTTAGCCCTGCCTTCCCAACTGATACCTATGTCCTTGTATTCCTCCTGATCCTTCCCCCTCCAGGTCTCCGAGTCCAACTCCAGCTCTGACCCTTGGATTGACGCTGGACTCCAAGGCTGTGTCTATACTGGGCCACTTATTCTGGAAAATCAGCCGCTTTTCCGGAATAAGCTGCGAGCTGTCTACACTGGCCCTTGAATTTCCGGAAAAACAATGACACTCTACTGTACAAAATCAGCCGCTATTCCAGAAAAGCTACGCTGCTCCCACTCGGGCATAAGTCCTTATTCTGGAACACTGTTCCAGAAAAGGGCCAGTGTAGACAGCCCAGTAGTCTTTTCCGGAAAAAAGCCCCGATCGCGAAAATGACGATCGGGGCTCTTTTCCGGAAAAGCACGTCTACATTGGCCACAGATGCTTCTCCGGAAAAAGGGCTTTTCCGGAAAAGCAGCCTGCCAATGTAGATGCTCTTTTTCCGGAAATACTTATAACGAAAAGTATTCTGTTTTAAGCATTTCTGGAAATTCATTCCAGTGTAGACACAGCCCAACTGCTTCCAGACACTCGTTCTGATCACCCATGCCACAGTCAAGATGGGGCTGGTGGTGAGTCAAGGACACTGTGACGTAATATTTGAAAAGTAATCTTCAGTATAACAATTACATTAACAATCAATAGTGCTGAGCAGCTGTGTGTTTTTAAAGTATGCTTGAGTACCACTGGGTACTCCCAATTATTCCACAAATATAATAGAGGTGTATAACTAATTTTATAAACAGTAAGCTATTGGGGGCTAGACCCGATGACTGCCTTCTACCCCAATCTTCTATGATTCTATGATTAGAGTCCAAAATAGCTCTTACCAAGAAATATTTCTGTGCAACATTTAAGGAAAATCAAACATAACTAATTTTAATTTTGCTGTGGGATTTCTTCTGTGGAGTACAAGATCCTTCATTTTATCGAAAAATATTTCCCCATATAGTGGCTGCTTTCTTCTGAAACAAGTGATGGAGGTAGACTAAGGAATGAGATGGCCCTTGGGTCTCCTACCATATGAAAATTCCTGTAGGTTCCTGTGGTCCTGTGCTTGGAATAATCATAGTACTACCCCATATTATTCAGGAGGCTAGCAATCCTTCTCCTCAATGTAACCCAATTTCCACAAGTACTTTTGTAAAATTAAACAAAAAATATCAACTAACATCTGTCCTTGTATGAATTCATAAATACAGGATTTGTCAATAGCCAGCAATAGAGAGTTCCGAATGTCATGGTTTTACATTCACAGTGTTCAAACATGTAATTGAGGAACTTGCAAAGAGCAATCTTTTCTTGCTCAGAATAACTAGACTTATACCATATGCATCACCAAGAATATTTAACAAGCATTTCCAAGGCTTCTGCTTGAGGATAGTTGATTTTTTTAAAGCACTATCCATGGTGAATAAACAAGATTATCAGATCTTAAACAAATGTAACATCCTTTCTCTGGAAAGTCTACTCAAGGGCAGTAGTATATTTTTGGTTTGGGGTTTTTTTGGGGGGGAGGGTGGGGAAGATTCTGATTTATCAAGTTTTCTAGCTAGGACAGGGAAGTCAAGGCAGTCAGTCTCTTTTGCAAATCATGCTCCATCTTCTGCCCTTCCTCACTCCCCACTACAAACTCACATCTCCATATGAAGGATTTGGCTCTTTCTGCACACCAGGTGGGAAGAGGGCAGTCTGTCTTTCTAGCTCCCAGACATCCATCCATCCAGCAAAATTGTTGTTAGACCAAACAATGAATGAGTCTGACCTCAGTAAAATTTTCTCTGCCCCGCAGGAAAAAAAAGTCTAGAAACTCTAGCAACAAAAGAGAAAAAATCACATTAAGGAAAAGCTCTTTGGTAATTAAAAAACAATCACAAGGTGTATTCTACCTTTGGATGCAATGATATTTTATGCTCTACTACTATATATCTCTCTGATCTGGCCACTTATTGTACATTTATCACTTAAACGAATTCTATGCAAGTACCAAGAAAGTGGTGTAGAAAAGAAATATACATCCATATTTTGAATTAATGCCTGTATAAATCTTTACCATGGCAACTTGATATTTGTAATAATATTTTTGCTGGTGTGCTGACATCCAGGATCTAACTCCAGATAGACTTTATGTATATAGCCACCATATAATCAGAACAATCCTTAGCAAGAAAATCTTCTCCAAACTATATATTCCTGATCTTTATTTCAAAACTATATTCTTTGCCTTGAGACTGACAAAGATGGGGTCTCCTGACGTGCTCTCAACTCCAGCTTTAAATGAACATTTTCCCATTATAAAACTGCATTTAAGACCATTTGTACGACATCACAAACACATCATTTAGCTAAATAAAGTGGACTGAATATTTAATGAGGGAGGTTGATTTTTAACACCCAAATATTGAGTATAGCAGTGATGTTAATGGTATGAACTATATGCTGGGTGCTCATTTGGTCAATAAATCATTTTAAATGGCAAAGCAGTATAACTTTCACTATGCTGGCATTCAGTCCTGTGTTAAAAGGGTTTCATTTACATGGAAATGATAATTTCTAAGAGCCAAAGCGTAAGCAAGCTCATTTCCCATTTTGTGTAAGCAGAACTGTGCTCACTTATGTCAGCTTGACTTCATCCTGAAGCATTGAAATAGTGAAAAGGAAAAATCAAATTAATCTGGTCAGCTGAGATTTCCACAGCCAGCTAGGGATTTGGATGCCTAGCTTTTATTAAATTTAATAGCAACTGGACATCCACATCCTGTGGTGGCTTTGAAAATTTCTGCGTAAATGAATATTAGTCCTCTAGCCTTATCTCTGCTAGACCCTTTTCCTTAAGTACGTGGCCCTATTAGATGGACTTCAATGCCATTGCACAGGTGTAACTGACAGCAGCATATTCCACTGAGCCAATAAATAATGGCTTCTATCCCTTAGTCCTTTTCTTTATATTTGTTCCACAAAGGTGCTACTTCTTGCTGGGTATTGTTGGAAAAAGTGAAGAAAGGTATTTCCAAGGTGAATTTTAGCTAATAATCCTGGAAATTATGATGGGAAGGTTACATAGTGTAATTTAGATGTACAAAAATCTACAGGTGGGGTTGACTAATAGGTGCTATTGGAGGAGAATTCTTGGTGGAGTTGTTGCTGGGGAAAGAGATACTAGGCTGAGGCCACTGCTGTGTGGACTGGCTGAGGGAAGTATAGTGGTTGGGCCAGGATGAAGGAGCTTTTGAGTGGGAATATGGATACTGCTGAGTGAGGGAATATAGAGGGGCGGTCATCATGCTCCACAATAAAAAGGGTTAAAACAGCCCTAAGAGAGGGCTGTGGGTAGGAGCCAATCAAGAGAGGGCTTGTGGCAGCCAATCAGTGCCCATATAAAGGAGATGGCTGGCCAGGCTGAAGACACTCTCACTCCAAGCTCTGGAAGGAGAAGAACCTAGCTGCCTGCTATAGGTACCATGGATAGAGCAGTGATGGGAAAAGGCAGGGTGAGTCAGGGGATTCCAGGTCTGAGGCACAGTGACAGGGATCTGAGGGGTACTAGGGCTGCACGGAGGCAGCCAAGGCAGGACAAGGCAGCAGATCCACATCTCCTTGCCTATCATGAGTGGCCATTTAAGATGGCAGTTTTCCCCTGAGGTAAGGAGCTAGATGAAAACTGGCAGTAGGGTCACTGAGGCAATGTGAGTTTAGGGGGTTGGAGGTTCCCTGAGAGGGAGGATCCCAGAGTGGGAAGTGGGGACTGCGGCAGGGCAGTACCATGAGGAAAGGGTGCTATAGTCTGTGAAGGATGCAAATCCAAACATAAGGTGCCATTAATACACAGCTAGGTAATAAAAGGTGAGACACTGGCTGGGTGCTCCAGTGCTGAGTGGAGCTAATTCCCACGTGATCAGCAGGAGGTGCTGTGATGGTGAGATGCACAATGTTATGGGAGAGTTGGGTGGGGAAGTGGGAAGGGGGCTGTTTAATGGAGAGATTTTGGATCAAGGCTGTTGGGTGGAAGAATGTTTGTTATTGGCTGCTCATGCACAGATTAAAATTTAGCTCCCAAACTTTCTCCCTGATATCTAGGATGATCACAGAGACTGTCTTGCTCATGGTACTCAAGTAGCTCCCAACCATTTGTGAGTTATGCCCATTCTTCAGTCTAGTGGGTGAGGGAGGAAAACCAAGAAATTTCAGTGGAGATTATACAGTAGGTATCCAAAGAAGAAGCTTGCTCCTTCTTCCATCTCTTTTCTCTGCTAGATCTTTGCAACCATCTCTAGCAAGTAAATGACCTTTTAAAAAAACATTTCATATATGTGACAGTGCTCACCTTAGAGTCACAAGCCCCAGGTTGTGAGACCATCTAATAAGTGATTACAATGGTTTTTGACTTTTCTGCATAACAAAAATCCTGATCTTGATTTGCCTGCCAAATTCTGCATAGGGAGAGTGAGTATTTGGAAGAGAGCCATGTGACCTAGGATAGGGCTTTCCATCTCCATCATCAGTGTTTCTGTTTTACTAGCTTATTTATTGGTATGAAAGTCGTTGCTTTCTTTGCACATGATATATTTGCAAATTAAATTCATACTCAAAGGCTCAGAGCATCATCTATAGGCTAAACCAAGAAAAAATGTTTTAAAAAATATATATTTAAAAATTTTTCATGCTGCAAGCCATTTAGATCACCCTGAGCCAACAATAAATGTTGCAGATCCATGTGACTTTCAGTGATTGTGAATGCTTTCCCCCAGTGGCACATATGCAAACACAATGCCAGGACTCCTAACGAATGAAAATTCTAGGAGTCTCAAAGGAGCCTATTATATATAATTTACAATAACGTATAATGCCCATTTTAAATGGAGTGGCATGAGTCACTACCGGATGGTGTGTTTCTCAGACTATGAGAACCATAAGTTTCCACTTCTGAGACAAAAATTGACTGGGCTCTCTGTAACCTCACTTACACTGTACTCATTATAGCAGTTAAAACTTCATCGCACAGGTTACCCAGTAACACCAGTAATGAGACAAGCTTTCAAATGGTACTGAATATAAGTGACTAATGACATTTTTTAAATACTTCACTCATGTAACTGAATTTATTGCTTTCCTTCCCCGTTGGACCTCATAACCTTGCAGCTTGTGTTGAGGTAAGTCCCTGTGCATAAAGTGGGTACAAAGTGCTGTCCAAACAGAATTTGTCACTCCTCTAAAATGGCAGTCATCATGCCTTGGGCCTCTGTTCCTACAATCATTAGAATCTCCATTAGTAACCACCTGATTGAGAAGGAAAGCTGACAGACATGACCCAACTGTCACCGGTGCTCTTGTTGCTTCCTGAATCTGCAGGCAACTTGAAACCCAGACATATGAATTGCCTCATACACTCAGGGGAGTGTGGACTCCATGATCAACTGCTCTGGGGAGCTTCGCCAACTATCCCAGCAGAAAAATCTGTTGGTGGCAGGAGGATGAGAATCTGACACATCCAACCAAGCAGATACACTCTAGCTGCTATGTGCTGGAGCACCTCCTGAAAGAGAAAGGGACAATGATGCCCCCTCACTGCTCCTAAAGGGAGGGGAACCCTGCTGATATTTCTGGTGGGGAGGGGGAGAAAGGGTGGTGGATATCCACCCTCTATCTCCTAACATGCTGAGAGGGAAGAGATACTCTCCCATACCACCACTCCAAGTAATAGAGAAAGCAATGGTATGGGGACAGGGCCATGACAGGTCACAGGAGGCCAGATGTCAAGGTGAACCTAAAGTCCTAGATTCCCTTCATTGAGCCTTGTTAGTGGTAGCATTTATCCTTCCCAAATGGAAATTATCAAAATGCAGAGGCAATACTGAAAATGTTTCAGTTTTGTAAACAGAAGAAGCCATAACCTTTTTTACTGACTATTCTGATTATGCTACGGTATCTCCAGATGTTCACAACCTCCCAAACCTGGAAATTATAAAATGAATGTACTGCATAGGTAATGGTAATGTATTGGTACTGACAGTTGTTTGGGGCTAAATTCAAAACAGCATTGCAATCCTCAACATTTCAGCACTTAACTTCTAGGCACCTTAGAAACCAGAGGAATCCTCAGGTATAAATTAGGAACGCAGGCTCCCTATACATGAATGGAATAAAATGGATGGTGCCTAAGAAAGTACTCCAGAAAAGCCACTATATTGAGCAGGAAACTGACTCAGCTAATCAATAGGAAATGCTGTGGGATACTAAGTCCTACCTCTCTTAGGAACTTAGGTGTGTAAACTGTTTTTGCTGTGTGGGTTTTCTTTCAAGAAATCAGGTTGGGGTAGGAAGAAGACAGCAGCCTTCCTTATGACTTTTAGCCCAGGCCCCTCAGCATGTGAGAGATCTTCCTTGTTCATTGTGAAGAAGGGATTTGAACTTGGGTTTCCTACCTTACAGGAGAGTGCCCAAACCAGTGGGTTAAAGATAGTGGAAGAGACTGTTTCCACTAACTCCCATTCATGAGTGAAGTTAGAAAACTCATCACATTGAGTTCTACATGCAAGGTGGGTGAAATCTGAGTGTGAGGCCAGGCCTTGGGCAACTAGATAAGGTAGCTGTGCATATGCTCAGAAAGCGAGACACATCAGGGTCTTTAACGGAGGGAATTTTAGGCACCTCCAGAATTAGGCGGTAGCTGAGAAGGGGTTTTAAGGATCTTTGTGGCACACAAATGTTTGGCTTTGGCATCTTCTCCTGGGGGGACTGCCAAAAGAGAACAATGTTCCTTGTCTATAACACATGAAAAATATTTGAAGGGAAAATTAGTAGAAATTTCTAAACTTCAAATATGCTGGTTTGGGCTTCGAGCTGTTTTTTCCATCCCTATATGTCAGGCCAAATCTTTCTGCCTTTGAAGTCCCTGTGAATTTTGGAGTCGTATTCAGCAGCACTAAGACTTACTGCATTTAATCAAATGGCACTGTATCCCCTAAAGGCAGCAATGTGCTTGCATTAGACAAATATTCAACATTTTCCACCTCAGTGGGCTATGCATGTGATATTCCCTGGGCAAAATGCTCATTTTGCCCCACCCACACAAAACTTCACGTACACTAGTTATATCACTTTTTTTCTTCCTCAGTGTGGTCCCCCTCCTGTTCCACCAGTGGTCGTGATAGGTAAAGCTTAAGTATCTGCTGTTCTCTGTAGTAGAAGCTGAATAGTCAGCTGGGACTGGACAGGTAGACACCAGGGAAGAAAGAGGACCTCAGCCTAGTGAAGCAGCATCTTAACTCTCCTTTTCCTGTTTCTTGTGCACTGTAGGAACAGCTGCCCATGTGTTTTGGACTGTATTGCAATTCTGATGGAGAACACTAACTTTGAATTCATGTTGCACTCACAGCCATGGCAGTGGTTGGATAGGGTACATGACCATAGCAGCTGTCTGAAAGTGCAGCATCCAGTTCTGTCCCCAAAAATGTTAAAAACTGTAACCAAAAGAACCAGCCTTAGCAAATACCATGGCAATTTTAAGGGGCCTTTTCTGACCTTCAACTCTAAGATTCAATGAGTTTTGGAGTAAATCCATGAAGCATTTTTTATGTCCACCTCTCACACTCAATCCTAAAAAAAAAAGAACAGCCTCCCTCTTGAAAACCAAAAAACCCCTACTATCACTCAGCAATCACATTGTTATGTGTGGACTGGAAGGAGGGCATGCAAGATGGTTTCTAGTGATTTCTATCTGTTTGCATAAGTTCATATTTTCACAGCTATCTTCTCAAATAATCAGCAGTGACCTTCAGCAATCTGAACACAACATAGAAAAAATGTGACAAGCTGTCATTAAAAGTGCAGTGGTGACAAATATATGTAAAATAAAAATGAGCATCATTTTCTATGTTGCTTGTTAACTTTAAATTGTACAAGGCTGTGCTGTAGCTGAAAGGAGAAAGGATATTTGCAATACCAAACTTTGGAAACCTGGACCAACGTGTACATGGAATAATTAACACTTTTAAATTCAGGTCCATAATCAGAACTGAGGGATGATTAAAGTATATAAAAGGACTGGCAATATCTATGTGTTTACATTGTGTTAATCATAGAGGTAGTTTGACACATGCAACATCACAAAAAATAAGACATAAATGTTGCTAACAGTTGGCATAGATCAACCCCACATATACATAGGCCACAGTTCCAAGTGAGAGGGAACAAATACATCTTACACTGCATTCTAAAAATCCTGAAACGCTTGTATGGGTAGAAACAGAAAACAGAATGACTCCCAAACCTAGGTTTCTCCAGCAGGCAAGACATTCTTAGTGTTGTTTAAATTAGGAAAGAGACAGAAAGTGAATATTGGTGGAATAACAGTTCAGTAAATACGATAAATGAAGGCTGACCAGAGCTGGTAAAAATCATCTATTTTTGAAAAAAAAATACTTTTGATTAAAGGATTTTTTGGGGATGGGGAGAGGGAGAGATTTCCTGGTGTTTTGCCTCTCCCTTCTGCCTCCACCCCTCCAAAAAGTTTTTAAGGGAGGTGATTTCCTATTGAAAGCCCCCAAATATTTTTTTTGTTTCCCAAACATCCACAAATTTTAAATAGAATTTTTTTCTTTGTCTTTGATTTTTTTTTTAGAAAAAAAATACAGGTTTGATCAGTTCTTTTGCACCAGGTCTACAGTAGGGAGTTATTTCGAAATAACTCCCCTTATTTCAAAATAACAAAGTGGAGCGTCCAATCGACAGAACCCATTATTTCAAAATGGGGCTGGTTATTCTGAAATAGTAACTCCTGCTTTCCATGAGGAATAATGCTTGTTTTGAAATAGTTATTTCTAAATAGCAGTAGAGTGGATGTTCCACTACTGCTATTTCGAAACAACTACTCCCCAGTGCTTCCTGGGGCTGTAAGTCGAAATAGTATGTTTACATTAAAGGAGCCTGACTTGGACTAATGTCAAGGCTTCCCTGTAGTGCGGACACTCTATTTCAGAATTGTTATTTCAGGAGTTATTATTTTGAAATAAGTTATAAAAAATAATTTCCTAGTGTAGCCATGCCCTTGCTGAGCTAACTGGGAGACTTTCTAGATTGTAGCCAATTGATCAACTTACAGATAATAGTAAAGCACCAACAACATCCACAAACACATAGTTTTAAGGCTAAGGACATTACCAACATGGATGAATGCACAGCTATGATTTGAAAAGTGGGTACTGACTTTAGGCATATGCTGTACACTGTGTAAAAATAAGAGACCTGAGCTGAACAGAGTAGCCTCCCAAGAATAGCACTTTATGCTTTCATTACATTCATTGACTTTTAAAATATATATATTTAATTTTGTGGACTAGTCCAACTTACTTTTGAGTCCTTAAAATATATCTCAGTAAAAACCCTTTGAATAAATACTGAGGGTTTTAGAGACAGGTCACTAAAATATGTTCAGTACTATAGTTGTTCAACAGTTCTTATTTTCATTACATAATTAAGCTAATTGATTTAAAAACAAGATTGCCATAAGTCTAGTAGTTAGGGGGAAAATTCTCAAAAATTTGATGAGGCTCCTGCTCTTATACTTGCCAATGGTTAATAATTTTTCAGTTCACAGCTGCTTCTAAACTACAGAAATACATTATAAATAGAGGAATTCCTCATGATCAGGTAATGCAAAATATGGTAATCTAACTCTTAAACTCCTCCAAAAATACAATATCAATAACATTGGTCAGAAAAGTTTTACTTCCATTGAAAATTTCAGCAGATATTTTCATTTTTCAGCGAAGATATTTCCATTTTCAGCCAATAAAAATGTATTTTCTAATAAAATTTTTTTTAAAAATGGAACAAGGGAAATGCATTTCATAGAACTGTTTCTTTAGTTAAAAGCCAAACTTAAAGTTTTGAGCAGACCTATGGTTGTTGCTCTGCATAGGGCTCATTCAAACTTAAATAGATACAACTATGAAGAAGAGAGGCTGGACCAACATAATTGAAGCTGGTGGGGGAGGGGAAGGGAAGGTCTCATGAAGTCCCAAGAACTAAAGCCATGGAGATTTGCAGCTCTATTTTTGCAGCTCTTAACTGGGGACCCAATTACAAATGTTTTAGAAGTACAATATCTGGTAGAAATCACTGTGGAAATCTCAACAAACCTGTGAACTCTGAGGTTGTTTCTTCCAAGACCCCCCACTTCATACTGAAATAATAGTCTCTGCTGCTATGAAAGATGATGACAAAATGTTTAAGGCTTCAGTGGGTTCAGGGTGTCATCCTGAAAGGTGCTGAGCATCCCCAGCTTGCCCCTCAGGCAACTGGAGTTGCAGATGCTCAAATAGTTTAAGGCTTATGCCCCGTGAATTGTCCATTCTAGTTCAGAAAGGTCACAATACTGGGCCTAGCATAGTAACAATTTCCATTTCTCTAAATATTGGAAGAATGTCTGTTCTTCAGATATACAATGTGTCCTAAAATTTAGGGATTTGTTAGTTTACTATTTATTATGTCATTTTTCAGAGGACTGGATTGAGATATAGTAGGTGGTTTTCAATGTAAATAGTAAATGTTGCCTTTGAAACTTATAGGGATATTATGAGGTTTCACAAGTTAACGTTTGTGCTGCATTTTGAAATGTAAACTGTTATATAAATGCTACGTATACAGTATTACTACTGTCTCAGGCTTCAGCTGATTAAGGCATTTATTTCAGACCCCCATATAAACTGAACTCCTGCACCTCTTCCTTACTCTTAATTGTTATTACCTTGATGCAAATGTATCAAGAGGTTATATACTTTACTATAAACATAGGATGAATCATGGATTAGACGTGGGAAAAGATCTAATACATCTATATCTGGGACTACTCATAGTTTTTATTGGATGCCCCCTTGTCCCTGCTATTATTTAATTTAGCCTTGAGCTTTTTTCTGACTGAAAACTGCACATTTGAAAATGGATTTTAGTGAGTTCATAGTGCTAGCATTCAGAAGACAATTTTTCCTGCTAATTAGCAGTTCTACCTATGTTAAAATGAGCTACTATACCTAGCAACTTTGTCTTCATATCAACTGCTAATGCATAACAAAAACAAACCTATTTCTGAATACTTAATACACTACAAAATCAGCCCTTATAAAAAATGACACAATCAAAACATAATACACATTTAAAGGGCTTTCCCTTTCATTTACTAAAAATGCTTCCCTGGAAGCTTCTTACAACTGAAAAAGGTTTGTAATTTGAATGTCTCTATTCACATGCTGCATAGCTGTTTCTCTATTAACTAGCCAATTAGCTCGTCTTAAAATGGGATTTTTAGGTCTCTCCTCCACGTCTTATTCCCTTTCTATCTTGGTCTTCTCTCCTGAGCCTTGGGTCTCTCGCTCTCTCTCTCACCTCCTTCTACTGCCTCCCCCTCTCTCTCTCTCTGCTCTCCTCTGACTCCTGCCTCTCTTCTCCATCTCTCTTTCTCTTCTCCCCCAGCTGCCTCTCACTCTCTTTCTCTTCTCCTCCCCCTCCTGCAGGGGGAGTGCGGAGCCCAAACAGCTGTTTGCACCGCTTGCTCCCATGTGGCAGCCCGGCTGAGCATCTGCCTATGAGCTCTAGCTTCCCCCTGCACCATTTCCCTTCACCCCAGCATTGATCCTGCAGCCTCCCAATTGTCTTCTCCCTCCCCGTCAGTTCCCCCCCCCCCCTCTGGCCAGGGTCTGTTCACGGCCAGGGGACGGGGCCTGGCCGTGTATGTCACCGCCCCATCCCCCTTCCCCTCCGGCCGTGGCACTCAGCTGAGTTCTGCCGAGCCGGGCCGCCTCAGGGGAACTCAAATGGCCACTTGCTCCGCTAGCTCCCACGCAGCGGTCCAGCTGAGCGGTGCAGAAGTCAGCTGAGCACCATGGTGAGAGGCAACAGCGCCCCTCAGAGGCAACACATATTACAACATTACAAAGTCACAGACATTGGGCTACTATATATATGATACTCTGTAGACATTGAAAGATATCTTAAATAACCGTTTAAGAAACTAGTAAAAATCGGCAGCATAGTGGATTTCAATTAAAAGCCATCCAAACTTATATTGGAAACTGATTAGGAACACTTCAAAATATTTTTAAGGAAATATCCTGTTGATGTCACTTTTTAAAGTTTAATTTTATGGTAATGCTGATCTCTGAATAATTAAGGCCAAAACTGTCATAAGTCTGATAAAAAATATATTTTTTCTTTAATATTTATGTAGCAATGTGAAATGAAATAGTACTTTCTGTATATTAATGTGTGTACATTACTTTACAATGTCAAAGTGATATATAGTATTGTAATTACATCCAATGGTCCTTACTGAAAAAGACAGCATTTATTAATATGTTGTTTCTGCTTCATGATTCATGTTTTTCCCTTTTCCATTACGATTCTTAACAAAGAATATCAGTCTCATTTAAAAAGAAAATGAGAAGGGAACTGGGTCCTCTGCTCATAGTCTCCTCCTAACCTTTTCATTTTTCTCATTGTGTTTTTGAGTGACACCTTTCTACCTGAAGTCTGTAATCCATCCCCTTTATAACTGCATGGTCAAACTGCTATCACTCATGCTTAATACTGCTAGGCAGTTTCACTATACTGCGTGTGCACCTTGTGCTATTTCTGGTTTGACTCTCACTTATGTATCCAGATTTTGTTGTATTCCAGAAACGAGGACTGATAAAAAGCATTCTTTAAAAGACCAGCATATCTGCTTAATAAGGGTCATAGCTATTTCTTCTATAAAGATATTGTGATATCATTTATTTTGTTAAGTAAATTCCTTACGCAAGGTGTTTTCTGATTCTCTCAGTCAAATGCTCTGTGACATTTCAGGCAGATAGACTCTCAAGCCCTGTAAGAACTTTATCTTACAAGGATAATGTTTGTGATATTGCTTATATTTTAGTGTACCTGCTGGTGCATGCACCAGAGGTATTTTCAGAGGAATTACTGACATCTATTTAATTTATTTTTAAAACAAAACTTTCAATAACTTGAAATCATTTATTGTGTATTTACTCTGTGCAATGGTGTTTCTACTCATAGCTTCCATCCCGCTTCCCCGGATCACTAGTTTTCCCTATTTGTTACTTAGTATATTAGTTTAGAGTTTGAGTCCTACCATGTGGTGGTACAGTGTTCTGCTCAGTAAGGTCCTAATGCTGCTTGGGAGGATGGCTGCTCCTTTGATTTGATAGTGATGATGACTATGTAGGGTGTGCTGGTGAAGATTCTGTTGAATCCTGAGTACAATTTAACCTGCTCCTTTCCTGTGAAATGTCAAGAGTGTACCAGATAAATTAGCTCCATTTGCCTTCCTTTGATTGGCTCTCTCCTGTGGTTTAGAGGTGTAGGCTGATGTGAGAGGTGTTAACTTCATCTTCATATGTCTGCAAGAATGACCTGGACCCTGTATTGATGACACAATATTAAAGCAACAGATAAAGGTTAGATGACTGGAATTTGAATCTGTGACTCACGGGATTATTTTGTGCTATTTCTAACTAAGGCTATTAATATTTAATCCCATTTTTAAAAGGCATTCTTCTCATAGACTGAGATCTCTGAATGTACCTGGAAAACATCTGGTGATATCTTAGAGATTAGTGGGTTTTTGTTTGTTTGTTTGTTTGTTTGTTTGTTTGGGGGTGAGAAAAAACTGCACTATTTATTGGGCCTACACATGTCTATTATGTACTGATTACACCAAAGAGAACCCAGGTAAGATCTCCTACAGGTCACTGTTCTTCATTTTTAATGATGACACTTACAATTCATAATTCTTTTCCACTCCTGTAGTCCTAAATTGATACCTAGACCCCATCTTATAGGTATCTTCTGTTCATACAAAAAAGGGTATATTTTAAAATACAGTTAGATCTAGATTTTCATGAGTGACTAGTGATTCTGTGTGCTTCAATTTCTGCATGCTGAATTCCAGACTTTAAAGCAGCCTGATTTTTCAGAAAGCTATGAGACCTGAAATGCAGGACCCTTTAAGTAATTTCAAGTTGCACAATCACTAGTGACCTTTGGAAATTTGACCTTATACAAATTGGGTATAACAGCTTTCAGTATGGAGTGTAAATATCTTCCCATAAAAACAAGGAGGAGTCATGTGGCACCTTGGAGGCTAACAGATTTATTAGGTTTTATTAAATTTGTTGGTCTCCAAGGTGCCACAGGACTCCTCGTTTTTGCAGATACAGACTAACATGCCTACCCCTCTGAGAATCTTCCCATAAGTAATTCAACTGGCATACATGGTGACGACTGGTAAGATAGCAGGCAAAATATTTTCTTCATAAATGATTTTGATCACAGTTTAAAAAGTTTTAGCAAATAATTCCATTTTCCCCCATTAGATTTTGGATGGAAGGGATCATATAAAATATCTTGAATAGTATTAACCTAGAAACTCTTGGTATGCTAACTTGGTTTCTTATTTGATTTAATTATTTGAGTTATACAAGAGGGCTGTGCCTAGACTGGCAAGTTTATCTGCAAAATCAGATGATTTTGCGGAACAACTTGCCAGCTGTCTACACTGACCATTTGAATTTCTGCAAGAACACTGACGATCTCATGTAAGATCGTCAGTGTTCTTGCAGAAATACTGTGCTGCTCCCATTCGGGCAAAAGCCCTCTTGTGCAAATCATTTTCACAGTAATGTTTTCCGCAAAAAAGCCCCGTCTAGATTGGCCACGGACATTTTTCCTCAAAAAGTGCTTTTGTGGAAAAGCATCCTGCCAATCTAGACGTGCTTTTCCGAAAATGCTTTTAATGGAAAAGTTTTCTGTTAAAAGCATTTTCGGAAAATCATGCCAGTGTAGACGTAGCCGAGTTGTTTAAAATGAATTGTAAAGCTACCTTAATGGATTCTACTGCCAAGAACTGAGGATATATTCTTCATGTGATGGAAATCCCTTGTTAACATTCTTCCCAAGAAAACCACCCCAACCGGTATGATTTCTGTTTCTCGATCACTGTTGGCTAAATAAGTTCTTATATCCTATTACTTGTGGCTCATAAAAAAAACTTCTAAAGGAGCAAATTCTTGCTTTTGGAATGTCTTATACTACAGTAAATGTTAAGTGTTTTAAAAATGGAGTATGGAATATGTCTAGATTTTCATCACCTACCTTGCTTCATATTACACATAATTCAATACTACCAGTACACCTAGATAGCCTACTTCTCCTCTCACTTAGGGCCTGATCCAAAATTTATTTAAATCAGCAAGAGTCCTTCCACTGGTTTAATTGGATTTGGCTCAGGCTGTTGGACCATAAACCTGCACCCACTGATATCAATGATCCTACTGACTTCAGTAGTACAGATATTGATTTCAATAGACAGGTTTTACATCATGTGACTCTACTGATTTTAATTCAGATGTGATGAGGTGTCCCCACATGTACTTGCCACTAGGGAGAATGACGTCTGGGAAGGATGCTTATTAATCTGATAGGCCACAATTAATCTGAGGGGAATCAGGTGAGCAAGTAATCCCTGCAGTGAGCAGGGGAGCACAATGGTGAAGGAATGAATTAGATGGGCCATATACAGACATGAAATTGGGTGTGGTGAAGGATGTTGGGAAAGGACAGATACTTCCAGGAGAAAGGGAAAGTGTGTTGGCTACAATCAGGAGACTTTTTGGAAATGATGGGCCAAGAAAGAGAAGGGGAACCAATGGCAGAAAATAGCCCGGAGAAAGAGCAGTGAAGGTAGAGCGAGAAAGCCCAGACTACTCAGTCCTGTGACCAAGGTGGGCCCAGATTCTCCTACCAGCCCCTGAGGTAGTGAAAGGGGGAAGGCTGCCTAGGGCTGCTAAGGAAATGCACTCCAGAAGGGGGGAATTTCAAGTGACCTAACTGGAGACTGAATCCTAGAGAGGATGCTGCGGTTCCTGAGATGGAGGACAGGCTGCAGACAGGGAGTTGGAGCCATGCAAACTGCAGGAAAGGGAATTGACTGAATGAGCTAATCCCAAAGTGAACCAGAGGAAGTGTTGCAAGATGTGGGCATTGCACCCTGTGATAGAAGATAATCCCAGTTTACATCAAGATGACAAACAGTCTCATACTGCAATAGTTGTGATATTAACGTGAGTGACTAACTGGCAGATCTTCTCTGTGAGAATCTGACAACTCTTGGAGTCACTTTTCATTTTGGTCCATCAGAGTCCAGCTATGCTAACTTTCTGGGCATGCTGCAAAGGACTTACTTTCTTTCAGATATTTGGGGAAGAGGTAGGGTGAAGTTTTTCAGGATAAGAGAGTACTGGGATACCTAGGTGTGGTAGTGGGCATTTTATTGCAATGTCGATTTTTGTTCAGGAATGTTGGGGAGAACTAATTAAACAGTGCGCCAATGTTAATTCAAATACAGTAGATTTCTGATAATCCAGCACTTCTGGGACGTCGGTGGTACCAGATTATCAGGTATGCTGGAGTATGGAGAGGTCCTGGTACAGCTGCACAGCTTAACAGATGGCCGGGACACAGTCTCCCTCTTCCCTTCTACTCCGTGCTATAACCTGATCCTCCTCTCCCTCCACTCTCCTTTCCTCTTCCCTTCTCCTTCTCCATGCTGTAACCCGATCCCTCCACCTCCCCTCTCTTTTCCCCTTTGCTGAAGCAAAACGTTCTTCTCCATTCTGTACCACGATCCCACTCCCCCCAATCTTATGCTTGGTCTGGGTACAGCCAGCTTATGTGCTGAGCAGCTGGCTTTTTAATCAGCTGGACAGGAGCGCTTGACATTGTCGAACAATTGGGTGCCGGAATATTGGAGTTTTATTGTGATAGTGTGGAGTGATTTAAACTGATTCAAAGATATGTGATGTACAATTTTAAATGAAATGAATAACTAGCTTCATTGTTTGGTCCCAAGCAATATACCGCATAAGTAACTGCACTAACTTGACTGTTGAGTCCTGGGTTAGTGGGGACTCAGTTCTCATTCAGACTTCTTAGAATGTGTTCACATGGTGCAAAGGGATCGGGATCAGAACCAGGGAAGGGTTTCTGTCCTTTCTTTTATGCCATGAAAAATGTTGACCTGGGATTTTAAAAGGGGCCTCAGGGAGTCGGAGCCAGATTAGCAAAAATATTTAGGCATCTAAACAAGCAGCTAAGCACCTCGTGGGATTTTTAAATCTCAATACCTAGGGTTTTCAAAAGCTCCTATTAGGTTCCTATCTTTAGGCACCACATTCAAAGGCCTTTAAAAATCAGGCCCTTAGTTACTCGTCTGACCCTGAAATCTAATTGGAGATGGATGCCTCGCACCTTCGGCTCCTTTGAAAACCTCAGGCTTATTTTCTGTTGCAAAGAAAACCTGAAGTGCCATTAAAAGAGGAATATTTTACTATTATTGATTCTGCCAAATCCTGGAGAACTTCTGGTCTCTTACAGCTGATTAACTCTACCCATCACTAGTTCCATCTTGTAGACACTATTATTGAAGCTTAGTTAAAGTTCCCTGGGCAGCCCACATTTTAGCACTGAGGATTAGAAACTTATCTTTTTATGGGCTGAAAAAGTAATTTAGCGCATAATCACTTCCCTGGCCAGATTAGGGCACATTATGGGAAGAGCTTGTTAAAGCAAGCTCCATGTGGTACAAACAAAAACAAATATGATAGTGATTTCCAATAAGGGCAGTCTGCCAGGGAGAATAAAAGAAAAATGAATCAAATACATTTTGCTGGGGTGGAATCATTACATACCCATTTATGTCACTGTCCCTATTGGGCATGAGTCTCTACTCAGTATAAAGTAGGAGTACAAACAGATTACTATCATGTTATGACGGAAGGCACAGCGCCTAAGAGACACAGCCACTTCCCATAAACATGGCTCAAGCCAACCCACCCATTCTGGCACTTTAATACTTGCCATTAATTGGTAAAATACCTAGGAATAGTACATCTCTGCAAATATAATCTTCAGATGCATCTTGGATTACATCTTTGCACTATGTCCTACTGGATTGTTTCAAAGATATTTATTCCAATATTATTCTAGGAATTGCTATAGTGTCCATCCTAGAAGTATCCATCATAATCTCAAGGTATGTAAGAGATGCTGTCAGGCAGCAGCACAGTTTAGTTTACAGAATGGTTAGTTTCAATTACCAGGTATGTCTGACACTAGTTTCCAGGCAAATGCAAGATCTTTTCATTATTCAGGAATTAATGCTGATATTGATTATAATGTGCTCAGAGATGTGTACATGCAGTACATGCCACAGGTTCTCCTTTTGGAGCAGGGCATCTGTGAAGCTAATTACATTAAAAAGGATCTAGCATAGTTTAGATTTAAGTGCAGTTTATTGCCTAATCAGTATTACTTTCATTGTATGTTCCTCACTCCATTTGACATTTATTAACATTTAAAAATTGCTAAAATATAATAATGTCTTGTCATTTTCACAGGTCATTCAGGTTTGTTTGTGTTTTGCATTAATGTGTCAATTCAGTATTTTTCCTAGATATAATAAACCATATTACTCTAGGCATAAATGGTATTGAAACTGTCAGATCATGCAGCACAAGTCTGGCCCACGAAAGCTCGTCACCTAATAAACCATCTTGTTAGTGCTACATAGTTCTGTCTTTTGTATGTTGTGAGGTATCTGTAAATGCAAAGCTCATTTACAGACTAGTTCAGCCATAAAACACTAATTTTATTAGTGGGCACAAAGCTAAGAATATCAGACATCTTAAGCATGTAATACATTGCACTAATTTTAACTATCTACATTCAAAATGTATTTTTGGACAACTTCTGATAGAGGTTGCTACTCAGTAGGTGCATTGGAATCTGGCCCTAAATAGAATTCTGTATGTAGCACTATAAATGTTATTCTCTGAACAGCACAATCTTTTTAAAAGGTGCTCCCAACATTTTGTTAGTCCCCCCAGGAAAATAAATCCACTCCTTTTCTACATTCTGGATCTCTTTTGTTATTGGGATTTTTGCTAAATTCGTTGCTCCATCGTCTGTGCTTTAAAGGACCAGTTTTTGTCTTCATTATTGTTGTCTTCACTGTCTCTTCTGTGCCTTTTCTAAAAGCGATCATCTGCCCTTCTTTTCAGATTCCTTTAAATACTATAGCAGCTTTGGTGAAATAGGTGAAAACTGGAGGGTTTTGACTGGGGATCACACAAGCATGAAGTTTCTTTCATTTGACTGATAAATGGAGGGTTCTCTGTCTCTAAGAAACATCTGATTCTGCTTGTTACCACCAGCAATTATATACTTAAGAGTATGATCTTATGATCATCCTGTTCTCTGAATTATAACACGGTCTTTGTCAAGTTGGAGACAACACAGTGAGTTTTTCAAACCTTTGAGACTTATTCCCACATCTGTATTCATCACATGAGCTCTGTCCAGGTTTATGAACCATGCTGCAGGTATCCCCACTGGGTGCCTCGTCCCCTAGGATTCTTACGTCCTCTAGAGAATCTAGGTTCTTTCCTCTTACAAGTCCACATGTGAACAGCAATTTCAGTTGAGACTGCAGTCAGGGGAAAAAAATAGCAAAGTTTGAAATAACATTTCTAGTTCAGCGTGGGAATGTATTACAGACATTTTGCAATCAAGCATTTTAGGAGTATCTTGAAACCAGCAAGGTCATTCAATGATAATAGTGATTTACTTTGCTATTTAAGTATATTCAAAATTAAGATGTTCAAATTATTTGGGTGAGGAGCAAAGTAACACCCTCAACATATTTTAGCAACCATTCACATATTGGAACAAACCTTTTGTAATTAGCAATGTAAAAGATGCCTTGCCACCCTATTTCCAAATTGTCAGGGGAAGCTATCTGAATAATAAAGGGAACTATGGCAGGTATTCTGTGGTAAGAAAATACCTATTTTATAACTATTAACATGCATGATACATTGTAATCCATTGTGTTTCCTGCTACGGCACTTTTACATTGCACCAACAGCACACACGGGGTATGTCTAGACTGCATCCCTCTGTTGGCAGACGGATGCAGATTAGGCAGGTTGACATTGCAAACAAGGCAGGGATTTAAATATCCCGTGTCTAATTTGCATAAAAATGGCCACCACATTTTGCCGACTCGGCACCTTGTCGGCAAAAAGTGGCCATCTAGAGGGGGATCTGTCAAGAAAGAAAGTCTTTTTCAACAGATCCCTTATGCCTCCTGCAAGGAGGTTTACATGATCTGTCGAAAAAGGCTTTCTTTCTTGACAGATCCCCCTCTAGACTGCCACTTTTTGCCGACAAAGTGCTGTCGGCATAACGCAACGGCCATTTTTATGCAAATTAGGCATGGAATATTTAAATCCCTGACTCATTTGCAATGTTAACCTGCCTAATCTGCATCCCTCTGCTGACAGAGGGATGCAGTCTAGACATACCCAGGGACTGTAAAGGGGATGAAGCATTTTCACCTCCCTTTAGCATCTATTTTAAGTGCAGGGTATGGATTGGCCTGGGAATCTAAGTGTGGGAGGAGCATACTGTGAGCAGGAGAGGGAGTAATCAGAACATAGAATTCATAAAGATCTAGCTGCAACAATCCTTGGAATAATCCAGAATATAAAAAATGCAAAGGCCACTTAAAGTATGTTCTGAGCTGTGTCAGATGTAGCACAGATTCTGTCCCCATAGTTTTAAAAACAGTACCAGGGTGGCATGAGTGGCCCTCATTGTTTACAATTAATTATGAAGTTGTGACTAAAGAACCCATCTAGCAGTTAGCCAGAGGGTGGGTGGGCTGGTTGGGGTAAAGTTTATTGGCATCAGCTGTTTGTAATTTATTCCTGTTGGGGACAGAGTTAGTTGTTGTGGATTGCTGATCAGAGAACACACAATGAACAGGTAAGTAACCATATATAATTTATCATTTGCTACAGGTTAGCTAGTCTCCATATGTAGACCACACCCAGCTCCTCTTGGTCATTACAGGTGGGCCACACCAAGCTAAGTAAAGACAGTCAGACAGGGAGACAAAGGGGAGTGATTAGGGCAGAGGAGCAGAGCTAACTGCTGTGGTGGAACCCTGGAGTAAAGGGCCAGATGCTCAGGAACATAGCCCTGGGGCTGGCGCCCTAGGAAAATTGAACTGTTTGTTTTTCATTTTCTTTGCTTATACTTGAAAAATAGACATGTAAGGGAAGCTGGATGCGGAAATACATTCAGAAGCTAGGGAGATGCTCTGCCCAGAGACATGGTTCAAATAGTGTTGATAAAAACATAAAATTGCTATCTTTGGATTAGTGTGAATGCAGTAGGACTGGAATGCCATCATTGTATGTGAGTGAGAATCTGAATAAAATAATATAACACCTAACTCAATATTCACCCTTAAATAACCATTTGCCTTCCAGAA
Source organism: Pelodiscus sinensis (assembly GCF_052426305.1). Classification (NCBI taxonomy): domain Eukaryota; kingdom Metazoa; phylum Chordata; order Testudines; family Trionychidae; genus Pelodiscus; species Pelodiscus sinensis. Next base: position 101,882,056 of record NC_143057.1, read on the forward strand.
AGTGTGCAGCCTGGAAAACCCATGGTCAGGGAAGGTGAGAGTTGTGGATGTCTGCCCAAAAAAGGGGAAGGCTCAGGATATGGGAGCTTAGTGGTTTCCCTGATGGACTACACAATTAAAATACAGGTATAGATGAACTGAACTGTGCATGTAGGGTCAGGGGTTGAAATAGTAAAGTAAGTCTCCATGTTATAGCTTATATATTAGTACTTCACCTGGGGTTTTATGTTTATTCAAATTTCTTTGTTGCTTTTAAAGTAGTTCCATAAACTTCAACCACATGAATTAATCAGGGCTAGTGTCTTGCCATAATAGAACTAACTTAGATGTTTTCAGGCATGTGAGATTCAGCTCAAACCAGGTGTGTTTTGCCTGGCTATCTAAGCAATTATTCTGTGTTATGCACTGTAACATAGTGCACTCATCTCTCACAAGCACCCTTTGGCTAAGTGCATATGACTGCTCTGACACTCTACTCATGGTGCTACTCAGCAACTCAGCCCTCCAGCCAAGTCACATACAATATAAATTTGAAATAATGAGGAAACCCCTTCCAGGGTACAAGTCCATACGGGGCCTGTCCTCGGTAATGTATCTCTGCTTGCCCCCCTCCCTGCCATCTGGAATAGAGCAGTGTCCTATCGCTCCTTCCCTGGAGGCAATATCTTAACCCTCTCAGGGCCTTTCCAGCCCTAGTCTTTTACTATAGCTCGTATATCTGCTCTGGGGTGCCTCATTCTTTACCTGCATACCCCCTGTGGCTAGTGGATTGTAGGAGGGAACCTATGCCCAACCTCTGCTCCAGGTCCCAGCTCAGGGACCCTATAGATAGAAGCTTTCTGAAGTGTTTCTTTAAATAACTGCATTGGTGCCATCATTTCCTTGGCCACTTTCCCATGGCCCCAGCACCTTCTTCACTCTTACCTGAGGGCCTTGTCCCAGTCAAGTCCCAGCAACCAGCCCAGGGCATCATCTGTTTTTCTCCAGCTCCAGCAAAGAGCTGAACAAGCTCTAGCCCACCAGCTCGCCTCATACTAGCTTGCTGGACCCTGATTGGCTGCTTCGCAAACAACTTTGCACTTTAGTAGGTCATAGTTTATCACAACATCTGAAAGCTGCAGAAGTAAAACACCTTGAAGTAAAGCAGATTGCTCGGGACTAACCAGGTGGTATTGACCAGATGGATGAAGAGTAGAAAAATTTGGCCTTCAGTGTTTACATATGGTGCATGAATTGTTCAGAAGAGTCCAGTTTCAGATGTACAGTTTAATAGATTTGTGTGATATTTCTGCCAAAAGAAGGGGATCATACTCTAACCTGGCTTTCCCTGAAAATCTTCAGAGCTTCTTATGGAAATTAAACTGAAAGAAAAGAAAAGAAGCTTCTCCAGTAATAACACAGAGTAAATTGAAAGAGCAGAACTGAAAAATATTTATTCTCTAAGATGGGAAAATGACTTCCCACATCATTGCACTTTTCTCAACGAGCACCTACTGTTTCACATTCATATGTCTAGACTACATGCCTCTGGCAACAGAGGCATGTAGATTAGACTACCCAGCATAGGAAAATGAAGCGGCGATTTAAATAATCGCCACTTCATTTAAATTTACCTGGCTGCTGTGCTGAGCCGATCAGCTGTTTGTTGGCTCAGCGTGGTAGTCTGGACGCTCCGCGGTCAACATCAAAGGCATTTGTCGACCTCCCAGGTATGCCTCATCCTAGGTATGCCTTAGTCTAGATGTACCCTCACATAATCTTGATCAAATGGCCTCCCCTTCATACAATCAAGGTGTCAGAATATGGAATAAAGAATTTTCTGTCACCATGCCCTTTTGTTTCCTATCAGAAATAATCAGCTTGTGAACTCTAACTGCTGGCCCAAGAAGAGTTGCTGAAGAGATTGTTCATCATGAAATGGAATCCCTCGCCCAGCTTTTTGGAAAATAGGAAGTGTGCACTGTCATTTTGGGTGATGCAGTCTACCCTGCTGGCACAGCTTGCAACCTCCATAATCATTATGGATATAGAATGGGCAGAATTTTAAAAATGATTAATTTTATATTTTATTGCATAGTGATTTCCTTTAGTTGATAACTTTTTATATTGTTTTATTGTATTTAATATATGCCAGTAAATGTTTTCAAAAAGACAGTGATAGTCTTTGGATTTCTATCCCTTCCTTCATTTTATGTTGGGATTTGATTTTTTAAAGTCTTTTATTAAAGAACAAAGACTTCTACCAGGTTGCATTAAAAAAAGTTGCCTAACATCACACATTACTCTCACTTTGATTTCACTGAGAAGGATTTAAAAGAACAGGAGCAGAACTACAGCAAAGTAGAGATGAAAAGATTAAAGGAAACCAGAAATTGGAGAATATTATCACATAGAGGTTTGGAGTTCTTTCTGGATTTTCATCATAATAGTCTCTGCTCAAACAGGACCTCCTTTTGCTTTTAACTAGTCAACTCCTGAACTCCTGATCACTTCACAGCCTTTTGCTGGCAAACTCCCACTGACTTAGTGTTCAGCAGTCAGATAAAACAACAAGACTGTAGAGAAAATATCCCAAATACCGCATGATTCAGAATGATCAAGATCGTTCAAATATAATGTATTGGACATAGTGCCAGAACTCAGTCAATATATGCTAAATCATAATTTATTCTACTATATATCTGAGAGAGTTTGCCTGTTTGTCTGTCCCCCATGTGGGGGACATGAACTCCTCCCTGGTTATGCTCGCTGCAGTTGCAGTGGTCATAGGCGGGCGTTTCTGACCTGGCCCCAACCTACTGCGCTGTGAGAGGGCTGTGGTTCTCTTCTGTCTCAGTGGCAGTCTGCATACTGAATCCCTCATCCCCAGTCCAGAGTAATGATTTAAATGAAGAAAAACAAAAATAATTGGAGTTAAGGACCCAAGCAATGCTGGGTAAGTCTTCTAGTTATGCATAAATACACAATCATACATGCACATGATTAAATGTACAGTATTTACTATAATGCCCTCTGTCATAAAATCTGACCACCAGCTATCAAGATAGAGTCAACACAACATTAGACCTTACCTTACAAAAAACATATCTTACTTCACGATAATTATTTATAAAGAGAATGGACTTCATTCTGTATTAAGTAAAATGGTGTGCAAAGGTTTTCACAGGACAAAAGAAGGTGCAAATGAGGTGTAAACACCATTCCTGTAGCTTCACTCTTCTAGTACTGTAGTGTATGGGCATGGCTAACAAGTTATTTTTAGGCTTGGCAGAGTTAGACTTTTTATCATATTCATGGATAATATCTGTTTTTAATCAGTTTAAATATTCACAGCAGGGGAAACTATGGGGAGTTAGAAAATAATATTGAATGATACTAGACATTCTGAGCCTTGGAGCTGACTGAGAGTGAAACAGAACAGCTCAGGGAATCTCTTATTAATTTGCTCTCCTTGCATAGGGAGTCTTTTAACTGATATGGGATGTAGTGCTTTGGTCAGGCAGATTCAGTAGCCAAATGGGTGGAAATCTGACTTGTTTCTGGCTTCTGTGTAGCACTACAGAACAGTGAGCCAGGAGAGGACCCTGCACTACAAAGGGGCAAGGGCATGATAAAAGGACTCTGTAAAAAAGAAAATAAACTGGCCCAGTGGCCAGCATTCACAATGCTTAAGCACTTGTACACTAAGAGTATGTCTAAACTACATCCTTCTGTCACCAGAGGGATGTAAATTAGACATACCAAAATTGATAATGAAATGGGGATTTAAATATTCCGCACTTCATAAAAATGGCCACCACTTTTTGCCACCGTGGCAATTTGCCAGCAAAAAGCAGCAGTCTAGACAGGGATCGGTCAACAAGGAAAGCCTTTTCCAACTGATCCTGTATATGTCGTTGAACGAGGCAGCAAAAAGTGGTGGCCATTTTTATTCTAATGAAGCACGAGATATTTAAATCCCCGCTTCATTAGCAATTTCGGTATGTCTAATTTACATCCCTCTGGTGACAGAAGGATGTAGTCTAGACATACCCTAAGAATCAGACTGGAGACAATCTGGTTGGTGGAAAGCCCAAGAGAGTGTGGGGAAGCCTTATGAGTACTGGGAGGTAAGGGATTGGTTGATTTGTTAATGTTTAGTACTTATTAGGTAACGCTTACCCTTTCCTTCCCCAGCTCCAATTTCCTGCTTCCAATAAATGTCTTGTTGTCAAGTTGGATAAGTCATTCCCTTGCTGTGGAGAATGGCTTGATGTACTTGATTGTTTTTCTTGTAGTGGGTTTTATACTCCTTGCCTACTTGTAACATTACTTGCTTTCTCAAGGAGCAGCATCCCTTGTATCACAGGCACAGCCAGGGTACAACAAAAAGAACATAGAACCCACCCATGCAAGAAGAAAGAAGACATCCAAGTAGCAAGCCCTAGGGACAAGGCTTTAGCCCTGCCTTAGGGCAGGGTCTGTTATATATTACTTACATAAGCACGCTTCCCATGTCATCTGCTGCCTTTCCTATTTATGTCTTTTCCTAGGAGTCTTAACTGTGTGCCTACCATAGGCTTTTGCAACATACCTGACTGAGAGGGTTCACTGCTGTGCATGCACTTTTGATCCAGTCTAAGAGTGGCTGTTTAGGCTTTAGACTTTCTTTTTGCCTTCTTTAACTCTCCTTAGAGACTGAAGTACTTTGATCTCTTCATAGGTGGTGTGTATGAAACACACAGCAGTAGCTTCTTTGAAAATAAAGCTTACTGAGCACAGAGAAATAATCTTGTTAAGCTAAAAGAAATAGGGGATACAGAGTACTGTCGTGAAGGCTTTACAGAGCCTGTTGATGTTATCTTTCTTAGGTCAATGTCAGAGAAGAAAGGCATATCTTATAGCTCTTGTTCAGACTCTGAGGCTGTGTCTACATTGGCCCCTATTCCGTAATAGGGATGCAAATGTAGCACTTTGGAATAGGCAAATCCACAGGGGATTTAAATATCCCCCGCGGCATTTGCATTAACATGGCTGCCGCTTTTTTCCGGCTTGTAGATAAGCCGGAGAAAAGCGCCAGTCTGGACGCGATCCTCCGGAAAATAAGCTCTTTTCCGGAGGATCTCTTATTCCTTTCAAGTAGGAAAGCTAGTGCTTTTCTCCGGCTTATCTACAAGCCAGAAAAAAGCGGCAGCCATGTTAATGCAAATGCCGTGGGGGATATTTAAATCCCCTGCGGATTTGCCTATTCCAAAGTGCTACATTTGCATCCCTATTACGGAATAGGGGCCAATGTAGACACAGCCTTAGACTATGTCTATACTTTTAGCCACATCTTGAGTATGGGTGCTACATGACAGTCAATGCATCCCACAGAAGGGAGGCAATGGGGCACAATACTTCATTGGTAAAAATACCAGTGTAGATGTGAAAGGTACAATTTGTGCAGTATAGGTCATGTAACCAGGGAATTAAAGCATATAATTTATTCTACCATGCTTCACAGTCTATATGGAAATTTATACATAGGTAGCTGGGAGTGCAGCATTTGTACCCCACAGGCAACTTTAAACATAGGTTCTCCCACAAATGTGTGCTTCTGTATCAAGTGTGTTCATTTATTATAATACTCTCTGATACAGGGTAGCTAACAACTCCTTGTTTTCCAAACCTTCCCTCCCTAGCTACATGCACAGAACAGAAGATTTGAAGAACTGCTGTATTCTCTATGAGAGAGACTATTTAGGCCACTAAGACACTTTAATGTCACTTAATGACCAGCTTTCTAAGTCATAACTATAGAACATATGTGCCGCTCTTGCTAGTTTGTGTGGTTTGGCTGGGTTCACTAGTCATCTTTTTAAAAAATCTTTTTTTTCTTAATTTCACTTGTCATACAATATAAATTAATAGATTCTGAGTCCTCTGTTACACACTAGATCTACATTTTAAAACAAAATGTTCAATAATATGTTATATATGTAGGTGATAGCAAGCAAATGTTTGCTTCTTGATAAATATTATAATTTCATATTGCTACAAAAGAAATGCTTAGATAGCAATAATAGTTCTGATATATTCTGCAGAGCAGTTCTTAGTAGAGAAGATACATTAGGAAGATTAGGTCTGTAAGATCACCATAGTTTGGGGAAAGAGTGACAGTAGTAGAGGAAAGTCTCTTACTTTGGTAATTTTTAAAATACCTTACTGAGCACAATCAAGGCAATAACTATCAGCTACTAATATGCAGTCAATTTACTACTGTGTAGGCAACAGAAAATGGTTTCATTTGATTCTCTTCAAAATAAAAGCAAGTTCTGGCCCTGCATTTTTTTATAAGTTGGTGCAATAAACATTTCCTTTTTTTCTGTTGCATATATATTTTTTAAATGAGAAAATTTGCAGGGACATAACATGCATACATTGTGGGATCAACATGGATACAGTAACACTAGAAATAACTAAGAAATGTATTGGAATATAGTAGAAGCTTCCATTGCTTGTTTCATTTAAATCAGGATAGACAAATTTACATATAACTATTCTGAAAGAAACAATTATGTATAAGCTTCCACAGATAGACAAGCTAACTATTTTAATTTGATTGTATAAAATAGTCAGTCTTGACTGTTACATTACTGTCCTAATGTTTTCACTTGATTTTTTTACTGAGAGACCTATACAAGCCTAAACTGAGTATGGCTTTGCCTTGCAGATGGTGAATGCTCCAGCCCTGATCTAGAAAAGTACATGAACAAAGACTTAACTTCAAACACTTGAATGCTCCTGTTGAATTAAGTTGAAAAAACTCATTTAGGATGAAAATGTAAACTTTTTCAGGAAAAATATGAAAACTCAAATATTCTTCTATAAAAATGTTTGATTTTCAGTAAGACATTTTGGATTTTGTTTTTTGCAAACTAAATATTTTACCAAAATGTTTTGGAACAGAGAAACACAGAGACATTACCACAATGATTTAAAAAAAAACAAATTCTGTTTTTTTATTTAATTCTTTTGAGTAAAGAAGTAAAGAAAGTTTGAATACATATTTTTTAAAATATTCTGCAAAATAATTGATATTTTTTACCAGCTCAGATAGGCCCCATTTAGTCATAATAATGTAGAGAAATCTAAAATGTGTGGTGTCATTGATATAAATATAGTGGGATATAAAATGTAGGTATTCAATATTTTTTCAAACTCCATTTCAGTGGTCTTGAGGTGGAGTATCTGCATCATTAAAGTATATCTTTTTGTTTTGCTAATAAAATCACCTTTTTTAAGGTGATAATTTGATTCTTGAATCCTGGAAGGTAATAGGAGGTCTGTGTGTCTGCCTAGCCTTGGAGGTCAGCTATCAGACATACAGTTTGTTTTTCTGTGCTTTTTTGCTTCTTTTTTCAATCTCTCTTGGGGCAAAAGAGCTTGGGGTACCTATGAGGAAGGAATTAAACTGTTCTTTCCTGTTTTTCAGGGTTAAATCATGTGGTGGTGGTGGCAGCTGCCCTCCAAAGTCAATAAATCTGTGACTCTGGGGAATTTTTGTAAGCAGAGCCTAGAGAGGCAAGGTATTTAAGGTCTCTTGAGAACCCCTATTTTCTGCACTTGGAATTCTGGGTGGGTGGGGGAGGGGAAGAAACAGCCCTGTCAGAGGTGGGATCTTCCCCAGAGCAGGCCAAGAATCATCCACACTCCATCTCCTTGTGGTAGCGAAATACCAGGTTTGTTAAAGAGATGATGTGGGCATCATGCTAGATGCTTCTTTCTACAGGAGACGAGGCTGAATCGAGACTGCAGCACTTTTCTGGGATACTGGAGGTATCCCGGAAAAGCAATCCTGAGCCCAAGGAATGCATCCACTTTTCTGAAAAAAAAAAAATCCAAAAAGCGGACGCACTCTTTTGCCATCCCTGTAAACCTCATTCTACGAGGCAGAAGGGATGTGTTGAAAGAGCACTTTTTTCCAAAATGTGACACTGAATAGACGTGCCAAATTTCAGAAAAGCCTCTTTCGAAAGTAAACTGGAAAAAAATACCCAATTTGCATCCCACAAATTGCGTATCTTTTTCCAATTTAACTCTGCAGTCTAGACGTAGCTTAGGAAGGATTTTTTTCCTCGGCACTGAACTGGACTAGGTGGAGTGGGGGAGTTTTTCCTGTTTTAGCACAAAGATCAAGGAGTGATTTGTTATGGTGAGTAGGGAAGGGACTTTGGTTATGATGTCACAACTCCTTTTGAAAGGGTGGGGCAGATGTCTAGTGCCAAGTTCCAGAAGGGAGGGAAAAATGCCTTGGTAAAGAATTATAAAGGTGATGTAGATTAAAGGTGCATTACTGAGGGAGGTGGGGATGGCAGGTCCCAGCAATGGGTTGACTGGGGAATCTGGGTGGAAAAAGAAAGGGTTTGGAGGAAGCCTCCCAGGTAATTACTGTATGAACATGGGTTAACTGCACTGTATCATTAGTAGTAGTATCAGACCTCTAACAATAATGTTGCAGTCTAATTAAAACTTATCAAGTATCCTCTGTCCTTTTAGTAGAGCCAGTCCATGTTGTGCTTTGAGGAGCAGTTCTAAACTTAAGGTGGATTGCAATTAGTTGTTAGCAAAACGATTAGTCGTGCTGGTAGCAAGTTTAATATCATCGGACTTACACATGCAAGTTAAAGTCACTGCAGGATTTATGTAATTTAGCAGAAAAGCTGAACTGAATCAAGCATTTAATGCTTATTTTTGGATCTGCTTTCTGCACCATCTGGGACGGGAACATTCTGATCTAAAGCTCTGATCTGCGCTGACCCCTATTAGTTACTGTCTTTGCAGCTCAGAGTACTGACACTGGTTTGTGCTACTGTACCATCTCATGCGCAAGAGGCCTGCAGAACCATCAGTGACCTTTGTCTACTTAATAGCTACAACTATAATATTGCTAGCAAGAACCTGGACTAACCAGTGTCTGAGCACAGTAAGATCCTAAAGGGCACCTTAACCATATTGATTTGATTTGCTACCTTGGAAAATAAGAGTACAACCATCATTTGGCTTCTAAATGATTATGTTTCTTTCTGTCTTTTCTGAAGATTTCTCAACTTAAATTATGCTGCTTTTAACATTTAGATTTTAAAAGTTAAAATAAAGATTACATTTTAATTACTCAGCTTCTGGCTCAAAGTTAGCTATGGAAGACTCAGTAACCAGCATGCAATTATATAAATGCTTCACCGTTGTGTTAGAACCATTGCCATTACTAAGTTACACCCACCTGTGCCAGCTAAGACTCTAGTAGGTAGTCATCCCTGCAGAGGTCAGGTGATATTATTGCCACCAAGATCCTTTTGCGATATCCCCCAGGGAAGAAGAATTTCAGGTTCATTATAGCTTAACTTCTTAAGAACTTCTGATTCAAATCACAGGAAAACCTCTGATGGTAGGATTATATGACAGCTGTAGGATGTGCCACAGACATGCACACAAAGGTAAAATGAAATAAGGGGCATTGTCACAGTGAGCTTGCACTCTAGATATAATGTATTCATAATAGCTCTTTTGGTAAAGCCGTCATACTGTTAGATGTTCTCTTTCCTTCTGCACAAACACCCACTTTAGCAATTCTTCCAGTGAGAGCTGACATGCAATTACTCTGGTGATGTCTTTTTGAACCCTATTCTTCTGTGACTCAGTCAACACTAATAGACGAATGCAAGAAAAATGCTCAAAGAGAAAGAAAAAAGAAAATGTCACCCTTCTGGGATCATAGGATTCTTCACACTGAATCAGAAAGTTGGCACTATACAGTAAGCGTAGGATCTAGATTCTGGCAGTAGCTGTTCCTTAGTGCATCCAAGGAAGGATAACACAACTAAATCATATAACACACATCACAAATACCAAAATTAACTATTTTGCAATTCATTTATAACTGAGTAAAGAATGAATAAAAAAGAAAAGAAAAAATACATTTAATATTTTTGTTGTCATAATGTCCATTTCCTATTTACATTTAAAAAAGTGGGTTGCCGGATTCTTCCTGGAGTTATATGTGAGCATAGACTAAAAATCCAGAACCTCCATGGTAGCATTCTCTGAAAGGCTTTCAGTTCCATGTACAGGGCCAGTTAGACAGAGAGAGCTGATACCGGATCTCAAATATGATTGAGACGATGGTGTTTGGAGGAAATATTAGGCTTATTAGGAACTAGGAAACTTTTGGGGAAAGGAGATACTTATACAAGAAGGATGGACAGCATCTAAGCCAAAATTAAACCATTGTTGCTATGTAAAATTAAAATGGTCATAGAAGAGTTTTTAAACTAAAGGAAGAAGAAAAGCTTTCAGATATAGAGTAGCACATGGTTCGGACAGACCTCTCCCTTAGGGTATGATTTATTAAATGATAAAATCTGTATCCTAATAAAGAGGAGAGGATATGAGTTGATAAAATACAGGTAGGAACTAAAGAGAAATAAGTGAATAAGAAATGAAAAAGTGTTCTATTAAATTGTTTCACATGAAGTAGACAACTAAATATTGACACATTTTGTAACTCTCAGAGGGGCAGCTGTGTTAGTCTGTAACTTTAAAAACAAAGAGTAGTCCTGTGGCATCTTACAGACTAACAAAAATATATAGTATCATGAGCTTTTGTGGGAAAAACCCACTTCATCAGATGAACTGGATTGGAAATAACAGAAACCAAGATATATTTAAGAGCCAAAAAACCCAACCCTGTTAATTGTTGGACCGGTGCTAATGAAGTTAATTAAGTGGGCTGGAAGTGTCCCATTCTTAGCTTTTGATGTAAAAATGCAGTTGTAAGTGTATGTATACGAAATATCTAAATACTAAGATGGGTGGTCTCTTGTTCTTAGTATTAAATGAAGATATTAATATAAGAGGCATCACTGATAATCAGTTGGACCCAGTAATACCAAAGAAACCTTTCACAATAGCATTTAATTTCAAAGAAGGAGAACTGCTCAAAAATGAGAAACGTTATGTGGAAATTAAAAAGAACTGTCACCAAAGTGAAACACTTGCAAGCTGCATGAAAATGTTTTAAAAACAACATAGAAGAAGCTTTAACTAACTTAATTAATTAACTAACCAATTAACTAAAAGTGAGGTGTCACCATGGCTAAACAACAGATTAGAAGAGATAGTTAAGACACAAAGGCATCCTTTACAAATTGAAAGTCAAATCCTAGTAAGGAAAATAGAAAGGAGCATAAACTGTGACATGTTAAATGTAATAGTATAATTAAACAGGCCAAAAAAGGTCATCTAGCAAAAGGCACAGAAACTAACAGCAATGTTTTAAAATGTATCAGAAGCAAGAACCCTGCCAAACAATCAATTAGGCCATTTGACAATCTAGGCGCTAAAGGAGGTGTCATGGGAGATAAGTCCTTTGCAGAGAATCTAAATAAGTTCTTTGTATCAGTCTTCATTACAGAAGATGTGAAGGAGATCCCAACAACTGAGCCATTCTTTGTAGGAGATTTTCCTATATTGAGGTGTTCATTAAGAAGGTTTGGAACAACTGATAAGGTAAGTCAATGTGACATCGATAGCTAATGTGACACAATTTTTTGGAAAAGGCTCCAGCGGTGATCTTAGCAGTTACGAGCCAATAAATCTAACTTCAGTTGCAAGCAAATTGTTTGATTCTGTATAGGAAACAACAGAATTATCAAACATACAGATTCACCTATGTTTGGATGGGGAACCGGGACATGGAGAAATTAAGTAATTTGCCCAAATTCAGATAAGAACTCTGAGTTGCAGAGCCATTAACTTAATTCAGCTGTCCTGAGTCCCACATAGGGTCTTAACTCTATGATCGTGTGTCTTATCAAAAGTTGTTTTGTGCATGCATTTCTGAAAGCAGAATTTAGCCACTTATTTTTTACTGGGAAAAGAATGAAGCACTGCAGCATGCTTTACTTTATACTCTTGTGTGGCAAATTCATTGCGCATGCAGAAATAGACACTGTGGTGATTAGATATAAAAGGATTAGAGTTCCCTGATGCCTTGCTTGTACAGTCATTGTTCAAGTTCTAATAGAAGTAGAGTTTTAATTTCATTGCATTCTAAAACTCAAACTCAGTTTTATCTCAGACTTACTTATGACTTAATTTATCACATTATTAAGTTTTTCTTCTAAAAATATGCCTTTTCTTCACCTTTTTAATATGTGATATTTCTCAACATACAGTAACTCCATGGGGTTCTCTATAATGGACTCAGTGTAATACAGCACTTAGTGTTTCTGCAGTCTCAGCTCCATCGTTAGTCCTTTTCACCAAATTACATATTTTTCTTTGTATTTGTGTTACCAGGTGCCTTCTTCTATCTGCGGTACAAACAAGGCAATGTCCAAGTTCTCCTAATTCCTGGGACATGGCTTTATTATTAAAGAAAAAAACTGTAAGCTAGTAGAGATCAGATTTCCCCAGGTTTAGCTGCTTCAAGGGTTCTTCCCTCTTAATTATTCCTCCTCTATACTATACCATCTCTTTCTAGGAGCCCATTTCCACCTCCAGATGGATTAATGAATCTACTGCTATAACAAGCCATCAGAACTCCCCTTGTCCTTTCTAAGTAGGATCAGAACTTGCTAGCATTCCTGGTAAATGCTTCCAGACTGTTACAATATTTATATATACATAGAGAGCCAAATCTACATTAGGACATGTTCAGTGTGCATTAATAACTCAAAGTTGTGTGACAAATTATTACATTTTATGAATAAGCATATATTGATAAATAGATTACCTGTGTTGCATGGAAGATTACTGTGTACTGTGCAATGCTAAGTTCCCTGTTGGCATTTAATGAGTAATAAAAGTAAATTATAACGGGATATTGCATCACAAAATACACTGCTCATTTATTTGAAAAATGGGCAGTGTGCTTTATTTGCAATGTTTTATGATGGTGTCAAAGATCTGAATCCTATTATTGTAATAATAAAATCTCAGTAAAATGAGACATCACCACTGTCACATATTGAGATTTTTATGGGAAGTGAGATGTGACTCCATGTGCAGATGTTATGGAGTATTCATATTGGTCATGTGAAAATCTTAAGTCTTCTCTGTGCCTTTGTTTTATGAAGTCTTAAGGTAAGCGGGGGAGGGGGCGTGTAGCGCTGCATGACCTTGCTCATTCGTTTTGCAAGGTGACGTGCTTGCTGCACACTGGTTTGTGCTGACGACATCACTCTCAATTAAGACTTCCACAGAGCCACTGGCAAAGAGATTGAAAGGTTGCAAGGAAGAAAAGGAATTGCTTACTGTAGCCTGAAGGGGTATAACGATGCATAGTGTGTTGAAACTGAGCAAACTGACATCTTCAAATGAATGCAGTGAAGTTAGTTCTCAATAATGAGTTTTACTAGGCTATGGATTGGAGTCACAATGGAAATGGTAGAGATCCCATCAGGCAACACATTTACAACAAGTCAAGAAAGAGCAACATTAAGATAATATAAAGATAATAACCAAGTGTGGGGAGATATGGGAGGGGCAGAAGACAGATTATTTCAATTGAATTAATAGTAAAGCTTCCATTGCCTTCAGAGGAAGCAGGATTGAGCCTGAGTTACCATGATCCAGTATTTGTCAGCTTTTTCCTTTTCACAGCCAGCAGTAGGGCAATAGGGTAATCTCATTCCTATATGTCACCTGACCCTCCATCTCATATAATGGATACAAAACTATCTGGTCTTGGTGGAGGGATGTTCTCTATAACCTAGATGGTTTGTACCACTATGTTGCCATTTTTAATATATTCTCCAGGGCACAGAGATTGCAGTTCTGCTTGGCACTTATGTGGTCTTCATAAGTGGTGGGGTAGTAGTTCCCTTCCTCCACACAAACCACATGGGAGCCAGGCAGAATCTGCCTATCTGTGAGAAAAGACGATACAGTACACCCAAAATATATTACCTATATTACAGTATATAGTGATTTTATCTCTTTTACTGTACAACGGTGGTTCTAATTCTCAGTAACACAGAGCCCCATTATACAGTGTAAGGGGCCTTAAAATAGATATAAATTTAATTTTCACCCACTTAAAGGCCCCTTGATGTTGTTACAATGGTACAAAGGAGTCTTCATTTAGCTCAGAATGTATATTGTAATGCGGTTTAACCAGAGGGATGCTTTTAATAAAACACCATTTACTGTTCACTGATATATTATAACTTATCAAAGCTACAGTGATTTAGAGGTGGTATTTAAGTCTACAATGAAATAATTATAACAACATTAAGTAAGTAACCTTCTGAAAGTAACTTTTTCTTCATCAAGCCATAGACAGAGAAGAAAACAGAATAAAAGTCCTAATGTCATGATGCTGATTCAGATGCTGTAATTTAACAAGCAGTACTCTAGAGAAAATCAAAGAAGGACCATCAAAATATCAAGGTAGTGTGGAATTCCTCTACTTAATTATTCTGGCTGAATTTACAATTAGAGCAGACCCAGGTGTTCAAAAATTAAATAAAGGGTAACTATAACATTACTATCTTCAACCTCTCTACCTTGAGAATAGACTGTAGCTAATTAGTTAGATAATAGCAGGGTCTGTTTGTACTACTGTACCCTGAAAAATAAAAGCTGGGAGGAAAGGTGTAACAAATACAGATCTTGAGTCTCATGGCTCTGCTCTATGCTAGGGGATAAGTTCAAATTAAGATATGCAGCTCCAGTACATTAGTTGCAAAGCTTAAGTCAGTTTCTTCACTGGAATTTTGGTGCCGTCCACACTGCAGGAAGTCAAAGGGAGCACATTCTCCCTTCAACTTTCCTTACTCCTTCTAGAAGTAGGACTACTGACATAGACAGGAGTGCCCTCTCAGTTCAAATTAGTGTGTCTTTGTTAGACCCACTAAGTCGAACCCCAGAAGATTGACTGCAGCTTTTTCGATTTCATCTGTAGTGTAGACTTGGCCATCTTGAGTAGTTCTTGCTCATGGGAAGAGTGCTATCTATGAATAAGGATTTGAACCTGAATTTAGAATTCAGTCCCAAAGTGAATGAGAAGCCATTAAATGGGAAGCCAGTGGAGTGTTCATAAACTGGAAATATGCTTTGCATTTGCCTTAGTTGTTTAAAGTTTAAAATAATGGGAATGTGTTTGCTTCTTCACCATATACAAAGAAAGCATGAAAAGTGGGGGACTTTTGTTTGTTTGCATTTTAATTGAGTGTATTAATTATTATGCAGTTAACACTTCTGCAGTCAGAGCACAAAGGAAGGTTAGTTGGTTACCAACTGTTGTAATGAATCATAAAACCAGTGTCTCTTTTGAGATCATGATTCTTAATGTCTTTCAGAGTTACGAATTAAAGTTCTCAGGCTCACCTTTCTAAGGTATTGTGCAGGTTCCCTTTGAGGACAAGGACTGACAAAGACAAAGTCAGATATAGAATGATTGTTTTGTGTGATTTCTTGCAATGTGATAAATTATTATTCTCAGCAATTTGTCACACCTTGTATTTAGCTGTCAATCACTGGGTAATCATTTCTAGTCCAAAAGAAGTGCCTGGGAAGGTGGTGGTCTTGTTTCTTCTATCAACTGAAGTTAGTTAAATAAGATATTACCTCATCCACTTTGTCTCTCTCGTAATGATAGACATTTGAGTGGTAAGTAAATGTAAAAAACAACAATTGATGAATATCATATTATAAGATTCTTGTACAAATGAATAAATGGTATCAATAAAAAACATGGGCAGGCATTAATCATTATGGGAACATAATGCTTTTCACACACTCTGATTTAAAGTTACTTAATGTAATTTTTAATTATTTTGACATCCTGCGAAACCTTATGCAGACAACATTGCTTCATGAAGACTCTCAATCTTATTTTTTTCTCAGACTTGGATCTAACCATAATCACTTTAGTTACAGTTCTTTAAAATATAATCAAATTGTATAAAAATGTTCTTATCTGAGTAGTATCTCAGATTCAGCATTGCTGTTGCATTACATTTTGGAAATTATGCAAATTAAAATTTCTTATACGGCTATTATTGGCACTATATAGGCTGAATTTATGTAAACTGTTCCTTCCTTCTTGGAAAATTATTAAACTATTAAAGATCAAAGGCTTCTGGGTATGTCATTATAAAACTGGAATGATAAATGGATGCCATCGCAACTGTCTGGTTAACATGTGACTCTGCTCCTTGAAGGGAGGTAGAATAGTCTAATGAATGCAGCACTGGACAAAGGGTCAGGAGGTTCCATTCCTGGTTCAGACAATGACTTTCTGTATAACCTTTTGCCAGTCATGTCACACCTCAGATTATGTTTCCTTTCCTTGCCTATTTTTGTTCAGATTGTAAACTCTTCAGGGCAGAGACTCTGAGAGAACCCAAATAGGGTTGGGCCTCATTGAGCAAATAGCAACAGAGTTACTGTACAACAAATATTAAAGGGTAATTAGTAATGAGACAAGAACTAAATGAGACAAGGCTATAGGGTCTGAGCATGCACAAAACTTGCTCCCTGAGTCAAGAGGTATCACTTGAAAGACATGGGTATCACTTGAAACATTTCTGGGCCTATCCCTGCAAAAGATAGTAGTAAGTTAGGTCAGGAGGATGCACTTGTTTTCCATTTGTGGATTCTTATGGAGTTTCCTCACAATTTGAAGACCAAGCCCCTTCTCCTCTTCCCATGGCTGCAAACACCTCCATGTGTAGGAAAGATGCTTTTGAAACTCCTTTCTTGACTCAATTTTCAGAATACTTTTTCTGCTTCCTGTACAATTTTGCTTGAACAAGGAGAAAATACATTTATGGGACAGCTAAATCACTTTTCATTGAAAAGCAACCCAGCGCATTTCTGAAGTTGCTTGTCACTGCTCTTGAATTATAAAACATCTTGGGACTCTCAGCAAGGTGTCATTTACATGCTACTTGAAACTCAACACTGCTTTATTTCTCAGTTTGATCACTTCTAAATAAAGGTGCTTTGTAATCTGAGCATAGATTGTTTCATTCGGGCTGAACTTTTTTAACCTGATATCTTTGCATAAAAATAAAACATCAAGAGGATCTGTTTTTAAAAATGTTATTGAAACAGTGAAACAGGATCCATTGTAACACCTTAAGAAAGAAGGGATTGGCAGGATATTGGAATTTAAGAGTATGTTGTTTTATTTTCAAATTATATTTTTTAAAGTATATTACACTCTTATTTCAGAATCACCTTCTTTGCTTCCTTTCTTGAGGTTCAGACACCAATATAACTTTTTTTTAAATGTCTTTATGGTCAAGTTGCCCCAATATCAGAACAACTCCTAACAGTCCTTTTCATTCAAATACAGGGAGTGTTGAGGGGGGCTTACAAACTTAGGAGGTAGCATCATTGGTGCTGCTGTGCAATTTCATTACCAGTCCTGTTATTCAGACTATTAGCTTTCAGCTACGAAAAATCAGCCCAGGCTGAAACTCGAGGAGATAATAGGCTTTTTTACCCTATTAACCAACAGTTCATGAATTTCTTCCTCATGACTAAGGTATCTATCCTCAGGTTTTCCTAGAATATTCATCAACATAACATCTGGGGTGAAATTCTGACCTCACTGAAGTCGCTGGCAACATTCACATTGACTTCAAAAGGGACAGGATTTCACCCCAATAAAAATAAAAACGGCACCACTACAAACTACCCAGTAAATTTTACTTACCTAATTATTTACAATGATTATTCTCAGATAGTCAGAATTGAACCTCTCTAGTCTAGGACTCTCTCGTCATGTTGCTAGACCTGAGAGATCGCTACCAGAGAGCCCTGGTAGCCCGAAGGCTGGGAGCAGAGCTGTGGAGCCATGGTGTCTCCGGTGTCCCAGAGCAGAGCTGCAGAGCCCTGGCGGTCCCAGGGCAGTGGAGCCATCAAATCCTGGAGGCCCAGGGCTGGCTGCAGAGCTGCAGAGCTCTGGGCCTGGTAGCAGGGAAGCCCAGAGGCTGTGAGGGAAGGCCTGCTAGGTCTGCTGATGGATTCCCGGAGAAGTCCATCAGTGGAGGGATGGAATTGACCTCCCCTGGTCCAGCAAACTCCCTCTTTTTGGGATGAGTCAGGTCCCAATAGTGCCAAACCAGAGAGGTCCAACCTGCATCTAAGTGGGTTTTTTAATGTGTGCCTCACCATGGTATTTAAGTGCACAATTGCTAAAATAACCTCTTTGTCACAGAGGTAGCCACTGACCTGGGCTGGATTCATACCAGCAACAGAGATGCAGAAGACTGAACCTATAACTGATCCATCTAGGCCACTTGGATTAATTCGAACTATTTCTCCTTCCATAAGGAGTTGTCATGATAGTTTTAGTAAATTAAACAATTTATAACTTTTTAAATCTGGAATTCGTTCTCTTATTTCACAGCATCTTCATTAACAGTATTCCATTTAAAAGAGAAAAACAATAAAACCATTAAAAACAGTCCCTCTTGATATTTTCTACCAAAGAATAAGGTTTTATGATTGCAATAAGCTCCATTAGTGCAAAATATTTATATTAAAGTGGGTAGCCTAGATATTGAAAGGCTACATTTAGACAGTGTGATGAGGATTCATCCGTTTTTCATTATTCAGAATGGCTTTCAGTCACCACTGCAGGAAGTGTTGTCTTTCCATGTTTTCAAACTAGTGTAATTAAAGCCATATATGCCAATGGTGGGCTCTCTATCCCATTCTGAAGGTTGACATTTTGTATCATGAAGGCTATTGTAACTAAACTGTCTGAGGGTATGTCTACACTACAGCACTAATTCGAACTGACTTAATTCGAATTAGTTAATTCGAACTAAGCTCATTTGAATTAGCGCATCCAGACTTAAAAACTAGTATGAATTAGCATTTTGCTAATTTGAACTAGCGCGTCCACACTGATTGGACACAGGGGTGCATTTAAGGGCGGCTGAAACTGGTTCTGGCAGGGCATCAGGTCAGTAGTTGCTTTGTGTGGCTGCTGTCTGAGGCTATCTGAGGCTCGGGCTTTCTGGTGCAGTTTGTGGACTTGCTGCTGCAAGCTTTCCAGCAATGGCTGGAGGCTGCCTGGCACCACCTGTTGCACATCAGCCCCCTGCCTCTCCGCCTGGCCGCCCTGGGGGCTATGGAGGAGCCGCAACGGTGCCCGGACGCTGGCGTGCCCCACCGCATCTGGCGTCTGGACACCAGCAGCGACTGGTGGGACCGCATCATCCTGGAGCGCTGAGGAGACAGACAGTGGGCCCAGAACTTCAGGATGAAGAGAGACACCTTTCTGGAGCTCTGCGAGTGGCTGGCCCCTGCTCTGCGGTGACGGGACACTCGCATGAGGCCCGCCATACCCCTCCAGAAACGTGTGGCCATCGCCCTCTGGAAGCTCTCCACGCCGGACAGCTACCGATCCGTCGGGAACCAGTTCGGCGTTGGGAGATCCACTGTTGGAGCAGTTCTCATGCAGGTATGGCACTCACCAGCCACTGGGCTGGGGGGGAAGAGGGCTGTAAGGAGGGGATGGGCCGCCCCAGGGAAAACGGGGGGAGGGGAGGGAGGAGGCAAAAGTGCCCCACACCGGAGGGGTCGATCTGTCCTGGCTGTACTACACACCGCCCGGGGGGGGGGTTGCTTCCGGGAGTGGGGCGCGGGGCACTGCCAGGGCACGAACACTCCCATCACCCGGGTACCCCAGTGATTCGTGCTTTACTGTGTCTCTCTGCAGGTGGTCAAGGCCATCAACCGGGTGTTGCTCCGCAAGTTTGTTCACCTCGCCGACTCGGACGCTGTCATCCAGGGATTCGGTGCCCTCAGCTTCCCCAACTGCAGGGGGGCCATCGACGGGATGCACATCCCCATCCGTGCCCCGGAACACCAGGCCTCCCAGAACGTGAACCAAAAGGGGTACTTCTCCGTCCTCCTGCAGGCCATGTGTGACCACCAGGGACAGTTCACGGACATTAATGTGGGCTGGTCTGGCAAGGCACATGACGCACGGGTGTACTGGAACTCCTCCGTGTGCTAGAGGCTGCAGGCCGGGACCTTCTTCCCCGACCGCCACATCAGGGTCAGGGACGTGGACATGCCCGTGTGCCTGGTGGAGGATGCGGCCTATCCCCTACAGCCCTGGTTCATGAAGCCGTACACGGGGCACCTCAACTCCTCCCGCCAGGCCTTCAATGCCAGGCTCACCAGGGCCCGCATCGTGATTGAGGGGGCCTTCGGCCGACTGAAAGCCAGATTTCAATGCCTCCTAACCTGCCTTGACCTCGCAGAGCACAATATCCCTCCCACGGTGGCAGCATGTTGTGTGCTGCACAATTTGTGTGAGAAGAAGGGGGAGGCTTTCCTGCAAGCCTGGATGGCTGAGGCTGAGTGCATGGCTGGCCACTACGCTCAGCCCTGCACCACCACCGTCCAGGAATCCCAGCAGGGGGACGTCAGGATCCGGGAAGCCCTGCG